>NC_089142.1:103068981-103685231 GCF_009819655.1 Sylvia atricapilla
TTATTTTCACGGAGTTGTTTGTACCTCTGCAAGATGAACACCGTCAGCAGGGAGCAATGGGCTAATCCTAACCTGGGGCTGCCCCAAAGGGAGCTCCATCACTGCCAGAGAGGAAGGGGCATCTGAAGGAGGAACTGGGAGATACAGGAGACAAACAGTGAATTTGGGAAAGGAGGGGTGCACTCCCTTGGGAGCAGAGGTCAGAGAGGCTCCAATGTTCAGAGAGAACCAGCTGCAGCCACAGCAAAGGCGAGTGGTGTGGGGCAGGGGTGACCACAAGCTCCTCTGCTGGGTGTCCCTCAGGGAGTGAGTCAGGACATGTGGCCTCACTCTTTCCTATAATAGCTAGGGCCGAGGGTGTTTACCCTGTCTGCTTGGGCAGCTCGAGCACAGGCACCCTTTGTAGTCCTGCAGGAACCCACCTGCAGCTCCAGTCTGATGGGCTGCATGCCCAGGGCACCTCAGGACTTGTGTCCCACTCAGGGGAATCAAGAAATAAAGCTCCTGGTATTGACTGTGTTAATAATGTCACCATAGACATTTATGTAAATGTATTATATAAATTTACATGAGTATATTAACTTTGCTTCACTGTTCAATAGCTCAGGAAAGCTGATGTTTGGGAGGAGCACACTTCAGTAAATCACTCCCAAACACCTTTTTTTTTTTTTTTTTTTCTTTTTTTTTTTTTTTTTTTTCTTTTTTTTTTTTCCTGGCCTAGAAATGAGACAAAATGCCTTTTTTCCCTCTCCCTTAATCTGCTTTTGAAATTTCTGTTGCTGTTTTTCGTCTTATCTGCAAGTCCTTTAGAAGAGCTGCAGATACCTGCTTCTCCAGCTTGACTGCTTTTTCTTGATATCCCACACTCTTCCTAGTATTCCTTGGAGGCTGTAGCAGCTCCCATGCCCTTAGAGGAGCTCAGGAGGAGCTTTGCCCGGGAAATGGGGATTTTCTGCCTCTTTTGTGGGCATTGTGTGTAAGAGATACAACCCTGAGGTTTTCTGTCTGGTCTGGGGAATGGGAAAATCTGTATTTCCTGTAAGGGAATCTGAGACCAGAGATTTAGAAACGCAAGTCAGGCGAATTACAGGTATCCCCATTGCCCGTGGCAGCTTTGAAAAGAGTCACAATACCCAAAAAAGGTGTGAACAGCTGCAGGGGACAATGTCCCAGGCTTGCTTCTAACAAGAGCTCATCCCTGTGCTTGGAGGTAACTTCTCCCAGCTGAGTCCTGCTTCCCCCTGGAGCCAGGAGCCTGCAGCAGACTCTTGAGAAGATGCCTTGTTAGAGGTGCCTCAGTCAAGCACCTGTGGATCTCAAATTAAGAAGGAAAAGTGAAGTGAATCCATTTTTATCCTGGAAAGCAGAGATTACTGGCCCTGCCTGGCTCAGTGGGGTGCTTCCAGCTCTCCAGAGGACAGCTGGGGTTTGCCCTTTGCCTGCTTGGAGCAGTTTTGGCAAGTTCAGGAGGGAGGGAAGCAGTGGGGAAAAGGATGGGAATAAATAAAATAAAGACAGGAGAGAGAGAAATTGTTTATGTTAATAGTCACTGCCCACCTGCAGAAAGAGAAAGAAACGTGCTTGGGTGTTTGTTGCCCTTTCAAAAACACATAGAAATGAAAGTGCATAAATTGTTAAAAAAAAAAAAAAAACCAACAAACCAACACCTGCCAAACTGAAGAGGAGGAGGAGGAGGGCAGAAAAGAAGAAGACATCAATTGGAGGGAAAGTGGAAAATATTTTGATTGAAAAATGTCAACAAGCTCTCCTAGAAGCAACAACAAGCAGCAGTGATTGTGTTTGTACAAAACAAGCCCTTCTTCCTGATGTAGAAGATTGATTTTATTTTTCTCATATGAAAGCCAAATAAAACCCCCCAGACATCCCAGCTCCATCCAGCTGAACTCCCCAGAAAACTTTGGGTTGCAGAGCGGAGAAAATAAAGGGAAAAAAACCCCTCAGGCACAAAATATGACAGCAAGGTCCAGATCCCCACTGACCTAAAAATAGCCCTGAGGGCTGGACTCTGTGTTGGTAATGACGTTTCAGTGGAGAAGCTCTTCCTGCACATCCTGGCTCATCGCTCAAATCCAGGCACAGAAAGGGATTTTTGAGGTGTTTGGGTTGTTTGCAGGTTTAGTGCCTCACCAGTGACTCCTAGGGTTTTTTATTCCGTAATCCTGTGTGAGCATTGTAGGCAGAGAGAGACATAATCCAGACTCTTGAATGAATCTCGCTGAGTTTTGTTCTTAGACAGAAAATGAATTAGGTTAAGCAGGGATTAGAGGAGACACACCACATGCCCACTTGACCCCATGCAATCACAATTGTTTATGTGTGAGCTGGTGGAAAAATTGGTTTGGGAAAAAGAGTAGGTGTAAAGAATTCATGGGTTTTCCAAAGAGGAGAGGGAGAGAAAAGTAAATAAAAAGTAAGCTTGGAGGGTTGGGGAGCCTTTCTTCATATGGCACTTCCCGTGGTACTGAATAGCCCTGGAGGTGTGGGGGAAAATATATCTAGGATGGAGACAGTATCCATGGAAAGATGGAGGCTCAGTGGCTCTGGGAATATTGAGACAAAGCTTCCCTGAGCTAAGAAGGCTGGAATGGGAGGGGATACCTTTAGACAGCGAAGACCATGAAGATTCAGGTGGTGTTTTACAAACTGCAGCAGTGGCCCTGTGGCATTTCTCTGGCCCTGTGAGGCCAGATCCTGCCCTGCCTGCCATGCTGGAGCCGAGCTTGCTGAGCGTGGAGCACAATGCTTGCTTTCTGGATTTTCTATTTTCAGCAGCTTCCGTCAGAGGTGAGGAGTTGAAAGTTGCCATGCCGACAGGGAAATTTCAGGCCCTAAAATAGTCAAAACTTGCTCCTGCATCATGTGAGTGTGCCTGTGCTTCCTGCGAGGGAGGTGAGGATCCAGCTAGGAGGGCACAGGGAGGCTGTGAGGATCCTTCCTCTGCAGGGAGGGAAACCATCCTCTCGAGAAAACATCTGTAGGATGCTCTCTGTCTCCTTTCTTATACCTACAGGTAGCTGGATAAATTAAGCAGCAGCGGGCAACAAACTGCATCAACAAATTTGGGATCTTAACAATCACAGTGTTAAAAACAATGATTCTTCCAGTTTTCACTGTTACTGCCAGTGCTAGAGTTCTTAGGCACGGGATCTTGATAAGGAATCCAGTCCCCAGGGGAAGACACAGAGAGAAGAGGAAAATGAAAGGGGTGGGTTTTAAGAGGGAATATTTCTCAAGGAGTCCTTGCAATGTGCTTGTGGAGCATTAGTGGTCCGTCAGGATGTACAAGATTTGCAGCTGTGTGCTGGAGATACCCAAAGGCTGCACCAAGCACTCAGCTGCCTCCTGTCTGTCATGAGCCTGAAGTCTCCCAACATGCAGGGCTAAATGGGCTCGGGTTTGCCTTTTCCCTGCTGTTCAATCCCATTTCACCAAAAATCCCCAAATGTGGAATTTTTTGTGTGCATTTTTTAAAACGGAGTAGGCCCTGCAGAAATGCCCAAGCTATTCAAACCCGTGACACAGATCAGCCAGTGCTTAGGGGACATTTTTGTCCCTTGTCCATGCTTAGGTGAGGTTATTCTCCAGCCTCACAGAAGCACCAACACAAATGCTGTTTAGACATCCCCGAATGAGGAGAAAATCTATTCCCTCCACATAAACGAGGCCCAGCAGAGCCCAAGAAGCTCCTCGCTGCATTTTGGCAGGGAGAAATCACAGCTCACCTTCCATTTCCCACACTCTGCCTTTTTTTTCCCTCCCTCCCTCCTGTTGTTTTTTCCCTGCTCGCCCCTCCAGCCAGTTGTCGCTTCACAGTCCACGCTTACAAATGTAATTTCTTCTGATGTATGAATATTTCACCAGCGCTCCCTCCCCGGGGACGCTGCCTGTGAGGAGGAGGCAGCCTCTGCAGGGATGGGAACGGTAGCAAATGACAATCTTAATGAAAGATCTCTTCTCCAAGGGCATCTCGGCAGAAGAACACCATCCTACAAGAGCTCCCAGCTCACCAGAGCACGCCCTGCTTGAATTGCCTTTGGCCATGGGTGGTGGATGTATAGAAAAATACAGCTCAGGGTTTTTTTTCCCAGGATACACAGTTTTGTAGCTTTGGAGGGTCTTGGGATGCTCTGGTCTGAGCTCCTAATAAAAGTGTTGGAAATGCCTTCCCTTATGTAGATGCACAGTGGCATAACCCAGAGAGTGACGTGGTGCCGTGGGTGAAATATTTTCCACTCGATATCCAGACAGAAGAAATTAATCATGTAATTCCATCCATTCTGATACATATAATGAGCGGATATTTAAAATACGTATCTATTGCAAAAGACAAATTAAGCATCTCCAGTGAAACCACCACATCTCCATCCCCTCCCAATCTCCTTGACTATCCCTCCTACACCTGTAGGCCACCAAGGGGGGCTGGCACCCAACTGATGTGTTTTCCCACACACTAGTGACCTCCAGACCCATCCAAAGTTTTTCCAGCGAGCTCTCCTCCTCGCTGGATCTCCACTCACTTCATCTCAGCTTTCTGTGACCCATCAAGACTCAGAATGGTGCACAGATACTGATGAATGTAGACAATATTTATATTATATATATATATATATATATATATATATATAAAGTATATGCATATACAACTGACCCCAGCAGTATGTATATATTTGTGTATATATCCTACTGTATGCAGAGAGCTGCCTTATAGGCAGTTGTCTCTCTTAGATATGAGAATGATTTATCTCAGATAAATACCTTTTGTTACTGACGGGAGCAGCAAGCGCCGCCCAACCCGCGCAGCGGCCGCGGTGCCGTCTGCCTCTCCGACAGTGGGTGGCACTGTGAAATCAAAATAGCTTCGCTTTTCCCATTATTCCGCTGCCTTCATCCTCCAGCCCGCTGGGGTTTGAGCCCTGCGGTGCTGGAGGGACAAGGGGCTCCAGTATCGACAGCATCTCAAAGCTGAGGTTCACAGGGTGGGAACTGGAGGATGATTCCTTATAAAAACCAGAAATGGTTTGAGTTACTCCAAAAGGCTGAGCTTGGTTTGAGCTGTGCTCTTTATTACTTCTATTACTTTAGGAACAGTAAGTATTTATTTGGATAAATCAAGTAAGATTGCTGCTCCCCCCCATCCCTTCCTCTTTTTTTTTTTTTTTTTTTTTTTTTTTTCCTTGAAAAATGTGGAGAATAATTTCTGGTCTACCGTTCCAGGATGATGTTATTTTGTGACACTCTCTCTCTTATGCACAACTTCAAAATATTGAGACTCAGTGTCCTGACTTGCTGCTGATAAGAAGAGATGTGGAACTTGATTGGCATCTGTTGCAATCATTTTTATTTTTGTTTCACTTCTGTTAGAGATACAAGGGAGGTACTTGAGTCTGACTTTCATCTGCCCTAGTATTTTCTCAACAGCAAGGCCTCCCTGATTAACTCCCATTGCAAAAATTGAATTTGGCCACGGGCCAGCTGGACCTCAAGTGAACAACAGCAAGACAGTGTGGTCTGTGAATCCCTGAGCAATGGCACAGTCAGGTTGATCATGAGGGGAAAGGGGAATCAGAAATGTTTGCCCAGACTGCTGGGCTCGGCAGCTGGGCTGGGCTCTTACGAAAACACTGTTCTCAAAAAAATTAAGAAAAGTTCTGCAATATTAGCCAACACTGAGCCACGTGGCAAGCTGTATTTAAAAGCTGAATGGATTTGTTTTAAGCTAAACAACAACCTTGGCAGGGAGACCACGAGTTGATAAAGAAACAATGAGAAAACAACCATGAAAATGCAGAATCTCCAGACACCTCAAAGCGAAACACCAGGTTCCAAGGTGGCCCATGCAGCAGAGTAAATACCCCAAAGCAGAATTTCTCAGGCAATGGCTGGTGAGAATTTCCCAGTGATAAACTACACCAGGAGGTGTCAGTGTCTCCTACCTCTGCTCTGTGTGTTTGCTGGGGGTGTTTATGGCAGGAGCTGCAATAGTTTGCAGCTGGGATTCTGGGGTCTGTTCAATGGAAAGCTGCCTCCGCCTTAAGCAGAGGAATGGGACCAGCTTTCAACAGCAGCAGAGTTTATAGGGGTCAGTAGGGGAATTAAAAGTTCTGTTTGGTTTTCCAAATGGAACAGGGGGATAACCTACCTGGAGGAATGCAAGTCCTGGGTTCACCCCAGTGAAAACGATCCCTAAATAAGAGCAGAACACTTTAGTCAGGCAGCCCAAGTTAATGTGGTACCCTGCTGAAGGGAGGTTTGTAAAACAACAAAGTGCATTATCTCTCCGGAGGGCATTTTACCTGAGGCCCTTCCACTCTTGTCAGCCTTGGCCAGTTCAACTTTGCTGAGGCAGATGAGGACCCAAGTGAGGAAACTGCAGCACAAATAAGTTCTGAGCCAAAGATGTTGTGTGCCCCCAGGAGCTGCTGGTTGTACCTGCAGCACCTTGGGCTCAGTTTAAAGGACAGGCTGTGCCCAGCCTGGCACACTGACTGTGAACACATCCATCAGCAAGGATGGAAGTCATGCCTGGGCAATAAAATGCAAACGGAGTGAGATTGCTGAACTGGAAATGCTCAATGTCACACAATGGGGCCTGTGTTGGTGCTGGCAGCCAGGAGGGCTTAGGGTAGCCCTGCTTGTGGTGGTGACATGGGATCAAGCTTCTTTTCCCAAAGAGAGAACCCCCAGGACCTCAGAAAGCTGTAGTTTACTTTGGAGCTGTGCAGCAGCTAATGATTCTCTTAGATGTTTGGAGGAAACCTTTGGAAGAATAAGCGAGCTTCTTTTGAGGGCCCAGACTAGAGAAAAGACTTCCACAGCACTCAGAAACCCAGTCCCTATGTGCAGGGAGAGCAGCAGATGGTCATCAAATCCCTCTGAGGTGCAGCGAGAGGCTGGGCAAGCTTACACAGGGTTGGTGCCACATGGTGGGCACTCACTGCTAGACCCCAGAATGAACTACACCACCCAAAACACATGCCTGTACTGGGAGAGTCCTGCTTTTTCCATTTCCAGAAGATACCTCCTTGGCAACTGCAAAACACACTCCACTTTTGCAGGCTAGAGCAGGTGCTCTAGGTACCACTGTGTCCACCTCAGGGGATGACAGCTGCTATGATGCTGGCCCGTGACCAATCCCAAACCCTTTGTGCACACAGTGTGTCTCCTTTCACAGTCATACCCTGCTCTTCTTTATTTGAAAGTAAATTACTCTGTAGGTCTGATGCCAGCACTTCAGATTCTACAAGATCCTGATGTAGTGTAGCTCCAGTAAGGTTCATCTTAGTGGGACTGGAGGGGAAAACAAGAGGCTTTTGTCCTAGGGGAGATGCCTGGGTGAGAGAAAACACCAGTTTCCCTGAGGCACACTGGCTTTGTACACCTCAGGATCCAAACTGGCAAAGACCTCAACATAATATCAGTTCCTCTGCTCCCTCTTGCAGAGGATCTGGGGTTCAGGGGTACAAATCACATGGGCCAGACTTTCACCCTCTCCTTCACAGCATCTCTTCTGCTTGGGTGGGCAGTGCAATAGCAAGGGAGCACCGAGTGACAATACCTGCTGCTATGGTTGCTGTCCTTATGGTTATGGGTTTTGTGTATGCTAGTGGAAAAGCCAAAATCTGCACTAGTAGTGAAATCTGTGAGGTTTTATGGAAAATCTGGCAACTATGGCCCTGTCATCTATGCCAGAGCTGGAGGTGTCTTGTAATTTTCTAGAGTTTCCCCTGAGATCCCCCCCCACCAGTCTCCCATCTTTCTTACTCCAATGGGAGCAGAAGCTCATCACCCAAGATCTGTCCCATACAACATCTGCTTCACTTCCTTTTGCCTGGAGTGCCAAAATTAAATTCTGCCTCTGCAGCTGGGAAATGTCAAGCTTTGCCCAGACCTGTGCCCACACAGGCTGCAAAGCTCAGAAAAGCCCAAGGCTGAAGCGCTCGGCTCAGACTTGTTCTCCTGGCTTTGCTCACCATCACTCCTCATCACGCCAAGTGTGGACATTGTGGTGGCTGTGGTGGAGTCACAGCCCTGGCCTGAAGTCCTTGCTATCAACAAGATGCCCTTTATGAAGTGATTTCTGTCAGAGTCATTTAATGGGAAGTGTTTTGCCTTGTTTTATCTCAGTCGGATGCCTCGGTGGGACCGGTGGGAGGTTTGCTCCAGCAGGGTCAGTGTCTCATCCAGGAGCCAGAGGCTCTCAGAAGTGGCTTTTCTGAAATTTGTGACTCACAAACTTGTGTCTGGCTCTCAGACGAGAGAGAGAGATAGAGGAAGGATGAGTAAATAGGCAGACTGGTGCAAGTTTCATTCTAGGCTCTGCAAATTGCTTTAGCTACATTAGAGGTGGTGGTGGTGGGCTTTAGAGCAGCAATTCCTTCCTGCTCCTTCCCTCTGAGCAGAAAATGAGAGGGTTTCACTTCCTCAGCAGGACCAAAGCATAGGGCTAGGAAGGGGAAATGACTCCTCACACTTACATGCTGTGGGGGCCTGAGAAGCAGCACGGCCATGAGAAGTGCACAGGGCTCCATCACTTGTTGTGTTTGCCCAGGAAACCTTCACCAAAAATCTGTTGCATTTCCCACCAGCCTTCCCCCCTGCCTGAGACCTGGAGGAGGAAACTCTGCATGACAGGGAGGAGTAAGGAAAGAGGCAGCAACAAGAAGCTGGGTAAAACTTCATGTGTCCCATGTCCCTTCATGCTGGATACCTGCTTCACACATGGCGGGCAAAAAGCTCCCAGGAAATTATTTCAGAATATGCACAAGGTTAAAAGAGAGTTGTTGTTTTCCTGCTGGCTACAAGAGAGTCAAGAGTACAGCTACACACCTGGCTGCAAGTATTTAATTATTGGAAATTTGAATTATTGGAAATGTGAACTTCACTTGATGCATTTAGAAATAATAGCTGTATTTGCCAGTAAGGCTTCTGATACAGTGACAAGAGAAGCTCCTAAGATATTTGTGGGTTTTTCACTCCTGGAATTGGTTTGTCTGGTGTTAATGAAAGTCTAGGCTATGTTTACAAGTTCCTCTATTGCCAGTTGGAATTGTTTTCCATAGATTCTATGGGGAAGGGGCCAGAGTTGTGAATATGGCATTTTCTGCCTGGAAGTTGGATCTGTGTACCCTAATAATGTACACAAACTAACACATCCCTTCTTGTTTATCTAGTTCAGCCTCTTGTGAAATATTTCTATCAGATTCTGTGCATTTTCGGTCCAACTGCTCTGAATTTAATTACCCAATCTTGCTAAAACTGTTTAAATGCAATTAGCCAATGCAATTAGCCAATAATAGAATAAGTCAAAAAATTAAAAGCAGCAGAAAAAAAAAAAGAGAGGAGGACAAAAGAAAACAGAGGCATTTGCATCAGATTTCTTAAAATTAATTTTCCTATTTGACAGTATGGAGGGAACAACCCTCTGCAGGTAGAAAAAGATTGGTTTCTAAGTGGGAAAAAACTAGAATCATCACTAGAATTCATTCTTTGAAAATAGTTTCCCATCTGAAAATGCTAATGCAGGGAAGACTTTGTGCCATTTTCCCTGAGGTCCTCTTCAGGCCCCAGGAGGCACAAGAGATGGTGTTGCCTTGTTCCACATGAGCGGGAACAACAATGGTCAATGTCCTGTGAAGAAAAATGCATCCAGAACTTGCTGGAGCTGGCTGGGGATGCTCTCCCACGAAAGATGCAGAGTTCTGGGGGAACCATTTGGGGATGAAGTGGGAGCTTTGCTCCAGGTGTGCAGGCAAATGCTGTGTGATGCCCAGCAGCAGTATCTGAAAAGTTTGATCCCCCTTCACCCAAAATGGTCCTTCCAAGGACATCATATGGTCACTGACTCAGCCTTTACTGAGAGGCCCTGAGGCTGAGGGCTGCTGATCAGCTCAGCCCCTTTCTTTGCTGGTGCCTCACCATTTTCTGCACCATGTGAACAACCACATTAAACCTCCAGACACCAAATGAACACAGCTCTCCCGGCTCAGTAACAGAGGTTATAAGCCAGATTAACAAGTCAGGACTTAATTCTATGTATTCACTTTTCATCCTTCATTTCACTAATTAAGGAAGAAACCTGGGCCATAAATTAGTATGATTAAAGCAAATTAAGCAGTGTAGAGTACACCCTTAGCTGTACAGCTCATGTAACTGTGCAGATCATAGGTTGCTCCATCTGTACTTGTTTGCTTAGCCCACTCTGGACAAAGTCCTAGTAGAATTTGAGCATTTAATTGTCAACTCTTCTTTTTTTATGGTTCACTGCTTGTGAGCCCACAGATTGGACAGACATCCAATCTGTGACAAAGGGACAAATCCTGCCCCATCTGTCCCACTGGGAATGAACTGAATCAACAAGACAGGCGACTGCTCTGCCAAGGGTGGGACATGGCGATGCCCGGCTGCTCCTGCTGCACTTTGGATTGAACAGAAACTGGAGGAAGTGGTCTTTTACCCTGGAGGGATTTCCTACCTCCTACCTACCTTGCAAGACCCACCACAGGGACCTCTTGTCCCCATCACCTTCCGCTTTTCATAATTTTGAAATTTCAAATTTCTCAAAATTTTGAAATCTCAAAATTTCTCCTGAACACTTTCTCTGTTTCCAGCTGGGAGAAAGTCCCAGTCTCCCATCACAGGACTCACAGTGATAATTCATCCTTGTGCACATCCTGGAGAACCCTTGCTGCTCCCCTGTCTTTCTGCTCAGAACCAGATCATTCAGGGACCAAATACCACCCAGCCACCACTTGCATTAATGTGCTGCAGCCCTGGGGGCATCCAAACCCTTCTTGGCAGTGCACACGGTGTCCTGAAGAAGAAATCATAAGAACATCATCATTTAATTCTGAGGAGGTAAACCAGAGAGATCAAAATGATTTGTACTCCCATCTCCAGGCTGCACTGAGGTGAAAATGCCATGAGGCTTTTGCAGGCAGATCTCTGACCGATCTCTCCTTAGCTAAGCCCAGCTGAACATCTACCTCCCTTCCTGTCTTGTTAGGAGCTGTGGCCCCTGCAAAGAAAGGCAAGTCGGGATTTGGGATGGATGCAGGGAAGGAAGGGCAAACCTCCAAATACCAGTATTTTTCTGAGCCCCTAGGGTGTAGGTGAAGCAGTGCATCTGCTGGCTTGAAGTGGATATTGTTAGTGGAATTTTGGATGCGTTTTGGATTAAGCATCATGCAGCACTCATAAGGCTCCACTTAGCTGACATGTCTGAGCCCTGCCTGAAAATCTGATCTCCCTGTCATTACTCCTAAAGCTGTCTTTGCCTCTCCTTCTTTCTTTTCTGATCCTTTTCATCCTGGCCAGTTGTAACACGCACCTCCCTGTTATGTTCTTCAGTTGCGCTGCTCTGTTTTTACTTGAACTAAATCGTACTCTTTGCTCTTTTCTCCCCCTTTCCCAGCATTGGCTGGGAATTTCCTGGTGCAGGCAGTTTGTTTTCTATGGTTTTACTTCAGCTGAGTTTGGTTATTAAATTTGGTTATTAATTTTGGTTATTAAATGTGCTTTCTTCTTTCCAGGGAGACTCCTGGTCCAGCCTCTGAGCTGCTTTTCCAACACATGAAGTGTTTCCTCGTCTTTCCTCCACTCCAAGATTTTGTTGTATCCTTAAAATGGTAGCAGTAACCTTGGACATCTCTATTCCTGTCCCATTTTCAAAGGACACAAGGTTTAGTTAAGGGTGTAACATAGTAAGCTATGTTTACTATGTGTGGAAATAGTTGCTGATTCCCCCACTTGAACACATGAACCAAATTTAATGAAGGTGGATAGAGGGTCAGAGGGCTCAAAGACTTCAGGTTCTGAAAAGTCTCATGAATATATCTGAGTGAGCAGACAAGGAAAGTGCTCTGTGTTGCCTAACAAAAAGGCAAAATAAACACTGAATTTTGGGCTAAAAACTCAAAAATATGATCCAAATGTTCCAGTACCAAAGGCAAATTAAGAGCATGCACTTATTTTTCTTTCAAACTTTATGCTTTTGAAACCATAAAGTCTCATGCTTTTGGAGGGACCTGACTCTTGAATTTTAAACCCTCGGGTATGGAAGTGGTCTTGCTGGAGTCTCCTTGGAGCCAGGAGTAGTTAATAGACCATCTCAATGCCCGGAGAGCAGAGCCTCATCTCCTTCTTCCTGCTGGTTCGCTGCCATACCATTCCTAGAGGCAGGAAAGCAATGCTCACAGCCTGGAGCTGCGCTATGGAGTCTGGATATGTGATCCAGGTGCCAGAGGGGACGGCATGGGACAAAGCAGATTTAAGAGCTGGGTGTACTGGGAAATCCTGGGCATGTCTCTTCACCTTCCTGTGCCTCCGCTTCTCTACTCATCCCACAGAAACCCTTGATAGGGTGGGGGTTTCCCTGATGTGTCTGTACAGCACCTACTACTACAGAATTCCAACCGTGAGCGTGCAGGGAGGGAGTGCACCAGGTCCTAAAACAAACTAGTTACAGGCACAACAATCTCACAGGATCGGCTTCACCTTAGAGAGCAAAGGGGACAGCCTGTCTTGTAAGAGTCATTGCTCCGGGGCTTTGTTCCTTGGATGGGTTCCCCTTGGCTAGGGCTTATCTCACAGCCACTCATCCCAACAACACCGAGGAGATAAAAAGCTAAGGCGGGGTAAGAGGAAGAAATGTAAGAGCAGGCAGGAAAGGAAGGCAGAAACTGGGACAGTGAAAGCAGGAGACAGCTCTCAGGTAGTTGCTGATTCAGGGCAAGATATTCCTACTGGAAGACTGAACGCTTCCTGTGTGCACATCCCCGGCATAACCAGCCAGCCTGGAGAGGGTCAGCAGTGCTCCTCTGAGGAACACGACTAAGAACAGCCACGTTTGCTACCTACAGTTCCCACACGAAAACTCTCCTCAGCTGTAACCCAGCTCCTGCCACCATGCAGACAGCTATTTACAGGATTTCAATGGGTAGGGCCGAAACGACTCCATGTCCAGAATTGCCACTGCCAAAGGAAGGAGATGGGGGTCTTTGCAAAGGGCTTTAATAATCTCTGTGTTGCTTTGGCTGGCAGTTTTCGGCATGCATCCCACATTCTTCAGCAGCCCTTTCCTTAGCAATGAATGGGCTTTTTAGCACACTCTCATAATGGTCTCTTTTCCTGTGGCACTCAGAAAAAAACTTTCAGTCTGCTCCAGCAGCTGCCTCTGCTGCCTCTCCTTACCCACCAGAAAGATGTGGTGGTTCTGCTCAGCATATCCTCTGCTCAGAAAATCCTGTGCTCAGCAAATCCTCTGCTCAGCATATCCTCTGCTGCCAGTGGAGCCACCTCTGAAAAAAGGTGGCACATGAGCAAGGGGTGGAGGGTGGCTTTGCCTCTCTTCACTTTTCTCAAAGCTCCTTTGCAAGCTCGGGGGTAACAAGGCTGAGTTAGAACCTCTACACTCACCCCCAAGAAGCACCAAGACCATGTGTCCCACAGATCAGCAGCCCTGGTGCAGGATCAGGGGCTTCACTCTGGGGCTGGACTCCCTGCTCTGTGGCTGCACTGGGCCAGAGGTGAATTGCACTGCCTGATGCAGGAGGTCTTGGCTCTGACTCAGGCAGGTGGAAAGTTCATGCTCCTCTTGCCTTGTTTTTCTCATCTTAATTCCCAGCTGGGCTGTTATTCCAAAACTTGCATTAACAGGACTGTTACATAGCCACAGTGGTGTGTAATATACTCTGCACAGGTATGTTATTGTTTGTTTTGTTTTGCCTGGTCTTCATAATGATGCTGCCTCATTAGGGAGCTAAAATTGCTTCAGTTCAGGTGAGTAAGAGGGCCTTTGGAGCTCCCAGCAGGTATCTCACATACCTACAATAGCCTAGGCAGCTTTGAAAATTGTACAATAGATAAAGTAAGCTCATATTCTCAAAAGCTTTGAAATCACTGAGAAATACACACCCCAGAAAAACATCAGGTACCTATGTACTTTCCTAGGTCCAGCTAAGAAATGTGTCTGAAACTGTGGACTTTAGCAGCAAAAAGCTAATTTTCCATGATGCAAACACGTTGGGAGGAAAGGGATAGAGCAGCAATGCAACACCCTGCTGGGACTTCAAAGACTTTGAGGTTATTTTCATACTAACCTGCAGACTCATCACACACAATTCTGTGTTTCTCCTTCCTTTTAAGAAAGAAAATGCATTCTGAGTGTGCATTTACCATTTTCCTTAGCTATATGCCACTGCCCTGTATTTCCACACATTTTTATGGCTCTTTTCAGGATTAAAGAGAAAATCTGCATCAGCCATTCCCCCATATCAGGATAACTACTTTGTGAATCACATGGAGAGCTGGGACAACAGTAAACATAAAGGTAAGTTTTAGCTAGGTACATTGGCACACACACTGGGAGATGTGTCTCTGCTTGACTCCACCAACCCATCCCTCATTAACAGCATTTGATTCCAACATGCAATTCCATAACTTGCCGAAGGGTGGAAATCTCACAGGAATTGTATTTCTGTGAGTTTCACAAAAATAGGCAGGATGTCTGATGAGAAACCTCTGCTGAGGAGCTGCCTGAGTTACCTCTGAGCAGAAAGTCAAGGACTGACAGCCTCAGAGACCGACAGACTTATTAGACTCATGAGCCTAATAATGTCTCCTGAGCCAGAATGCCAAATTCCCATCTGCATGAAGGAGGGAATTGCACTTGGTGGCTGAACAGCAGCCTTGGAGGACAGAGGCAAAAGACTGTAACACCTTCTTAAATCTGTATCTCAGAGACTGTAGCAAACATAAAGATTTTCAGTGGATGCAGTCCTAGTAGCTACCTGTCTCCACCAGGAGAGGTGCAGAGGGTGACAGAAGCATGCAGTGAGCTCTGCAGAGGACTAATCACTTCTCTGGAAAAGAGATGATGGGGTTAAAAACCACAGCAGATGAATTTCCAGGTGGAAAATTCATGGAAGGCTTTTAAATCAAAGCACCACCTGGAAATATCTGAGTTGCAGATTGTTGGACACTTGGAAAGCATTCTCTGAAAATAGCACATTCTTGCTGTGCTTACCCTTATGTTCTTTTCCAGTGACTTCTCAGAGATGTGCTGGCTCCCACAGCTCCTTGGTGTGGCCACTGTCACATCCTACAGTGAGCTGGGGGTATGGGAAGACAGCCTGACAGTGGGCAAAGGACAGCTGCCCAGTCCTCTGTGTTCCTTGGCAGAAGCTTTGTCATTCCTGCTCGCTGTCATCCCAGTTTACTGTCACCCATAATCAGGGATACACTGTTCATTGTCATCCCGTAATCAGGGATAAAATATGTAAGGATAGAGATTCCCCTTGTTGCTTCTAGCCACTGAATCACAATCAACACTCAGAAATTGCTCTCACTTTTTTTTTTCTCCCCCAGTGTAGCTTTTTATAGCATGTAAATTAATGCACACTCTGCTTGTGTATGAATCCTTGAACGCCAGGCAAACCCTCAGATGTCCAACTCACCCAGTGACAAGGGACTCTGTCAACCCACTGCCGTGGAAGAAATCAGCAGGCACTTGGAGCATTTTCAAGCTCTTCATTCAAGCATGCTTCCCATGGCTGAGATGCTCTGGTCGCTTCCCTCACTTCTTCAGTAGCAAAGCTTCACTGTAAGAGATCACACAGCTTGTTTTCACATCAGCCCTTGCTTGTTTTTAAAAGCCTGACCCTGAATTTCCTCCACCAGCTAGAGGCAATGTCCCCTGCTAGGACAGGTTGTCACACATCCAAGATCTTGAATGTCTGCACTTGTTCTTGCCCTTTCCCCCCCTACTTTTCCCTGCTTTTCCTTGCTTTTAAACTCAAAGAAAAACCTCAGGGAGAGCTTATGAAGGAGAAAATTCTACTGTTCTTGGGGGGTGATTGGTTTTTCTTCATGTTTTTATATTATGATGGTTTTAAAAAAGGGAAGAACACACACAGTTGTAAAATTACTCCTGCCTCAGTATAACTTTGTTTCCAGAGCCATCAAATGATCCTTAAATAAGGTACGTGTGTGTGGGTATTATTCTATATTTTTCATCTTCTTTCTGGTAAAACTGCATGTGCCTTTGAAGGATAAAGTTAAATATTTACCCTGGGTCAACCATGCCTGTCTGCAGAGTTTCTATTTTGTCGGAGTTTGGGCAAGCAAGTGGTATTTGCAAAATTCCTTGCCTGCCTCTGCTATTAAAAAATGCATTTACAGATTACTTTTTTTTTCCTACTCAGAATATTTTTGATCAGGTGTGAGCACTTAGCCAGCCTGGAGAAATGCTAAATCAAGATGTGACACTGTGGTAGGATTGTGTTTGCAACTGTGTTATTTCAGTTGCTGGCCAGGAACCTAAATGAAGCAGGACCAGAGCAATGTTCTTTGGTTCTGTCATCACAGGAAGCCAGGGGGTTTCTTTCTGTGTTTTCAGATGTCTTGAAATCTGGCTCCTTCTGCTAAATCCAGGTAACTATGCATGGGTGGCTGGTCCTGCACCCAGCTTGCAGTGAAGTGAGCAGGCCAGGGGCACTGGGAAGAGCTGAGGAACACATCTCATGTTCCTCCCAGATGCAAGCAGAGAGGACTTCTGCAGAGGGGCTGGAGTCTCTCCAAACTGCTTGGCATCCCAGAGCACTTTCTTGGTGCAGTCTTCTTGCAAAGTCTTCTTGCCAAACTAAAGTCTGCATACCAAGAAAGTGCTCTGGGTCTTCCTGCCACAGCTCACAATCTGTGGCTCTTCTGAGGACTTCGTCTTGCTCAGTAGAGAACAAGATCTCTCCCATGTGCTCTTCATGAATCCTCCTCAGAAAAAGGCCACACTGTAATACAGCCCCTTAGGACACTGCAGCCTGCCCAGCACATCTCCTTTGGGGTGTTTGGGAGCACCTTTATTCAAGCTTCTTGTGAAAAACATGATTATAAAATGCAACTCCTTCCTGCCCTCTTCCCTTTCATCTTGTTCCCTCCTCCCCACCATGCCTTTGAGGCATCAGTCTTCAAACTGCTTCAGATCAAAGCAGTTGCAGGAGATGACTGAAGGATGACTTATCTGGAAGCCTGCTGATGTTTCTGTTGGATCTCCCAAGAACAGAGAGCAAACTGCAGCCAGACCCAAGGAAAAAGCTGCAGAGGACCTTGCCATTCTGAAGAGAGGGAAATAGAAGCAGGAAGACAGGGGAAGAAGAGATGGCACAGTGATTGTTCCCTGCACTCCTGCTGCTATGCAGGTTTGTAGGAAGCGTGGCCTGAGGGCTACTCTAACCTGTGCCAAATGCTGAGACTTGTATGTATCAGGCAGGAGACTCAGGGAGCTGCAAACAGCTCTTTGAAGGCCTTCCTCTCCTCCCCTGGCAAAGACATTCAAATCTGATTTCTTCTAGTCTTTGTGTTGACCTTCTCTATGTGTGGAAAACAATCACCTCAGTTTCCTAGGGGCATTAAAATCCTACATTTCTAGGAAGCTAGATTACATAGACCCTATTATAAGCATCCATCTGCACTGACGTGCAGATGAAACATAGAAAGGAAGGACTTGATTCTCTTAGAGCCATTAAGATTTTTTCATTCCTTCCACTGCGGTTGGAATTTCAAATATTTACCATCAAAAACTGGTCTCAGGTTGAATTTGACTGGAAAACAGCATGACATCTTCTTTCCTGGGCCAGTGGTGAAAACTATATTGCCTGTTTTTTCACTGAAAGCAAAAAGATTTTTTTAAATTTTATTTAAAAGGGTTTTTTTTTCTGATTGTTTTGTTGTTGTTTCATTATCTCTCTGCTAATTTCTGGAGAAAGCACCCTAGCCCTATGCAGGTCAAAACCACTTAAGCCAAATAAAGAATCTTCAGGTTCCAATGGGGAATGTCAAAATCCCTAATTTAGAAGCACCAGCGGGGTGGACATTGGAAACCCGCAGACTCACTCACTGGAAAGCTCCCAAGATCTACAAGGGCTGAAATGAAAACATGACACAATGGATCAGTCAACGATTACTACTGAATAAGCCAGCAGGCTTCAGGGTTAATCACTGCAGCCATCCATGAACTCTCACAGGGTGGAAAAACAGTTAGCTTTGCCTAGAACGTCTTTGGGATGATGTCCATTTGTGTGGTGGGAGGTTCACGTGCTCTGTCGTCTTCTTGTTGGCAAAAGCATTGTCATCTGGAGATGTGTCAAGAGAGGAAGGATAACTGTTTGGATCAGTATTTGAATCAAAAAAATTAAGAAGGGGGAAAGATGGAAGGGGAAACTGGGGGGAATTCTCATGGTGTCATTGTCCAGGAAGGTCAACATCAGCATCCCTATGTCAAAGTGTTCTTTTTGAAGGGTTGGCTGTCACCAAACAGCCTCAGCATGGTTTCAAGAACTTTTACTGGGATCTACAGTTCTGGAGGTGTGTGTTCCTGCAGGTCACCTGGCTCTTCTCATGGCACTGCTCTGAGCAAGGTCAGTCCCACAAGGACATGGGGGATATTCAAGGAGAGAAGGAGTCTACTCTCATATAGTGGAAAAGGTTCTGTGTTAGTTCTTGCTCTGGTCTCATACACGTGCTGCTATCAATGAGTTTTCTAATTTAATACATTATTCTTGTTGACACTTCCCTGAATTTCTCCCCTTGGTTTCAGTTTGCACAAAGGAAAAGTATTTATGTTTGTTGTTTGGTTTTAGAATCTTTTCTCAACACAGAATAGATTTCCATATTTTTATATTTATTTTATAATTTTCTGTTGTAATTTCTTTTCTGCTTTTCTCTTCCCCTTTTCATGGGTAAGTGGAAAGAAAAAAGGATGAGATCAGGAGAGAATTGCAGGGAAAAATCCAAGGAAAAAGTGAAGAATGATATTTTCACAAGGAATGCTCTGAAAATATTAATTAAAAACCACTTTAGAAATCTTCAGTATTCTTCTGACCGTTTTAGAAATCTCCATGTTCTGATGGAGAAACAATTACATTGAACAATAACTTGTCTATTATTCACAAGCCTATTTGCAGAAAAAATTTCAAACCTGATTTTAAATGATCTACATAATTTTTTGTTCCTTTTGAGGTTTGTAGAATTTGTCTTTAAAAGTGTTTGCAGACACTTGCTTTTTTGTGTAGTCTTTGTTTCCTATCTCTGCTGATTTGATGGTACATTGACTCACAGACTTCCACAAACCAAGTGTTATTCAAAGGGAAAGTTATCAGAGAAAAACAAATCAACAAGAATTTGCTGGTAGAGTGAGTCTAATTTCAGTGCAAGAGCGAATCAAGAATTTTCATCAAGCTCTAAAAGTGGTTGGTGGTGGACACAACTGCTTGTCAGTGGTGTTGTTACATGTTTACACATGGACAATTCCCAGGAGCTCCAGCCATGGTATAGCGATCTTCGGGTCTATCCATGAGACTGGAAAGCAGAAAAATCTTATTAAATCAGGATTATTGTCCCATCACACCCTGTTCAGCCTCTTTAATTAGCGCAGTCTACTTGAAAAGCAGATGTATGGCTGGTTGTTTGCACAGCGTGTTTTCTGCTAGGCTGTGCTTTGCTGATGTCAAGGGAATGAACTGAAATGGAGCCCCTGACAGAGTCCAAACACCAGCTGGAGCTCCTGGAAGTGCCCTTGTGAGCAAACATGACAGTACTGCACCCACGAGGCTCTTGTGTGGGTTTGAAAGCCCCACGTGGCCCATGTGTTGTCACAGAAAAAAAGCTGCTGCTTTTGGCACATCTCAGGTGTCACCCCAGGAACTGATCAGGGTGCTCAGGGCCGTTTCAGACCCAAGTGATGAGAAGACCCAGAAGGCTCAAATTAATTCCTGTGGCTCATTTGTCTGTAGAGAAACTAAAGCAGCTACTCTGATATCTGAATAAACCAGAACTTCTCATCTTTTCAGGGACTTCTTCTCACATCCCATTTCCTCGAGCTGTACCACAGGAGCCATCAGGATCCATCTATCTACACCTGTCTGCTCCTCAGACAACCAGCTAGTGTGGTCAGACATGGGTTTCCTCAAGGAAGGGTGCTCAGAGTCCCTGTGTCCACATCACCCTGTCCCTGATAAACCCACTGAATGTCCTTGACCATGCAGACAGGGGACACAGACCTGTCCTGGTGGAGAGGTTGGCTCCTGCCTCCATGAGACGTTCCTGGAGAGGAGATGGGGACACCGAGGGCACATGTGAACCCCACTGATGGGGACAAACGTGTGATTGTGAAGACATTGAGGGGGTCTCTGAGGGGACATGTGAGCTGTGGGAACACTGATGGGGATGTATGCAGACCACGGGGACACTGAGGGGACGTGACTGAACCACGAGAACACGGAGGGGGACATGGAGAACCTCTATGAGAGATTCCTGGAGAAGAGGACACCAAGGACACATGTGAACCCACTGATGGGGACAAACGTGTGAGTTGTGAAGACATTGAGGGGGTCTCTGAGGGGACATGTGGGCTGTGGGAACACTGATGGGGATGTGTGCAGACCACAGGGACACTGAGGGGACGTGACTGAACCACGAGAACACGGAGGGGGACATGTGTGAGCTGTAGGGACACTGAGGGGCCATGTGTGAACGATGGGGACACTGCAGGGATGTGTACAAACCATGACGATACTGAGGGGGAACAGTGAGGGGACACATGCGAGCCCGGGGGCACTGAGGGGATGTGACTGAGGGGACAGGTGTGACACTACGGCGGTGCGCGCGAACAATGGCGATCCTGAGGGGGGACAACGGAGGGACAAGCGTGACCCACAGCGGCACGAAGGTGGACGCCGTGGGGACCCTCGCGGACTCTGTCACACCGGAGTGGCGTCGTGTGAGCCGTGGGGAGACACGCGGGACCTGAGGGGCACGGAGCGGCCTCACGGCAGCCAGGGCCGGGCCGGGGGCACGGCGGGCCCTGAGGCGGCGATGGCGCGGAGCCAAGGCGGGCCCGGGGCGGGCCGGGGGCACGGCGGGCCCTGAGGCGGCGATGGCGCGGAGCCAAGGCGGGCCCGGGGCGGGCCGGGGGCACGGCGCTCCCTCCCCCGGGCGGGGCCGGCGCCGCTGCCGGGCCCGGGCGGGGCGGAGCCGCCGCTCAGTCCGCGCCGAGAGCGCCGCGCGGTAGCGGCACACGCGGGGCCGGCGGTCGGAGCGGCATGGAGGAGGCGGCGGCGGGTGAGGGCAAGGCGGGCCACGGCCGGAACGGCCACGCCGAGGGCCCGGCGGCGGAGGAGCGGCGGGGCGGCGGGGCCCGGCTGAGGGGCTGCCGCGGGTTCCTGCGGCGCAACGCGCTGGTGCTGCTGACGGTGTCGGGAGTGGTGGCCGGCGTGGCGCTGGGCGCCGCCGTGCGCGGCGCGGCGCTGGGCCCGGCGCAGATCGCCTACCTGGCCTTCCCCGGCGAGCTGCTGCTGCGGATGCTGCGCATGGTGATCCTGCCGCTGGTGGTGTGCAGCCTGGTGTCGGGCGCCGCCAGCCTGGACACCCGCTCGCTCGGCCGCCTGGGTGGCATCGCCGTCGCCTATTTCCTGGGCACCACGCTGCTCGCCTCCGGCCTCGCCGTCGCCCTCGGCTTCATCATCCGCCCCGGCGCCGGTGCGTCCGCGCTCAACACGCAGCTGGAGCTGCAGGGCGCGCTGCCCGCCACCAGAAAGGAGACGGTGGATTCCTTCCTCGACCTCATCAGGTGAGGCCGCCCCGCTCCCTCCTTCCCCCCCTGCCGCCGCCGGAGGATGATGACAGACCCGGCAGTGTTGCACGCTTCGGCGAGGGCTGGGGAGCGCTCCTCTTCCTTCATCTTCTTATCCTCCTGCATCTTCTCATCTTCCTGCACCTACCCCTCGTTTTCCTCCTTCTCCTCAACCTCCTTCTTTTATCTTATCTTCTTCATCTTACCATCCTCCTCATCCTTATCCCGGCTTCTCCAGAAGCAGGGCTCTCCGCCCAAGTACCCGCAGCCCGGGCAGCTGTAGGGCTGCATGATGCTCTGCTTTCTCCCCGCTTTGTTTTTCATTTTCCCTCGGTGGCTGCGAGGATGAGTCGAGGCTTGCTCAGAGTTTTGGGTGCCCGGGCCCGTTTTTTGGTTCTGCCTGGAGGGAGAACCTGGGCGCTGGCTGCAGGGCAGGCTTTGCCTGGCACCTTCCCCTGCCCTCTTGCCTGTTGTTGCCTGTCTCCTGCAGGCAAAGGCTGGGCTGGGTAGCTCTTCTTACCCCTCACACACACCTTTTTCTTCAGTTCTCCAGCACTTCACTCAAATCTCCTCACCCAAATGCCTGCCTGCCTCTTAGGGTGCCCTCCCGTAGGTGTGGGCATGGAAATACAGCCCTGTAATTCCATGGAGGACGTAACCCTAAACATCATCCACTGTGAGGATGCTCTGTAAGTTCATGAGCTTCTCATCCTACCTCTGCATCTTGCAAAGACAAGACTTGCATTCCCCAAATCTATCTGGAAACAAGGCTTCCACTTCTAGTCAGATGATAGTTGTTTTGTGTATCTTTACTCCACTTTGCAATGTTGCAAACTTCACCTTTTTCGTTCTTCTCAAGGCCCATGTCTTGTTGAGATCTGTCTGGCTTTTAAAGTAAGTGCACACAGACAAACGAGGTAGGCATCCAGGTGGTGCTTTGAGTATTGGGCTTCCAACTGCATTTCCTTGTGCTTTGCCCCCAGCTACAAACACAAGAATAAGGGAGGTGACCTGTGTCACAGCAAAGTGGCTGAAAAGCTGAGCTGAGTGGAAATGCTGGTAATTACAAAGCCAAGTGGGGTTTTTTATTATTATTTTGATTGTTTGCTTTGCTTTTATGAGTCCAGTTTTTCAGCTGAGGTACGTTTTTTTTCTCTGTCTAGACAAGGGGATGTGGCAACAAAGATAAAAAGACTTTCTAAAAAAAAAAAAAAAAAACCAACCAAACCCAGAACTGTATTTACAAATTCAGGTTAATGTCCTTTTCTCCCCCTGAGACGAGTATGTTCCCTTTGGACAGAAAGTAAGTCTGGTTTGTTCCATTGGCAGCCATGTAGTCAGTGTCCTCAGCTCACCTCTCCCTCTCTTAAGAACTGACAATTAAGGATCTTTCTTAAGGACCAGCAATTCCTGACAGCATTGTTAAAAAGAAAGAGCAGGACAAGGGGAGTAGGTAGTCTGGCTATAGTGGTGATAATGTTGTTGAATGGAGGGGAGGGAGGTGAAGGAAAATTGCAAAAAAAAAAGAATAGAGACACCTGGGAGAGTTGGGAAGATGCCTGTAGTGGTGGCTACCCCAGCAGATGCTGGCCTGGCTGCTCTACCTGGTGTCACATCCCGGTGTCACCTGGCTGCATGGAGTAGGATGGGGTTGAGGAACAGGCCAGGGATGTTCTGGTGAGCTTCAGGCTGTGGGTAATATCTAAAGTTCAGAGCAGACAGCACTTGGTCTGGGCTGTAGATGCAGGTGTAGAGTTCATCTTCGAAGGGGTTATGACAGCGATGGGATTGAGTCTCTAATTCCAAAGTAGGGCTCATAATGATGAGGCTTGGGTAAAACCTGGTGGGTTGCAGAGGAATTTCCTTCTATGAAAAGAGGGGACAGGAACTTTCTCACAAATTGTGTATGGGGGCCTGTGATTTCAGCTTTTTCTCAAAACTCCAGGGGAGGGCTGCTGCAGCCACACTGTTGGGCAGTCAAGTTGTTACAGCAGTGACAGTGAAATCCAGTCCAGAAAAGCTGTGTTTGGGCACAGCCACCACCAAAACTTTCAGTCTTAGCACACAAATTCCTGACAGACTGAGGGATGGAGAGAGGGTGTGATTTTCAGGAAATAAGACCTCTCTCTGCTGTGTAAGGTTATTTTTTTTAACTGTTCTTGAAAACGTGGGTGTCTTGGTTTGAGCACTGAACTTGGTCCCTGCTGTGATGGAGCTTAGTAGAGTAACCTCATCTTGAGATAACAAAGCCTTGATTCTGTAGGGCCTGGAGGGTTGAAATGATTGCTTTTTGTGTGGGTGAGTCTTGCAGCATCTCGCTCTTTGCTTCTCCTTTTGTCTCCTTTGGCCATGAAACTTTCTATTAGATGCAAGAAAACTCTGTTTTCAGTTGTGGCACAAGACTGACTGTCCTTCAAGGCTTCGCTGCTGCTTGGTTTCAGAGGAAAGGGTAAAATGAGTTACAAATGGGTAAACTGACTCCCCCTACAGCACTGAAAGCCAGTGTAAAACATGACTCGAGGAAGAAACAGCAAAGATGAAATCACAGCTGTGTGTCACTATTTGGTTCTGCAGATCACTTCTGCCTTTGGGAAGTCTATTGGGTAAGGACCAAAGATGTTGCTTTTCATTGCAATGATATCTGGGAGCCAGCTTAGGTCTTGGTTTTCCTTTTCAAGTTCTAAAGCTTCCCCACAAACATGTGTCTAGGCATGGAGAAACAACCTCTGGAAAAAAGATTTATCTTGGACTTTGGTATCAAATGAATAGTGACTCACTGGTGAACCCAAAGGCTGTCTCTGTTTTATTTTGTCTGTTGACCATAACCTCCAGGTCTGATTTGTCTGGCTGGAGGTGTTGGAGCACCCTCCTGGTTTCCCTTCTGGCAAGTGCTAGAGGCAAGCAAGCCTTGAGCACATCTAGTGAGGGCTTAGGCACACTGCCCTCTGCCCCAGGACATGGGGTGGGGACAGCAGAGATGTCATAAAGTGTTTTTGTGCCCCAAAGCGGGGATGCTGATGGCTCATCTCGGGTCTGTAGAGCTTCTAAAGAGGAGCATGGCCAAAGGCAGTCATCGTGGGAGGGGATCATGCAAAAGTTCACAGCAACTTCCTCAAGGCTGATGGCTTTACAAAAAGAGCCCGGAAAGTGGGGTGTTCCCTGAACTCAAGGCAGGATCTTAGAATCCTTAAAATCTGTCAGCAGAAGATGAGGGGAGTGAAAACAAGTTCTAGAATTTCTGGGATTTTCCTTTACTCATTTATTTAGTGGAGAAAATAAAGCAACAGAGAATGAAGAGGGCTTTGTGAGCTTGATTGTGAAGTGGTTGGCAGCTGGAAGAAGGGGCTGGCTGGGGTGTGGTGGCTCGGCCCCCACCTGAGAAGGTGACACCATAGAGAGCCAGCTTGGCTCTGCTTGTGCCCCAAGGATGGGACTCCAACCAACTGCTCACACAGCCCACCTGCAGCTTGTTGGAGAGCAGTTGAAGCAGCAGGATGAAGTGTTTTGCAAGAATCTATTGATTTGTTAACACACTTTTGGTGGGCAATTGTCACAACTGGATGTTCCAATAAGGTCAGAGTTTTGTTCTAGCTCTGATTTATATTTGCTGATTCAACAAAATTGAGCAGTTTTCACAGGAACCTATTGATCCTGTCAAAATTTCTGTCAGTGGGTGATCGTGGCGGTTCATTTCAGTGAGGTCAATGTTTTGCTGTCATTTTATACAAAGGACTGAAGTAGAAAATATCACTCATCAAAAAAGGAACATTTCAACAGGGTGTTTTACACTTTTTTTTTTTTTTAGTGGAAAAAGAGATCTAAAACAGGCTTTCTTTGCCCAATTTTGCGATGAAAACATGTTTTGCAACTGTGGACTGGCTTTGGGGAAGGGAATTCTGTTTTTAATCCAACTCTAGCTGTAACAGTCTGGGAAGGGAAGGAGGTAATCCCTTTTTTTTTTGATAGGAAGAGTGCACAGAGGTCCACACGTCCGCCCCAAGCAGTAAGGTCAGGGTTTCCCAGTTTGCCAGGCAAGTCTGCAAAACCTGTTTAAATTTTATTGCTTCTCAGTGCCCTCTCTTGTCTCTCTGGCAGATGTTACCAGCTGAGCTGCCCAAGGGAGCACCCACAGCAAACTCATGCCTTTGCTCTGAGTGTTTTCAGATCCATAGGGAAGGCAGTCACCCAAAACCAGCAACCATGGAAGGCCACCTCTGAAATCCCAATGTGGAAAGACAGCAAAATGTGACTGTTGGAAGAGGAGGGGGAGATGCCACCTTTGAATTCATAAATAGAATAAAAAGTGTCCAGGCAGTGGCTGCAGTTTTACCAAGAGACAGGCTGACCTCTGAGTTTGAAGCTGGTGGCTGGTTCTGAAAGTGAAGGTAACTGTTCCACTTTGCTTGTGTCACTTTCTGAGTCTGGAATCTCTCAAAGTACAGGGATTGCTGACTGAGTTTTGTAGGAAAAGCTCAGTGTTTTCATTCATGTGGGTGCACTCTCTGGCAGGACTTTTTTAGTAAGTCTCTGAACATTTCTGCTCCTTTAATTTGTTCCTTATATTTGTTACCTTTTACTACTGACTCCCCTCACTTACATTTTATTTTCCAAGCATCAAAAATACAGACTGGACCATCAAGGCAAAAGAGTATCAAATACCTGCTATAAGTAAACACATTTTCAGGTTTCTCTTTGTTAAAACAAATGTACACACTCACAAATATGAGTATGTACAGGGCATGTGTTGTGCATCCACATACCAAAAACCAGATGAGGAAAATTGCTGTGTGATACTGAATGAAAATCTTGGGACAGAAAGAAAAAATGAAAGTACTGGAGGAATTTGAACTGGGCTCTGGCATTTTGCCACAGATGGCAATAAAGCTGCTGCGAGTGGACTTGTACCATTGGGAAAACCCCTGAAAACTGCAGATAACCAACACAGAATATTTTTGGCAGACTTCCTCAAGAAAGTATGTTTTTTGACAGCAAGGTTTTGACCTCAGAAATGGAACTTTTTTGTAAGAAGCAATGCAAGAGGAATGCATAGTATTTTAGGGTTTCATTCCATTGGCCTGGATTTCCCTTCACGCTTTTGCTGCCAGAGCAAAGTTGTTTGCAGAGCTCTAGCAAACGAATAGTTTAGAAACAGTTGTTAATAATAATCCCTTGCACATACAATGGAGGAGTTCCTCTGTAATCCTCATCCCACTGGTGGAAAGATACAGGCCTGTAAAGAAGAGAGCAATTCGACCATAATATCCAAATGGAGAAGGCGGAGAGTTACAGAATCTCCCTCTGCCAGCTCCAGGTTCCCTTGGCTGTCTGGGATTCTCAAGAGTGGATGTTGCAGCTAAACTAAGATTTCTATTACAGCAGAAATGCAGTGGGATCTTCCTGAGGACTAATGGTCTGTTTCTGGCTGGTAGGAGCAGCTTTTCACGGGAAGAAAGGTGCATTTATCCAGCTGTGCGTAGGGAGATGGTGTGATGAGCAGAGTCTTCAAGCAGGAAATACTCAAACACTGTAACACCCGCCCTTGGGGCTGCTACTTTCTTGTTCCTATTTTAAGGGGATCTGAGAGAGGGGTGCTTTCTCACGCTGTGTGCTGTGCAGTTGCATGGAGGTTTCCTGGCTCAGCCCAGCTGTTGCTTCAGCCCCAGGACACAGCTGTCCCCCTTGGCAGCTGTCCTGTGGATTTCTGTATGGCTTTTTTTGGGGCTGTCTGTGCAACTTGCAGCGGGCAGAGAGAGGCTTTCCTGGCAGGTGTTGGGTGAGGGGAGTAAAGTCTCCCTGTGCCACCTGCTTCACTTTTATGGCACAAAGGAGTTGGGGTGTGTGCGTGTGTGCAGTGAGGTTCTGGCAGCAGTGGGAGCACCTGGGGTACAGGCAGCACGTGTGTCCCTCTGCCATAGGGGACTGTCCCAGGCCTTTGTTCTTGGCCTGTCTCCCTGCATTTGGGGCCAAGGCTGTCTGATCCCACACTGCTGTGCAGGGCTCCTTATCACCCAGAGGCAGGGTTTGGCCAGCGCCGTGTTCCTGTGATAATCTACATCTGCTTCAGAAGGGCGACCGTGTTCTCTGGCACAGGGCATGGGGTCATCAGAAACAGTCAACAATCCAGCCATATAACATGGGGGATTTCCCTAAACACCACTTTCACATTTGATAGAGGCACTCAGAGCACAAAAACCTTCTAAACTTTTGGTCCTCGAAGAAAAGCCAGCTGGCAGACACCCAGATTTCATTTGCATGCCCAATTACCCAGCTCATCAGCTTTCCCATTTGTTGGTTCACCCTCACAGGAGGGATGTCCACACTTCCCCATGCAGCTCCTCTGCTCACGGGGACAGAGCTGTGTCTGTGTTTCTGTGGTGGGTGAGCTTCACCTCACCAGGTGTGAGGAGCAAACCATGCAGGCACAAGTCCATGATGGGCCCAGGCAGGTCACCAGCCACCTTTTATCTCTCCCTAAAGCACGCAGCATCTTGCCCCATTTTTTAGGCACTGTGGTGGTGTTCTTGCACAAATCCATCCGAAGGTAAGAACTTGTGATCCAACCCACCTGTAATTAAAGTTGAATTTAATTCACATGCTGACTAATCTTAGGTGAGCAGTAAGTGTAGCCTGTGCAGACCTCGTGCCTGTTAAGACAACCCATTTTGTTTGTTGGTTGCTTTTTATGACCTGACACATTTTGTTCTTAAGCTTTGGGATTTGAAACAGGACCAGAACATTATTTTATGTGATGTTGGTGTTTTGCAGTCAGGTGTACTTAGAAACTGGATTGAACAGAACATACAACTCCTCCTGAGCTTAGGATCCAAAGTTTTTACTTGGCAAATTGTCAAGTCCTGCAACTGCTGCGAGAGGAATAAAGAAGTGTCTACTCTAGGTTGGTTTTTAGCATTATTCACACTTGAAGTAAGAACCTGGCCCTTGCCTTGCTGTAACAGAGTTGCTGGCATCACTTAACTATGTGCTTTAAGTATATGCTTGGAGATAAGTTAATGTTTAGTTACTGAGGCCCATGCCTGACATACTGTGCAAATTATGAGGGTTTGGTTTCCTGGCCACATTTAAACATTGGAGAACCGTGTTGTTTAGGCTTTAGGATTGCTTCCTTTGGTTTTGTTTTCATCGAGATGGAAAAGCTGATTTAAAAAAAAAAAAAAGAAAAAAAGAAGAATTGATTTCTGGTTGGTTTTCAGTCTTTTTTCATCTCTTTGCTTCTTCAAAGTCCAGTCAGTTCTTTTTTTAAAAAAAGTAATCATCCTGCTATGAAAAGCTGGAAAGAAATATCCTTCTTTTCCCAACAGCATGAGCCCATTTGTATATGTGATATTTTACTCCTGATAAAAGCAAGTTTGCTTTTACTTTGCTCAAGGTTTTTTATCCACCAGAGAGTTCCAGCTGTGCAAGAACTGAAGCATGTTTGCTGTTCCATTGATCTTATTTGACCAATTCTTTAAGGTCTTTGCTGAGTGAGAGCTCGATCTCCTGCTTTCAGACGCACAGCTGTGTTGCCAGCTTTTGAGGAGAAAAAGTTGCTGTTTCTTTCATGCTTGGTGGAATGTAGACTCCAGATGACAAATTATTTTTGGAGCAATCCTCCTAATACATTTGAAGTGCATCAGAGAGAGAGAGAGAGATAGGCTGAAGTATTTCATAGCAGACAGGTGTTTGATTGAAGTTCCATGAACTTTACAGCTGCTGTCAAGGCTGTGGGAAAACTCCCTGTGTGGCAGGAGAATGGAGCCATGCAACCAAAAAGGCCAAAGTCCTTATCTGGGCCTTATTTTAATCTCCCTCTTGCTTTCAAAGATTTGACTGTGCTGCTCCTTTTCTTGCTCTGGTTTGGATTTGCACCTTCCATGGCATTTGTGGAATGACCACAGCCTGGTTTAATGTTTGCCTGGGTAACTATGGCAAAAACTAGGGGAAGTTAGCAGGGCACAGGCTGGAGGGAGCTGCAGCTTCCTTGGAGCAGTGCAAAGAACAAATGATGGGGAGCAGCTATCCAAGTGTTTTTTACCACAATTAACTGGCTCTGGGTATGGTCTTCTGTTTCCTCACCATAAGAGTTCTTGTGTCTCTGAGATGCCTTCAGTACTTTCAGCTCATACCCATCACGTTCCTGCCCTCACCAGCTGGGGTCCTGCCATAACCCCAGAGATCAGCTTTTGTTCCTGTTTTCCTTTCTGACACAGAAAACCAAGAGCTGTCATTTGGCTAGGGGAACACGTGCTCTTTGCCTATGAAGGGGAGAAAGGAATTATAGCATTAAAACAAACTGTAAGATACCACAAGAAACTTGGAGGAATGCCCTGCTTGGCCCAGTTCACTGTTCTGATTTCCTGTATGCAAATACATACTGGATGGTCAGAAAGAGTGTACATCACTTTGCATGCTATCCTCTCTGCACTATCCTGATGCTAGATTGGCATTTCTCTGTGAAGGCACTGCTGGATTCAGATGTTCCATAGGAGTTGGCTGTATTTTCCATCTGTGTTGTCTAAAGCCCTTGCAGAGAAATCTGGCCCATGATACTGTTCTGCTCTGCCTTGTTGGTCAGGGAAGCTGCCTTGCCGTGTTGAAGGGTTAAGCCATTCTCCTAAGTGGATTTTGCTGATTGGATTGTCCTTCATGTTGATGCTGTGAGCAAAGAGTAATCACATGAGCAACGTTAAAAAACCTACCTGACGCTGGAGGCCATAAGCTGGTGCTGCAGCTGGTGTGGCTGAGCCAGTTTCTGTAGCCACTGGGCCATGGGTGTGTGTAACCAGCATTGTGTGTGATTGCCTCTGGGGGCCCTGCCCAAAAGGTGAGGTGTGGCAGCAGGCACCTGTCATCTCTTTCATGTGAGCAAAGTAAGATGGCATCCACACCTCTGGACACACAGCAAGCTACATGTTGCAGGAATATCTTCTGTGCTGCACCTCACCAGTGCCAGCGTGCTTGTCTTTGGAAAAGGAATTCTGAGAGTAATTGGTGCATTCGTTTAAGAAGTTCTCCATGACCTATTTCATTTTTATTGTTTGTCTTTTACAGGAACCTGTTTCCTGCAAATCTTGTTGCCGCAGCTTTCCGAACGGTAAGATCTGTGTGGACTTTGGACATGAGCTACAGTGCATAGGCACTTTTATTGGAAGAGGACTAGAAAGATGGTGTAGAAAATACCAGGAGTTAATTTAGAAGGTAGGGTCTTTAAAAACACATGATATAGTCAGACTTCCATGGCAAATAGTTTAAAAAATATTCCTCAAACAAAAGCATATTCAAAGCCCATCTTTTCTACCTTCACTAAAAATACTCCTTAAATTTTGGGTGCCACATTGGGCAGCATTGTCAATCCTGCTTTGTGCCAGGCTGCTTACCATTTTGCAGGAGCTGGCTTTGGGAATCCTTTGGCTATGTAGTTCAGAGCTGGGCTCAGAACAGACAAGGCTGAAGACCTTTAGGCTCCATGTGTGTAAGCATTACCTGTTCCCTGGTAGTTTTATTCAGTGGTTTCCATTGTATCCCTTGCTGGATTAATTACTCAGCCTGGTTTCTCTTCCAACAGAGACTGTGTGTGATGGGATGGTAACTGGCACCAGAACATAGTGTGGTTTAAACTGATGGATAGGAGCTGTAGGGCTCAAAATAAGATTTTGATTTAGCTCTCAATGCTAATTTTATATGTCAGGATAGAGAATGTTGAGAATGTTGTCGTGGGGCAGAGTGATTCTTTATGATACAGGAGCAGAATAATAGCTTTTGCCTTCATGGTGTTCTGTGGGTTTGCTTTTGTATCAAAACCAAGGGCAAATTCTTAAAATCAAGTTCCATTTTGCATGAATATAAAATACAGTACAAGTCAATATTCCATGAGTAAAAACAGAAGCAGTACAAAAATAACCCTATGAAAAGAGTATTTTGTGATGCCTCTGGTGTCAGGGCTCTGTGTGTACAGGGATGAAATAAAGCAGTCCTCTTTTCCTCTGTGCTGCTCTTGTCACAGGCAATTGACAAGGACAGAAACTTTTCCTTCCCTCCTTTTAAATTTAAAGAAAATAAGCCCAAAGAAGGGCCCTGCTTTTGTGAGGTATCTAGTTCGTTTATCAAAGTAAAGAGTTGCCCTAGATTTTAGATATTTTGCTGACAATTTTAATGCCTGCCTCACCATTTTTGTTTGGTTGTGGATTTTTTTTTTCTTACCTGCAGTATGCCACAGACTATAAGATGGTGCTCAGGAACACTACCTCTGGAAATACCACAATGGAAAAGGTAAGATAATTTCTTAGGTTTTTAAACAAATTCTTGTCAGTAATGACACTTGACACTTTATTTTTTTTAGGCCATGCTTTCTTAGACTTGGTCTCACTTGATCTAAATTTTAGTCAGTCTGCCTAATGTTTCCAAATATCTTTCTCTAGACTGGGAACTAAATAGCAATCAGGCTGGCTGAGTATGTACCTTAAACCTTACTCTTCATTAAGAGTTTGGAGAAAATGAAGGGATTTTTTCCCTCTACCCAAGGCTCTTTAAAAAAATGTTTTGTTGGGTTGAGAATTTTTTCTTATTGCTGAAATTTTGTTTGATGCAGTAACAAGGGGTCTGAAGGAGTAGAAATTACAGACAGAACATTGCAAATAGGCTACTCTTGCAATGGTGTCAAAAAGGGAACTGATGTGTAGGTGTAGACAAAGTAGAGAGTGGTATCTTCCTTATGTAGATGGTAGGGCTTCCAGAAATGCTCTGGATCCCACTGAATGTCGTTGCTCCTGCAGACAGGACTGTCAAATACGTTTATTATTGGCCAGAGCTGACATGTTGCAGCAATAATTACAGTTGTCTTACCAGCAGCATGCTGTGAAACAGACCCAGGGTCCCAGCCTGCAAGGTGTCACCTTGCTCCAAGAAAAGTGTCTTGTGTGCTGCCTTGGGATTTTGGGGAGACTGGTCTGAGAAATTACTTTCAAGGTGATTTTCTCTTCCCCAGGTTCATTCTGGCTGTCTGAGCTCAGTGTCAGGCGTTGGGTTACGATGTTTTTAATACGAATTCCCCTGGGGCAAGAGGCTTGTAAGGTTTGCATTCGTCATGGACGGGCTCAGCTGGGGTTTGCCCACCAGTTTGCAAATCCATCAGGGATAAAGCAGGTTTTGCACCCCCAGAGGGACTCTGGAGCCTGTGCCTGAGCACAGGGAGCATTGGTTTCATTACCTTCTCCTCCCCATGCACGGTGTGGGAGCAGGTGATGCAGTGCAGACTGTTTGCTTCCAGCCCTGGGCTGAACTTTCAGCAGCCCTGCAGTCGGGGTGACAGGGATGACACATGAACTGAGCAGGGACAAAGCTGTGCCTTGCCTGGGAGCCCTGGCATCACAGGGTGAGCAGCTCCCCTGGGGAAGGAGGCAGCTCCCCCTGCCCCTGCCTGTGGGATGCCATTAGCCCAGATCCGCAGTGACCCCGTGTGACACGGATGCAGTCGGAATCCCAAAAGAGCACTTTCTCCCTCTGTGCCCTCAGCCCTGCAGCTTTGTGCTGCTCAGACACATTCAGGATGAAAGGCTGTAGCAAAGTGCACTTGGATTTGTGTGCTTGTTGCAGAGTGCGGAGTTATTCGACATTTAAGCAAGGGTAAATGAAAAGGGGAGTAAGTCTTTTATTTATCTTCACTGTCAGGTTTGATGTGGGCTCCATAGCAACCAAGCATGGATTAGGGCAAACCATTGGACAGAGTGCTGGCTGTCAAGTATTTTTTGATGCTTGTTCAACACCATCACATTTCCCTGAGAGATAAGAATGCATCTTTTGGCCCTTTAAAATACAACATGATTTTTTTCATTTTTCCTCTCTCTTTTTCCTGCTTATCAGTCTTCTGTTTTATCAGAAAAAAAAATTCTGAATATGCCACCGGTGTCTGTTTTTGCCAACAGTTGTGATGATGTAAAGGTTATTTCTGCTATTACTTTTCCAAAATCTTTTTCAAGTTTTTGGAGCAAAACCAGACTGAGCTTCTTTAATTCCAGAAGACGCCCTACTGTCTCTAGGGAAGAACAGACAAAATAAAAAGAGAGCATCATCTCAGTTTTGCTAGCTCAGTTTCAGTACTGGTCTGATCATAGTATTTATGGATAGATGAGGATTAGGTTTGGAAAGAAGAGTGTGATTTTTGGATATCATAATGACAGAAGTTTGATTCCAGGGGAATAAGATCATATTCCTATCTACTTTTTTCTTTCATCAGCAGAATATTTGAGTGAAGAGGAGAAATGTTTTCCTTCAACTTTCTGTATGAAAAAATTTTCCGTTTATTATATTTTCCCTCCGCTGGTTAATAGGCCCTGTGTTCTCTTGCTGATGAAGTGAATAGTGGGACGTGTAGTTGTTTGCTCAGCCATGTCCTTTTTTGTTGTTTCACATGCTCACCTCATGTTTACCCAGCTTTTATGGCTACATCCTCTCTGTCTCTTTGGCAGCAAGACTTCCTAGGGCACAGACTATCTCACTTTACCATCTGCAGCACAGGGAGCCTGGAGGGGCTCAGTTCCTCTTTGGACAGGAGTAAAAATACACAAACCAGTGGTTGCTCTTCTTCCTCACATCACATGGCTGAGTTTTCTTTTCAGCCCACCTACTACTAGGACTGTTCAATGTCAGCAGTCATTTCCTTGATAAGAGTTTTGTTTCAAGAGCTAAAAAACAATGGGATCTTCAGAAAGGTTCAAGGACCAGAAGAGCTCCATGGATCTTCCTAAGAGAATGCACAATTTCAGGCAAACAATAACACGTCCCGAAGTTTGTCCAGAAACAAAGTGCTCATTAAAACTGTTTTTGTTTGGTGTCCACAATGCTGCTTGGTTTGGCTGCCCCTTTGGGGTGATGCACTCTTCTGTGAGAGTACAAAAAGGCTGTTCAGCATCTGCCAGTTTTAGAGGCTGGGATTGTGAGGATCTTCCGCTGGAGATTTTCTGCTGGACTCATTCCACGTCGTGTCGCAACGAGGTGGAATTCCCTGAGTGCTGCAGATCGTCCCCTGGATTTGCAGGGGGAGGAAATTCCTTGCAATAAGTTACTGTTCTAGGCAAGTGGTGCATCTTCTGCCTACATCTGCAGTGTTGGGAGGTGATGGTGAGTGTTGTGTGTTGTGAAGAAATGGGTGAGAGAGAGAGAGCAAGGGGAGAAAAAAAGACCTGGAAGTGGGGGCAGGATGGCAGCAAATAGAGGGAGACAATTCACAAGCTTTTGGCAGTGGCACACACAGTCATCTTCTGGTCACCAAGAGGTCAGGGAGTCCCCAGATAACAAAATCTAGGCCTGAAGGGTTGTGAGTGTGAGCACTTGGAGAACAGCAGCAGCAGCAGTTACCACAGTGCTGGGAGCAAGGTGGACAGAGACCTCTCCAAGGGTGAAAGAAGACCATGTACTGTCATTCTGGAGAGTAGAGTTTCTCTCCCAGCAACATCCAGGTCAGAATGTTGGGCTCTTACAGCATTGAAACACTGAATTTCTGTTCCACAGCAAAGTTTTATACATGTTTTTTTCAGAATGGAAACCCAAACAAAAGAGTATTCTCTGTTTTAGGACTTTTGGAAGAATGGTTTGAGCCCATTATGATAAAATTCCATTCCACCTGAACTTTTCGTATTACCCCTGTATCAAATGAACCCAGTATAAAATGATATATATTATAAAATAACATCCCACGTACACAGATGGTTTGTTTAATTACTAGGAGCATGTAATTTTTTTTGTCTTAACACTGAGAAGTTTAGAGCTTTCAGTTACAAAAACCAGAATATAGCTAAAACTATCCAGACAGAAAACTGTTAGTGTGTGTGACAGCATGTTTCTTCAGATATCTCTGGAGATATCACTGTGCTTCATGATTAATATCTGTCCATCATCTCAGTTTTTTCAATCAGGAATCAAATAAATAGTGGCAGCTTTGCCCTGAATATTAGATTCCACATCTAATTATTTTTTACCTAGTGAATAAAAAAGCCAGCACTTTCACTGTATGTAAACACTTCTCTTAACATTTTAACCTTCCTGCTTTTGTGTATAATTTACATTTTATCCCCTTCCCTGCATGACTTTTTTTCCACCTGCCGTTGAGAGACAGTCCAGTTCAGCAGTGTACTTTCAGCAAAAACATCAATCTTAAGCAGGCTGGTTTTATCAGATTTAGCAGATCAGTATCCTGAGTTCTTTAGTCAATATTCATTTCAAACTTTTAGCTCAGAATGTATTTTTCTTTCCCAGTGTTGAGCTAGTGTCCACTTAAACTAGCCAAAAGGCCAAAACTTTTACACAACCTCATCTGTTATAGAAGTTCTTCCAAATAAAACAGCAATTTGACATGTTTATACTGCCAACTTGGAGAGAAAAAAAAAAACCCCGTTTGTCAAAACAATTACATTTTTATGGAGCCACAAGAGCACTCATTCAGTTCTTATGATACTTCATTGCCAAAGGGAGCTCTGGCTCTCTTTGAGAAGCAAACCATGAAGGACTAACAGAGCAGACCTGTGGATAGATAGTTTTTGTCAATAGGTGGATCCTGGTTTTAGCCTCTTACTTTTCCCAGGGCAATGACAGATTTCTAAGAAGGGGACCAGATTCTCTCTCTCCCACAGTTGACATGGACAGATGAAGAAGTAGAGTAGGTTGCCACAGTTTGCTGCCTTTCTGTGCCTTTCTCCCCTCTTTCTGCTTCATTGGTTGTTTTGTCATGGTTTTCACCTTGGTATCATCGTTACACTAAAGTCCTGAGTAAACTGGGGAGTTTTCTTGTTCAGGTCACTGAGAACACAACTATTATATTGAAGGACACATGGGGAGGTAGTAGCAGCCCTTTTCCTTCTCCAGTGAACCCATGCCAGCTCATGACTAGGGAGGTTTGTACCTGAACTGAGTCCAGATCTCTTTGATTCCCTTCAACAAAATAGGCTCTTCCTTTCCAAGATAAGTTCTGCTTGTTGATTTCAGATCAATCAGAACAACAACAAAATGAGGTGACCCTTTTGTCAGGTTTTTGTCCTATTCTCACATGTAACAAGCCTTCTTTTTTTGTCTCTGCAGATCCCTGTTGGTACTGAGATCGAAGGGATGAACATCCTGGGGTTGGTGCTGTTTGCTCTGGTTTTAGGAGTGGCACTGAAAAAGCTTGGCCAGGAGGGGGAAGATCTGATTCGCTTCTTTAACTCATTCAATGAGGCAACCATGGTCTTGGTTACCTGGATTATGTGGTGAGTGTGTGACTGCAGATACATCTGCACTGCAGTGTTGTGCTCAGGTCAGCAAAACTCACATTTCATCTCTCTGCCCAGCTTTTTCCTGTGGGAGGGATCCCTCATCACAGCAAAAGGGAATGTTGTGATGTCACACCCCATGTGAGGTCTTTTCCCCTTGCTTGTGCCCTGTAATGAGACAGTCACTCATAGCTTAAAGTATCAGGCTGGAGGACTTCAAAGGGTTGCCTACAAATCCTCTCTAGACTCCTTTTTGATTATTTAGTGGAAAGAAAACTCAGTATTTTCTAAGGCTGATTTTTTTTTCCTCTTGCCTATCAATGAGCAAATACATTATTTCACTTAATTCCTTGGAGTCTATGGAAAAGTTTATGGGCTGAATATTGCTCTGATCAATCCCACAAAGCTTTCTGACACCAAAAAAAGTCTGCTGGTTAGGAACCGGAGCACAGGGAACTTTCTCATTAGGCAAGAAACCAGCATTGAAGGAGGCAGGCACCTCTAGAGAGTGCCTCAGACCACCTAAACTGGAGTAGGAGCATCCTTCTGGTTGGGTTTTCCATCAGGTGGGAGGAACCTGGGCCACAGAGCAGTATCATGGCTATCCTTGGGTAGCTATATGGAGTTAGGTTGCTCCTGTGAAACCAACAGTACTAATACCTCACATACAAAAGTAAAAATATTCATGAAGATAGCTAGCAAACAAATTAACAGTGAGACATTTCTCACTCCCTGTCCAAAGCTGTTGAAAAAGGTAAATGTACCTTAGTAGAGGCATTTTTTCTTACTTCATTCTGTGTTTTTCATTCCTACTGTTTTCCTCTCCACAAGAAGTAGAAGGGTTTTAACAAAACACCTGATTTTACACAGGCAGATCTCTATGTTAGTTGCTATCATAAGGGATTGAAAAATTCAGTCTCCAAGCAGCTTAAGCTTTTTGCTCTTGAGTGTAATTCCTTGGACACTGAATACTGATAAGAGGCAGTTCGTGTATTCAGCTTATTACAGTGCTAGCACTTCAAGCCAATCAGTTGGTATGTAATCCTTTATTTTGTGGATTATGGAGACCACTGCTGACCCTTAACAGTCAAGCCCTTACTTGTTCTCTTCCTTCCTTAATGCTCTTGTGTAGTCCTGGTATTTATTCAAAATCTGTCAAGCTGCATGTGCTTCCCAAGGGATACTTGGGAATGGTGAAATCATGGGAGCAAAGGCAGTTTAAACTCGTCTCTGGTCCTGCTCAACAGCCACTCTCGTGTTTAGCAGCACTTGGGTCTCAATTTTCAGTTCTTTCCTCTCCAGCCTCCCTCTTCAGGGGGAGGAATTCAGTGTTCAGAGTTTGTGCAGCACCAGGGCTCAGCTGGATCTGGCTAATCAGGATCCTCAGAAACACACTTCAAAGGCAGAATTTCAGAGGCTAAGTGGGGAATGTTCCATAGGCCCCTCTAGAGATTTGGCCAAGGGAGGATAGAGGATGCTCATATGGATCTGGACATAGGGAGAGCTCCCCTCTCTGCATAGAAGAGGGAAGTTACAGAAACCTGAGGGAGATGCAGGCCAGGAAGAAGTGAGTGATCTGAGCAGCTTTAAGGCTCACCCCCCTTTCCAGACCTTTGCATGTTTAGCCATACCTTCTGAAGTTTGTCCTGACAAATCAGCTTCTTTGAACATGGGCATTTATTCTTGAGATGTACAGGAAGATCCTTTGTAGTCACACATTTTCCTGGGGCAGGATTTTGCAGAGCTAGGTGATCTTTTAGTATTTCTTAATTTTAGAAGAAAGGGATGAAGTGTGGACAGCATCAGCAGAGGTACTGAGACAAAAACATCCCAGCAGAGCTTAGGAAGGAGCTGGCCCTGGCCCTGCAGTGATTCACACAGTTCGTTCAGAGCTGCTGTGCTGTTGGTGCAAGGGCAGTTCAGTCTTTTCAGGGCTGCTGGGACCAGGGGTGTGGCTGTAGCCTGCAGGTGGCCCTTCCCCTGGAGCAGCTCCAGGTGCTCTTGACAAAGGAAACTTCAAACAAATGCTGACGTGGCATGTTTTCTAGATAGGAGGCATGGATGTATGTGTGTGTGTGCCTGGCTGTTGGCTTGGGGGAAACTCTGGAAGCCTGATCATTTAACTTAGTCCTTTTTAGGCAAATAGCAGAGTTAATTGCTGTCTTTGGCACATGCATCAGCAGCCTTAGCTGAGCTCTCTGGTATGTGCACAGCTTTCTCTTAACCTCCACAGAGTTGGCACCCAAGTGTGTCTGTGATTTTAATGACCTGACTCTGTACTTGTGCTGGGATTTTCTGGATGTGTAAGACTCAACTCTTTGACCCTTCTCTCTACTTCAGTGATGTGATGCTGTTCCTTTCCCCTCCCTTCCCCACTGGTGTCTTGTGCTGGCAGCTCCTGGCAGGATTTCTGCTTCCCACTCACCTTCGCTTTGGCACTCTCCTGGCTGTGTCTCTGAGGGCATTAGTGAACAGATCTTTTAAAATTTGACTGCTTACCATCCACCAAACACGAGTCTTAGAGAAAAGCCTTCCAAATGTGCCTAGCACGAGTGTGTGGTGAATAAGGAACCACCCTTTAGTAGGAGCAGCAGATTCTTTAGTGATCTCCAGGATGGAAAACGTTGTGTTTTCCAAGGCTTCTTGTTTGTACTTGATGATAACCAATATTTCATTTACACAGGTATGTACCTATTGGCATTATGTTCCTTGTTGGGAGCAAGATCGTGGAAATGGAAGATATTGTGCTTCTGGTGACCAGTCTGGGAAAATACATCTTTGCCTCTATCCTGGGCCATGTCATCCACGGAGGAATCATTCTGCCACTTATTTATTTTGCAGCCACACGGCAAAATCCCTATCGTTTTCTCTTAGGACTTATCACACCATTTGCCACTGCCTTTGCCACTTGCTCCAGGTGGGTTTCTGTGCCACTTCTTGGACTATAGCCTGGTTATGTTTGTCACCCTAAACCGCCTGTATCCAGTTTTAGTTTTAGGTGTGAATATTGCTCCTGAGATTGCAAAAAGAGTCTTCTGAGCATAGAGAGTCTCACTGCTGTCATCAGCCTGTCACACAGCACGTGCTGATAATCAGCTGTTGAAAAGAATTCCTCAGAATATTGGGGCTGTAGCATGATGCTGAGCTGGAAATACTTTGGGGAAAAAAATTAAAGTTATTGTCTTTAAATGTTCCTGCCAGCTGTCCTTTCAATTTTAAGTGAAGTGAGAGTCAGTACTGAGTAACTTTGTCCTCAGAAGTTTACTTTTAAAGTTCAGAAGGACCTGGAACAAATTTTGACTAATTTTGTAGAGGCAAAGCAGACTTGCTTGCATGCTAGTGTAAAGGCATTTAACATTATTTATTTCAAAGATCTGGCCTGATTTTATTTTAAACTTTTATTTGTCATTACCAAATAATTGAGCATGTCATATACACTTTTCTCAAGTACAAACACCTGATCAAATAACGTATCTATAACACCTGAACAAATAAATCATTAAATATATATAAAGTATATATAAAACCATTAAATCCATGGAAAATAATTTTTGTCATCTCCAAAAGTAGATGCATGTCTGTCAAAGGAGCTGAAATACTATTTGTAAACTCTCTCCTTCTGCATAATAAGAGAGGGTTTATGAGTAAAACCATGTGGTTTGTAGTGCCAGAAATAAATCCAAGAGTGATGTTTTATTTTTAATTATTTTTCTGTTCATTTGAGAAGGTACTAGTACAGGATGTTGTACTAGTTTTGTATCTGTTGTGTTTACATTATCATAGAATCACAGAGTGGTTTTGGGTTGGAAGGAACTTTAAAGTTCATCTAGCTTCAGCCTCCCCTGCTGTATTTGCACATTATTGTATTTTTGTAGTTTGAGACTTGTTCATTCCACAGCCTTGTAATGCTGCATACTGTGTTGAGTCATGAGTTCTTGCTTCTGGGAGATTAAAGTCCTTATCAGCTATTTCTGGAAGAAAGCAGATTATGAAATACCTCTGCTCAAAACTCAGTGAGGAGGGTCCCTCATTGCCATTGTGACAGGGAGGGACTGTAAAATGGCTCTAGCATGCTATAGACAGGACTCTTGACAGTCTATGCTAGAAAGATGAAAGCCATGAGACAGTAATGGGGCATTCAGAGCACCCTGGTGCTCTGTGTTTCATTTCTCCCTCTTCTGTTTCCAGCTCAGCCACTCTCCCATCCATGATGAAGTGCATTGAGGAGAACAACGGAGTAGACAAGAGGATCAGCAGGTTTATCCTTCCCATTGGGGCCACTGTAAACATGGATGGAGCTGCTATTTTCCAGTGCATGGCAGCTGTGTTTATTGCTCAGCTCAACAATGTCGACCTCAACCCTGGGCAGATCTTCACAATCCTGTAAGTTGCTTGCAACCGCATCCTTCTGGCCCCCAGACACATTCAAGCTGTGGTCTCTGTGTTAATAACTAACAGTGAGCATTCCACAGCTCTGACCTAAAGCTTACAAACTGCTATGTAACATAATTATAGGGTGATTAAAGGATGGAGTCTTTAAACCTTTATAAGATTTGCCAGAGTCTCGACTTAATAGAAGGTGGAACCTGGGAGGGGTAATTGAATTCTGAAACAGACTTTTAGCTGTTTAAAGCTCTTTTTCACATAAAATTCCTCTCCTTCCTTAAACATCTCATTCCTCCATCCTCCAGTCACCATTAGGCTGGGTAATTGAGGCATTCTGCACTGTGCAGAAAGTAGCCTCTGATTCCTCCTCTGGATGTCTTGGAAAATTCTCCTGCCAGCTCCTTGGTTCATCTATTTTGTACTAAAGACTCTGCTCCTGCTCACCTTTGTCCTTCCTACAAGCCTACATTGCTGGCTTTCCTGTAGTGTAGGCGAATCCATGGACGGCTGGGACAAAGAATTCTGCAGACCTGTATATTCTAGAAGACGTGGTTTTATTGCAAGGGTCGTGGGTAAAAGGGCCTTGCCTTCAGCCATCAGCCTCAGCTGGAGGGGAGTCCCAAAGAGAGAGGGAGAGAGAACAGCAGGGTGAGAGCTGAGAGAGAAGGGAGTGAGAGAGCAAGGGGGCAGAGAGCAGGAGAGAGCAAGAGTAGGGAGAAGAGGAAGGGTAAGAGTTAAGAAGAGAGGTAAGAGTTAAGAGCTAAGAGGTAAGAGAGGTCTTTGTTACAATACATTATATCTCCTTTTGTGATGAATATTCTAATTTAGAGTGACCAAGTAATACAAGACACAAAATCATATAGAATCTACATACAGCCTATAAGAACTACTATATTACCATACTGTGTTATATTTTAAACTCTAAAAACTACTCTTTAGACTTCTGTTTTGCTACATTGACCTTTGGATCCCTTAGCCAGCAGAAAGGTATTGTTCAATCAAAAGGGATTCTCCTTCAGCTAGCTGGGCTATTGTTTTCAGGTTATATAGTAACGAAGACTCAGTATCCTACAACTCAAAGTAAGCTTTCATTTATATTTCGATTATAGGTTTCATATTTTCAGAATCTTTTGCTAAGCAATCATATTTATAAGGTTTCCCTGATTCATCTTCCTCAACATTGTAGAAAGATCAGATCTGTCCTCAGATCTCCTGTTGTCTCCCTCCTAACGGCTTTGCTCCATTATGCCCTCTGTCACTAGGTGGACATGAAAAAAAAAACACTCACCCATCAGGTTGAGAAATGAGAAAGAAGGAAGTTTATTTTTGGAACCTTGACTTATATAGTCTTTGGAATTTCATTAGAGATTTGGGGATGAGGTTAACACCTCTCTGACCTCACTGGTCAACCTAAAAGTCCATCACTTTGTTCTTTCCCCTGGAAAGGAATGCATTATTTACAAAACATCACTCTTTATCGTAGAATGCATGAAAAACTCTAGTATAGAAATGTAAAACATCAGAAGGCTGGAAAATCAGAGCAACACCCCTCCACCACCTCAGTCCTACCTCCTTCTCTAAGACTCTCCCCTCTATTCTAGGAATATCCTTTGATGTCCTATATCCCATGAAGTCATTATCTTAATTTTTCTCCTCAAAATCCATTAAATAAGGATGCCACAAACAGGTCAGGCCCCTCACTGTGCCCAGCAGCCACAGCTGCATGCACCAGATCCCTCCTAGGGCTGGTTCCTGGTTCTTTTATACCCTTCCTAGCCAGATTTTATTTCCTTCTTGACTGTGTTTCCCAATATGTTGTTTGTCTATTTAAGGCAGGACTGGGGCACTGGGGTTTTTTTGGTGGGTAGCCAAATCAGCTTTTCAGGTACTCTCATCTCAGTGAATCATGTGGGAAGGCAGGTCTGAGGATGATGCAGTGATAGGCCAAGGTGAGCTCAGCTGCAGACATCTGCACACAAAAAGGTGTGTTGAGAACCTGCACTGAAGTTTCCAGCTCCTGATTTAGAGTCTGTGTTGGGATGCAAACGAGACACACAGACTGTGCTGTGCCCTGCATGGCAGAGTTTGCCTTTATACATGTGGTCAGGAGGTGCAAGTCACTCAGCTTACTGGAGCTGGGAATGTTAGTAAGGCAGCAGGATCCAGCTGTGTTGGTTGTTTCTTATCCTGAAAACGCAGTCTTGGTGTTGAACCCAGAGCCATGGCCACGGTAACTGCTGCAGATCCCTGCTGAGCCCCTGTCCTCTGTACCCATCCCTTTACACCAGCAGGCAGGAAGGGGTTTGCCTGGGAAGCAAACGCTGCCTGTGTCCCATGCTGGAGCGTTTGTTTACAATTCCCATGCTGGGGAAGCACGTGACAGGGTGCAGCAGAGGAGAGCTGGGAGCTGCTCTGACCAGACATGGCTGTTGTTTTTCAGTGTGACGGCCACGGCGTCCAGCGTGGGAGCGGCCGGAGTCCCGGCCGGAGGCGTCCTCACCATCGCCATCATCCTGGAGGCCATCGGGCTGCCCACCAACGACCTGTCCCTCATCCTGGCCGTGGACTGGATCGTGTGAGTACTGCAGCCTCACCCACTTGCTGCTGAAAGGCAGAGACATGGGGTTACAGAATGGCCAAGGCTGGTAAGATCCCTTCAGATTGTCAAGCCAGTGTAGTGCCACCACCAAGCTCACCATTAAGCCATGTTCTGGGGCCTCCACCACTTCCCTAGGCGGTCTGTTCAAATGATTTACAACTCTTTCCATGGAAAAGTATCTAATCTGAACCTCCCCTGGTGCAGTTTGAGGCCATTTCCTCTCATCCTGTCACTTGTTACATGGGAGAAGAGAGTGACATCCACCTTACAACAACATCCTTGTAGCCCAGAAACTTGGTCAAAGTACAGATTATTACTCAGTATAAAATAAGACCCTTCAAGATGTCTGCCTACAGAACAGGTAACTTGTGATGGGGAATGGAAAAGGTATTGCCTTCTCAGTTAAAGCAATCAGCATGCTGAAATCTCTCTTCAGCTTTTTTATTCAGCCTTTGTAGAAATGTATTTCTTCTTGGCTTCAGTTCCCATTAGAATGGTTGTTAAAAGTCCGTTTAGGAGGTGTTGATATTGCTGGAAATTAATTGGACACTAGAAGATCAGGGGAGGACAAAGGAAACCGAGTCTGAACATCAATAGTGGAAAGCTTCCTTGGTCACATATGGGAAGCAGTTTCCATCAGAAGTTCTTGTCAGCTATTGTTTGAACTTTTTTTATAGTTTCGAGACTGGTCAAAGCACCAACACAAGTGCCATAGAGGAGTGCTGTCCATTGGCAGGGACACAGAGCGTTTGTGGCACTTGTCACTGCAGTAGGCAGTGTCATGGCTGAAACACACTGCTGAATGTCACAAGTTTAGTAGACAGTATTACCACCTTCCCTTTCCATCTTCTGGGAAAGAAGTAGGAGGTCAGTATGGGTCAAGTGATATGAATCCTGCTTAGGTAATTTGTTTCCAGTTGGTGGGTTATTGGGCAGTTCCTGGTTTAGGCTGCACATAATGCCTCAGCATTGCTTTTTGGAAACACCAGCCTCTCTTGTATAGATGTTGCATTGCCACAGCAGATGTGGAAATTAGGATGCCTGAGAGCACCCTGGAATTTCAGAGACTGGAGAAGGTGGCAGCTATATTACCTTCCCTTCCCACACAACACGTGTCTGTGGAGCATAATCATATTTCTACAGCTTCCTTAGGGTCATCACACACTTTCTTACTGTAACCTCTTGGGGATCAGCCACATCCAGAGGACAGGAGATACAGGAAAGCAGTGGCTAGCCCTTTTTATCCTGTCTTCCTAAGGAAGTACAGTAGTGGCTGCATGTTCCACACCTATACTTGCAAGTGATTAGAGGCTTGAAAAACTTGCCCTTCCTTTCACTCTGGGCTGCTCTTGGCCTGTGCTGTGCTGACTGCCTTCATTTCAAAATATGTAGCATCCCTCTGTGGTCAACACTGTTCTAGTCAAGGAGCTCAGCCTTGTGGTGACAAAAGGGGGAAGGAGGGAGGAAGGAGTCCCATGTGTTGCTTTAACATCAGCTGTTTAATTACCAGAGAGGACCACAATTACAAGTAGAGCCTCTGTTAAAGTTAGGCTGCAGAATGATTAGCAAGTTTCAAAAGCCACATGGAAACATCTTTATGACCCATAAATCTCTTCCATTACACGTGGCACACTAGTTTTTTGTTGTAGGACCAAAAATTAGGGCGGGTGCTATGGGCAACAAATGGAGAGAGCACAAATCATTCTGCCTGCTTTTGGAAGGATCCCTTAAACTCGGTGCTTGGGTTAAGGTACAAGTCACTGTAGTGAAAAAGAAGAGCTGGGTGCTCTGAGTCACTTTCTGGATAAGCCCAAAATAAGTTCCTGAAGCTCTGAACTTGCTTTTGAAAAATGCTGGCCTGCGGAAAGGGAAGAGGAAGGAGGTGAGCTGTGAAAAGCAGGATACCTGAGAAAGAGTAGTATCATTGCTGCAACCCACAGAGATACCAGAAGCAGCTGATAGTAACAGTTTGACTGACCTTAAACCTGCTCTGGTACACATTTTTAGTTTTGAAATAGTGATGATGCTTCTGTGGAAAACACCTGTGATAACTACATCTCCCTTGTCTAGCTCCACTGATGTTAGTGGTTCAGCAGGGGTGAATCAGCTCCCCTTATTGTTTTGTAACTCTTAAACTAAAAGCCTGCTGCTTTGTTTTTTGTTTCTGATCTTCCCCAGGGACCGAACCACCACAGTTGTGAATGTGGAAGGGGATGCCCTGGGGGCAGGCATCCTTAATTACCTGAATGAAAAAGACAAGAAAGAGAGAGAGCAGGAGCTGAAGGAAGTCACCGTAGAAGCAGTGGCTAACAACAAGTCTGAAGCGGAAACATCACCTTTGGTAACCCACAAAAACCCAGTCTCCAACACAAGCAGTACAGCAGACCCTGAATCCAAGGAATCAGTATTGTGAACTCGAGGCTGCTCGTCAAGATCAGTCCTAGAGGTGGCCCAGGGACTTGTCAACGCACCCAGACCTTTGCAGTGCGACCAGGGGCACTTGGATAGCTCTTGGAAGTGCTCAGTTCCAGTCTGTTTTGAAATATGCTGGCCTGGGGAAGGGGGAGGGAGGTGGGGTGGGCAGAGAAAGGGGTATTGAGAAGGATCACTCGCTTTATAATAGTATTTTGATAGTTTCTATGTGTACATTTCTTGTGTACATGTACATGAGAACTGCCATTGAGGCTTTTGGTGTCACAGGACTTCCATTAGTGAAGGCTCAGATGGGTTAAAGATAGGGGGGTAGACAAACCCAGTACGTGCTTATTTGTAGGGAAAAATTTTTGCTGCTGTTTGAATGGAGAAGCAGTCTAGAAACTCCAGAGTGGGTGAAAATGTTGCTTAAATTTGTTTTCTAGCCTGGAGACACTTACTGACCATTACAGCCATTATATGAAGCAACATTTTTCTCCCACTCCCCTTCCTCTCATGTTCTCCGATCCATTAAAAACATTGAATATGTCCTTAAAACTAGCTGTTTTCTATTTTTAATTTTTTTTTTGTTTCATACCTAAATTAATAGCTTATAGGCACTTGTTTTATTCTCCCACTGCACTGCAGCTCACAGCAGCTTTCCTTTTGGTGAGTAACCCCCAAACTGTGGGGCCAAACAGAGGAGATCTTTGTGCAGATCAAGGATTGGTTCCCTCCTTTCCTCTAACCAAGCTGTTAAGGAGAAAAATCCAGAGGAAGAACAAATTTTGTTAAAGAAATCCCTTTGGGGCTGAAAAAAATGTAGAGTCTGTTCCAGCATTAGTATGTCTAAAAGAGGCTTGCCTGTGACAACATCCATAAATCCATGTCAGTTCCCTTTGTGAAAATGCACATGGATCCTCTGCTAGCACTCCACGTCCTGCTCGTGTTTATTTAATGGGTCAATCCAAACAACCTTAGTCATACTCTCTTCCAGCAAAATTGAGTAGGGATAGGAAAAATTCTGAGCACACATCATGTGGAAACTGATGACAGGCAAGTCTGAGTCTTGGCTTGAAAGGGGAAGAGAAGAGGTGAGTTTATAACCCCAGTGATCTCTGTGTGGGAGCCGGCTACCTGTTCCTACTAGGAGTTTGGTCCTGCCATAAATGTTCTTCTGGCAGCAGTTTACTTTTAGTAATTCTAGGTGATGCTAGGTCAGGGTAATGCTTTAGTGGCAGATAGTAACCTTTGCTTGGAGCTCAGCCAAATGCTTCTGGATTCTTACTCCTCCTTTTTGCCTTTACAGTCTCCTCCTTGAATTTGCATCCCAAACCTGAACAAAGTCTGGCAAACTCATTACAAAGATCCCATTGCTATATCTTGGATCTTTGGATGCTAATAGTTAAAAATTATGACCACAAATACCAGTATTTGCCTGGACTTGTCATGTTTTCCCTTGGCTTCTTCAACAAGAGGTTGCATGTGGTCCATCTCCACGCTGTTAATTCACCAATATATATTTACACTTAGCTTTGATATAAAGTAATGCTGAAGTCTCCCTTTTTCTTTCTCTTCTCTTGCTTCAGAGGAATCTATCTTGGAAAGATATCAGCACTAGGAAGAGGCAACTCCAATTCCATAGCAGCAGCTGTGTTCCTTTGCAAAGCATCCTTCCTGGTGAAGGGACACAATGAATTTTGCAGAAAGATGCCCAGAGTGAGGTGAGACGTGGCCACCCCTGAGGGAGAGCACAGTGAGTGTGTTATGGCTGATTGGCCAATCCTGTGCACTGGAGCCATGCAGGCAATCCAAGTAGGAAAGGATTAGTCAGCCCACTGGGAAACTGCAGGTGGAGTTTCTTCTTAGCCAGTGTTTTTATAACCATGTCCACAGAATTTGGTCATTCCTTGGCTTGCCTTCAAAATGGAAGGAGACAAACACAATTCTGTAGGGATGTCTTTTGCCCAACAGATCAACTTTGTATTTCTTCCTGTTGGGATCGTCCCAGCTCCTTTCAACTCATGAAACCAAAAGCACATTTTTAAGTCTAATTATCTCTCTGAAATATCTGAATGCACCAGAACTCCAAATATTTTGATTTTAAAATAGTATATGGATGTCTCAAGGAAGCTGAAAATCCTGACTGTTCCTTGTTGGCTGCGTTCTGTAGTTGTATTTTATCCATCATCAGTTTAGCTCCTGTGCTTTTGTGAGACTCCCTGGAATACTGTATGCAGTTCTGGTGTTCCCAACATAAGAAGGACAAGAAGGAGCAAGTCCAGAGGAGGGCCAAGAAGAGGATGGGAGCACATCCCCTGCAAAGGCAGGCTGATGAAGTTGGGGCTGTTCTGCCCAGAGAAGAAAAGTTTGCATTGCAACCTTCCAGTATCTAAAGGGGGTCTACAGGGAAGCCAGAGAGGGGCTTTGTCAGGAACTTCAGTGGTAGGACAAGGACCTATTGATAGAAACTAAAAGAGATGAAATTTGGTGAGATACTGGAACAGGTTGCCCAGGGAGGTTGTGGATGCCCCTGACATCCACAGGAGGTTGTGGAACCCTGACAGTGTTCAAAGCAAGGCTGGATAAGGCCTTAAGTAACCTGGTCTAATGGGAGGTGTCCCTGCACATGCCAGATAGGTTGGGACCGGATGATCTTTAAGGTTCTTTCCAGCCCCTTAACATTGTGTGGTTCTGTGATGCTCTCCCTCACTGTGATACATGCAGCTAGGATCAGGACATGAGGGCAGCACTAAAATGACAATTCATGAAGCATCACATCACCATTTCAGAGAAGAACACATCTCAATTTTAATTTTTTTTTACTCTGAAGCCGTTATTTCCCATAGGTAAAAGTACTGCCCTGGACAAACCCAAAGGCTGGGCTTCCTTGCAAGGCAGCACCTTGCCATTGCCATACAATCCTTCTTCCCTGTGGTGCTGCAGCTGGAGCTTGCCTCATCCATGTAGCAGTGTGCCATAGGCTGTGGCACATTGTTCCTGACGGGGGATCCCAGGAAGTGGAAAATCAAAGCAAATACCTCAGTATTAGTATTTTCCAATAGCAATGCAGAAGCTCAGAGTCTTCACTGAACACCTCTCCCAGCCCCCACTAGTGGATTGCCATGTTTTGCATCCATGTGAATGTCTAGTCCCATGTAAAGCTTGTTAGAGCAGTTGGATTTAAGGAAATCAAATGATTCTCACAGCAGGAATTTAATCATGGAAATCTGACATTCCTTCTCTTGGAAACCAGATATCATAGGATTTATATGAATCATGAGTATTCAGCTCTTAACCTGCCAGAAATCTTTAGTCTTAAAAAACCCTACTTCAGTCTTAAAAACGTGCCAGTTCTTTTGTTTGTGCAGAACAAGAGGGATCTATGGAGACAGGAGTGCTGGGTAACTACTGCTTGTCAGAACATCTTCTTGGTAATTTTTTTTTTTAATCTTTTGCGTCAGAATTTACATTTCTTGTTTTTCTGTGATGTCCTGATTCCTCACGATAGCTGTGATGCACTCTAGAACTCTCTACCTGGATTGTTTTCTTCAGGTAGGAATATGAAAAATCCAGTATTGCACTCTCTGAGACTGTAGAAAAAAATGTGATACATTCCAAAAACTGCCTCTGTAATGACGTAGATCCTGGTGGTGAGCCTGATGAGATAGAAGACTTGCCATTTGCTCTAAGTGCTCAGGGTTTTCAGGTAAGGGAGAAAAATGAAAGGGCATTTGAGAGATGTGCATTTGAGATGCTGTTCTTAACCTGCAGTGTTACACTGGGAGCTTCCTGTTGCAGGAGGCTGTGAGCTGAGAAGGTGCTCAGGAACCTTGCAGGTGCAGCCAGGGATACCTGCTCTGCTCTCACCCAGGCACTCCACAAATCTGGTGCCAGTGTGGTACTTAAATCCAATGTCTCTTGACTGGAGACATATATTTCTGTTCTCCTGACATAACTGTAAATTGGAAACCTGTAGTTGGTTCCTTTTTTTAAAAGAGAGAATAAATTTGATGTAGAAAACACTGTTTTCTATTTGATTTTAGGTTGTTTTCTGTAGTTTGGGGTTTTTTCTGGAAGGTACAAGTCCTCTCCTCAGCTCATGTCCTACCCTCTAGTACAGAAATTGCTTTTTGAGAGAAAGATGTGGAAATTACATGATGTGTTTCTTGGAGTGTCCTGTGCAAGGCCAGGAGTTGGACTTGATGATCCTTGTGGGTCCCTTCCAACTCAGTGGATCCTATGAAATATTGAGGTGTCTGCAAGCCTTTTTTCAGAGAAGTTTCTTTGACCACTTTGCACCATCTTTTATTTCTTCTCTAGAACTGACTTTTCACTCCATGCTGTATTTATCACTGCCTGATCTCATCCTGTTTCCTGGAATACCTTATGTTCTTTTTTACGTTTCAGTGTCTCAGGATAAATGAGAGAGGGACAGAGTTTTGAGGGTTCCAGCTTGCATTCTGCCTTGCTCCTGTCCTGAACTCAGCAGAGGTTTGTGAGCCTTGGTAGTTTGGAGTTGCTCTGAGAGTGCAGAGCAGTGTCTGTCTCTCACACTGAGAAAGGTGCTTGTTCTGTGCTGTGAGATGTGGCTGTAGGTGCCTGAAAAACTGTAGTGAGCAGTGGAAGGTGCCAGGATTGACTGCTTTTAGGATATTTTTAGTAAAGATCTTGTATTCCTAAGAACTGAGCTTTAGTTGAGTCTTGGTGCCCTTCTGGGGATGTCTCTTGCAATCAGGGTGGCTTTTGTGTTGAGAAGGGACTAGAGCCATTCCCAGGGCTTTCTCTGCCAGGAGGTGACACACAGGGACAAACAGGGCTGTGTCCTTGGGGTAGAACAGAGATGTGGAGCAGGCCAAAGTACCACATCGGATGGTGAAACAATCTCTGCTTTGTCTTTTCTGGGCAGCCCTGAGGAGGCAATGGCCCTGAGCTGGAGGTGGGGAGAGATCAGGGGGAGGATGGAAGGGGCAGGAAGGTTTCCTGGTGTTTCCTCCGTTCCCATACTCTTCCCTGGGCATTTGCTGTGGCCCGTGCCAGATATGCTCATGACCCAGTGTCACCATTCCTATTCTTCTGTGGTTCCTCCTTATTTTGAAGCAAGAACAATGAAGTCTGAGGTGTTTAGGCAGTTCCTCTTTCAGTCAAGTCAAAGTCCCTGTCACCTCTGTGACTGCCCACCCAGCCATATGTTGTAGGTTGTGTCCTCAAGAGCTTGCAAAAGGGCCAAAACCACCACACCTTCTGCAAAGATTTGCAGGATTGGTCAACAGTCTGGGGTAAATCTTCACTCTGGTCCTCTGCTAACAGGGCATTTCTGCAGCCACTGTAAAGCATCATCCTGTTGGAAATGAGAATTTTTAATCCTGACCCTCCCACAGGCAGTGAGCAGTGGGCCTCAGGTACCAAGTCAAAAGACCAAAATATAAACTCTCACCAAAGAAAAATTGTCGCATCTTGACTGATTTTAACAGAGCCTTGGCAGTTCATAGTCACAGAGCTGCTTGTAATGACTGATCTGGTGACAGATAACCAGCACAGAATTAGGCAGGTTGCATAAGTCCTGTACCTGTGCTTCCTTTTCTGTAAAATAGGTTTACAGGTATTTACATGTCTCTCACAGGCCATAGTGTGGAAGATAGTGAGTTGCAATGTTTGGAAAGCACTCTCAAGACACAGAGCAATAAATCTTGAAGAATAATGAACTTTTCAAAAATCTGAGAGGAATCAAATAATGAAAGTATGCAGAGTTGCATTGTGCTAGAGGAGGAATGACTGATGGAAAGGGGATCAGGTGGATGCATTTGCTGGGTTAATTCAGGGGGAGCAGGGGAGCTGCAGTGTCAGAGGTGTCAATGTGAGCTGCAGTTCAGAAAAGGGATGTGATTAGTCAAGGGCAGCACAGTGCCCTGTTCTGTCTGCCTCCTTCCATCTCCACCTGACATGCCATGAAAGCTTAGGCTCAGGTAAATTAACAGACATCACCGTGGATTCGACATCTAAATTGGGAGTCTCGACAGCTTAGTTCCTGACTAGTTTTAGTGGGAGAAAGAGCTTTTCAACTCGAAGAACAAGTTGTCTTCTTGTCAATAAGGGTGAAAAAGAAGGAAGAGCTGGAAGGCTGCAGGGGCACTGTCACAGAAGACAGGGTAAGCAAGAGGATAAAGAAGCATCTTTTTCTTGGCATTTTGATATGGATAGGGTCAAAGAGACTGCAGGCATTTGTCTGGCATGTAGCAGAGACAACACAAATCCCTGCCTGCTGCTTGGGTGGGATTTGCAGGGAGAGGCAGGGGCGCTGAAGTTTCTGAAATGCACCAAGGCAGCATGCAGAGGGCCAGCATGGAGCTCTGATAAGCTGCTGCTGGCTGCTGGCCACGACCAGAGGAACAGTTCTGGATCAGGGATTGACCCACATTCCTCCTTGCAGGATAGCTAGGACAAATGCTCCTCAGATAAATGCATGGAGACCATTATTCTCCGAGGACAAAGACTGACTTGTTATCTATGGGAGCATATTGATGAAAGCCATGCTCACTTGCTGCTTCAGTTTCTGGCAGGAGGGAAAAGGGTTTGACAAATGGTCTGAAATGTTTTTCAGACTTTGGGCAACACACTGAGACAGTTGCCCCGGAATGTTTTAACTCTGACAATAAGTGATCAAGAGCCTTGTTTGGCTCCTATAGGTCTTCACATCTGAGCACTGTCTTGGGAAGTTAATGTTAACACAGAATTCATTCTCTGCATGTGGTCTTTACAGACATTTGTGACCAGCAGGCATCATTTCACAGCTGTACAAGTGAATGAGTACAGAAAAAGGTGAAAGAACTCTCTCTTGAATCACATGAAGAGTTGCCAAGCCAGCTAGGAGCAGACTTTGAGTCCCAAAGCCAGGTTCATTGTTAGCTAACAACTATCACCTCCTTAAAAAAAAAATCCACATCTGAGGATTTATAAATATATTTGATTCCATACAGAGATTTTAACAGAAGAGGGGAAAAAAATCTCTTTTTATTCAAGAGTTCACCTTGTGTTTATTTATCAAATGATATCTCAGTGTCAGCAGATGCATCATCTTTAACAGTTATGAAATCTCATTTGAATTTAACCTCAGATCTCAGTGCCAGCAGGAGGAGAGGACTGTGGACATTTCAGCAGGCCAACAGCTCTTATGTAAAATTCTGCTCAAGAAACATTTATACTTGTCTCCCAAGGCCACAGATGTTGCTTGCAAGGCAAGCAGGGCTACCAAGTGGAACCAGCATGAGGAAATGGATTTTGAGCCACCTCTGTTGTAATGCAAAGTTAACGGTGTGGTTTTAAGCCACAGAGACCAAGAAATTTGGTATTAGATGTTCCTTAGGGTAGCTTTCACTTGCTCCTTCTGGTAAAAAAACACTGAGAAAGTAGTGCTCTTCCTTGCCAAGCATGTATTTAGTAATTGAAGCTAAACTGCATATGGCATGTGTGTGCAACTTAATTGCAGTTACATGTTGCAGAAGGAAATTGCTAAGGGAACTCTTCTCTCAAGGAACTGTTTACACATGTCTGAATCCCCCAGATTACATTCCCACAGAAAAGAGTTCACCATAAAAAAGACTCCAGATATTAACTGGTTTGGATTGTAGCTTTTTTTAAGAACCAGAAGGAATGCTGCAAGAAGGACAGGCCAGGGCCTTCACTGTTGTGCACTGATGTAATTTCCTGAGCTTTCTGTGGTTTCTGGATTTCTGATGGAGATGCCTCTGCAGCAGCGTAGAGGAATGGTCTGGGCCTTTTAAGATGATCATGATCAACAAAGCAGCAGTAAAGCAGTGTTTTTAAAACTTCATGGCTGTAACTAAAAAGACATTTTACATGCTTAGAGTATTCTTATGATGTGGTGCCTTTAATGAAAAAGTGTTTTCCTAGTGGTCAGTGTTGATGCAGAAGGAAACTTCCTCATGCTTTGTTCAGTTTGCCTTCTCTGTATCCCTCCTGCAGAGCCTGTTGTGCTCCTTGGAGTCTGCCCAGATCCCAGCAGGATCAGGCTCCTATAGACATAGATCAAACTTAAAGATATTCTGGCCCCATGTGAGGACATGGACTGTTTCCTGTCCTGTTAGGAGGGGACAAACACATGGTTTCTGCTTTGGAGAGCATCTGGACTGAACAAGCCCTGCTTCATTAAGGCAATACCTTAATGACATTTTACACTTAATTAGTCAAATAATTGTGACCACGGTGGCCCAGCCGGCGCTGCCTCCCTGCTCTGCTCCACAACAGATGCTCTGCTGACTTGTCTTCCCTGAAGGCCACTGTGGAGGTGATGTGTCTGTCATCCATGAGAATTCCATTCTTTTAAGAACACAATCTTATTTAGACTTCCTCAGTTACTGTCCTGGCTGCACTCTTGTAAGGTTGTGCTGTATGGGTTGGAGACCATGTGTAGCTCTGCAGCCTCTGCTTGTGGGAGATGGATGGGCCTCTGCTCCTGAACTGCTGCTTGGTTACAGCAAACTGAGACTGACTCACTCACACTTTGTGAGGGTGAAGACTTGGATTAGGTTTTGATCAATTGCTCAGATTCAGGGATAGCAGGACCACCCTGCACATGAGGAGTCCCCTTCTGCCTTATTCTCCTTAAAGGTGCCTTGTTCTGGTTCCTATCAGGACAAATTCCAAGTTGCTGTTTGGCTTTCAGATATAACTATGCACCAAAGCTGAAAGACTCCATTATCCCTGGAGACAGGAGGGAGAATATGATGTCCTGGTGTGAGACAAGGAAAATGGTTTTCTTTTCTTTATCCTGTGAGCTCTCTGTCAGCAATCCTGAGGTGTGTATGTGTGTGTGTGCTTTTATTTCTACCTGAACATAAATTGCTCTAATTAGCAGGGAGGATTATTGTATTTTTATATGCTAAACCATTTTATTAATTACTTTAATAAAAAGAATGATGAACTCTGAAACTCACTGCCATCCACTCCAGTACAATCCAGTATCACTGATACAAACACATCTGCCCTCAGGTTAAAACCTTGTGCTTAGAGTAACCACTCCATTGAGGAAGTGTTGGTGCCATTGTGGGTGTGTTGATCCTTGTGCACATCAGCAGCTGTTCCTCTTTTAGAGCTGTGAGTTTCATCCATGTGACTCTGTATCAGCCTTTCCATTGTCTCCCAAGAACAGAGGTGTGTGCATATATGCAAAACAAAAAAGACCATACTGCTGTGTCTGGGGGTGTGTGACCCTGGGGCAGATGTTACAGATGTTACAGATGTTTGTTGTGTGCTGTACCCTTTGGAGTAAGAACTCCCTGCCTACCTGGGGAGCAACCAGTCCTGTGACTCAGGTTGGGATGGTTTGTTGTATTAGGAGGGTGACACAATGGGATAATCTTATTTTCCCTTCTCTCATGGAAATGTATATTTGTTCTCTCTTTGTGTAGCTTCTCAGTCTAAAATAAAACCTGCCCCAAACAGAATTAATGTTTCCATCTTTGTTTGGAGAAGACCTGACCTTCTAGTTGGATCAGCCTTGCACAGGCAGTGGGACATCCTGCATTAGGAAATGCTTTTCAATAGGCAGCCAGGCTGGTAAGTTCAGGGTAATTTTAGATTTGCCACACAGCCCATCCCAGCAGTGTGCTGGTCTCAGAATTGAGGGCTGGGTTTGCCATCTAAGTGGGTTTGATACAGATTTTCAATTAAAAGCTTATATATCTCCAAAGGGTGGGGTCTGTCCTGAGATGCACACACATAACATCACGAATCCAGGGAAAAACATCTACTATGTAAGTGTAGGTCAGTTAGTTTCAAGCAGTAAATTCCCAGAACAAATAAACAAGGGGGCAAAGTTTGCAAGAGTTGCAGCTCCAAAAGAAAGAAGCAGAAATTAAAGGAGCTGCCCATTTATGACTTAAAAATTGTGATGGGTGTTATGTCCTGGAACGTGAATCTTTACAAAACCATCCATGTGGTGGTTTCCAAAAAGCCTTGCTGACTTTTGGGGTGGTTATCAGAGCCACAGTGATTTGCCATTTGAAACCCATGAAGCTTTGTGAGGCCCATAGAAAAGGTGGAATGATTGCTTGTTAAATAAATAAATAAAGATAAAGAGATATTTTCCTGTAATATTTCAAGAAAGAGATAAAAGTTGGATAAGTTCTAATTAAAGGTTAATTATTTTATTCTGTTTTTTTTACCACCACCTACAAATCTGGCCACCTGCTTTACAACTTGTTGTTGTTTTGTTGGGTTTTTTGGGGGGCTTTGCTTTTGGGTTTTTTAAGAGGAAAAAAGACCATTTTGGGGAAAATGTTCCTCACTTCTTTCTTCTAAGCTCTAGACAGGCACCACACATTTCTCTCATTCACATGAAAAGCATTTAAAAGTAAATTTATTACAAAAGCCACTGCTATTGTTCTAACTTAATATTTGCAGAGGAAATGCAATTATGGCCAACGAGCAGATTAGTCCTTTTTTTTTAATCCCCAGTTTGTCTGATTAAGGTAGATGGAATTATAGGGAAGTGCTTTGTGAGTTAAACAGGAGACAATACCATTTGTTCTGCCCTGAAATGAATGGTTTGAGTCACACAGGTTGTGCGGTACAGCTCCACTAACAGGTCACCTTTAAAATGTGTAGGTTTGTTAAAACCAGATCTCTGCTATGTCCCCATCTATGAGCATTGAAGTATCTTTGAATCATGGTAGGATATCTTACAGAAGGGGAATATGGTATTTATTTACATTTTAAGCTCATTTATATCCACCTCCACTGGTTCTTTTACAGATTTCATTCACTCTCAAGCAACAAGTTTGGCCCAGTCCCAGTCACTTGTGTGCAACATACACCACAAGGGATGATGCCTGTGAATTCTTCAGTAAACCTCCCAGTTTCGGGGCAGTTGTTTAATAATCTTTAACAATCAATAGTTGTTTTGTGATGATCCTTTGCTGCAGTCTCTCTTCCTGCCTGGCTGCAAGGGAGGGGAATGGGAGGAGAGGAATCTCTGCCCTCAGAGAGGAGGCTCTCCCTGAATTGTGTGTCCTGAGATCTTAGCAATGCCCCAAATTATAAGTCCCAATTTTTTTTTCTGGTGTCATTTTTTATAAATTCAAGCCATTCTTAGGCCCCCAGTTCAGCTATTCTTCTGGCACTTACATCAACAGATTTTAATTTGTACTAATCCAAATATTTCTTTTACAAATCTCTGTGCTGGTGACTGGTTCCTGCAGATGCCAGTTCTGCTTTTGAAGAGCCTCTTGGTTCTGCTCAGGAGAACATAAAAATGACAGAGGGCCAAGACATCCCAGCAGTTAGAATGAAAAAGAAATTGCTCACATTTCCCCCCTCGAAAGCAGAAGTAAAATCTCACATTTAGTAAGGTAAACTTAATTCCAATTATTCACTGTCCATTATAATTCACACTGATGAAAAGTTGCCACTGCCTCTTGACCACTTGGCTCCTATTTCTTCCAGAGCAACTTGTCACTTTCCTCAAAGGCAAAGCATCTGGATCACACCAGCTCCATCCCATTCACCGCCTTCTACTCCACAGCACCTGGCCCTGATCTGCAGCTGTGTGAGTGTTACAGGGGGCCTGGTAGAGGTAAGGAGGGGATACAAACCTCTGGAGCCTTTGTGGCTACCTCTGCTGCTGCCGCGGGCTGGCCGGGCTGTGTTCGTGGTGTGATGGGCACATCGTGTGGCCAGAAAGGAGAAATGCAGCTTCTGTTTGACCTTTTTCCCGGAGCTAAATCCTGCCACTCGGTCCAGCTGTGCAAACAAGTGGTAAAAGGACTCAAACTGGCCAGCTGCTAGCGCTGGGCAACACCCCCAACTCCGCTAAAATACTTGTCACTCCAGTTTTCCCTCTGTTCTTCCTTAATCCTGCCTTACATATTTGATTTGTCAGCTGCCACAGGTTGTGCTTGAGTCGTATTTTCACCGGGTTCTCCAAAGTCAGGAAGAAAAAGCAGCAGCTACCTTTTTTCTTTTTTTAAGGAAATACTCAGGAATAGTGCAGTGGTAAGAGAGATGGGAAGTGTGTAGGCTTCAGGCAAGTCTTCTCATGGCTTTATAAAGAAGCTAAAGCAACATGGCTGAGCTTGAACATGCTTATGTTGGCATTACCAGAGCAGCTGTCCAGCTGGGTGACTGGATTCTTTGGGAGCCTACTGTAATTCCAGGACCATCAGTAGCTGATTAGTGACTTCAAATGGCAGAACAGAAAACATCTGCAGGCCAGACCTGGAGAAGAAGCTGGAGGCTGGAAATAATTAATCTAGATAAGAGTAATTACCTGGCCTTATACTGGTGGGAAACAGTAGGTGAAGGGGCAGGATCAGGAAGTTATGGAATCCTGTGCCATGAATAAAGCAGATCCTGTTCCAGGGTGTGTAAGCAGGATCACAGCCTGCACTACCACACCAGTTCTGCCTAAAAACAGCCAAGCCCATGCTGGAGCTTTGGACCAGTGTTAGGTTTCAAAGAAATGTGGCCCAAAGAATGAGAGTGAAGACAAGAACAAAGAGAATATGGCCCAAGATGTGGAAATCCTGACCTCTGGGGTAAGGAAAAGGGTTGTTGGCCTTGAGAAGAGAAGGACAAACACCTGCAAACACCTTTCGGAAGGGTTAGGCAGACCAAACAGAGTCCTGAGCAGTTTGTACAAAGACTAATTAATATTGTTATCAGTCAGGGAACGGATAGATTAGGTCCAAGCCCTGCATTTGCTGACGTCTCATCCATCCCAAACATTTGCATTGCGAGACTGAAATTTGATGCTGAAGATAAGAGCAGATGCTATGCAAGAACATATGGTGCACCTCCAGGCTTCAGGTTTCATCCCAGAGAGCTGACTGTCTGGCTTGTAGCATGAAACCCTTCAGGGTAGAAAGAAGTAACACACTGATGTGCCAAAGACGCAGCATAACTGCAGGTCACTGCAGTTAGGGGGAGATTAAAACTCTGAATACATACAGCTGGTGTTCATGATGGATCCAGTTCTGTGCAAAAAACACGCATATTCTCACCAAAAAAAGGTAACTTCTCATATATCAGAGGTACACTGCTCTCAGATCTGATTATCATAACAAAGCTCTAGTTCATGTCATAGATATGGAGATTACTGCTGAGTTGCATCCACAGGTGCAGAGAAATCCACTGTCTTTGCTCGAAAAACCCAAGTTTGAAAGAATCCTGAGGTCACAAATCAGCAAGAAAATATCCATGTTATTCTTTGCCAGCCTTGAGTGACTTTGGGTGGGAGCCTGGCCGGGTTGACCCCGTATTATATAGATCGAATAAGCCAGCTTCTCTTCAGCAAAGTTCCCTAACAAAGACGGCCAGATGCCAGCACAAGAAAATCGGTTTTGCCCCCCTGAATTTCTTAAACAGCCTTTCCTTTAGATCACCAGCGGATTCCCCGCGTTGTTTATTGACACCCAAAGGGAGGGACGAGGTTTCTCGGCCCTTTGGCTGTTCCTGCAGACATCCTGGCACTCGTTTGATCGGGGGCGGAACAGGACGCAGACCTTTCCTGCCGGGCCCGGCTGCTATTCAGCTCCCAGAACAATGCCTGGCAGCTCCCGAGTAATTTAAACCGGCTAAAAACAGCGCAGCCTGGGGATGAATCATGACCCATCCGTGTTCGCTTCCGCCTTTCCACTCCGAGGCCTGAAATCAGCGCGGCCTCTACTGGCAGGCAAGCGGCTCCCTGGGGAACGAGCAATAAACAACCTTTTAAAGGCCTTTTCTTTCACTAGGGCTTTGCCCGTGTGAATTCCAATAAAAAAGCCGGCTCTGGAAAGTGTGCATCCGGGGCATGAAGGATGTGCAGCCTTGCCGGAAGACTTGCTGTAACATTCGTCAAAGAAACCCCAAATACAGAAACATTGCACAGGAACGGAGATGATCCTGGATTTTTTTCTGGCTGTGAGTTCTGAGAGCACCCACCATGTTCTACGGCAGCGTTACAGCTCCGCTTCTTGAAGCAGCCCTGGGAAAGATATTCCCACTGTGTTTCTCTAGGGAGAAAAAGCAAGATATTCTCCAGGATGTAAATGGGGCTGGCTCCACTGGGTGCATTAGAAGAAACCCAGTTCATGGCCACTGGGAATCTGGACCATGGCACTGGGATGGCAGAGCTGGGGCAGGCTGCAGGGTCAAGGAGTGTGGTCAGCACCAAATCTTTAGCCAAAAACTTGGCTAGTCCTGTGCTGTTCTCTTCACCCTGCTGCCAAAGTGATAACCAAACCCAGAATGAAAATCCTTCCTGGCCTAAAGCTGGGAACAATATTGTCCATAAAGCGCTTTATCAGACACTTGACCTCTAGAAAAATCTCAGCATTATAGCTAAGAAATAATCTCCAGGAGCAGGTGACATGGACAAAAACCAGGATCAGCCAAGGGAAACCAACAAGCAGAAAGGTTTGTATTTCTGCACGACACGGGAACTTGTCAGGATATATGGGATATATACATGATATGGGAACTTGTCCACTCCAGCCACCAAGGAAGGGTCTGGCCAGGTGCAAATTCCCGAGCAGCCTGCTTTAAAGCGTGCTTGGGGACCTTCCCAGAGAGCTGCCCCGAGGGCAGGGCAGGGCCGGCATCCCACAGGGATCACCCCTAGGGGAGGTCTTGCGCCGGCACCGCATCCCGCAGCTGTGCCTGCAGGATACCGGGACCCCTTGGCTCGCGCAGGGCCAGTTTCAGCCGGTTTGCAGCGGGGTAACGCTGCCAGGGCACAGCTCAGCCTCGGGAAGGACAATACAGGGGTACAAGGAAATGCCCTGTTGTTGGGACAAGCTCCCCAAGGGCGGCCCAAGCCGCTCCTCGGCTTCCCGAGGGACCCGGGCCGGGCACTGAGGGGCCGGACACTGAGGGGCCGGGGCGGCTCAGGGGGCGGGGCCGGGGCGGCTCAGGGGGCGGGGCCGGGCGGCTCAGGGGGCGGGGCCGGGCGGCTCAGGGGGTGGGGCCGGCTCGTGTCGCCCCCGCCCTTCCCGTGCCGGGGTCAGCGCCGGCCGCGGGGCGGGGCCGCCCTCGAGCTCCGCTCCCATTGGCTGTCTGGCGGCGGGGGCGCGCGTGTTGACGCACCCGGCGCTGCCATTGGCTGCCGGCGCGGAGGGGGCGGGGCGGGGCCGGCGCTCGGTGAGTGAGGGCCGGGGCGCGGCGTGAGGGGAGTCCCGGGGGGGGCCTGGGGGTCCCGGGCCACGTTCCCTTTGGAATCCCGGTACCCCCGGATAGACGAGGAAACCGAGCAAAGGCGCCTCCTCGGCCTCTTTGCCTTTACTGCTTGTCTTTTTGGTCAATTGCCCTTTTTTCTAGAGGCGGGCAGAAAGTGGGCAAGGAGAGGAGCAGAAAATAGCAACCCTCAGATCCCGCAGGCCTGAGGGGCGAGAGCGGTGCGGGTGTTTTTCCCTAAAACTACCCCAGAAATGCTCCCCGGCCGGAGCGGAGCTGGCTGCAGACGGAAATTCCATCAGCATCCGCTGCGCTCGCTGCATTCCATCAGCCAAGCGATACCCACGGGCGGTGGGAGCCGCTCCTTGCATAGAGCCCTCCTTGTCCTTCTTTGTGCAGTGCCCTGGCCGCCAGCTCCCTTCTGACGGCGTGAAACAGCTCAGGGATCGCTTTTCAGGCGAGATCCCTGCGGACCTCCCCTTTGAAATGAATGAAGCGGCCCCACTGTCTTCCTCTGTTATCTAAAAACACGGCCACGGGTATCGTTTCTGTGGGACAATTGAGGGCTTGGGTGTAGCTGGGAGTTCGGGCTGTTTTCCCGTGCTTTTGAGGCCAGTGGAAAGTTTCCACCGTGCCTAAAGCTGTGGTCGTACATCCCTCCTCAGTCCCGCCCGAGGATTTGGGATTGCTTCTTCTTAACCTGGATGCTTCGCTGCCGCTGGCGACCTGAGCTCTGAATTGTTTTGGGCTTGTTGGAAAATGGTGAGAAAAGCTTGTTTTCTAGGTGTGGCTGGGAGTTGCACTTAGTGGCAGCAGTGTTCTCGCTTTGTTGTTAAAAACGCCTTTTTGCCTGATTGTTCTGTGTGCGGCATCCCCGTCTCGTTTGTGTCCGGGTGTGGTTTGGATATCCAGCTCTCTCTGAAGTTAATTGAAATCAGCTGCCTGAATTAGAGACTTGGGAGAATGCGGTGAGATCTCTGGTGTCCCTTTAAATACCCTTACAAATCCTGCAGTAAGCAGATTTACTCTCACTCCTGTGCATTGGCAGGTTTCCTGGTTTCTCTTTAGCATCCAATTAGCTTCTGGAGATTTAATGAACCTGTGAACCAGCACTTGCTCTTTTTTTTAAAGACCAATGGCATTATAGAAATGTAAATCACTGCGTGCTGCCTCCATAAGATAACAAATGATCTTAAGTTCGGAATATTTGCCCTCCTCCACCACAGTTAGGAAAATAACAGATGGGTCATGGCCTGTTAAGTTTGATTTTATATTGTTTAACGCATGCTTTTCAGACTTAAGGTCAAACTTCGTTTTTTTTTTTTTTTTACAGTTGTTTTTACTGGGCTGACACTAAATCTGGTGGAGGCAAAGATGTTCAAATCCCATTGAATTTAACGTGGCATCTTAAAAAAAAAAGCTGTCCTGAGGTCGGCTTTTGGTTACAGCACTTTTAAACTTTAGAGTCTGCTTTGATGCCTTGTTAAGCTTTTCTTTCTTTTGTGTGTGTTTCTTTTGTAACAAGGGCAGGTTCATTGATTAAATTTTTAACATCTCTTTGTGTGGAAATGCAACCTTTTCCGAGAGCAGGAGAGCAGCTCAACCCATTTCATATAAGAATTCTTTCTCGCGTCTTTTTTTAATTTACATTTCATTTGAGTTGAGTTTGCTGTTGGTGCTCCCTTGGCCGGTCTCTTTGCTAGTATCAGCAGGGGGAATACCAGCAAAACCACTGTGCTGACATTTCCCTGCTGCCAGCACCTTGGTTCGGGCTGGAGTTGCTGGAGGAGGCTGTGTTGGGTCTCCTTTTGGCTCACGGGTTATCCTGCAGCAGCAGCTCCTCACTCAGGCCCAGTCAGTGCAGCTATCTCCATTAATTAATTTCCCAAAGAGTTCATTTCATGAATTGAGGTAGAAGAGCTGAGTGCCAAGTTTGAGTTTTACAGCCTCCTACCTCCCCCTCTAACTTTTTGTAGTGCTTTCTTGCTTCTGGGTGCCTTCCACTTCAAGGTTTTGGGTTTGTATCTTTAAAAACCGCTCAGCTTTCCACCCCAGCAGCCTCCAGGGCTCAGCCACGCCAGGAGGTGCTACATGTCCTAATTAATGATGTCGCATTCGGGCCCAGTGACCTCGTGGTGCACAAAGTGTTGGTGGCCGTGGCCATCAGTGCAGAGTTCTGGTGCCTGGTGTAAAGCCCAGGTTTGTTTTTGGCGTGGCCAGGCCTGGAGTGAGATTTTCCCTGTGTGCCACATCCTCAAAAGGAGAGGCTGACATCTGAGGGTTTGCTCTTTCTGCTGTCCTACTCGGCCTACCAAGATGCTCCTTCACGAATTTTGGGGTCTCGCCTTTGTTTTTGGGCAAGCCCAGTTGGTTTCTTGGCGTGGAGGCTCGGGAGGATGCTGAGGTGCCTTTGCCGTGTGTGCTGTGTGTTCCAGAGACGCCGAGGCTCAGCACCGCCCCGCGGAAGCAGCTCTGTCCTGATGGCTGTGGATGTGGGGAAGTCCCCTTCTGAAGAGTCCCTGAGCGGGAAGGCCGAGGACGATGGGAGGTGGGACAGTGCAGACACGGAATCGGATTTCCCAGGGCTGGCGGGGAGCCTGCACCGCCTCTTAGGGACAGAGGAAGCCAAGGCCAGCCTGCAGGGGACAGAGAGCGTGGCACTGAGCAGACACATGGCCACTGGTGTTACCCAGGGAGGCTCAGGCTGCCGTCCAGAAGTGTCTTCAGCATCTGCACCCGGATTTCCTAGAGCAAGAGCAAACCCCTCAGGGAAGGACAGAGCTGCTGATGGTCATGAAGTTGGCCGCTGTTTCCTCTCCTCAGAAGAACAGCAGGTGAGAAGGTTTGTTACCTGCAGGTGTTGCTGCACTCCAGGGAGGTCCCAGGAGAGGTGGGGACCTGTTTGTCAGGGCTGTCCCAGCAAGGGATTTCCATCTCTCCCAGCCAGAGAGTGCCCACCCCTGCCCAGGGTAAGATGTGTGGTGGGGAAGGGCTTGGGATCCAACGCCCAAGCTGCTGCTTCCATTCCCATAGTGCCAGTGCAGAGCTGCGAACTTGCTCAGGACAGTGCTCTTTAAATAAGTCTCTTGCTGCCAAATGACTCGTGCGGCCTCCCAAGCCCTCGAGATGCCTTTCCTTAAAAACAGCCCTGCTCTGAGCAGCTGGAGGCCATCCCCACGGATGGAACAGAGTTCTGCTTCCAGTCTCAGCTCGTGGCAAGTCCAGGGTTGGGCATTTATCTCCATATCCTGGCACAAAGGAACCTTTTGTCTGGGTGCTGTCCTTCCTTTCATGCCTCTCTCTCCTTTTCCTTTTCCATGCCATCCTTGAGCAGGTGAAGGCATTGGGCTGTTGGGACGCGGTGTGCAGCCCTCCCAGCTGGTGCAGCTCTGCCGAGGAGAACGTCCTCTCTGGCAGCCGCCACGACGCCCGTGTTGGCCGTCGGAGACCAAGTGCGGGAGCTCCATCCCCGTGTCCTTCCACCCCGGAGCTCCTGCGGCCCCAAACCCCGCCCAGCCCCGGGAGCGCCCTGCGGAGCCGCTCCGCTCCGTCCTCCCCAGGGAACGGCGCCTCCGAGGAGCCCTCCGGGAGCGTGCCGGCCAGCACGGATGTCTCTTCTCCCGCGGCTGCCCAGGAGGTGTGCTGCCGATGGGGCGCGGAAGGCAGGGCCCTGCAGAGGCGGGAGCCCCCGGGCCCTCTGCTCCATTACCGCAGCACCACGGGGCGCGTCCGAGAGATGTCCTCCTACCAAGCCGATTACTGGGCCTGTGCCATTCCGGATTCGCTGCCCCCGTCTCCGGACCGCAGCTCACCCCACTGGAACCCCAACAAAGAGTACGAGGACTTGCTGGACTATGCTTACCCCCTGAAGCCGAGGTACAGGCTGGGGAGGATGCCGGAGCCTTTCCTCCATGACTCGGGGATAGATCTGGACAGCTTTTGTACTTCTCCTGAGGGCGTGTCCAGGTCCACCAGCATCTACGGCCGAGCTGGGCAGGCTCGGGGAAGCAGAGAAAACGGACTTTGGGAGTTTGTCGCCTCTGCAGAGAGATTCTCCACCCCGAAGTCTGGAAAAAGAGGCTACTCAGGAGCTGGCTCATTCTATGAACCTTTACCTATTGCCAAAGCATCATTTGCAAAGAGTCCTTCCTCTCATCCTTCCAGAGGTTTTGCTAAAGGTGTAAGAGTGGAATCATCTGGGCCAAGCTCCCCTGGGCGCCCTGCTGCCGATGGAAGAAGCTGGGATACCAGGGGAAGCCCCTGTCCAAACTACACAGGGCAGGTGAAAAGCACCAGTGGGTTTTTACCCACCACAGCAGTGCTCCCCCTGAGGAAGGAGTGGGAGGGCGATGAAGAATTCCTTTCCCTTCCTCCCAGGCTGCAGGAGCTGGAAAGGCTGGCTCGGTTTTTGTCCAATCTTTCCTTAACCATAAAGATACCTGGGCATGACCACCATAACCTTCCACATCACAGCAGCAGCAAGCAGCCCCTTTCCTCCAGGCTGGCTCCTTTGGGAGAAGTGAGAGGCAGGGATGACAGAGGGAATATTGAGGGTTTTGCTGGGCTGTGGCAGCACCGCAGCTCCCAAAAGCCCAGCTGGGAAAACACAGAATCAGATGGTTGGATCCATAGGGATCCTCCCCCAGGGCTTCATCTACCAACTGCTCTCAGGGACACATTGGATGGGCTGTGCCTGAATGAACCACGGGTCAAGGGGCATCCAAAGAAGAGCCAGCAGAGCCAATCCCTGATCCAGTGTGTTAAGGTAGGCTGAGACCAGGAATGAAGTTTATTCTGGGAAGATCTTGCATAAAACGTGCCTGTCTTTATGGCACCATTAATTAAAGCTTCCTGTTCTGCATGATGTGTCCTGCCTGGCAGCTGGTGGTAATTTATGCAGGGGGGCTCAGCAGAGCAGATAATTCCTTCTGATGGAGCAAGAGCCCATCTTGCTTTCCCTAGGGCTCAATGTCACAGGCCAGGCTGGCTGGCACTCAGCTGGGTCCCCCAGCCCAGCCATCCTGCAGTGCTGCTGCACCAGGCAGGAGCTGCAGCAGCTCTGAAGGGTTTCCTGATTATTTTGTGGATTGTTAAATTTGTCCCAGCACTGTGCTCCCACCCTCCTCTCCATCTTCTTCCTACCCCAGTGCTGGAACAAATTTGGAAACGATGCTGGGCTGTTTGCCACAAGAGTGTTAGCATGCACAGAGCTGCAAACTCATCCCCTCCTCTGGTATGGAAATAACTCTGTTGATTTAAAAGGGTCTTCTCTGTATTTGTCATGCCAAATTGCAGTGCTAGGGAGGAGCACTGCTTTATGGTAAACTCCTGAGGAGCAGGAGCGGGTCTCAAGGCTGATTTTGGTGCCAGCAGAGGCCCCTGGGGTTCCTGCAGCATCTTACAAAAATAATCCCTTACCGAGACGCTTTAAAAATAAATGAAAGCACTTAATTGAACGAGACAATCCCTTGAGGACAAGCAACTGCAAATTAACTGTATGGCTCTGGTGAGGAGGAGGATGAGGATGGGCCAGGAGGTGGTGGAGGCCAACCTCTTCCCTCAGCCTGGGTGCTACCAGCCTCCATCACCTCTCTGTGCAGGCATTTCATTGAGGTGACCCTCAATTCTTGCCACACAGTGAGTGCTGGAGCTGTTCAGGAGTTTAATTTTGGACTTTCCCTCACTGACCCTTGGTTTCCAAGCTTAGGGATGTTTGTGTGCTGGGGTTGGAGAGGAACAGGGAACAGCCGCTTTCCCAAACACCACTGGCTCACCTTTTCATGTCCCTGCTGCAGAAATAGATCTGAATAGATCGGTGACCCCTTTTTTTATGCTTTGTTGGGCAGATGTTTTGCTGCCAGCTGGAGGAGCTGATCCATTGGCTGTACACCGTGGTGGATGTCACCGGCAGCTGGGTGCCACCCTCGCCCGACGCCCAGAGCGTGTCAGCGTCACTGCACCGATACCTGGTGGGTGTCACCCTCGCTCTGCCTCCTCCCCTCTCCCGTGCTGCCAGGCATCACTGGCATGGTCCACAGCCAAATTTGGGAGCTCCAGGAACCTGCTTGGAGGAAACTGCTGGCTGGGCAACCTGCCACAGGTGGTGTGTGTGTGTTTCAAAAACCCTCCTAAGAAATGCTGGTCTTCTCCTTGCCTTGCCAGGAGTTCAGGAAGGATGTGGCCGACCACAGGAGCCTGGCTGAGAGCGTGCTGGAGAGGGGAGAAGCTCTCCTGGATTGCATGGCATCGAATTCACCAGGTGAGGAAGAGCACTTGTGTGAGGCTGCTCATGGACCCTCAAAATCCCTGGCTCAGCCTGGCCAGCACCACAGCACAGGCAGAGTGGTAGCTCTGGTGATTTAGAAAAAGGAATTTCTATAGGGTGGGCTGTAGCTGCAGTCACCGAAGGGCTGCAGAGCTCAAGTGCTGCATTATGGATGGGCTTTCTTGCTCAGTTCCAAAGGTTTGCTTTAAGACCCCCTATTTCTGCATCTTCATTGTGAACCTGGAGCCTCCTGGGTCAGTCCCCACCCCCTGCAAATGCTGCATCACAACGGGGATGGGATGAACCGCACAACATTGATTTTTAACACTTGATTTCCTTCCAAAGTCTGCCTGGACAAGCAGAACTCACAACTCTGTCAGACACTGAATTATGGCGTTCCTGTCACCTCCTTTCAGCAGTTTTTGCTTTGCAGCTCTGAGAGACACGCTGGGTCTGATTGCCAAACAGTCTGAGGAGCTGGAGAACCACGCAGAGCACCTGTACAAGTCCATCCTGGCTGCTGTGGGGCAGGACAAGGGCGGTGCAGCACACGGCTGCTCCCTGGGTAAGCAGGGGCAAACCAGAGAGGGGGAGGGAGCACAGGGAGAGAAACACTCGAATCAACAAACACCAACCGTCAGACTCCATTGTTGTTTCTTCTTGGGTTCTGTTTGGAGAGCCTGAGAAGGCAGCAGGGAGACTCAAAATAGATGCCCCATGGTGTTTCACCGTGTCAGGGAAAGAGCAGGGCGTGTGAACCAGCTGATGAAACCCAAGAGCACGAGGGGAGCGATGGCAGGGCCCTGTCACACAGGGCTGGGGGAGGGCAGCAGTCCAGCACAGACACCTGCTCTCCCCAGATCCCTTGCACAGCACAGGGGAGGTGAGGAAGGGATGTTTTTTGGTTTTGTATTCTCTCAGAAACATTCTGGTCACTGAGAAGGGAAGCAGGTGATTTCAGGTATAATATAAGGGCTAGAAAACTCGTTTACTTATTCCTTGACCATCTCCCTTCAACGGACACTTGGAGGCAAGTGTTTCAGGGCTGCCAGCCTCTTAGAAGAGAGAAACAGTGTCTTAACCAGTGTTTGGTTTGTTGTGGTTTTTGAATTGTTGCCTCTACACTGGTGGGATGGGGGAGTAGAGCATGGGGTTTTTTTTCTTTGTCCGACTAGAGGCCAAAGCACAGCACCAAACACCTCATTTTATTTCAGATGCTGCCTCTGTCAGACCCAGGCTGCGTTAGCCCATCTCAGGAGGGCTGAGAAGAATTGCAGCAGACAACAAACCACCTCATCACCTCTCCAGAGATGCCAAAACCTGTGTCCAGTTGCTCACGGGGCTGATTTCAGCGTGGGTTTGTGCCATGGCTTGAGAAAGGTGTGCTTGGGATGTCCAGAGTTGTGTAAGGAATGTACAGCTGCCCTTTTCTGGTTTGTTTTTTTAAGCATAGCTTCCCTTTTTTTAATTGAAGCGGGCTGTTCTGTGTTAGCAAAACGTCAGGAAGTTTTTTAACTGAGCAATCCATGGTGTGCCGTGAGCTCGCTAAGTAAAGCCGTGTGATTTTAATAGCCCTGTTCTCATGGTTTATGCTCGTCAAAAATAGGTGTGAGGAGCCAAGAAACAGCAGCTCCTCGTTCTTGGGAGCAAACTGAAGGCCTGTTTATAATTACCACTCCCTGCTGAAGCAGAGCCTACTTAACTCTCAATTTTGTTATTAATAAACACCAAAAGCCATAATAGTGAATCCAAATAAAATAATAAACAAGCAAGGTCAGGCAGGGAGGAGCCAGGTTCTGTGTAACCTGCTGCTGGCAGGAGCTGGGTGAGTGCTGTGCTGGTTTCCTGGGCCGGAGAGTTGTGCCTTCCCCCCTTCCAGCTACTGCAGTTAAATCACTGCTCTGAACACTCATCAAGGGTTTCCAAACCCTTTCTCCAACAGAAAAAGGGCAGCTCTGAAGCAGCATAAGGTAAGTGGCCAAAAAAAGGTACAGAATGTTGGTAATTAACCTTTAACCTGCGTGGTGATCATCATGTTCTTGTGCAGAATACATCATTTCCTCCCATTCCTGTGAACAGAACACAGAGAAGTTTCTGTTCTGCACAAGTAGAAGGTGAAAGCAAATTAAACTGAAGCAGTTACAGCAAGTAATTCAATGGGGTTTGATATTCTCTCATCTTCCACATCCTTAGCTTGAAGGCCACATTTTTTTTTGGTCCATTGTGTCAAAAAAGTATTGCAATATTTCAGCTCACAGGTAAGAAACTACAGTGCGTTTTCCCAGGAGTTTTAGACTTGCCCTGCCCTTGTCACACAGCTCAGGCTGACAACCCCAGGCTTCAGCAGCAGCCCAGTGACCCACAGATGACTGAGGGGGAAACAAAGAACCACCAAACACCTGGTGTAGCCCAACTGGTTTTGCAATGCTTTTATTACTGTATATATTAACATTGGTTTGGATAGTATGTAGCAGGCATCTCGACATTGAAGTTCATTTGTGCACTCTCTGCAGGGAAAGATGTTTTACCCTCAACACAACCTCCTTCTGCTTCACTTCCTGATCTCAGCAGCACTTGCTGCTCCTCCTGCTCCTGAGGAGCAGCAGGTCACATTGATAATGAATTATACCAACAAGCACATCTCTACTAGAAAGCACATCACTTTATTTGTGAAGGTCTCAAGTGGAAGAGTTCAACTTAACCATGACAATACTTTATGTATTACAATTGCCTGTCGATTTATGCAACTATGTTGAAGAAAGCTGTTAGCCAAAGTCATCCCCCCCCCAAAAAAAAAAAAAAAATCAGAGGATATTTGCACCAGTTTTAGTTTATACCTCACAACATACCTAGGCTATATTTTTACTATCACAGGGTGTATTTACTACTAGGGGAATGTTACATGGTCTTTCAAACATGAGACTATTTACAGAATAGGCTGAACATTTGAGTTTAGATAAAGCTGAACAATTTTACATGTATAGGAAGTGTTATAGGCTAGCTTTCCTGTGGCTTTTAGCTAGACATCAGGCACTAATGATTTGATTAGCTCTGTACAAAGAATCACACACCATCCAAAACCCCTTGGCTGCTGGTTAGTTCCAAATTGTTTGAGAAAGCGCCTACTTGGAGCAACAGTTTGGTGGGGGCCTTGCTATCCCCATGTCACCCTCCTGGTGCCTCACTGCAGAAGGGAATAGAAGCTAAGCTGTTGCACTAAGTCAGAAGATACTGATTAAAAGAGGATGGAATTAACAGTATATAGAAAAGACATAATATACTGGGTAGAAAGTTATACCTCCTCAAGGTTTTGCTGAAATCGTTCATGTTCGGGAAATACTGTTCTCTCTCCTGCTAGGCAAAGCTGACAGGAATTCCCTCCATCGAGTCCTTGAGAAATAAATTAAGTTCCAAGACTAAGGTAGGGAGCTGTTGTACATTCAGAGTGCATTATGCCTCATGAACCTTGGCTGGGTGTCTCTGGTACAGCACTCGTGCCTTGAGCACCACGAGAGCTCAGGCTTTGGGGTCACTGGGTGAGTTGCAGGGAAGGTCTGAGAGCCACGGCTGCACACACAGATATGTTGTTTTGTGCACAATGCAAGCCTGATTTCCCCCTTAGCCATACAAATTAAGACAATATTTATCACCATACAGTTTGATATTACTTCCAATAAGTACAATATTTATTAAACATTTCTTCAGTTTTGTTACATATTGTGCAACAAATTACAATATTCTGCAGCCACAAATTATATGCAGAGTATGAAGAAACTATTAATCAGATAGTGTGATCTCTCCATTTATAATTCTACAAGAAGGAACTAGCAAATCAGATCTTACATATATCTTACTAAATTTTATGCATGGAAAGTGACAGACACTGTTGTGCTGTTTGATACAAAATGGCTAAACTTCATCTTCAGAAGACTAAACCTGACATCTAAACATGCCAATAGAAACATCAAAACAAAAATACATCCTAACCAACCACAGGAAACAGTCTGGTATCAGGAAAAGCAACAAGGATTACACGTTTATAAACCAGCACACAAAGGTTTAAAACAGTTCTGAAAATGAAGTTAGCTGTCTTGAGTCAAGGGAATAAAAAAAGTCAGTATTGACCATTTACAATCTCTGACCTTTGTGGAGACGGTAAGAATCTGTTGTAGTGCAGCTACATACAGTACAATTCAGGCAATTTTTTTTTTTTTCACTTGGGTTCAGATTGCAAATTCATTGTTGTGAGACAAAAGGGGGGAGGCAAGTTTTAGCAGCAACCTCCACTAGACTGCTTGACTGGAGTGCTCTGAATTTTAACATTGGACTTCTCTGCACCACCAGCTGTCGCTCCCGGACCCATTCGTTTTTTAATCTCGGCAGCCATGGTCATGAAAGACTGTTCTACATTTGTGGCATTCTTTGCACTGGTTTCCAAAAACGGAATTCCAAGAGAATCTGCAAATTCCTGCAAATCGAGAAACAGTGAACAGTAAGCTCATGCACAGGTTCACACCTCAACTCATTTCCTGGGAGCACCACCGGATAACCTGCAAGTTCCTGGATCCCACCCCACACCCCAGCTCCAGTCAGAGCAGCACTTGCAGGGCAGGTCACTGAAGTGCCCCCCTTTGTGGCACTGGAACCCCTGTGCATGACAAAGCAGAGCAGGGCCTCAGCCAGGCACCTACAGGAGCCCAGACATACCTTTGCTGTTGTATAGTCTACTACTTTCTTTGTGGTCAGATCACACTTGTTCCCCACCAATAACTTGTTGACGTTTTCACTGGCATAACGGTCTATCTCCTGCAGCCACTGCTTGACATTATTGAAAGACTCCTACGAGATAAGAGAACTGTCAGCAAGGCCTTGATAAAGCGGGAAGTTCAGCACTATCCCTTTGGTCATGACCAGGGAAGAGGAGGAAGCACTGCACTTATCCATGTGACTGACAACCATGGGAGAGGACTCTCTCCCCTGATGGCCTCAGGACAGGCCACTCAGCACAGAGGCCATACAGCTCCTGCTCCCAGCCCTACACAATCAGCTCTGCCTGCACTCTTCCCCCTATTATTTTTCCCATATATTGAATATTCAACATCTTCTGCCATCTGGGACTCTTCCTCCTTCTCCTGTAGCAGATATGAGAGACATGGCACACAGCTGAAAGCAGATGCATCCCACATATTACAAAGCATCAGTATTAGGTGCAAGTCACCTCGTTGTAGATGTGCTGGAACAACCTCTGACTCCAGAAATGCCAGACTGATATTCCAGTTAGTGACTGAACACAAGTGTTCTTTTTCTATTAATTCAGGAAACTCTATACTTCCCAAGTGCCCTTCAAACACAACTGCACCAGTTCTTCAGAGATCCTTTCAGAGAAAACACTGGCTCAGTTGTATCCTGCACACAGGCTGGCAATTTTCTGTTCCAAATGCCAGTCTTTACTGTAGACCACAGTTCAAGTACATTCAGAAATCTTTCAACAACTTCCATCAGTAGCTCAGACTTCCTGCTACCAAAGGCAGGGTGAGATGTGTTCACACAGAACAATAAGTCACCTGCTCACCCAGTTTTAGGTTAAGCCTAAGACACAATTGCTTAGGAGCCACAAATCCTGCTGCTCTGTGTTTTATTTCTGCCAAACACGTAAGTTTAGCTTGACAAGCCTTAACACAGCCTGCAGAACTGTGTCACTGTCTCCTCAAGACATGCCCAGCTGTTAAATCCCCAATGCACTCATCACCTGGCAGAGGCTGAACACGTACCTGATCTGTAACATCATACACAACTATGATGCCATGAGCTCCTCTATAGTAACTGGAAGTGATAGTCCGAAACCGCTCCTGTCCCGCCGTGTCCCACTGCAAGACAAGTGACACAGGGTCAGCTCCTGCAGCGTGCCTGAGCCACTGCCCAGCATCAGCTTCCACAAAAACACCTCAGCAGCCATCCAACTACAAACAGCCATGCCACAGCAGTGGCTCAGGAGCTGTGTGCATCAAACAGGATCCCAGGAGAGCATGTATTTGAACTGAGAATTACACTTTGTAGGTACTTTTGAAAAGTGCTCATTTGTTTGGTTTCAGCCAAGTGTAGTCAAGAGGATTTCTCAGGGGAGAACATGAAGCAGTTCTGAGCCATGAAGAAGCCATGGTTCAGTGGTTCAGAAGAGCAAACACAAGCCAGGACTCGAAAACCTGCTAGGAATAAGGTCAGAGAGCTGCAGGTCTTTAACATGACCATTCTCTTCAGCTTCCTTGGCACATAGGCTTCAGCAAAGGCATTTAAAGGCAACAACTCACATCCAACTTGGTTCCCTTCTCCTGCTGGGAGTGTTAAGAAAGGACATGAGGTGCTTGACCTCTTCTCCCACCCAGGGCAGGAGCAGGACTCACCCAAACATCTCCCTCCCTGGAGCTGTGTCAAGAACAGGGCTGGCTGTGTATTAAAAACACACTCAGACACATTGCAGCAGTAACAGCATTCCTAGTGGGCTGCTCTGTACTCAGGACAGTTACATTAGAGTCTGAAGGCTCAGGCTTCTGGCTGTAAGCTGGACTCTGCTCCACAACACTGAACCCCTGAGTCATTGCCTTCCAGTCCTTAGAGCCACAGTCTGAGCTGGAAGCAGTGGCTGACAAGGAGTGCCTGACCTTGCACAGATATTAGATTTCATCACACCAGTCACCCTTTTAGAGTGCTTCAAGATTAAAGAATTGCCAAGTCTCTTCCCCTGTTTATTTCAAGTGAAAGGCCAAAAGCATAACCAGAAAACACCGCCCAGTGCTAAGGCAGCCAGGCCAGTTACAAGCTTTTGTGTCACTTTTTCCATTCAGGTCAACAAAAGCAGTTTCCAGCACTTAAGACAATGCAGCCTGGTAGTAACAGCTGCTGTGGAATTCAGCCATCTTGGACAACTGTGTGAGATTCCTGCACTTACACAAATCCTGGCTAAATACTGCAGAACTACACCACTTTTGATATGAGAGCACTCCAGCACACAATCTCCTCTTCCAGACAAACAGCCTTGATAATAAAACACCCTTCTTTAAGGACAGGTCATGGCAAGTCTTGTGAAAACTGCCTCACCTCTTGTAACAGTGAAAATACCCCTTGTATCTGAATGTAAAGTACAAAGGTGACCAGCAACAGCTATGGATGTAACTCTGTGCTCCAGCAGGCTGAAGCACACAGGAGTTGAGAAATACTACTTACTATCTGAAGCTTGATTGTTTTCCCATCTAGTTCTATAGTTCTGATTTTGAAGTCCACACCAATCGTGCTGATGTAACTTTCTGTGTACGTGTCATCCTAGGAGAGAGAGTGAACAAGAGTCAAGCCAGCTGCACCTCTTCTGCAGTCACCTACTTCATTAGGCACCAGGCACACAAAGGTACTTAATTTCCTTGTCAAACCAGCCTGATCTCTCATGGCAAAGTCCAGGAGGTGGCCAAGCATTTCCACCAACTATTTACTTCCCAAAAATTCTGCAGCAATTAAAAGCACCAACCAGACTTGTGCTTCAAAAACCAGTTAAAAAAAAAAAAAAAAAAAAAAAAAAAAAAAAAAAAAAAAAAAAAAAAGCAAGCCTCTTTTCTGGAAATCCTGCAGTGTCAAGTCCTTGTGAGTGCAGAGTGAAAAACAGTCTTTGCTCGAGTTGGCAGACTGAAGAGCTACTTAGAATAACCACTAAGGTTATTGAAACACATCACATGTTCATTTTCCTTTGATGGTTTTTCATCTGTGTTACACAGCAGCTACCTAGAACAAGTCAGAGGCTGTGTCTCAGTCAGAAATGAGTGTCAGATCCTGTGGTGCTGCAGCTGGTTGCTAAGGCAGTTTAGAGTTACAGCTGGAGTACTTGTGCTGAGGCCCCTGCTCTGCAGCCTGTGTCCACACAGGGGGGAAAACACTGCTTCAGCAGCTTGCAGGGCCCTGGCTGCAGCCTTAAGGCACACAGAAAACTGCTGGGTCAGTCTCTGCTGCCTTCTAGTGATTGTCAGCATGAAGGAGGTTTCTAGTCCTAAAGTACCCAAAGGATAGAACTTCATGTACAATGTACCACAAAAGGTATCACAAAAGCCAGGCATTCCTCTGGGCTGTGAATGGAAGACATATTAGGTAATACATCCAAGTCAGAATAAAGTATTAAGCCTTTCAGAATGACATGACATTTATTTCCTTAACATTTCAATACTCGACAGGCTATGTTTGAAAAGCCTGAAGAAATTTAGCCTACAGCAGCAAGAAAAGACAGGTGGGGTGTGCTGTGGTAATTCCTTATGTCAGGGTAAAACAGCTTAGTTGGAGAAACACATCTCAAAAGGAAAAGGCTACTCAGCTGAAGAAACACCATATAAGAGTACAAAAACCAAAAGTTGGATTAATCACATGGAGCCAAAATTAATTCAGAAGTATCTGCAAGAGAAGCAGGCTAGACTGCTCTGCTGCTGCTCCAGCTGTGCTGTCACTTCCAAGCCACTGCCTCCATACTGTGAGCAGAGCAGGGACAGACACCCTGGTACCCAGAGCAGCCATAATGGCTTTAACTGAGGCTGTCTGCGCACCCAGATCACCATTTCACATCAGTAACATCAGGGACAACAGGCTCCTTCCAGAGGTGCCCAGAGAAGTTCCCAGGCTGTGAAAACAAAGCCACCATCCTGCAGCAGTGTCACATTCAAGTTTCTGAGTTCATGCCCCATATCCTGCTTCCCTTCCCCTCCTCCCATGGCAACGTCAAGCTGCACTTTGGCATGGACACAGATAAGAAGTTCACTGGACTTCAGCTTTTTCTACTAAGACCTGAGTCAAACCCACTTGACATTTTCTTGCTGACAGGAAAACCAGAGCCAGAACAGCTCAGCAGCAATTTTAACATTCACTAAAGAAAGCAGAAGGCCTTAATATTCCTTGAATATTATTTACATTACTTCTCTGGTAGGTCTTTTTACTGCAGATATCAAACTTCATCTGGCTGAAATGTTCTTATCAAGTAGTCACTGATCAAGGTCTGTACTCCTCATGCCTAAAGGCACACCCTCAGAATTCCTTCCATCTTCAGCATTCTACCATCACAGTAAATGATGGAAGTTAAATTAAGGTTATCTTGTTCTCAAGTAACAGGAAAACTAGAATTAATATTAGCTGGACATATTATTGGTATTATTTCTTTTCAATTTAGTCAAACAACTGCATCAGATAGACACAAATTCAGAAGCCAGGAGGAGTTTGCAATACTGTACTTATTCTTTGGTATTACCAGGCCTGTCAGACATCAGCCTGCTCCCTGAAGGGAAGTTCTTGCTAAGTACCTCTTTTACATAGTTGCCAAGCATGATCACTTACTGCAAACCTAAGTAGAAGGCAAGATTTCCCAACACCGGAGTCTCCAATCAGAAGTAGCTTGAATAAATAGTCACTGCAGAAGGAAAAAAAAAAATAGGTCACTTCATGAAAAACACTGTCAAGAATGAAATTCCTTACACCCAGTATATTACGATTTTTGAGAAGGATAAATTAATTCACTGCTAGGGAAATCACCTACAACTCCAAGCTCCTCTGTTCAGTTTGGAAATTCACAATTTACTTGGTCAGGGAGGTGTGAGGTAGATGCTCTGAACACAGCATTGTTGTGTGGAACTCTGCCTTCCTGGGAAGGTACTCTGAGGATAACAGGAGTACCCACAGTCCTACCTCAGCCCTTTGTGGTGCAGCTGAGATGAAAATCATGCTCTGCAACTGAGTGCAAGCCCCTTGTTTGGCTGAGTAACTCAGACAACACACAGGTGGTGGTAACAGCCTGCTGCCCTCCAGGGCCATTATCTTTGCTCTCTGGACTCAAGAGGTTTGACTCCACTGCCCAGTTTCACCAACACCAGGGAGCTGCCAAACCCAGACATGTCTTCCCTCACATTTAACTTCCAGCACAATGCTGCAGCCCGGCTGGATACCCACCTTACAACAGACAGTGAGCAGCAACCAACAACCACACCTGCCTTGCAGGAATCAAGCCAAGCTCATTTCCAGATGAGGATACATCTCTGGGGGATGTCAGGTGTGGTGTCAGTAATTCTCCAGATACACTGGAAGAATTGACAAATCTTGTGCTCATAATGTTGAGCCTCCCCAACATTAAAGCAGCAGCACAGTGTCACCGACCAGCCTATGTTTATACTTCAAAGAGCAGTGAGGATTTCACTGTTGGCAAAATAGGAGTTCTTGTGTTAGCCCTAAGACTAATGGGGAAATTTCACGTCAGAGAACAAGTAACAGAGAAAAACAACAACCCACCACTTAACACAAGTTAGTGTAGGTACTTGACAGACAAAATAACTCATTCTCAGCTGACAACTCTTGGGCCCTGCAATGGCCCAGGACTAAGTTCTGTTCTCACTTCACCACCACAGACCAACAGCCATATTTTTATGCCCACTTAAGCAAGGTGAGTAAAGCTTTAGGATATGCGAAGTGCCTTAAGTCAACTGTCCCCACCTATTATTCCCTAGAATGGCCAGTGCCTCTGGCTGGCAGGAATCCAGGCAGGAAACTGCATCCATCCCCAGCTGATAAGGGCCAATGAGGCTCCTCAGCACTGCTCTGCTCAAGGGCCCGACTGCTCTCACCTGCCTGGGCCCAGGCTGCAGAGCACACCCAGCTCCAGTCTCTGCAGCACTCCTGCCCAGCCTAGAGAGGAGCCAGAGGTGCTAAATGTAGTAATAACCCAATCCTTACACATGCAACCTCTCCTAACAGTAGACAGCTAAAAGCAGTGAAGGCATTAAAAAAAAAGTCCAAGGATACCTGGCAGTTTACAGTCTCAGAATTCCCCACTCCACATGTCAAGGCAAGATGGCTTCATGAGAATGCCAAAATTCCCATTTTGTCCTCTTTGGGACAGAGGTTACATCACCCCACAACCCACGTCTCAGCAGGCTGGAGTTGGCAGAAGCACTATTACAGACCAGAAACTTCTCAGCCCAAATAATGGGGTGAAACTCTGTAACCTGGAGACCAAGGAGCAGCACCAGGGCTCCAGGACCTGCTCCACTGTCACACTATGCCTTCATCCTCACCACTGTGCCTCAACCTTCACTCAGCTCCTTCCAGCTCCAGCAGGAAGTTTGGGTTGCTCAGGCCCCTATAAACACAGAATTTTCAGCAATCCTGAAGTCAAATGATTAGGTACAGCTTGCAGCATGTTAAAATCCCCTTGAGAATATTAACACACCAATATTACACTGTGTTGTCTTCATTAAAATTAGTGGGGGAAACAAGTTAACTCCTTCCTGGCAGAGGTGAGGCTTCAGTTTTTCCACTGAAAAACCTCCACTTGGTTCAGGAATTCAGGTTCTCCCAGGCTCCAAACATGAAAACTTGTCTTCCTCTGTTACTCCTCGTGCTAAAAGCAGCTCCCAGCCAAACCTACCCATGAAATCTTTGAGTTTTCAGCCACAAACAACACCACTAACAGTGTGAACACAGAATAGATGTGAAGCCAACACAACAAGAACTCAAGCCTGAAATACTGGGTTTGATATCTTTGCTACTCAGCAGTCCCCTCACTTTGGCCTTCCGTATTTCCACAACCTGAGACAGACACTGGTCTTAAGCCGCCACCAAAACCAGGGCCAGCACAGCTGGAAACAGCCTTTACTGAGTTGCTCTGTCTCTGACCTTAGAAATGGCTGTTGTGTCACAAAAACCTAATTTTGGTGGCAAGATTTTCATTGGTTTGGGAATAATATAAGTAAGACCTCAGGAACATAGGATTTTAATTTTTTAGAACATTCCATATTCCAATATTGTAGTGCCTTCCTTTCCAAGTAAAACTTAAAGCTTTGTAAGATCCAGGTCTCAAGACCTTTTAAAATGCAGCAGGTGCCTATTTAGGGCCATAAGAACCAGATGTGCAGTTTGTTAGAGCGTGATGCTTGGGACAGCTCTTGGGTACAGCAACAGTTTAAATCAAAATCTAAAAAAGCTACAAAAATTTGCAGAAAGCTATTTCTAGACTGAGCTACACCAGTAGAATGTTTGGGTAAAGGGGTTGAGTTGTAGAAGCCAAACAGGTTATTTGGTATTTACTCCTGAAGAGCCACACAAACGTTTCTGAAGGCACTGAATGTTGCTCTTTAAAACTGGAGACTTAAAACTCGTCAGCTCCTCTGGTTTAGGGAGCCTTGATCAAGCTGGTTGAGCTGTGCAGCACAGCCTTCTCCCAGCTCCTTGGGAGACAGTGGGAATTCAGGTTAATCATTCAATTATTTCTCACCATTTACATAAGCCAGCCAGACTCGGGTCCTTTAAAAGAGCAGCAAGGCAGGTGGGGACGGTGAGTAAGAGTGAGGCTTTCAAATCCTCCCCATAACTTCCTCTTGCCACAGAGATAAAGGACAAAGATGTTAAATGTAACTGCCTCTTGCCAAAAAAAGAGGGAATAAAAAGGCACGTCCAAAACAGCCCAGTTGATGTTTTGAGCAGTGCAGCATCCTCTTGGTACAAACATGTCCCATGTCAGAAAATCAGGAAATCAAGTTGAGGACAGACCTGGCCAAAGCTGTGTGGAACAAGGGACCTGTGGGCCTCTCCAGGATCCTGTTGTTTATCTAATTTATACAAGGGGATTTTTTAAATGCCAGGAAGGTTTTGTGCCAAAACAGACAAGGCTAGGTAGTCATCTCTCTGCAACAAGGAACTGCTGAAATTGGCTTTAATCACTGATGTCAGCTGCAGGTTCACTGTAAACAGGTACCCATGGCAGCCTCAATCCCCACTCTTTGTTCTACCACGCCAAAATCTTGAAGAGGAGCATGACTGTCACTCTGATTACACACTGTCTGTGGAAGTAAACAGAATCCAGAAGACACGATGCCACTCTGCATGGCAGATTGCTGCTTAGAAAGGTCAGAACACAAGCACTTCCAGATGATTCCAGCTGTCACTCAATTGTCATCTGGTAACCACCATCATCCAAGACTGAAACCCACAAACACTTCTGAAGAATGCAAAAAGAACCCCCCAAGATTTGCTCCGACACCCAGTGAGTTTCCTCCTCTGTGCTGGAAGGTATCCAGAAGAAGATCCAGAGCACTGATGTGATCAAGAGTAACCCTCGGCTGCTGTGGACCGTGCGCCCAGCAGCGTGTTTACGCCACATGCAAATTGCAGAAGGGCAGGAAATGCTGAACCTGACGTGATCTAGTCACAACAGAGTCAACATTGACATTCTGCTCACTCAAACACCGACAGGGAGGGAGGCGGGACAAAGGGAACACATCCCAGTGCTGGGTGGGCAGGTGTTTGCAGAATTCAGCTTCTAAACACTGATTTTAATCTCTCATCCACCCAGTCTAGAAACTAACAATCCACTCAGCTGTCCAACAGCCCTGAAGCTTCAAGGAAACGCTCAGAAGCACAACCCCCCTTCAAACCTTTGCACAAGCAGGACATAACCCAGCGGCTTTATCAGGAAAGCTGAAGGAAGTAGGTCTTTACTTAGAAATTTTAACTACCTATCCCACTGACTTCTGACCAGGAGAGAGGATTTGGGGCTGCAGCCTGACCTGAGGCTGTAACAGGGAAGTGAGAATGTGTTCCATTACAGGCAAGGCACTTCTGAGAGGAGAAATGGACGTATCTCTTACAGGGAAGTAGAAAGAGCAATGTCATAATCCCTTCAACCTTATTCCTGTGTTAACAGGGATCCAAGTACACACATCCCAGTGACAGGTATCTTCTCTCCATCTCACCACACCCTTCCCATCTCCTCCCCTCATGCTGCCGACTCCACCCTCTCAGGAAGTGGCAATTTAACACTGCGAGGTAATCTCAAACTACAGCTTTTCCTTTGTTTCACTTTCAAGAACTCAGCTGTGATCATCACCAGGACCAAGCACTGTCCACTGAGAATGAGTGTCTCTGAAAACACTGCCCTCAGCACCTCATTGCAGGGAATTACCCTCTGCATCAGTCTAGAGGGCTGACAGATTGCAAGAAAGGAAAAAAAAAATTAAACCTATGAGAAAAGCTCCCTCCAACTCATTTCTCTTAGCGGCCTGACACTCTGCAGGCAGTTTTCCCACTACAAAACTCAACAGTCTGCAAGGTAAATTTGAATTTAACTCTTGAGGAACACGGGCCACCAGCAGTCTGTTGGTTTTTCATCCACTGCCTACCTCCAGCTGCTGTTTTGGTGCTGTCCAAAGCTACACGAGCAAGTTTGTGATGTAATCTTGCCAAGATGTAACCCGAGTTCCTGGCTGTACCTCCTGGGTGTCACCAACTCCCTCACTAGCCGGTGACTACTTGTTTGCTCCTCAGGTGATTTTAATAGACTCAGAGTGCTTGCAGCCAACGCCACTGACAGGAGTGGGGAGCACAGGAGCCACGGCCACACCAGTCAGCTGAGAGGACGAAACTGTGGGTGTCTTCCAAGAGCAGAGTCCACGGATATCCAGGGCACCAATGTGACACCACACGTGCATTTCAGTACCAGAGCCACTCCAGGGGCATCAGATGGGACAGTGGCTTCACCACCCCAGACTGCGGTGCCAGCAAAGCCAGCACTTGTGAAAGGATCCTGAACACACCCGACAAGGCTAAAGGGTTGGAAACGTAGCAGCTGGTTTTTTGAACTCCTGTCTAAACTAAGCCCAAGTCCCTCCTCTAACTCATACGATTAAGTCTTGAACGAAATAAAAGTTTATTGTTCCCCACAGCCTGGTGGGCAGGACACAGCCCCCCGAGTACAGACAAGCCCTGGGCAGAGAGCTCACACAGCCCCACTCCCGAGCAGGCCAGCTAAAGAAAAAGGCCATACTCGCACAACGACCCTCCCGAAAACCCCTTGTGTCGTCACCAGGTTTGCTAAACAAGGGCTCTTTCAGCTGGAAACGGCCCCAAGAGCGTTCTATTATCAAGTCACAGCGTTGCAAAATCTACATAGGCAAGAAGTGTTTTGCAAGAGCCATGTGACACACACATGACTTGCAGCTAAAGCGAAGGGTGGACCCCTGGCTACGGAGGCGCCACCGGCCGGGGGGATCGCCTTTCACAGGGCGCCGGTGTCCCCCCGGTCACTTGTTGGAGTCAAGGCCCCGCTGTGCATTCCCGAGGCTCGGGAAAATCGCCGCGGCTGCGCCCCACGGCGCTGCCAGGTCGGCGGACGCCGGTTCCCCCCGCGGCCACCATTAACCCCCCCGGCCCCGCCGGACCCACCCCCGGGCGGCCGCGCTGCCTCCCGCCCCCCCACCCCTCCTCCTCCCCCGCCGCCGCTCGGGCCCGGGCGCGGCTCCGCAGGGACCGGGGGGGGCTCGGCTGCTCGGGCCCGCGGGCCCGGCGCGGTCCCCCCGCGCCCCGCGGCGCCCCCAGCGCGGCCCCGGGGCCGCCCCGTCCCGCACTCACTATTCGGGGTTCATGCTGGACATGTCCGTGGGGCCCGCGGCCCGAGGACGGCGAGCGCGCTGTGAGGGGGCGGTGCGGCGGCACCTCCCGCCGCCGAGGCAGGCGCTCCGCGGTGCGCTGGTCCGAGGGAGCCGCGATCGCCCGGCGCTCGGCTCGGCCCGTCCGCCCGCGCCCGCTCCGCGGCCTCCGCGCTGCGCCTCAGCCCAAAATGGCCGCCGGAGCCCGACCAGGAAACGGGGCGGCCGCTCGCCGAGCAGCGCTTACATGGCCGGGGGGCGGCCGAGGGGCGCGACGGGAAACCGAGTCCGCGCCGCCGCCTCCTCCCGGCCGCGCCCCCTCCTGCGGACTCGCTCTCCCGGCGGCCGCGGCGACGGCGGCAGCGCATGCGCAAAAGCCGGCCTTTCTTCCCTCGGCCCCGTCGGCTCGGAGCGGCTGCCGGCGCCGCTGATTGGCCGGGAGGCACCGGCCGGGGGTGACGTCAGCGAGCAGACGTGGCAGCTCGGGCGAGTCAGCGCGCGGGCGGGGCGGGGGCGGGGCCTCGGCAGGCGGGGCGTGGCCGGGCTCCATCCCGGGCTCCATCGCTACTCCGATCCCTTGTCCCGTCCCTCCCGCCATCCCGGGCTCCGTCCCTTTCTCCATCTCTGCCAGCAGCTCTCGGTCCATCCCGGTGCGGCCCGGGCAGGCGGTTATTCCATTCTCCCGATGGTTCCCTTTGCTCCGCGCCCCAGCCCCGCCCGGTCCGGTCGGGGACCTCGGCACGGCCCGTGCCCGGCGCTGCGGAGGGCCGGGAGAGGCGGCCCCGGAGCGTGCGGGACAAGGCTCGCTGGGAATGCCGCCAGGGATTCCCAGGGGGGCGCCGAGGAAGGGGACACCCCGCTCTGGCTCCCGTTCCGCCGCTCCCCTCCGCGCCGGTGGCGGGCGGCGATGAAGGCTTGGCACTGAACGTGGGAAGCGCATCTGGAGCAGCACAGGGCATCTTTAGCTCTTCCACGGCCTGTGTTCTTCACGGGCATTAATAAGTCACTGTCCCTTTTTTGCGTCTGTTATCAAAAAAACCCTGCCATTGTTTCTTTTATCGAGCATTATTCACAATTGTCACTACGCTCTTTAGGCACAGTAAATATTTCTATGCTTGAGCGATTGCTGGGAAGTGGGCATCTCGGGATCTCCGAGCAAACAACCCGTTAAAGCTGGAAGATTTCACAGTACGGAAGGCTGGTGGTTTGCTGGTCAACCACTTTTAACAGTCTCGCCAAACAGCGAATTGTGTTGCTGACACTTTAAGTTGTGGATGTTCTCGGGTTTATTCCTAGCAATGCCCTGGCCTTTTCAGCAGCATCAGAGAGAGCACAAGCGCTGCAACAGTGCACACATCATTCCAGCCTCGCACACGGGGCACTGCTAAACCTTACAAGTCGTAACAGTTCCTTGTAATCAGCTCGGGAATTTAAATCCCACCACTAAACACATATTACCCGGCGTTATTCCATTACAAAGGGCACAGTGTAATACCCTGACCAAGGTTTATCTTCCAACCAGCTCAAAGGACGAGAGGAACGATCGGCAAACGGACTGTGAGATCACTGCAACAGCCAGGGCAGGGGGGTCTGCAGGGCTATAAGATGGGAGGGGTTACTGCTGACATCCAGGTGTTAAATGTGCTCCGTGCCCAGGGACTACTGGAATAAGCGACAGGAATGGCTGTCTTTCACTTGGACAGCATCAGGATAGAGCTGAAGCCCCAGAGGAACTGGAAATTGCGCTCGTCTTCCTTTTTCTGCCCACAGTAAGATGAAGAAGCTGCACACATCTTCGAGGTTTTAGCTACGTTCAGTTCCTTACAAAAAGCTGATAAAGTGCGCTGGCTGCAATAGGAAACACTGAGCACTAGTTACACAGGGTTTGGGTTTCCTCTGCTCTCTCTCTGCTGGTTAGGTAACGCAATCTGCAGTTGAATCTACCACATAACTTGCTGTACCTTCTATTGTTTCTGTGGGGGTCACTGCTGAAGTTTCCACTTCCCTTTCTCTATTACTTTGTGTATCTGTGAAACAACGCCCGTTTTGTTTGGTGTTTGCCATCAGAAATCCCGTGAATCCTTTGAAATGGGCTCTGCTCTCTGGTACAGTAGTTCTCTTCAGGCACTCCATGGAAGGTGACTAGATGTGCAGGGATACCCCAGATGACAAACCTCATTTAGCAGACAGCAATTCATTCTCTGCTGAATACAAACACTGGTTTTGCAGGGACATTTTTAACATGTGTGCTTTAACTTTTCTCTACCCCAGAGAAACTAAAAGCTCCAACCACCCCAATCTCTTACTGTGTTGTGAGGAATAATGCTCACAAGCCACAGTAAATAGGACTCTGCCACATACGGCGCTGCATAAATGTACCCAGTCAAATCAGAGAAGACACAGGGACAAACCAACACCAGCACCAGCTAACTATGAAATTGCAATTCAGATTTACTTCTGAAGTAGGGCACAGGTTAATAAGACTGTGGGAAGCCGTATTTCATTTCAGAGAAATAACAGCTTCCATGTCTAAAAGCATATTTAATCTGTGTGACTGTCCAGGCAGTGTGGCAGCCGGAGCAGCCCATGGCTGCAGGGTGTGAGAGGGAAGAAGTGGGACTCCTCCAGCTCTGCAGGAGGTGCACGAGGGGCTTTCTGCTTCCCGTGTGGCAGGCTGAGGTCACTTGCTGCTGTGGTGTCACCTGGTGCTGCTGTGTCACCTTGTGCAGCCGAATGTCTGCACGTGTCACCCGTCTGACTGGACGAGCAGGCTCAGGACCCCTGCCTGGTTTCTGTCTGGGATGGCAGCAATGATTTATAACCCTCTATCACATTCTGTCCTGTCCCTCCTCCTGCCTTCAGGGGTTATTCGTGGTTTGTCCTGAACACCTGGAACCACTGGGTGGTCAGAGGGGCCTCACTTGTTTCCTGCCAACAGGAGCATAATGCAGGGAGCAGTATCAGATGCCAGTTAGGGGGATGTTATTCATACACCTTCAGGCCTGTATTCTGCCTGTGAAAAGAGAGGTTTGTTTTATCCTGTTGGTAAAATCAGCAGCAGAATTTCCTTCGGCTGGGGCTGTGGTGCTCTACCAGAGCAGCCAAGGAAAAGCCATGAGCACAGACTGGTTCCACCTGAAACCAACTTCCTTGGTCCTGTCCACCCTGGGGCAGCATCCTGACCCACTAACTAGTGTTTTTGAGGTTGAGCTCCGCTGGTTCCTGGTTCCACTCAGGTGATCTGCCCTCCTCTGCTCCCATCTCTCTCCTCCCCAGGCCACAAAAAGCCTGTGCCAGAGGAGCTCTGGGGAATGAGAGGACAAGTGGACAGAGGATGAGAGGGAGAGAAAGCAAGCTTCAGGGGCTGCAGTCAGGTGTAAGAGGGGAAAGGAAGGAGGAAAACCAGCACAGATGATGGAGAAGAAATGTTACAGCTGCATGAGCACAGGTTTTACACTGCACTACAGAGCCCCCATTCCCAGGGAACTGTCAGTGGGACTGGGATGGGATCACCCGCAGAGAGCAGCAACCTGCACAGGATCCATTCTGCCTTTCTTTTCTGCCCTTATTTTGTAGGAAATCATCCATATTTTTAAGCTCTATAACCACAGCACACGGTCACAGGGCAAAGGAAGGTTTCAGGTGTGCTATCTGGCACTTTACCACAATTTTACCCTGGAAATGTCTTTCCTTCTGCATAACAGTTCTTGAACCAAAGGTAGGAGGAATTGGGCTCCTGACCCAGAACTGCCTCCCCATAAAAGCTGTCACGTTAGCACAGCAGAGCTCAGAAATCATTTTGCCCCTGGACTATGTATAAAACGGGGGGGGGGGGGTGGGAAAAAGTAATACAGGGATTTATTTGCCCTCCTGCCTTTCCCCTCCCCCTTCTCAGTGTCTGGCCCGTGGAGTGGGAAGCTCTCAGGCTGACAGATGCACAGCAGCCTCGGGAGAAGGTCAGGAACACACAACATTGCTGTTGGCTGTTTGGATCCTGGGAGTGCTGGGGAACAAACACTGATTTCAGCTTATCAATAGCAGCAATAGTGTCTCTCTGGCCTGGCTCACAGTCCTCCCATGTGTCTAATTTCTCTGCAGGACTTGTCAGCTACCAGTGTTTTTCAGACAATATAACCAGGCCATTTCAGATGGGTTGGCAGCACACCTGAAATGGTGTCAACAAATTCTTCCTATTAATTCTTGATTTAGGAAGTAAAGGACAAAGGAGAAGTAAATTGCTGATGGGCCTATGGTACCCCTGGGAGGGAAAGTACAAATGTACCCATACTCAGATGTAGTGAGATGTCTGAAAAATAATCCTGGAGAGGACATTGGTATTCTGGAACAGTTTAACAGAGCTGCTCCACTATCACACATTGCTTAAGGGAATTTACTGCTCTGTGAATCACCAGACACAGGCTGATGTCCAGCTCTACCTCTCACTTTGGCTGGACATCTGGCCTGTGCTTTCACCTCCCACAGTGAGAGGAATGCAGCCCAAGGTTTCAGTTTGGTCCCAATCACAGGCAGGAGACAAGAGGTTCCAGCAGGGTGGAGTGTCAAGAGCACTTGGATGAGAAGTGACAGCAGGATGCTTGGGGAGTAGATGTCCAACCCTGGTTGAGCTAAATCTCTTTTGGGAAACTCCTAGAAGGAGATATAGCACCTTGTTCTGGTTCCTTTCTTCAAGCCTAGTTTGCTTCAGTACTGCTGTGACCACACTTGTGTTTTTAGGGCAACTGTCAGCCAAATTTGAAGTAGAGATTTATGTTGAGCAGGACATGAAACACTGTAATAAGCAAGTTATCTATTAACTTTGATATCTTTCTGTTTTACTTCACACTGTTGCCACAGTTCAGATCCTGATTTCACAATATTTTGCAAAACTGATAGTGCCACATTTTGTATTGTAAGAGTAGCCATGGAGGAAGTAGAGGGGTTTGAGAGCTGGAGTTTCTGGGACACAAGCCTCTGGAAGCAGGGTTATATTGCCAGCTTAGGATAGCAGCTGTCCTAATACTAAATATTAAATATTAAATATTATATATTTATTTAGTATTATAGAAAATATATTGTATATAGTGTATATGTATGTTTATTATATTAAATACTATAATCATGTTTAGCAAACATGATTTGCTAAATTCATGCAAAAAAGTTTTTTACTCAGTTCCTCTGCTTCAGCTGCATCTATTTGAATCTCAATAGTGATATTCTTGAAAACGTCCAGATATGACAATTCCACTGTTCCCACAGGCCATTTATGACAGCACCCACAAGAAAGGCAAAAAAAAGCTCACTGCTAAAATGATTCTAAGGACAAATTAAGCAACTTAGGCTTTTACTTAAGGCTGCCAGTAAATTCAGTACACTTTGCTTCATCTGTTACATCCTGAGCATCTTTTCAATCATAATCTTCAATGCCTCAAGCAATAAAGAAGATGCAGCTCGAGCTAAAATGCTGAGTTTCCGTGGCTCTGTGCCAGCTGAGGATCTGGCCTGTTTGTTTTTATAAAGGCAGCTCAGAATCTGGACCACAACTCTGCCACGGGAGGTTGGGCTTGGAGGGTGCTGCCTCCTGATGTCCTGCTGGCTGCACTCATCTCCTCCCAGCAAATGAACCCTTTGTTCCTGCTGCAGACCTTGGTTCACCTCCTCACAGCCAGCGGGGCAGAGTCCTGCCTGGAAGCCCATTGGGAAAGGGCCCAGAAACACAAGGTTTGCTGAAGTGGGAGTCAGAGAACTCCCTGCAGGTGCTGCCCAGGGCTGTCTTCTCCCTCTGACTCACAGATAGCAGGGTAGTGCTCCCTGGAATTTGGCCTCTCTGCTCTTTGCCTAGGTATCTGTTTGCTTAAGAGGTCGATTCATCAGGCAATTACCATCCCAATGCTCTGGCACGTAGTCAGCCAGCTGGGCTGGCATCTCCCTGCCTGGCACCGGATGTTATTGAACACTGACATTGATTTAACACTGAAGGTTGCTTTATTGGGTCTTGTAGGTGCCTTTGATGCCAGAGTTCTGGGAGGCAGCTTCACCCTGCTAAGCTGAAAAGCTTGTATGTTCTTACACATGTGCATGGCATCCAGAATTGGCAAAAGGATGCATTTCTAGTGAAAAGCAGCAAATTAAATCAATGGCTGTTCTCTCTTTCAGCCTTCATTTTACCCTCTACTTTTCTTCCCTATCAGCTTTTGTGCCACCAGGCTCACTTCTGACTTCTTCCTCTTTCAAAAACTTTCTTCTCAATTTTTCTTTGCTCACGATCCTCCTCTGTTTGCTCATCCTTTTCACACACCTGCCTTGCACAGCACCTTCAACACTTTCTGTATTGCTTACATTGCTTGCAATGTGCAATTCACCAACAGGATGCCTCCCTTGTCTCATGGCCTGACATTGACAATATCATTCCACACTTTCCATGATCTGAACTTTGAATCTTGTGGGGTTTTTTGTCTTCCTTGGGCCCTGGCATTTTGTTCTCACCCTATTCATCCCTTGGAGTCCCTGTCTATCTTGGTTTGGGGCATTTATGAGCAGGTTGTGACACTGCTTGCACATGCATGTACAATTTAGTGTCAGGAGAGAGTCTCAGACCTCTGTAATGTCATTTGGGTCGGCAATTGCATTATTAGACAGTCTTCTGGAATTATCTGTTTCCATGGTGGCTACAAATGCAGGAAGGAGGAGCCACCTCCCACACTACCCCAGGAACAAATGCATATCTTCAGGAGGAAAGGACAAACAACTTTTGCCAAGCTCCACAGGCACTTTCCTCTCCCCACAGGATTAATCTGGAGTCCTGCCAAGGCAATGGTTAGGCACAGGGTTTGGGAAATACTGTTACAGCTCAAAGATGCAGCACTAACTAGACACTCAAGACACAGAATGTACTGTTCAGGGTTTGGGCCTCCTCAGCCTTGTAAGCAAAGAAGTCTTTCTGAAAACTCTCAACATTCTTTCTTAAAACTGTGTTTTTCTTGCCCATACTTTCTTTTCAGTTTGATGCATTTCATGCCTAAAAATGGCAACAGAGAAAAACAAACAAAAAAAAGAAGCCAACAAGTCCACTTAGTCTACCTAAAGTTCTGAATGAAACGTCTATTTGATGTTGGACTTTCCTGTAAACAGGTACATTTTAGCTCAAGGGTTTTCCTTTGTTAAGTGTTATGGGATTTGGGGGAGATTTGAAAGCAAGCTTACATAATTGGTTTATCCTATCAGTAATGCTGATAACTGCATACCTTTGCTGGCTGGCAGACTAAACTTCGAGTTGTCATACACTACATTAAACTAACAATCAACAGAAAACCAGATGGGATTCATCTTTTATTATTGTTATTCAGCATGAATCCTTCAATGTAACAAGAGTTCAAGGCAAAAAGCTCATGCTCTGCTTTGATTAAGACATTCAAAAGCCTTCATCTTCACCCTAACACAGGCCAGACAGAACTAAGTGAGGGCAGCTTACAGGCCTCTCAGTGACAACCTTTATTTAAAACCCTTCTGATGTCTGTTCAGGGTTAGGCATCATCCTTATTATTTCAAACAGAAGCTCAGCATTTGGATCATATGAGGTTACATTGCTACAGTCCTGTGAGGAGCATGGGACAGAGCACTCTAATAAGTCTTTGAAGAAGCAAAGAACAGTGAAATAATGTGATTTTTGGTAGCAGATTTTGAAAAAAAAATACAAAAAGGGCTTCATTCTGCTTAAAACATTAATCAGTGAATTCAAGGGGTACAACTCTTCATAGTGGTAAAGCCAATATCAAAATCAAGCATTCAGTGGGTCCACAAATGGTAAGGAACCCCGGCTCTGCTTCACTGAGACAGGTATCCCTTGAGGCTTCAACAAACCCTCTAGGCAACATGTCCTGTTTTACACAACTTAACATTTGCAAAATTTGAAGACCTATCTGTGAGTAAAAATGAGTCCAGCCAGGGGATTTTTATCTGGATTGCACTAAGCCAAAATTAGGAAATTACACCCAAGAGTCAGCAAAGTGTGGAAAATTAACTATACAATTCAAAGTTTTAATGATTGTTTGAATTTGTTTTCCCTCTCTCAATTTCTTTTTCTCTTCTTCCTCTCTCTCTACTCCTCCTCCTGCTTCTTTTTGCTTTTTTTAATTTATTTTTTTTATCATTGCACTGTGCCTGCACTGACTTGACCATACTATTTAGACATGCCCAACCTAAATAAAGCAAGAAACTCTTAAATTCCATAGAGATGTTTCATTCTCAAGCTAAGAGGCAGCAACATTTAATTACTAGCAAGCTAATCCTGCAATCATCACTCACCACAAGCACTCAACACATGGAAGGGTGCTAAATTGATTCTAAATAGCCTCGTGTAATGACTGACAAACATAAAAAAACAAACAAACAAGAAAGCAAAGCTGTTCAGATAAAAAGACGTGTTCTGAAATGTGGTGGAAAAGCATGAATTAAGACTAAAATATCCACAGTGGCAGGCAATTTAGATCTAGGTTGACTTCCAGGTATATCAGAATGTTTCTCCCAAATCTCACAGGCTGCTTACCACACCTATTAGTCACCTATGGATTTTTCGGTATGAGGTATTCTCCATGGCTGAGAGGGTAGCTGCAGTAATTCATCAATAGGATCCTTTCCATGAGACCAACCACAGGATTGGCACTGAGGAAGCAGCTCTCCAGTTTCTTCCTGAAAGCAAGCAAAAGGAGACAGAACAGATATAATTTCAGGAGCTATACATTCACCATTACCTATTTACAGTCCATTTGCTATTGTGAAAAATGATTACAAATAATATTATTTGATATAAGGTACTGAAATTATTTGTTCCTTTTACCTTAAGAAATAAAGCTTTTCAGGGATCAAGTAATTCATAGTTAAATGCAGTCACTCCCTACACACTGCATGCATTGCCTATATTCATTAACTAAAGAGATTCCTTTTATACCCTGCAAAAAAAAGGGTGACAGTTTGAGTAACTGAGATAAACTATTTAAATCTGCCTGTTTTCTAACACAATATTGCCCCACATAATATCCATTCCACATTAGGGCTTTTATGTCCAAATACAAAATCTGCTAAAATGTGTGGTTCAAAAGACATAGCAACATCAGACTTAAACAGAGAGCATCAAAACATCGTGTGGGGCAGAAAGCCACAGAGGATTATTGAGTGAGATGGGATTTGAAGGGAAAAAAAAAATAATCAGGACAATTACAATTACATTTGCTTTCCTCTTTGGTATCCATGAGACCTCCCCATAGAAGAGAGAGAGAGCACACAAGGGAACAAGGGTGACAGCTTCTGCAGTGATGACTTTTTTCTGCCTTTTTTTTTTTTCCTAATACTCTAGTTCAGAAAGAACAATGGGCTACTGTGCTTTCCACCAACACATAATTAACAGTATCAGAGATGCCAGCCCTCCTCGTTAATTCAAAGCAGGGTCTGATCTTTTCTAGAGTGTGCCCAGTGTAACACTTGGTGAACTGAATGAGCACCCCACTCGGAGCAGCTGTTTTGAAAGGCACCCAGTTCTACAAAACTGTGACACATTCTCCCCCAAATCCTGCTTTGACTTGGACCAAGTCATTCAGAATTGTGCAGACCAACCATCTGCCTTGTTTTAGTGGTTACATTTTCTGCTGTAAGTCATAAATCTCACGGATTACTGAGGAGGATGCAGCCTATCTCCAAGGAAGAGGACAAGGGGAGACTGTGCAGTGGCAACATGTACTGTTGCAATGTTCACTGCAGGCACAGGAGCAGAGAGAGCTAACAGCCCCTGGAAACGTTTTGTATTCAGGCATACAACACCACCTGCCACAGATCCTTCTAATAAAAGCTGAAGCAATGCATCTTCATTTTCTTTTGGTGGGCAGTCACTGTACATGACAAAAAGAGCTGCATGAAAGAAGCTGTGGACATGGCATTTAGTCCAGCTGTAGCTTTTTCAGTCATGATAAACCCACTAAACTGAGTCAGAAATTACTCATTCCTCCCCATAACATTGCTCCAAAGCATTTGGCTGCAGAGAACCCCCAGATACTGGCCTAGGATAATAAGACAGGAGAGAATATTCCAGGAAAGTTCCAACTGTAAGTTTATGCTTATTGCCATTTTGCCAAGTTCAAACCCATTTCTCCTGCTCTGTGGGCTATATCCCAAAGGACAATCTGGCATGTATCCAGCCAGAGACAGGCCCTGAAAGAAATACTAACATGGGGCACATGCACTTTGCCTAGTAAGTAATGTCTATTAAATGCTTGAGTAAAGTTGATGTTAATACCCACCACTTGCTTAATAACAGAGTGATAACAGGGAATGGCAGGATAAAAATGCTGCCCTCTGCCCTTCATTGCATATAGACATGTATGAAAATCATTCAGTACTTTAGATTCCTTCCCTTAGCTGTGCCAAAGGCTAGTTTTTATTACTTTTTATTGATTTTATTAATTTTAAACACAAAAAGTGTTTCAGACAGAGCTGGCCTGCAGGAAATGATCCTCTTTTTTAAATAACAAGATCCTATTGGCCTTTCCAAACAAATGGGTGGCTCCATTTGGCAACAACATCCTTAAGAATCCATTTACATTTTTAATTCGTTTATTGTGATAGTTAATAGTTAATTATTAATAGTAGTTAGTTATTGTAGTTAACTTTTCTTTTTAAAAAGAAGCTATTGATATAAAAATGGAGACTGAACCAATATCATGACCATTTTTAGTTTCATGTTCCCTGAAAGAGTATTAATTGCTGACACAATCTGCTCATCCCTACTGACATCATCACAACCAGCTCAGATAAAGGTGTTCCCTCTCATTAGAGCAGCATTTGCTTGGGCACTATAATGCTTTCAGAAATTTTCATTTGGCAGCAGTTTGCCTTCTAGAGAGAGCAAAAGTTGGTGTGTATAAAACTCAGGAACTTGGTTTCACTTTTATTTCATGGTTGCAACACTGCAACTCTGAAGCTGAAGGATGAAAAGGCTCCATCTTGCTGTGATATAAGTCTCTGTAGACAAGCTTACAAAATAGGTAAATAGGTCTCCCAAAAATTTATTCTGATTAAGAAACAAAGAAAAACTATGTATAGATGGACTGTTAATTTAACTGGATTTGCACAAATATGCCACTTCAGAGGAATATACTCCTTTTCACCAGAAATTTGAATACCAGGGATTTTAAAGGTGTATCTGTTCAACTCTGAAAAAAGTCCTTGCATTAGATGAAAATAATTAGATTTTGTTTTGACCAAACAAAAAGGGGGCATTTGAAGTTGGGTTTTTGAAGATGTATAAATGAAAGGGAGTAAGGACAAATCAGGAACATCCCAATTTTGTGGGTGTTCACGATGTTTTGGGAGACTTGGAGTTTCCTGGTGGGCTGCAATGATGTGCCACTCCTTCAGCACTACAGATCACCTGTTGAATAGACCTGAACTTGTCTAGGTCCAGTTTGAGATAAATGGAGTTCTGCATACGAAAAATGCCACTCCTGTATCAGTTTATTATCAGCAGCTGGGGAAGAAAAGAAGGAAATGGGAACTTTAAGTGGTTTGATTTGATCGAATACATATTAAAAAAAAAAAAAGCCCTTTTGTTTTCTAAAAATGCTGCTCTACAACCAGATAACAATGGATTGTAAATTCCTGGATGTAAAGACAAAATTTCGATACATTAGACTGGCAATTTTTGCTGCTTGCATGAACAAAACAAAACAAAACAAATCAAAACAAAACAAAACAAAAAAAAAGAAAAAGAAAAAGAAAAAAGCATCCTTTTACTGACGTTTATACAGAATATTACAGAATATTGTCATGTTCTGACAGAACAAAGTACATCTCCCGAGAAACTGTCCCACAGTGAGTGATGGCTTGTATCTCTGCCAATATTAGCTGTATGGACCAAGTAACAATATTATGTTAATAACTGCTGATTGCTATTTGTGTACCAGGCTGTTCCAATGCCATGGTGATGAGCATGCTGTTGGTGTCTGGAACAGATGGACAGCACACAAGAGATCTTTGCCTTGATTTTAAGACAAATAGGATTACCTGTTTCATTCATAATGCTGCATGAAAGCACAGACAAAAGCACAGTTCTATCTCCATCTCCAGTAAGTGACAGGAGGAAAAAGACACATGGCACACAAAATTTACCCTAATTTTAAAGGACAGCAAACCTTTGAATCACTTGTCAAGCCAATCCAGCTGCTTTATGCTGTTTAGAGTGGAAACAAAATTCACCATCTTACTGTGTCAGCAACAAAACTCCTTTGCAGCTCTCTGCAAAGGTGATACTTGAGGCTGGAGATGAGGCAGCTGCCTGCATTCTGCCCAGCATCACTGATTCTGTATCTGCTGGTTTAAACATCCCATATAAAGAAGTCATTGCAATGGCTTTCTGCCATTTGAGAAGAAAACTGAAAACACTGTGAGTGACACTTGACATCAATGCTTTGATATGACAAAGAAACAGGAAGAAAAGCACACTTCGGTTCCATGATGTTGTTTCTTAAGCCCTATCACCAGCACCAGATAGACACTTTATTCTGCACTCTCTTATTCTTTCACAGAAATGAGGAAGAAAGACCAAGAGACAAAAGAAGAAGGACATGTTTTCACTGTAGGTTGTGCAGTTCTGTTTAGAAGGAAGCCTGTGATATTGGGGAAAAAAAAGATCTCATGACAATCTCATACACAGTAGAAGATATGATGCTGTGTATTATTGACAAAGTGGTTTTGAATGACTGAAAAAGCAGTTATGTGGGGAACAGAACTTGGACAGAGCACTGAGACCACAACAATAACAACTCCTATCCTATCTCAGTGAAAATCGAAAAGAGGAAACTGAAATCCACTGTTTTCATATAAGAGCTGCCAATTTCCCGCTGATAGCAGAAGCCAGTCATGTTTGGCAAGGAAATGACCTATTCCTGCACGGCAAGGCTAGGAGGTGCAGATGGCTTGTGAACAAATTTCCCAACCACTGATCTGTTAAGGGCACAAAACAGAAAGTGCAAATGGTTTTATGGACAATCATTCAGTTCCTGCCGGGTCGTCCGCAGGATGATTCTGGAAGCACTTCACTCAACTTGGCATCCAAAAAAGGTTTGAAATAAGGCCACCTACATGGGGGAGGTGTCACAGGCGCTGCCAGAGTGAGCATGACCCAGCTCATGGCTTGTGTCTCGGTATGAAAGGAGGAAGAGTCACGAAAAATGCTAAAAGTCTGAGGAAATGAGATTTAGCAGCGTCTACTGAACGTGTCAAGCGAGGTCAGCGCTCTTCGCGCTGGCAGCCCGGCATCAAAGCCTCGCAACTGAAAGGAGAAAACTTTCTGCCGTGCTTTTTGCTCTTCATTCCCTTTTCACCTGCAAATAGCACCCATCTGCATCTGTTCAAGGGATCACCTCACACTGCCGCAAACAGAAAGAGATTTTGAGTGGGTCCCCGTTCTCTGCTGAAACACAAAACTTGAGAAAATAACAGGAAATAGCCGAGCAAAGACAGTTTCCAAGAAGCACAGAGCCAAATCAGCACTTTGTTCTTAGTGGGTAAATAAAAAATCTCCTTTGCTGCTCTGTGGAGCAGGGTGAAATATAGTAGAAAGACTTACACTGGTGCAGAGCTTTGCATTTGCAAATATTGACTGCATTTTCATTGGGTTCCAGTCACAAAAACAGGTTGGATAAGGTTATTAGTGTTAATTTGAAAGCTAAGCAGTGATGGCTGCACATCCAAAACTGCACCCCTTCCTTCTTCTGAAGGACAAGTCCCTCTCTCCTGAAATGGGTATCAAAGATGGAGAGAACCAATTATCTTCTGAATTACCTGTTTCTCTTTATTGCCTACTGACCATTTGGTGAGAGAAGCTGGCTGGCCTTTAGAGAGTGGTTCATTTTACTTTCTCAATTACTTCTGTTCTCTTCAATAAGAAAAGTGAATCTGCGTAATAAGAAAAGCAAAGCTGTGTATAATACCATCGTGAGACTTCATCTTTATTGTCTAAATAATTCAGTCTGTTCATTTTCATTAGGAAAACCCCAGAGTTTCCATGCTTCGGCACTAAAGTTTTAGCCTGAGTCCTAGAAGTTAAACTACGTGCTTTTTGTTAACTTTACTATCCCTACAGTTAACTTACATAACGCCATTTAGCAGAGGTACAGCTAAATGACTACCAGAAATTGGTCTGGAGTGATGATGTCATAATTGAGGGCATGAGATCAGAGAGCAAAAATCTCTATATTCAAGGATGTGCTACCTTCAAAGGGGAAAAAAAATGGGGCGAGGAGGAAAGAAAAAAGAAATTAAATGAAAGACTGCCCTGCAGCCTTCAGATTTTCTTAGATATTCACTAGTGAAATCAGTGAAATATTCTTAGGCAACAGTTAATTTTTAAGCTGATAATATTCAAAATACTACCCAAGGAACGTTGAAAATAGCACTGGAAAATGTGACCTGAGGTGCTGTGACTTACTCTGAGCATGTTAAGAGGAAGACCACAGCTGCTCCCAGGCCCTGGTGTCACACTCCACACAGCGTTGGTGGTTAAAGCTTGTTTTCCATGATACAGACACTTCCAATATACAATCTCAAAGAAAGGCTATCCAGAATAGGATGAACATGTAGTAACTCTTCTCAGAAGCAGTCTCCCAGCCTCCAAATTCCACATCCATTTGTTCCTCCTGCAGCCAGGAAGACATACCCTTGTCTGCTCCCAAGGATGCACAAACAAACCCTTTCCCTTCACAGAAGCAAAACAACCAGTTTATTTGCATAGCCTGATAAGTACAAAGATCACCTCAATCTACTCTTTTAGATTCAGGTAGTAGTAGTAATAGTAGATAAATTGTTGGTATTAACAGAAAGAAGGCACTTTAGCTTCATGATATGTAAAGGAGGCCTTGTACTGGAAGACAGCTCTTATTCCCAATACATACATAAAATAAAAATGAGGAATAGGAATTAACTTCCTCAGATTTAAGAAGGATTTATCCCTGGATAGGAGCTGTGCTGTTAGACAACACATCCTAGGGTGTACTGTACATATAGTTCTTGTAGAAGTTTATTACTTTCTAGAACCATAAGTTCCAACTCGTTTAATTGAAATATTACTCTGCTACAAGCCCTCCTGAAGGGTACATTTTTACTGAGAATTTCAGTGAGGCAAAGAAGGTTTTTTCATCACACCTATCTATACAGATTTTTCCATCCTAGTTATGTCAACAGATATTTTCTATTTGGTGGAAAAACGTTTGCACTTGGCTAAACACCTAGATAAAGCCCTTTTGTTTACTGCAGTTAAGATGTATCTTTTTTTACAGGCAATGACATAATCTACATGAAACCCACCTTTCTTTCCCACCAAGGCTGATAAAAGGTATACATTCCCTGGATAGAATAAAAAGGTGTAGATTCTCTGTGCAGAATAAATGTTTTAGCTGGTGTTAGTAAACATGAGGTAGGTTATTCAAGCTCATGCCTGGAGCTAAATGCAATTTTCAGAGACAGAGAGGACACGCACACTGCTGTTTGTTCTGAACAGCTCTTCTGATAGGTTCCTCTTTCATTTTCCATTTAAGCTTTTGTGGTTTTTTCCCTGGGACAAAAAAGCATAGTTTGCCACTACCAGGTATTTCAGCTACATGTTCTCCAAGAGTCAAAGGAGGATTATTTTTCAAGTCAACCATAGCACCAGCAAAACAATGGAGCTCTTGCCTACAGAGATGAAGATCAAAGATGAAGATGTTGATAAGAACTATAGAAAATTGTTCTGCCTCACAAAATTAAACTTGACCTACATGTTCAGGCAGATTGCTTTGTGCACCTGCTACTGGATTTTGTGTGCTCATTCATCCCCACTAGACAAATATATGTAATTTTGGAATGACTATCAGGTTAAGCAAAATTATTCATATCAGTAATACCAACGTAAGATACACTTAAAAAAATGCAATCTACATATAGATACAGACCATCTCCTGGAATTCTAGCACATTTTCACCTAGTGAATAACCAAGTTCCAAATAAATGCCAACAAAGTCCCACAGGAGAACAATATTGTAAACTGGTCTCTCAGTTCTCTATAAAAGAGGGCTGAAAGATGAAAGCAGGCTTAATTTTGAAAAGCTGCTTCCATTTGCCCTTTCTATGTCCCAGTGAGGTAACCTTGCCAGTGCTGGAAATCACCAAATATGAAGGAAGTGCCTTCTCCAACTGTTCTGATTCCCTAAGGAAAAAAAGGCCTTTGTCATCATATTTTGTATGTGAGTGCCTATTCTGCTGTCTTCACTTCCTCTTAGAGTAACTTTTGAATCCAGTGCTGATTTTAAACTAAATTTGAAAATGAATCACAGGTTTGAAGACACAAAGTTTAGTGAAAGCAGGCAGCCAGCTGGGAAAAAGAGGAGATCCAGATGGAGTCTCCAGCCATGGAAAAGAGTGTAGCAAAAGCCTCATTCTTACCAGGCATCAGACAATCCATCTAAGACAAGAACCATACAGGCCAGAAGGAGAACTTGCGTGAAGCACAAATCCATTGGAAACCAGGCTTCAATGATTTCATTACTCATGGACTTCTTGCTTATTTCTCTTAGACTTTTCTACCACCCACAGGGCTAAGGTTCCCTAAACATCTGTTCATGCCATCCATAGTCCAACCCTGCTCTCAGAATAGATCTCCTTAGTGCCCCAAACCACTAAATAGTTCTTCAAATACCTTTTCCACATACCTTTTCCAGCCAAGGCTACAGCTACTGTTGTTCCAAGAAAGTAACAATCACAAAGTGAGCCCTTAAGACTCCAAAACTACCTACCCAAAAAAAGAGAAAACCATATTTCTCCAGCAATGCAGACATTATGAGGCCCAAGTTTATTGCTCTTCCTCCTAGAACAAAATGCTTTTTGGCACATTTTCCAATCCTATAAATGTGGTGAAGGAGTGAAAATTAAATTAATGCACAGAACAACTGTTATGACTCAGCCTTCAACCTAAAAGTAGTGATCAGTACTGATCATACTTGCACAAGTTTTGCACATTCTTTCACAGTTTCAAAAACCAAAAGCCTTTTCAAAAACCAAAGCCTCACAAAAAGGGTAGCGCTCATCTTGGCTCCAAATAAATCTCAATTTTTTTGGTATTTTGGTGTTCAAAACTTGCATATCTTCTAAATTAACAAGTACCTTAATACTAGTTCTTCCCCCCCAGCCATCCACTTCCATAAAATTGCTAGGAAGCCGGAAGATTGGAAGCTGGAAGTTCTTCTTCCACATGGAGTGAAATGGCCAGTGGGGTTCCATATCATTAGTGTTGCATATTCAGTGCTGGAACAGGCAGAGAACGAGAGCATGGAATTATTTCTTTAGGGAATCCTGCTCAAAGAATCATCCTCCACCCACTTTTTGCACTAAAAAGGCAGCTGTTAACTCCCTGATCTGCCTGCCTATGACAGACAAAGGAAGTGAAGAAATAAAACAAGTAAGTGATGATGTTAACTGAGGAATAAATTACTTTTGGTAGTCAGATGGAGGAGAAGCCTCTGAGGAAATCACCACACCCTGCCGGTTATTAAAGGATTGTGTGGAAGCCATGGCTGGGCAGCTGCTAATGCAAACTTAAGGAAATATTTGCTTAATAAAAAGATTAAAGGTTCCCTGACAATGTCTACTGTGCCTAACAGGACCAGACTGTTATAGAAAATGTGGTCTCTCCTTCAGATCCATCCCGGCAAACTGCTGTGTGTGCAGCAGACAGATCTGTGCATGCACAGGTTAACTGCAGGATTCAAGCCACAGGGGAAAAAGAGGAAAAGGTTATTTTTTGCCTACAGACTATGACAAAAAAAAAAAAAAAAAAAAAAAAAAAAAAAAAAAAAAAAAACAAGCTCAGAAAATTAGTTCTGTTATGGATCAAGACTTACATGACTGTGTACTTTCCAGACAGAACAGAGTTGCAACCTGTTCTATTTGAAGGATTTGTTGCTTAGCAAACTTTCAAATGAAGACTTTTCGCATGCATCTGAAGGAAAAAATTGTAAGTTGAAATTTGGCCCAAAATACATATTTTTAAAACTTGAAGCTGTAGGGAAAAAAAAATCAATCAATACGTACACAAAATTTACAATAATAAAATTCACAAGTATAATTCCTACTATGAATATCCAGAGGAAATGCACAATGCTGCAGAACTCTCTTGGTTACATTTTTTACCAGTGAATGGTACTGTTCACATTCTTCAAAAAGATTAGAAGTGGGAGGTTGCATGGAGCCACTCTGATTCATTTAATCTTTTTTTGTCTTTTTCCAACTAAGCATTTTCACAGGGGAAAAACAATGATGTCATCAAGTTCCTCTCTGCTGAGACTGTGTAGTTGCAAGGTTTTCTGCTGATTTATGGATTAGAAAATTTCAGTGATATTGCTAATAAAAGTAGGTTATCTTGCCATTACTATGTGGTAGTTCATGAGGGAGATAGGAGCACGTCATGACCTGCTTGTACATCACAGTTAAGGGATGAAGAATCACCCAAAATTCCAGGATACCAAAAAGGAGACCAGAATTAGGCACGATTTTTATTTGAATAAATCAACTCCATATTTTATTAGTTATTCTTGTCTGCAACGTGATTTTCCTAGTTAGAAGAAACGGACCCAGAGGAGAATGACACAGATTAAATCCTGCCTCTGCAGTGTGCTGCAGTCTTTCCTGCCACAACTTCTGAGCCAAATGTTAAAAAAATCTAGGAAAACTCATACAGTTTCACATTAAAAGTAATACACAATTTAAATACATTTTTTTAATTATCAGGCAAAAAGGACAAAGCCAGTTGTTGCCATCTTCACTATCCAGGCTGCTTGTCGTTGTGATGTTTAAGAAAACGAGATGCTGAGTTATTTGTGCCCAGCTCTGACTCCATTTGGAGCTGAGCTTAACTAAGCAGAGACAGCAGCGAGTTACTACTCAAGACTGCCACCTCCTGTCTTAAATCTCCTCTCTTAAATCAGTAGTTCCCTGATCAGGGTGCTCCTCCCAACGCCGGCTTTGATTGTAAAGCTAGTTCTGCCTAGAACGGATGTTTCCTCGAAAATAATCAGAAACGATTATTTACATAAGTTACTAGAACTAGAGCAGCCATGCAGTATGTCGTGTCCATCTCTGAGCAGCTATTGATTTCCATGGATATCCAAAGCTATGAGACCTAATGAAATCAATTAAAATAAGATTATTTCCTTCTCTATGCTGTGTGTCATTGTTCTGCATCTCAGCTGACAGGCCTATCCATCTTATTATGCACATTAATCAATTGCCAGCTATAAATACATTACTGGCATCTGGAAAGTGCTACTGCATTTATAAACTGTTGATTAAAGAGAGAAAGATTAAAGAGAGAAAGGCTGCATTTTTTCCCCCAAGTATTAGCACTAATTTAAAGTACAAGTGGCATCAAAACTGCCAAAGCTGAGAAATTAGAGGCCACAGTCTGACAGCTCATTGCTTCTAATCAATTAGGTGACAACCTCACCATCTTTTATTTGCATCAGAGACTTTCTCTTCATGTGCCTGGCTACTGGAATCCAAGTAAATGCACGATCCTCTCTTACTGTCTGGTCTGAGACATCAATATCTCCCTAATCAAGAAGCATAAAAACTCTCATACAAGTTTTGAGAACATACAATATTTACAAAATACAGAAATACAAAAAACCCAAACCAAACACCCTCCCCCAACAAGTATTTCCTTTCCTTCTTGTTTGTCTTATTAAATTTGAAATTCAGGGCAAATAATCTCTACAGAGTTGCTAGCTGAAAGTTTGTGATATTGAGCGTGACAAGAGAAGAGAGATTTTCCTTATTTTAAGCTAGCCACTGTCTAGTCACCTTTCTCATAAAAAATATCTTTCTTATGTCCAATCTAAACCTTCCCTCTCTGTTTAAAACCATTTACCTTTGTTGTGTCACTTGGTAAAAAGTCTTCTGTCACTTTTCTTATAAAGCTCCCTCCTAATATTGAAAATAAAGTCTCCCCAGAACTTTCTCTTCTCCAGGCTGAACAAGCCCAGCTCACTCACTCAGCCTTCATAGGAAAAAATGGAAAACCTCACTGCTTTCTATCTTCTAATATCTACAGTATTTTACAGCAAGCACAGATACTCCCATGTAGAAGTATTTGGTAAGAACTGATTTTAAAAGTGCAGAAAACAGATAAAGAATGGTAAAACCTCCCCCAAAAAAACCCATTAATCAATTAATTAAAAGTAATATTTACCTGCATGAGGCTTAACTTCATCACACTAAAGGATAAATTTATTTGGGACCACTTTCTTTGAAAATTGGAGATGCAAATTGACTTCAGCTACCAGAATTCAGCAAATTGCATCAAAACACTATTTTGCCTGTGCTGTGGATGAGTTTTGAAAACTGCATTTATTCTTTTAACATGTGAATATTCAAGCTCACAGTATTAAAAATATCAGTGTTGTGGTTAAGGCACAGGACTGGGCATCAGATGGTTTAGATTCTAGTCTTAACTCTGTCTCAGACTTCCCCTATGAGATCATCAGTTCCAATTATCTTTTCAGAACTGGCATCTAATTTTGGATAACCCAGCTTTGCCTGCCAGGCTTTAATATCTGGAACCCAGTTTTCAGAAAATGGTTTGATTCACTTAGGCTGGTATAAAAAAGACTCGAAATCTCTGGAACTCAGGTTTCTAAAACTCTGAAATTCCACTGGGTGCCATTTATATCTCTGAAAAGTGGCCTCAAAATGTTACCAGTGACGTCAGTGGAGAATTCAGGTTTATTAATACCTTGCATCCATATGCCTAAACAACTACAAAATATTTAGAGCAATGGATAAGAGAATCCAGAGAGAGCATCCAGAGGTTTCCTATAAGTCCAGTGTCCAACACATCTCATCTGCACATTTCACTGCTTCATCTTAAAACCTCAGAAATTAAACTGTTTCAAATAAGAAGCAAAGCTATAAAGGCAGATTTTCTTTACCATAGAACTGTTTGTGGCCCCTAAATTTTAGTGAAATCAGCACAAGTATATGCCCTGCATGGATCTGGGCTTTTGTGCCAAAGCATCATCACATCTACAGTGGTCAAAATTCATGATGATTTGCAGTGCCTGAACTCTGTAAGATCACTTTGTTTGAAGTTGAGTTTTACAAGTTTTGAACGGCAGATGGGATATATGCTAGAGACACTACATGAAATGGAATTTTTGTTTAATCTAAAACACAAAGTGACCTTTACAATGTGTTCTTATGTTTATCTGGAAACGAGCCAACAAAAATAAAAGTTCATACTCTGTACCCTGTGACGCTAAAAAGGAAAAACATTTTCTCCACCCTGTGAAGAAACACTCGTGAAAAATACCCAACAATAAAAACCTCTCCTCACAGTATTTTAATTACAGCCAAATATCTCACTCAAGAATCCCCGTGTAACCTACACTGGATCATACCATCTGTGTGAAGATGTTTTGCAATTATGCCAGTGCTCCCAGCTCAGATGACTCAGAATTGGGTGGTGCTTATAGGGAGGAGAATCCAGATCCTTTTGTCCTTCACAGAAATCCAGGCCTGCTCAGCGGGCGAAGGTTGGTGAAGTTTGACAACGAAATTGTCTTTTCTTAGCAGGAAAATGATCCTGCTTTGTCCCCTGTGGCCACACTGCCTCTGGCACCTGGGTTGGCTCTGAGAACCAGGAAAGTGAGATACTCAGGATCTGGTGAAGGTCAGAGTCCCTTAACACTAAAGAAGTAGTCACACAGTGTCGAGGGTGTGTCTGCTGAGGGTTTACCTGCCCTTTAAACCATGATCTAGTCTGTTTTTAACCCACGACAGCCAGTTTGATAAATCCAGAAAATGATCAGTGTTTAGTCAGGGGACACTTTTCTGTGAATATTTCTAGTCTTCTAGTTTGGGGAAAGTCATGAAATAAACCCCAGAAAAAGGTAAAATGCCTCAATAAGAAGCCAAAGAGATCATTGAAGAGAAAAGATTCATGCCAGTTTTCAGGTAGAGTGTCTTTCTCCTGCCCTGCCAATACAACATTGGAACCAGCCTCATCAGCACAGGAATGAGCAGGCCTCAGTTCCTCCAGGCAGCCAGAGTTTGCAGGTCCAAATTCCATACACCTACACTGGGAGAGAGCTCTGTGGGCAGTGGAGGTGGAACTAAGGAACACACTGTTTGCTTTGCTGCAAGCAAGATATCACTACACCCTCCTTTCTCTTCTACACTGAGCAGAGCTATAGGATAGCTATTGCAATGAATAATTTTTCTTTTGAATTCTGAGTGTTTCCTGCCTCTCTTTGTGTGCCTGCACTTTAGGATAAGCACTTAATTGGCAAGTTCATAGAAGTCTATTAAACTCAGTGTAAGAGAGAGGTAATAGTTTCTCTGATATGACTCTGCTTAGTCATTACACTTTTATTATCTTCTATCAGGTCTTGCTCACTCACAAAAGTCACAGCAAGCCACAACACCTTATCCTGTTAGGAAACTGTGGACACTTCTCTCCATGGCTTTTCCTCCTACAGACACTGCTTAAAAAAATAAAAAAAAAAATCTTTAAAACAAGAAGTAATATCTCAGTTCAGCTAAATCAGTAAAACAAGTTTTAAAGGAGATGTCTGTTCAAACCACATTGTATTTCCTCTCCTCCACTGTACATGACATTTAATAAATTACAAAAATCTTTTATGGCCATCCAACAGTTGGTAGTAAGAACAGTAGTGAATTTATTGACTGTACCATGCAGGATGTAAGTTCTAGTACTTCTGGTACAGAACCTGTGTCTCTCTGATAGGAAATCTTTATGCTGGGCTATAAACAGAAAATTAACCATTTATTTTTGCCAGACTTCAGTATCAGTATTTCTTGAGAGACTTTAAATACACTGTAAATTCTAATGGCAGTTAACAAATTAACCCTTTTTCATACAGCGTTTTCTTTAACTGATGGCCTTAAATTCCTGGCAGGAAAAGGCTCACCTGATAAAAGCTACAAAAATTATTAAAAAGGAGTTTTAATATATAAACTGATATATGTAACAGGTTATATATATTTATATATAACCTATTTAAGATCTAGTGAATATCTAACCTCAGAAAGGTTAGTGAAGAAAGTCTGCTCCTTTTTCACTTCATCACTGCCATATTAAAACAGAGTTTGCCTTGGAGCAGAGTAAATGTACATGAGGAAGCACAGCTGAATCATTCTGTCTGACAAATAATTTGAACCCCAAATGAAACATTTCTCACTCAGAGACTGCAGATGCTTTGTCCATGAGTATGAGGTGGCATGGTACCATATCCAGCTCTGTGGCACTAAGGCACAGCCTGGTTAAGTGTTGTGTCCAGAATTACCCAAAAAGTCCAACAGCAGAGTAGGAAACAGGGTGTAGTTCCCCTAGTGAACCCTCTATGCTGGGTTCAACAAGCTGAAGGGTTTAAAACATACAGATTAATTAATTTTTCTGGATAAAGAGCAGGCTTTTAAGGCAATTGCTTTATGCATCTGCCTTCAACCAGCAATCTAAACCGTGCCATGCTCTGAAAAGCAGATTAAAATGAGGTCATTAATCATATGTGTATTAGAAAGCAATCTGTACCCAGGTAAAGCTGTGCAGAGTGACCAGGATGTCCTTCCATCACAGCTGCATGCCCCTGGATTATTAATCCATGTTTGTTTCCATAGCCTCTTCCTCCTACCAGGTATCACAACCCTGTCATTTCTTCATTCTCAATATCTGGATGTGATTCAAGTTTAAAAAAAGACAAATGTTATGGCCTATAGTCTGGTATTTTTAAAATTTCTGATTGTTCTCACTTGTTCTGTAAAATTATAGGTAGAAAAAATCGCAACCATAAACCTATACATCTATCCATATGCGATAGGAGAAATGGGTTTAAAGTCTTTACTGACCTTAAAAGGCTCAATCTGAAAGGATCTGCCAGGTTCTGGAAGAATGGATTCTTCTAAAGTAAAGCCCTGAAAGTTTGTTGTAGAGTGAAGTACGGACTGAACTTGTGAATTTGGGGGAGAAAACGCACTGACCTAATAGATTTATGAGTATTAATTTCTCCACCCAGGCTGGGCTAACAGCTAATTTTAATGGGGATTATGATGGAGGGGATACACGTTCGAGGGGGAATATTTAATATGGGAAGGCTGTACCTAGGGAAATGAGGACAACTTGTGTCCTCCAAAACTTGGGGAGAAAACCCACAAGAGTATGGCCCAGTGGGCTCTCTCCCTTTATTCGAATAAAGTTGATTTTTGTAGGATTCCTCGGCCTCCGTTGGGGACACCGGCCTTTCACAGCCTCATTTTCCACACAATACCTAACTCTCATAATTATACAACCCCCTTCGTGGTTATATTGTGTGATACCTAATTTTAACAGGCTGCTGTTCGTAGTGGAGCGACCCAGTTCATGGCACGGAGGGAAAAACCTGGGAAAAACCTCCCCTTGCTCCTGACTTCTCATCCCAAGAGAAGTCAGGAACAAACCCCAGATTTTTTTTATCCTTCCGGCACGCCGAGCTCTGGAATAACACAACATTCACGGCAAATAGAAGCTTTTGAGAGCGGCCTGATTTCGCTCGGGGCGAGGACAGAGAGCAGACGGGGAGGGCACGGCGTGAGGGGGAGAAGGCGGGCGGCCCTCAGGGGAGCCATCCCCGCCTCGCCGTCGGCGGGAGACGAACACAAAGCGCCGACTTGGCAAATTCGGGTGGCACGGGGAGGCTCAGGGAGACTCGGGGAGGCTCGGGGTGACTCGGGGAGGCTCGGGGTGGCTCAGGGACCGGCTTTCGGGGCCGCGCCGCCGCCCGTGTCCCGCCGCCGCCATGGTAACGGGGGCGGGGCTGGCGGCGGGCGGCGCGCGCTGACGGCTTCCGGCGTGCGCGCGCGGCGGGCGGCGCGCTCGGGGGGCCCGGCGGAGGTCGGGGCGGTGCCGGTGTCGCGCTCGGTGTCGGTCCCGGTGGCGGAGCCGCGCTCGGCGTCGCAGCGATGGACACGCTGGGCAGGAAGGTGGTGGTGTGCGACAACGGCACCGGGGTGAGTGTGTGCGGGCGGCGCCGGGAGCCGCCCTGCTGCGGGGCGCGGAGGGGAAGGGGAAGCCGGGAGACTCCCCCCACGGAGCCGGCCCGGCTTCCTGCCGGCACCGCCCGCGGGCCGCGCCCGCCCGGCCCTGCCGCCGCCACCGGGCCCTGCCGCCGCCGCCGGGCCCTGCCGCCGGGCCCGGCCGCCATCCCGGCGCTGGCGCGGGCCCGCGGAATGAATGGGCGGCGGCGGCCCCCGGCCCCGTGTCGCCGCGGTCCCGAGCCGCTCTGCGGGGCCGGGCCGCCGCCATCCCCTCGGCGCTGTGATTTTACCGCCGGTAGCCTCGTTGCTCTACGTGACCTGAGCCAGTCCCGCTGCAACAGCGAGCGTTTGAGGCAAAAACGCCGATTTTTAAAAATCCTGAATGAGCGCATTATGCGTTGAGCAATCGGGATGCCTCCTGTGTCTGCAGGGTTATGAGGGTAGGGAAATGTTTGCGGGCTTAGTTGGTGGGGTTTTGTGGGTTTTTTTTTTTTTCTTTTTTGGCAGCTGCTGTTCAAAATAGAGCATCATCCTTTCTTTAATACCTCTCTCATCTGCCACTTACCTCCAAATTGGCTTATTTTTTTTAAATGAAAGGTTTTCTCCCCATCCTTTCCACCTTTTCTGGCCTCTGTAAGGCTGCAGGCACCCGCTGGAAATCCATCCTTTTGTCAGGCTGTGAGGCACCTTGGCAGCCAGTGAAAAAAACACCATTTTAAAGCAGAAGGAGATCAGATGCTATCAGTGGATATTTCCCCTTGGTAATCCTTTTTTAGCAATATAGGGTTTCCCCTAGTAAAGCAGTAATATAGGGGAGTTACCTTAACTGGTGGTACATTTAGATCACTTGAATAGCCAAAAAAACCCAAGTTTGTTTTGTTTTTTTAAATAATATGGACACTTGCAGTAAAGAGTTTTTAGGGTTTTTTTGATAAGCCTTGGAAAGAATAGCTGAGACAAAGGGTGATGTTATTAGCAATTCAGCATCCTAAATTAAAGGGTTTTTCAGTTAGCATCTGAAATGGTTAGAATGGTTCAGGAAGAACATCATATTTGACAGTTCAGGGGTTTGACAGTTTTGATGTCTTCATTAACCCTCATGTAGTAGAAATTATTTTTAATAGGGCTAGGGTTCAGAGCCTTTGGGCACTTCTTACACTGTCATTGAGAAAAAGGAAAGAAGGAAAGATTTTCTTTTCTTTTAAAAGCATTTTCTTGTATGGAAGCTGCTTTCTGGTTTGTTTGGTTTTGCTTTGAGATTTTTTTTAATGTTCTTTTTCCTTTAAATATTCCTATTGTGAGGCCTAGATTTGAAAGAAATAATTCAGAGCTCCATCCATTAGTGTGGATGGCAGTAATCAGTGGGTTGTAAAATGTTAAAATGTTTAGTGTATTGGTGTTGACAGCAGTGTTATGCCTTGGCTGGTCTCAGATGTGACTCAGGAGGGTAAAAGCAATTGTTCCAATCAGATTTCCCAATTCTGTGCCACACAGAGATTTTTTTTTTTACAACCTGGGGTATATTTGTACCTGCTGTTAATTCCAGAGGCACCTTGGATGCATGCTTTTATTCTCCTCGTGCCTTGTACCAGCAGGATATTAATAACCACAAGGGTGGAAGGTGCCTTTATGGTGCAAGAGGAGGGGCCTGTGTCACTTCAGCTGCTGTGGGTTTGGGTGAGGGAGCAGAGTGTCACAAGGAATTGTTCAATCAGTCAGCTCAAAATGTTGAGATTGAGCTGGGATAATGGGACAAGGATTGGGGTAACTAAGCTGGACCAAAATTCCATTCAGTAAAACTTTCAGAGTCTCAACTGCATGTGGAGATGTCAGGTAGTTCTATATCATTAATATTTTGATAATAGTATTTTTCCTATGTGACAAGAGATGTCTTATTTTAGAGTTCTTTCTGACATCTCACACTTAAAAGCACGATTGAAAATAAATCTCTTTCCAGGTGTCAGAAATCTTATAGATTAAAAAATGAAGACTCATTGGAAAAATCAGGGGAATTTTTCACATTAGGCTTGTCTTTGAAATTTGCTGTTCTTGTTAGGCTGCAGTAGGACTTCTGATATATCAGGCTGCAGCCAATCTTTGAGGAAGAGGTGAGTGACTAGAAGGAAGTTCTTGCAACATGTGGTGTGGGAGGCAGGCAATGGCACCTCTAAAGGTCTAAAAGCTTAGAGGTGGATGTTCTTATTGTTAGAGGCCAAACAAAAAGTCACTTATTGCCCTGCAAAATTGCTGCAATTGTACTTAGGGTTTTTTGTTCGAGGGTTGCATCGGTGGAAAGGATCAGGCACAGGATCTGATAAGAATATTAGTGTTCATTTTAAAACCAGTCACGTGAGGTGTTTGTGAGCTTCCTCATTCTTTTAGTTTGAAAGAACACTTATACATGCAAGTTCTCAGTGTTTGATGACTCAGTAGGAAGTGAAAGACACGGTATAAAACCACAGTGAAATGGAGAAGAAACTATATATGGTAAAAATTCTTACATACGTGGTCTTGCACACAGGCAGGCTAAAAAGCTGCTCTCAGAACGTTCTGAATGTGTAGCAAATTGTGCAAAAACAAGTGCTGATGAAGTCCTTCCAGAAATGGGTAGATTCATGGAGTGCTTGTGTTATTGTGGGAAACATGAGCATTGCACTGAAATTGTTCAATAATTGCTGTAAGGGATGTGCACAGCAAGAGGTGGAAGAGAAACAAGTGCACTGTGCTTAAATTAGAGAGTTTCAAACTGAGAGGGGGCAGGACAGTGAATGTTTAATATTGGGCCTTAGAAAAGAGAAGTTCTGCAGTTCATGACATTTACTTGAGGATTTTGAAGGATTTCCTCTAAGGGACAGGAGGGAGAGGTATCTTATGTTTCCTGTACCCCTTCAAAAAAATCTAAAAGAATCCAAAATCTATTATTATATAGATCTATGCATTTACCTGTTGGTAGTTTTACCAAGCCTATTTCTTCAGCTGTGATAGGCAATGTTAGATCATCAGAAACATACTGAATATTCAGAATAATGCCAGGGAGAATACTACAGTGGGGGTGCCCCCATTGATGGGGAGGCTTAAAAGGAAGGGTCACTTATTGTTCATTAAATTTTTAGGTAGACTGAAAGGGGAAATTTCAAATTTGAAGGCAAGTTAAAATTCTGTCCCTTCTGTCTATGACAGAGTCTAGCAGACTTTATAAAATGTCATTTTTAAGGCTCTGTGTTCTGGCCAGAAGGAAGTGGGAAACTGACTGTGAATTTCCAAGCTTAATCTCGCTCATTGCAGTTCCCATTGATTAAATCTGGTTTTGATTGTTTTTTTAGGCTGCTTGGAGAAATGACAGTCTGTTTTTAAAATCTAGGATTTGTTAATTGCCAACACAGTTAATTTCCCAGGAAGGTCTTAATGTAAAAAGAGGCTGGAAGTTACTATTCATATCAAATAGTTAGAATTTTTGTGGGTTTGTAGGTCAGCAGTTTTTAGGTCAGTGTAGTTGTGTGTGATTCTGAGAGGTGTTTTAAAGGCTGGCCAAGAAGTGCTGATGTTTGTGCAGATTTTTTTTTTTGTTTTGGTTGCTCTATAAATACAGAGAGTTTAGCAGGGTTTAAACATTTGAGCAGTGGAGCTTTTTGAGAGGGTGTTTCAGGAGTTTAAATTGTTAATATCTGTTTAGATATTACTTATCCTGTTCCTTCTGATACTCTGGTGTATTTCAGGTATGTGATCCAGAAGTGCTTGTGGCTGCTCTTTGCTTCATCATAGCAGCGCTGCATTCTTGAATTCACAGATAAGATCTATACAACTCCTAGGCACGTCTGGCCTTAGTATAACCAAAAAGACTTGGTAAATACTTGCCTTTGCAGAGTATTCCATGTTTGAAGTAGAATAAATGAAATGAGTTGTGTACACAGTGTCATTCTTCAGGTATTCTGCCTTTGGAGGGCAAGCGCTGAAGGAGTGAAAGGAACTGGGGTCACAAAAAAGCAAAATAAAAATCTCTTCTCCTCTCTATTACCTCTTGGCTCTTTCTGTAACTGGCTCTCTAAATTTCTTTCCACAGCAGGTGCCCTTTTTTACTGCAATAAGGTGAATAATTAGGAGCAACAGCACGAGTGACTTTTCATGTTACAGTCAGTGTAATGACAGAATTCCTCTCAGCTGCAATTAGCTGTACTCTTTGCTGGGATAATTGTTCCAGTGGCAGTCTTCAGACCTTGCTTCAGAAAATTCAGGGAATACTTGGAAAATTTTAGCAGATGGCTTTTAATAACAGCCTGCAGGGGGGAATTACATTTTGGAACAGGGTCCCAAGGAGTCTGTGAATTGTCTGTTCCTGGAGGCTCCCAGCACCCAGCTGGTCCAAGCCCTGAGCAAGCTGCTCAGAATTCAGTGTTTGAGCCCAGCATTGGATGAGACAGCTCCTGAGGTTCCCTCCAACCTGAGGGATCCCATGGTGCTGGGTGGCTGCTGCTGCACCTCAGTGGTTGGGTAATTTTGCAGATGAAAAATTTTGGTTCTGTTCTGGCTGTTAATATAGTCCAGTATGCAAACTGTGCATCAAGAATAAAAGAAGAGTCCTTCTCTCCCCTTCTCTCTTATTCTCTCTCTTCTATATGAGCTGTGGGTGGAACATCAGAGTACAATACGTGAAAATATCCTATCAAAATAACTTGCTGATTCCCATGAATTAAACTTGTAATTTCTTGCTGGCACATTTAAAGTTCACATTTTACAACTGAACTTCCTCCTGTAGTGACTCTATGTATTTTTAAATTGCTCAGTAAATTGTCATTGTTTTCTTAGTGTGTATACTATCTTGGAGCCCAGTGATATAAAGTTTCCTTTTGTATATATTTGGGTGACAAACACTCTTTCAGAGCATCCTGTTTGGTGTGAACTGCCATCATCTGAGGTTATGGTTGTGCTGTTGGTTTTAGAAATGCTTACTGCAGACTTTATCCTTAAAGGAAACCCTCAAAATTGTGAAACTTTAGGAAATCCGTCTGAATTGCTAGTTCACATTTGAGCACTTCTTATAAGAGTGTAAAACTTGAATTCACAAGGTTTTCTGGCTTTTTCTGGTGTGTAATTCATTATCCTACTGTGTGCTCTGATTGGAGAGATGATTTAATTAGGTTTCGCTGGGTACTCATTATAAAGTGATCCATTACAAAATTACAGACTCCAGGTTGCTAGAGGACTTTTTAATAGAGTGGCAAGAAATCCAAATTCAGACACTGGACTTTTTTTACAACTTACACTTACTCGTTTTAAACTGTTTCTCTAAAATCTGATAGTCTAGATTTAAAAAACATTCTGGAAAATACTTTTATTCAGTTTTAAAAATCTATGCATCATCTAAAATGTGTAAAATTGATTTGAAAGTATAAATCAAATTGATTTCCAGTGGGGCACATGCTCTTAAATTTGGACTCCTAATTTTTTATCCCAGACCAGATTTCTATATGTAAACAGAAGTAATGTGTATTTTAATAAAATGATTTCTTCTTTTTCAGTTTGTGAAATGTGGCTATGCAGGCTCGAATTTTCCTGAGCACATTTTTCCAGCTTTGGTTGGAAGACCCATTATAAGATCAACTGCTAAAGTAGGAAACATAGAAATCAAGGTAAATTTTTTTGATTATTATTTCTTTCTGACAGATAAAAATACTTAGTGCAGCTTTTAACTTGTGTAATGTTTGGAATTTTTTTTTCCTTAACTCTCTTTTATGCTGTTTCAGTATCTCTTGATTCATTTCTATATTGGATTTTAGCATGTCACAAACTACAAAGTTAAGAAGAGGGTAATCTAAAGCACTGGAGGCCTTCAGATAGTACACCTGAGGAGGCAGCAGGTAGGGCACGAGTGGTTCTGGGCAAAAAGGGGCTTCAAATGCCAATGTCTAAATGGTGTCAAGATTAGAAGGCAGAAATCAGACAGGAGTGACTGACTGTCACCAAGCTGTACTTGTGGGTTTTTGAGACAATGCTGAAGAACTGCTGGAGCTTCCAGGTTTTTCTGTATGGTTTGCTTTCTACTCAGAGTTGATCATCTGTGATCTTGTACGAGATGTTGAGCCTTGGTTGTGTTTGCGTTTCATTGTTTCTATGGTTTTCGTTTTCCTTTTGCTGTTGATGGACGTGGGTGCTCCACACCAGTTAGAGAGGGAGAGGCTGCTTTGTCTTGGGGCAGGATTCCAAGACATGGGGGGCAGAACCACTGCTGGAGAATTCATTTTCTGAAGTCCAGGGAGCTGTAATTTTTCACTCATTTCGTAATTAGGGAGTAACACTTCAAATGCCGTTAGTTGCTTGTGCTGTAGGAGCTTCGGTAAATGTCTTGGCCCTGCTGTGGTCACATCCTTCCTTCTTGCTTCCAGCCACACAATTCTCACCTTGTGCTGGTCATGCTGCTTGTGCAGGCATGTTATGAGCTGATCCAGGTGAAATTGAGGGATTTCTTGGACAAGTAAAGTAATGAGTGCCTCACTAGACCATCATGCAAACTCCAGTTGGAGAGTGAGGAGGAAGCAGAGGCAGCATTGCAGAGCTGTGGAAGTGCCCATTTAGGCCAGCCAAGGTTGAGTAGGACCACACATATATAGGGTTTCAGTTTTGCTTTCCTTACTGGTTCTGAACAGCAGTTTAGGAAGAAGAAAAACTGTTATCCAGTTTTTCAGTCCAGTCCTGTTCCTTGTTTTCAGAACCCTGTAGCTGACGAGGAGGACTTGAGTTGTTGGGTTTCTGCTTCTGCCTGTAAAATGGTTGTAGTAGCAGAGGCCCTACAAGGAAGTCAAAAGGCTGAAAGATGCTAGAGCTTCTCAAAATGTGATTGTGGATTTGTCTCGTTGCTGCCCCAATAATGCTTTACCCTGTGTCAGCTAGGACAATTTAGTTGAGAGGATAGAGATATTTCCCTTCCACAGTAGAGAGGATTTTTTTTTTTGTAAGGAGACAGAAAACATAATCCTTTTTCTAGAAAGATTTGGGGAGAGGTATTTCTTTGGATATCTTCTTGAACCTAATGTGAGAAGCCTCCTTGAAGGAGGTCCTGATAAAGTTTTATGAAATTATGCAGTGATTTATGAGTCTGAACTCCCCCCCAAATTTTCTTGCATGAAATCTCACTGTTGAAGTCCTGTTTTCTTTCCAGCTGACTCAAAACAGCCTGCCCCATCAGTTTTGGTATTCTCTGATAATTTAATATTGTTACATATAACAGTGCTGCATTGAAAAGATAAGAGGTAGAAGGAAGTGGGTAATTGCTATGAGATCAGCAAAAAGAACCTGTAAACTATCATCTCACATACATTGCTGGTCTTCTGCTTGAGCATGGATCGTGTTGGTGTATTTCAAAGAGCATAAAATGTATCTAGATTCTTTCCAGAGGTTTTATATCATCTGCCTATAACAGCTTGTCACCCTTTCTTAAGGAAGCAGTGTATCAAGAGAAGAAATCCCTGCCACAGAGTGCTGTTTTTCTTTGTGAGAATCTTGTAGATTTCCCAAAAAATTGTATTTTAGCAGATGAGTTTTATGCCAAAATTTAATTCTAGGCAGACGCTGTGAGTTCTTACAGGGTAAGTTTAAAGCTGGGTAAAGGAAGCTGGCAAGGAGATTATCAGTTTAACTTTTCAAAACTATCCATGAAAGCTGCTCTCCTGTGAAATTCAGAAACTCTGTGAAAGGAGGCTGGAAGGTGTTAAAAACAGTGGTTATCATCCATTGAGTTACCAATTTCAAGTTGCTTTGGATTTTCCTTATGGATTCTCATGTCAGCTAGCATCAGGGCTATAGCTTTTTCTCCTACTCAGGGATTCAGTCATTACTGGGATTATTTTGCCTCAAATTGCAACTGAAACCAGAAGCATAGATGCTGTTCTTGGCTTTTACTGATTTACTAGTGTGCAGCAGGTTTGGGGGGGTATTAAGAAGTCAGTACTAAGGAGTAGTTTTCAGTTCTTGGCTATATTAAGTGAATTTTTAAAACAAAATTTGAATTTACAATTGTCAGAGCTAGTTGTGGTCAATTGTCCTGTGCAGAGTCTTGTCTAGTTCAGATATACACCTAGCCCAGGGTGAAACTCTACTGTTACAGAGTATTTATACACAGAATCCTATTTATGAGAGATAGGCAGATGCACTGATCTTGTTTGCAGTCTAGGGAGCCTAAACATGACTTGGCACTGACATGTAGCAGTAACTTCCTCTAAAGAGACAATTGAATCTGATGTCCTGATAACGTTAGTTTGGCCCTAACTGAACTAACTCAGATCATTTCCTGCTGTACATGCATCTCTTTTCAGCCTAATTCTACTGTGTACTTAAAATAATTTGAGAATTTCATTTAGGCCTTTTCTGACTTTCTTGCTTCTACCTTTTCTTCACCTTTCTTGACCTGTTGAAGTAGAATAACAAAATGATGGTAAGTGAGGTGGCCCTGTGCTTTTTGTTTACCATTTTTGCTTGATGAGACCTAGTAGCTGTTATGTTATTTTTTAAATGCTATTCATTGTTTTGTCTTGTCTTACATTTTACATTTGAATACATACTTATTTTGGACATTGTTCATTGCTTTGGTTTACTGGCAACTAATTAATGAGACTATGTTATGTATTGCTTTTAAATGCTATGTAACCTGTAGTTTTGCAAGATGCAAGAATAACATTGAAAGATCAACGTGAAAGATCAACTCAGCATCTTTAACAGTAGAAATTGCTCGATTTAACATCACAAACCAAGAGTTTGAAGAAACCCTTCAGATGTCAGTTAGATACTACTGAGTAAGGAAATGGTGGAAACATTGGATGCTACAATATTGATTCCTCTGCAAACTTGGTTGTGTTGTCCTTCTTCCTCTGCAACTGCCAAGTGTAACGTGTTTGTTAGTGTGCTAGTGCTGATTTCTCAAGAGAGAACAATTGTTCTGCCCTTTAGCTTTGTTTTAAAAGGATGTGAAAGTTTCATGCAACTTTCGCTTTGCACCTTTGAAGTGCAGCTTTTCCTGGGCTGTGTCCTGTTGGGCAGCTTAGAGCCTCAAAGAGCAGTGCACAAAAAACCCCTTCTGATTCTTCTGACTGATGGAGTTTGTGTTGTCTTCAATTCTCATGAGTAACATGGCTACATGGTGGAGTTCTCATAGTCTGATTTCACCAGAGTGCTTTTGGTTGAAAGTGTTGGAGTCCTGACTATTGTCTTCTGTGCAGTCGAGAGCTGAAGCGTGATCTGCTGTGCAAGGGAAATAAAACACCTTGTCACGGAGAGGGGGTGCAAGAGGAATGGTTTCACTTAAACTATTTTCAATTAACTTCCTTTTTTTATATAGTCAACAGCAACTGCTTAGGTTACATCTAAAATAGGCATTATAAACTGGATGCCAGATTTTTTTTTTTCTTGTGCATCTTTATTTTTTTCCCTGGCACTGAACAGTAGTTTGAATAACCCTCACTTCCACTGTGCTGCAGCACCTGCAAACTGTCGTGGCATATGCTTGGATGAAGCAGCTAGCTTTTCTTTTATTTTTTTTTCCCCCAATTAATATTATTATGGACACAGAGCTAATGGTTCCTAGAAATATGTTCTTCCAGCCTAAGTACAAGTGAGTCAGTTTAGGCTTCCTTAGAAAAGTATGGGATCTAATGAGGAGCGAAGATAAGATGTTATTGTGCATACTTCCTGTGGGAAATACGTGGGAAAGGAGAAGATGTGATGTTACTAATTTGAATGTGCAGTGTTTGCATAACTAATGTTAATAAACAGATTGCTTAATCAGTGTGAAATGACTATACAAATTGCATTAGTTGGTTGTGTTTGTGCAAGAATGCATTACTGGGGTTTCTGGCTTGGGACTTTTGGCAAGGAGCAGACGAGGTTATATTCTGTATTCAGATGTGTCTCTTCACACCCTATTGACACAGGCAATATGTAAACCATTGTTTCTTTTAATGTCTGGTGTGGAATTTATAATCTCTTATTTGCTTTTGCTCCTGTTCGGTATGCTTATTCACCACTCATTATTCCTTTTTTGGTATTGTGCACAGAAATTTGCAACATGCATGGAAAAATATTCTGCCAATCCCACCTACTACCCTTATGTGCTGTTTTGCATCTCTCGGCTCTTAGAAATTAGTATTTGTTAAAATAATTTTGGAGGTGTCAGTGGAGAAACATCTGTACTGACAAAGTCTTTGTAGTCTCTAGCTCTAACAGGGTTTATTGGTTTCCTTAAGATTAATTGAAAAAATCAAATTAATAATATCTATTTTGGAAAAGCTTTGGGATGGGTAAGAGCCAAATTTCAATATTACATGAAATATATTCTACTTCTCTCCTAAGTACCTGCAAATGATTCAGAAATGTGGGCATTGTTTTAGAGCACGTCTGGCCTCAGGCTGAAGCACCTCACTGTCATTCTTGAGGAGTTTGGTGCTTAGAAAACTTTGTGAATGCTGACATGTCTTTTGTATTGAAATTTGACAGGATCTGATGGTTGGTGATGAGGCCAGTGAATTACGATCCATGCTGGAAGTGAATTATCCCATGGAGAACGGCATCGTCCGCAACTGGGATGACATGAAGCACCTTTGGGATTACACCTTTGGACCAGAAAAACTTAATATTGACACAAAAAATTGTAAAATCCTCCTCACAGAGCCTCCCATGAATCCGACTAAAAATAGGGAGAAGATTGTGGAGGTATGTGTGTCTGGTGGGAGCTGATACACAGTCATTGCAGCATTGCTAAGAGATTCCTTGTTCCAGCAGCACACAGTGACTGCCTGCAGTAAAGCAGTTCTGTTCTCTGACCAAAACCCCTTCTCAGCCATAGGCATGAATGCTACTGTGCTTAAATTCAAACCAGCTGATCTCATTCACGAGCTGTGAGCAGGCTCCTTGTCTCCAGCATTAATAGCAGCATTAAAACACAGAATTGGAACTACATGTCTGTCTTCACATACCCAGGATATGTTGATTACTGGCTGTTGGATGGATGTTAATTACTTTAGATGACTTGGACTTGTATAAGCCAGTAATGCAGAGGAGATTGGAGCTAGATGGTGCTTACCAGATGGAGCAGTGTGGTTGGAGGTAGCTGAGATGAAGGTGTGATGACAACCAATGCTCTAATCTTTAATTAGTGCTAGGGATTATCAATGAAAGCCTTGTAAGAAGGAAAGCCTGGTTCTTGTATCCTCAGTCTCAGGGTGCTGCTCTGGGTGCTCTAAGCTCCAGCTTAGGCAGTGTGGGTTGTCAGATATATGTTGTTTAGCTCCTGTACCTGTGACAAGGACTCAGTAATGTTTGATGAGAACAGAATGTTTAGTTTTCTGTTTTGTTGAATTTTTTTTCTCATAAGCATCATAGGTATTTTCAATTAATACAACATTGAGCATCAAAGCTTGTATATATATATTTCCCTAAATTCATTGCTTAGTCTGTTAAGAATTTACATTTATCCTCATCTTTCTTTTGAAATCCTTTTGATGTCACAGCTACAGTAGTGCTTTCTGCAACTTGGCAGTGAATACATTTGCACTAATCCTTTCTTTCAGTGACCAGGGAGCAAATGAAATCTAGCAAAATTGGGAAAACTTAAGTGAAAAAAAATCAGACTGTGCAACCTAAATTCAAAATAGTTTTTTAGCAATTAGGGTCCTATGACCTAAGTATCAGGTAATGCAACAGTAGTAATATCATGTACTGTATATCAGCCAGCTGTGGTGTGGTAGGCAGAGCAGGTTATTCTGGGTGGCCTCCACACTGCAGGAGTGGCTCTATTTTCTGCCCAGGGTTCTTTGCTTTTTAGTTGTCAGCAGTAGTGTTGTTGTTTCTGTTTTCCTGATAAATACAAAGGGATGGATTTTGGTTGTTTTCATGCCAAGTAATTTTATACCAAAAATTCAAGAGTCCAGTGTGGCTTCTGAATTCTGATAGAATATTTGCATTGCTCCATTTGCCTTTTTAACACCACCCCAGAGACCGGAGATACTTAATCATCATGCAGAAGATTAGTGAGAACTAGAATCCATTTTTGTAAATTTAAATTTGAGTTACACAGAAGCTCATTGTTTCTATTAGTGTTTTTAATGGAACACAGCGTTATGAAAACTTGCAATATTTAGTTTAACTGCAATGTATTTATACTCCTTCCATTTTTGACATGGCCTCCTCCTTTCCAGGGAGATGAGCCCAGAATGAATGAAGATACTTCCTAAAGCCTGCAGTAAATACAATAATGTGTCTGCATTTTGGGATACACTGCAGTAGCATTTTAGAAGAAAAGCTCAGTCATCTGGACCATATAAAGTTGATAGATAATTATATAGGCTGTCCTTCCTTCTGTCTCCAGTAATTCTCTCTCCTCATTCCATCCCTTTGTCAGAGCCCCCTGCAGTGGTGAGGCAGCAAAAGTTCACGTGTCAGCTGTACTATAACATATGTGTTTAAAAAGTGCTTTTCCTTTCATAGCATGTACAAGAGCCAGGTTGCTCCTCAGCTTGACAGAGTGTTTGCTGTTTGTCCTTATCTGCTGCACTCTCATTGTGTAACACCCTCAGAAGCAGCCAGACTCTATTGGCAAATCAAGAAGCTGTAGAGACACTTGAGCAGAGTAACTTCATCTAGTCCAATCTAGGATTCCTTGTATTTTTTTTCCCCAGTCTTTAATTTTTCCTTTCTGTACCCAGTTAGAACATCAGTTTGTAGGTAATCAAAAATCTCCTGTTATGTGAAGAAGCAGCTCTTCAGGGAAACATTGTGCTCAGTATTTATATCTTGAGATTTGTTAACATACATGCCCTTTGTTAAGGCGTTTTCCATGTCAAAGAAATTAATGCAGAGGAGAATGCATTTCTTTTTTCTTGAAAGAAAGAATGACAACACCCCCAAAGGTTATAAAAGGTTTTGCAGAGGCCTTTAGGGTTTGGTACATGTGAAGGCAGTAACTAGTGCCATTTGAATATTGATTTTGTTGTACGAAGGTGATAATTTAGATTTTTCATACATTATTTTTTCATTTAATAAGCACTCAAGTTGTTTGAAAATACTGGAATAGTGCTGGGTTTAGACAATGACTACTCAAAGGGGATCTATTTTGAGTTGCTGCCCTTTCAACTGTTCCCTTTCTGTTCCTTTTCACACTGTTCCAACGGAGGAGGTTCTTTATATAGTTCAGAATTCTAAAATTGTCAGGCATCAGCTTTTTTTCTTCAAAAATATTTAGATATCTTTTACTTGAGCTGTGGGAGCACTTAGGATTCATTCAGTTTCTAATCCCAGAAGGGTTCAGAAGGTTGCAGGATAGCAAAAGCAAGTGTATGTATGTATTGGAATAATCAGAGTTCATCCATTTTTCCTGGTAAAGCTTATTGAGGGGAAAACTGCTGTACAGCATGATTTGTTTACTTGGCCTTTTCTTGTGTTTAGGAAGAAGACAAGATCCTATAAACTCTACATCCTTTAATCTTGGGCTGCTTCTTAACTGAAACTAGTTCAGTGATTAGGGAAACATGGTGTACAAGACAAGGAGTTGGTTTTCCTGTTTGAGTGTGAGTTCTGCAGTCCTGCAGTGTCCTCTCCATAGTGGACTTCACACTAAATTTAAAAGTTTGTCAGTGGTTGCCCGTTAAAGAAAGGAAGAGGGTGATCCAGATCCAGAGAACAACCTGTGATACTGATATGGACGAGTCTGGTCTTTATTTGACAAGGGTGCAGTTGTACAAAGTCTGTATGAAGAATGAAATATGCCTGAATTTTGTTTGAAAGCATACATCTTAAACAAACATTTTATTCCCAAGTCACACTTCAGTAATGAACCGCTTGGCTGGTCTACAAGTACTGCCTCCCACTCATTAAGCACTTTGGAAAAGTGAAAATTTGTGTAAAGCTGTAAAAATTGATGTGTGGGTTTCTTGTAAGTATTTGCTTAATGGATGTGGAATATTTCATCTGGCTTGTCTGGTGTGAACAGGTAAAATACAGAACCCAAAGCAGATGTGTCTCTAATGTTTGTGTAGAATCTGTGTGATGAAAATTCTCAGGGAGTGTTTTTGATTAGTAGAAATACATAATTCTAGAAATACAGTTTTCAAACACGGATGAAATTTCTTTGAGGCGTTTGGCCTGTTTTGGAAGCTGATTTTTTTGCCTTCATCTTACAGGTTATGTTTGAGACCTACCAGTTTTCTGGGGTGTATGTAGCCATCCAGGCTGTTCTCACTCTCTATGCTCAAGGTAGGCAAAATTAACCTCAAATTTCTTAAGCTTCCAGATGTGTTACTGAGCCCAAGTATTAGCATGGCATCACTGGGTTTGGAGATTAATTCCATGCTGTTCTCTAAGGATACTTGGCTCTGACTGACACCTTGCTTTTTGTTTTGAGGAACCATTGATAGATGCCACTGTTGGTGTTATTTTCATGGATAAATGCAAAAACCTGGTTCCTCAAAACCCTTCGGCATCAAATCTTCATGGCTTACTTTGGATTTTCGGAAAAAGAAAGAAGTTTTTACCATAAATAATTTCAAGAAGGGGATCATGGGACTTTTGCACTATTTCCAGGGGAAAAAATGAATAAAAAGTTGAGTCTTTTGCTGTAGATAAACTAAATTGAAATGGTCCTCAGCTTGAGCAGAAAATTATGGATTGACTGAATTCAATGGAAATTCTACCATCGACTTCAGTCCATCTAGGATTTTAAGAAGCTACTCAAGCAAATCAGTTCTAATACCATTAGTCCTTGCATCTCTTTGTTGGTGACTTGGTGTATTTAGCTGTCACATAGCAGGACATAAATATCCATATCCATAAATTTAACACGTCACTGTGTCTCTGTCCAGGACCAAAAGCAATGAGGTACTGCAAGTCAGTATAACTACTTGAACCAAAACCACTTTTGCAAATCTGAATATTAATTTTTATTTTCTGCAATCTGTGCTATCAAATATTCCCTCCATGGTTTTCTTTGGTTTGATTCCTTACAAATATTTATTTAACTGACATCTACAGTCTTAAATTCTGCTGCAATTGTACGTGTACCTTTTGGTGTAGTGCTCTGTTACTTTGGAATAACAGAACGTGAGACAACTTGGAGCAGTCTGTAGTGTTTCTACATACCATCATCTAAAACAAAGCTGGAGACCTTTTAAGTTGTAAAAATCAAGGGACACATAAACATTTGCTTTTGAATTTTTTTTAAAGTCTTTTAAACCATCCTACTTCTTTATATTACTTCGAAGATTAAGGTACTGGCTAATATAGAGATGTGCCTCATTTTAGTGCATCACACTTCCTAAGTCTCTCCTTAAAATATGGTTTCTTGCTTTAAGTAGCTTGTGAGAAACTATAAAACTGTGTTCTGATCAACTTTCACCATTGATTTTTGCCTCTTAAGTATAGAAACTTCTGTTTCTACATGTTCATGATATCTGTTTTGTATACCTTAGAATTTAATAATTTGTGGTAAACTTTTTTCGTGAGAGTTGATTTTTTTTAGTCTGTGAAAGTGAATCTTGTTCAGCCTAATGCCACTTGTGTGAGGAAATATTAGGTGTGTGCTGTATAGTCCAGATATTCTCTACCTTACAAAAGTATTTGGTTTTTTTAAATACCAGTAAAAATCAACAAGTCCCAAGAATTTAACAAGGTAAACTTGTGGCTTGATTATCTCTAGATTTCTTAATATTTCAGAAATGAATAAAAGATTGCACAACTGAATCCAGTGGACAGATTTGTGCCCTAATAGGCATTTAATGAACATAGATACTCCCTTTAATTAGAGTGCAATTTAAGATGTCAAAACACCACATAAAACTGTGATCAGTAGAGTTCTAAACATCAAGGTAAAAGTAATACTTTTTAAAAAAGTAAGATGAAAACCTAACATTCAGTATCTACTGATGACTGAGAGAAAAGAGGTTGTATCAGTTTACAGTGAAAAATCCTATCTTAAACTCGCTGCTCTTCTGCTTTATTTATGGAAGTGCAATAGAAGTTATGCTTCTCCTGCATTTTTTTAGGTTTGTTGACTGGTGTTGTGGTGGACTCTGGAGATGGTGTCACTCACATTTGCCCAGTTTATGAAGGTTTCTCCCTCCCTCACCTCACCAGACGGTTAGATATTGCTGGGAGGGATATCACTAGGTACCTCATTAAGGTAAGCTGGGAGGGAAGAGGGTTTAAGATTGAGGTGCTGTCTGTGGTGTGTTGGTTCAAGTCAAAATCCCTTGACAGCAAGAAACCACTCTGTATTTTGTTATTCATGTTAATTACAGTAAGAACTGTATTCTCTGTGTTGCTTCAGTCTGTTCTTACTGTGTTTCCTCATCTAAGTCACATGTGTTGATACTGATGTTATTCAGAGACATCACATTCTCTTTGTGGTAATCTTGTAGGAAGGGAATTTATTCCCTGTTTGGAAAGTTGGCTTTCTCAATACCTAAGGTGAAAGCTAAATTGTATTTTCTAAGTTCAAATCACTTGTTTTCAGAAAGACTTCCTTCCAGTGTGGAAAACAGTGTAGTGATTCTTCCCTGATTATTAAATGAGAGACATGTTTAATAGACAATTCATTTCTTTGGGCGTTTTAAATAAAAGCAACATCTTACATTGACAAATCTTATGGTTAAACTGAAATATGGGAATGTTCTGAAGTGAAGTTCTAAAGGGAAGAATTACTTTGGGGTTTTTTTCATTTGTCTTTGTGCTGGTTATGCTGAAAGTTCTAATGATGAAGAAAATTTCCCATATGGAATAATGCTGCTGCTTTTCTGGGGATAATGGATACGCTGGGACGGATTTGTCTTAAAACCCAAATTTACAGCTCTGAAGGGGAGGTGAACAGTCATGTGTTTAAATATCCCTGTAAGGAGAGATCTGGGCTGTTCCTCTCATTTCCTGCTGACCTGCTGTGTTCCCTGCAGCTCCTCCTGCTGCGAGGTTACGCCTTCAACCATTCTGCTGATTTTGAGACGGTTCGCATGATCAAGGAGAAGTTGTGCTACGTGGGATACAACATTGAGCAGGAGCAGAAGCTGGCACTAGAGACAACGGTTCTAGTTGAATCCTACACTGTGAGTGTCTCATGACAGCTTTCCTTGTCCTAAACTGCCCAGGTTTAAATTCAGGTAGCATTCAGCTTTGATTCCTTCGCAGTTTTTGTTGGCAGTAGCTCACTTCTCAGCCTGTAGAATCAAATTAGTTGGTTCTGGGGAAATCTTCTATAGGTTTTTTTCTTTCCAGATTTTCTGTAAGACTTTGTAGTCATTTTTGTCGTTGTAGATCTTTGAAATTTGAGTATTATAATACAGGAATTTGTAGAGAAAGTGGGCTTACTCTAGCAAATGAAATTGTTTCAGCTTCATCCATGCAGCAGTGAGACATGGCACTGATATCTAGTGGCAGAAAAAGTAAACTAGCTCTCAGTGGAAACTTTGTGATCACAGTGGGAAGAATTTGCAGAAAAGCATTTTTCTTGCTGTAAGATAATTTTTAAAATTGATGCTAGGAGTTGGTATTGCAGGGAAATATTGGTAGGTCAGTATCAATATGTCTGGCCCCTGATGTCTCCAAGTCAACTGCAGAGTGATTAAAGCATTTGTATATTCTTGCAGTACTACTGAACGACTTCTTGCAGTGCTGACAGTTACCAACAATTTCCTGTGTTAAAACATTTGGGAGCAATGTAGGTCATTTCCTCTTGGGGTTTTTTTTTTAGCATTCAAGTGGCTAAAAGTAGTCTTTTCAATGGTGTTGTTTCTTCCCTAGCTCCCAGATGGCAGGATTATCAAAGTTGGTGGAGAACGGTTCGAGGCACCCGAGGCTCTCTTCCAGCCTCACTTAATCAATGTCGAGGGGGTTGGTGTGGCTGAATTGCTGTTCAACACCATCCAGGCTGCTGACATCGATACCAGGTGAGAGCAGAACATTTAAATCCTCACTCCAGGTGCAGAGCTGATGGAAGGACTGTCTTCAAAGTAACAACTTTTGCTTTAGACACCGATTTGTGCTCCTGGGAGGAGGGTGTATGCTGGGAGCTGGGCTCAGGCTGAATTTTTGGAGCTTAACAGGTTGTCTGGAAACTTTCAATGAGAATGAGCAAAGATCAAATCTTGAAAGCACAATATTTTTTTATTTCTGCTTTCTGGGAAAGCATGAGCACGTCTGCTGAAACCGTGCAGTCTTGTCTTTGTGTGGTGATTTTTTATATTTGTGTTTACTCTCCTGTCTGTACAGGTACTACTGTAGTACAGAGTAAACTGTACAACAGTACAAAGAGTGTTTTTTTTGGGGGCAGGTCTGAGTTCTACAAGCACATTGTGCTGTCTGGAGGGTCCACCATGTACCCTGGGCTGCCTTCACGGCTGGAGAGGGAACTGAAACAGCTCTACCTGGAACGAGTTCTGAAAGGAGACGTGGAGAAACTCTCGGTGGGTATCTTGGTGGCTGCTGCACCCTGGGGGCTCAGAGGCTTCCCCTGAATCCCCACTAGAGGGAACCAAGTGGTCAGGAATGAGGGATGCTGCGGGTGGCCCTCCCTGCAGCTTGCAAAATCTCTGCCCCTCTTCCTCACCCCTGCCTTTGCTTTGTATGCACTTGCAATAAAATTACCTTCTAGACCCTGCTAGTAGCCCTCCTGAAGTCTTGGGTTGATTCGAATGTAAAACAGGATGATGAATACCAGCACACAAATTGTGATGTTGGTTAAACAAATCTAAGGAGTTTCTGTGCCTTAAAGTTGTCATTGGGAAAAAAAAATAATCAGTGAAAGTTTTGGTTCATACTACAAGTGAAATACTCAAAAGTGAGAGAGGCTAGAGTTCTAACACACTTTCAGGTGGAGTAAGTCTCCCTTTTCCATTGGTTATTGTGATAAGCAGGCAACACAGGCACATTGCAGAGATAAGTAGCAGTGTGTTGTACTAAAAATTCCTTTGAGTGGAGTTTCTAATGGTGAATTGAATTGAATTTCCCTGTTTCTTAATACAGTGTTCTCTGAAGGTCTTCTGTGGAATGACTCAATTGTACAGGATGTTTTACATCTGAGACAGTATTTCAGTCATAGCTTTGTAGTCATTTTTGCTCTTGAAGTGAGAGCTTTAGCACTGAAGAAGTTAAGGGAATATTAGTTAGTGAAGCTGGTTTAGATTGTGTAAATTGGTATAATTCTAAAATATTTGTGATTTGATGGTCTGGTAACTATTGATAATTTTAACCATCAAAGATTAGGAATGATTTCACTTTTAGTAGTGTTCGTGAAATGCATAAATGGGGTTTTTAATTTTCTGTCGGTATTCTGAATCCTGAGTTTTTTGTTGATATGCTGAAAGTACAATTTCTGGGCAAATGTCAGTAGCTGTGTGTAATTTCCAATGCAAAGCCATTATTTTACTTTAGTTTCTCAAGCTGAAAGCTCACACGGAGTGCCCTGTGCAAACATTTCAGTTCTTTAGTTCATTTTTCTCACTAGACAGTTTCCACTTCATTATTCTGGTGGAAAGCCCAGATTTCATTTTTACAAAGCTTCATTTCGAGAATCCTACTAAGGATTTCTTTTCTTTTTTTTTTTCTTTTTTTCCTCCTCAGAAATTTAAGATCCGAATCGAAGATCCCCCTCGTCGGAAGCACATGGTGTTTCTGGGTGGGGCAGTTCTAGCAGACATCATGAAAGACAAAGACAACTTCTGGATGACCCGACAAGAATACCAAGAGAAGGGAGTGCGTGTGCTGGAGAAGCTTGGTGTGACTGTTCGATAAATCCCAAAGCTTGTTCCCATCACGTGTCTAAAGCTTTTTTTCTTTCATTGCCAATCTCTGAACTCACTCAGCTCCATGCTATGGAAGGGCCTGTCTGTGGCCTTTTGACCCAAACGTCAGGTTTTGTTCTGGTTTCTTGGGGTAGTAGCTTTTGTTCAGTGTTTTTCTTAATGTGGCTACATTTGACTATTAAATTTGACCACTTCCCTGCAAACAGAACGGAGCAAGAGCAGCCTGTCTACTTCATTGTTCCCTCCCAGTAGGCAATTGGGTAATTCTGGTAGGCTTTTTTCTTCTGGGTTTATTGCTGTAGTCTTGCTAGCTTTTGTCTCTAGTTTACAAGGGGTTGTGTGCCTTTTTTAGCATAAGAAAACCTTTAAACAAGAGTTTTTGCTATTGGATCATCGTGGTGGTTATCTTCGCATCTTTATGCCTCTCTACATAAAGTTTTTTGGGTTTTTTTTTTCTTTCCTGCAATTAGGAAATTTTGATTAAACATTGTTAAAAACCTAGTTGAAGTAGCTGGAATGACTTTAACACAACTGTTTCGATGTAATGTGGTTTCATATGCACTGCTGCCTAAACTGGCTTCTGAGGTGGTTCATCCTTAAAGGTGGTGGTGGGGCCTTCAGACTGTGTTTCTCTAAGTGGGAATGTGCAGTTGCCACGAACAGAGAAACACCTGATGTTCTGGCAAGTGTACATTTGTGGCCTTAGGTGTCTTTTTTTTTTCTGGAGAGAGGAGACAGGTTTGAGCCGTGTTTCTTTTTTGTTAAGGGACAGCTGGGGGGGGTCAGCCTGACCAAAAATGCCTCTTTTTGTAACTAAATTTTGGTACCCTGTTGTCTCAGCATAGGAAGCAAGAATGTTAAATTAGCTGTTGTGTAATTGTTGAAACTTAGATATGCTGAGACAGGAGCCTCTGAACTTATTGAAGAGATTTAATACTTTCAGAAATGCTTGTGAGAACTGTAACTATAGATATTTAAAGCCCCAGAACTAAGTTTTAAAAAGTCTGATGTTTTAAGTGCTTGTATGTACATCAGAAGCACTTCCATTAAACTTTACAAGTATATTAACCTAGTGCCAAGTAGTTACTGCAAATGAATATTTCAATGACCAGTGTTTATTGCAGCAAGCAGATATTTATAAACAACCAGTGGCAGTAGGTTATAAAGAATGACTTCTATTTGTTCCAGTTAAGAATAAGATTGGAATAGGAGATGTTGGTTGGTAAATAGCCACAATTCATTTTATCCAGTCTTGATTTTTTGATACTTAACATGGGGTGGGGAAGGAAGTGAAAACCAGTGATGAAAATGCTGTTTCCAGAAAGTACATTAAAGCTGAGTTGTTCTAAAAAAATAGAAGTTGTCACTAGTAATTATCAGCCACCTTCTCTGAGTATAGTTGCCTGTATTTTTTTTTTTCCCTACTAGCAGACTGGTAACTATCATTGCAATAAAATCTGCCTTACATAAAGCATAGCAAAAACTGCTTGCATACAAATGCTAGCTAGACTTAGTCCTACTTTACTTTCCATAGAAAATATTATATTACTTCTTACTGGTTTTCGAAGCCTACCATAACATTTAAGCATAAGGAAGTCAAGATGTGCTCTTGACTTCCAAACCTTGGAATGTATGAGAGATGCTTTCATATACTTGCCATTTGTCTACATCTTTACATTAATAATTGACCCCAGAAACATGGAAATATTAAACTCCCTCGGACTCTTTAAAACGTGCTTCCTTTCTAAATTGAGCAGACGGCTTCCTTTGGCTGAGCGAGCCAAAGGGGCAAAAACTATGTCTGCATTTCTTTAATAACAAGACAGTCACTATAGTATTGCTAGTAATGACCATTTAATTATAGGTGGGTGGGGTTTTTTGCAGCTATATTTACTCTTAACTTGAACAATACGAATTTACAGGCATGCCGGTCGTGCCTCAGTGCATGCACTTAAGCAGTTACTAGATTTTTGGGGACATGAATGTAAGGGGTACTCTGAATTCCTGTAGTCTTCTCAACATTTAATACACAAGACTTAAAAATGCTGTGGGCTTGCTTTAGAGCTGTGATTTCTCATGTGACTGTCTCTGGGCTTTTCAGACAGTGTTGGGAATCATGGAAATAAACCAAAGAATGACTTTAAAAACTTTTTTTAAATGACAATCTGTCATGTGGTTTTTCAAATCTAGACCTTGACCCTGCAACCCCTTTTCTTAACCATCTTCTCCCCTGTCTACTGGCTTCAGTGAGGTATGTGCATGTTTGAGTAAAGGTTTTGGAATTTGGCCCCTTCACTAGAGAACTTCACAGCACCATGAGTAATAAATGTCAGTTGATTGTGCAGAATCTTGGGTTTCCATGGAAACCATGTATATATTAAAAAAGGCAACTAGCATTTAAAATGAACTGTGATCATGGATTCAGAGGAACACGTTCGTCATCCAGACACTGAATGGGGTGTTCCAGTTGTGCTCAGTGTGGTTCTCCATGTTTGTGTTTGCACACACAAGAGCGTTGTGTGTGTTCTCTCAGCTGACAGCTTCAACACTGCTATGAAAGCAATCTGGTTTTAAAGTGTTTTTTTTTTTTTTTAGAAGACCAAATAACTTGAATTGTATTTGCGAAATGCTTCAGCTCCTATAAAATTAGAATAGAAGATGCCGCATCAGTTGTGAGTTTTTTGGGAACATCCTATTTTTAATGTTAAGCTGCTTCAAACCCTCCCCTCCCCCAGTGTTCTAGGATGTTAACCAATGTAACACAGATGGCTTTTTATACAGTTCTGAATAATGTTAACACACAACACTGGTTGAGACCATGAATGGAAATAAACATCTATTTAAATTGACAGGTCTTTTCAATACGAAAATAAAATCAGATTTTTTTCAAAGTAGATTATGTTTGCTTTGTTTCCTTTGGGAAATCACAGTTCTGTCAGTTTTTCTCTAACTTAACTTCCATCACAAAACCATCACGAGCTGCTCTTGCTGAGGAAATCTGACATGACAAAATAACACATTGTCTACTGATTGCTGTCATACTCCATCCTTTAGCCAGTGCTCCACTCCCTCAATCCTTTCCTTTAAAAAGAAAAAAAATCCTTATCCTTGGACGGGAATCTTATTCTAGTTCAACCTCCATACTGCAAACTGGGAAGAGCCCTCAACTTCTATTGACCTCAGCATCCTTGGCTGAGGACAGAAGCCACATAATGATGCCCTGTTTAGGAAAACTCTTGGCATTGTGACTTCATGTGCTATTTCACCTGCATCCCTGATTTTAACTGGTAGAAAAAGTGCATGTGGGGTTGACCTGTAGCATTTAGAAGGACGTGAGTGGATTGATGACTGGTCCACCACTCATGATGCATTTATGTGGCTTTTGAAAGGAGCTCAACCAGCTTTTTCCCCCCCACCAGCTCATTGCATTTGCTGTGCTGGAGGAATATTCCCCAGGCATCTTGTTCCTGGTGGGATAAATGGGTTTGTTTCTTAGATGGAGCCACTGTGTGCAGTTTGGCCCTGGATGCATCTGCCTCAGTGCCTGGGTCAAACACTTGTCACCTTAGGGACAGATGCAGATAGACAGGATTTTAATAGAAAAAAATGTTAGGCCGCCCTTAATTCCAAATCTGTGTTTCTTCACTGTGCATTCTTGGGTAGAAATAAATACATGTGGCTATACCTCTGCTCAGTACTAATTCATGGTCCCTGCTCCTCCCCTTTGGCTTGTTTTGCCTGACATGGCTTTTGTTTGGAAAGGACTAAATACAGCCCAGTCGACATTTGCTAATCAACTTTTTCAATAGTGAATTCCTCCCTGTGGGCACTTCAGCTGTTTTCCACAAACAAGTGTCCTTAGCTGGTCCAAAACTCTGGAAAATCTAGTTTTGAAAGTTGTTTTGGTTATTGTTTGGAGAGGAGAGGGTTGGTTAGTTAGTTGGTTTGGATTTTTGGGAAGTTTTTTTTTTTTTTTTTTTTTTTTTTTTAAGTCCAAGTATTATCTGCTTCCACATTCTAACTAAGCATGGTATTAGAGAAAATTGATTTGGACTTTTTCAGCAAGTATTTCAGCTAAAATTTTGCTTTATTTGAGCTCTGCTATGTCGTGTTTGTTCCTTCCTAATGGGTTGGTTTGTTGTCCTGGTGCTGTAAGTCACTGCAACTTTGCCAATATAGGCCTCAAGAAAAAAACCCTTCCATTCAGAACAGGCTGCTAATTTTGCTAATTTTCTTACCTTCACTGCATTACAACATTAAAATAGCTCTTTAATAACATCCTCCATGTGAATTGCCTACCTTCCTGTAAGCTGGTGCTGCAGCCCATTGAACCAACTAACAGCTGCACAAAACAAGATTTCTGTGCACATCTGCTTATTGCCCAAAGAGCTGAAGAAGAGCTTCTTGCCTTTGTGCCTCATGCAGAATTCTGTTGTGATGCTGCTGGAAAAAGGAAAAGTTCTGGGAGGAGAGGCAGCATGGGGCTTTGTTTCTTAATTGGTTTATTTGTTGTTTTTTTTTTTTAAATTTTGGTTTTCCATTTGAAAGCAACCTTAACATTGAAGGTTAGGGAAAGAGTTTCTATCTGGATCATGAATAAAACTTACTAAGAGTCTTAGCAGAAACTTGGGATGGTACTAAGGGCCATCTCCAGCTGCAGAACTCATGTTCCTTCACGTACCTTTTTGAAAAAAATTATCATTAAAACATAAATCTCTGTTCCCAAAGCCTCGGAGTAGTAATTAAACTGTAGCTGCAGGAATAATGGCAGATAGGGGCCCCTTGCCTACACCTTTTAATCTGTGCACCCATCTCCCATCTGGTTTTTGTCTGCCCTAAAGCCTGAAGTGGTTTGGAGATGCTCCTCTTGCACGCACGTTCCCACCGTGTGCCCATTTCAAATCTCTCCAGGTATTTTAACCAATTCATTAATTGCCGGCTGTTGGCCTCAATGCAAGTGTAGATCCTGTAAGTCCTGACTGCCATCAGGCACTTTCCTTAGCACAGCAGCGCTTCTGGGGGCTGCTCCAAATTGAAACCTTTGCCTTGGCCTGCAGCTTTGTGTTCTAAACCACTCGGTGTGACCCTGATTTTGGCTTTGCCTGCCAAAGCAGGAAAAGCAAGGGTGGCATTAAGGACATGAGAGGCGGTATTTCGGGAAGCACCCGACCACATAACCTCCCTGGAATATTTTAGGGTTTTCCTCTTGCAGTGGGTATTGGCACAAATCGTGTGGGACAAGCCCAGTAAAGAGCAGGTGGGGTTTGTGTTAGCACCTGCAATAACTGGGGGATTTGTCCCCTCTAAAGTCTTCTTGTAAGAGAGGTTATTAGGGCTTCTCGTGGCATTATTGGGGAATAACCTGGAACAGGAGCCTTGGAAATGTGGCCACTGCTGGAATCCACCTCGTGCCACGTAAGACCAAAATGCCGTGATGATAATTGCTCATTATCTAATTATACGAGAACTTAACAGCCCCAGAGGGTGAAAACTAATTAAATGGTTATCCACTCTTAAAATGGCAACCAAAACAACAACAACAACAACAAAACCCAAACAAACAAACCCCCCCAAACACCAAAAAAAACCCAAAAAACCCCCCCAAAACCCCCAACAAAACAAAACAAAACAAAAAAAACCCCAAAAAACAAAAAACAAAAGAAAACAAGCCACGCACCAAAAAAAGAGGAAAATTCATTCTTTTGGCTCTTGTTCCCTTATTGTCAGCAAAGCCACGTGTTCCTTGAGAAGTGAATGAGACAGTCCAGGATGGACAGCGTTCTCTCCACTCTGCTGCAGGGATTGAGACAGGCAGCTTAATTTTAGGAGAGTAGTCTGCTTAGTCAAAAGTACCTCAAATTTTAAGCTACAGCTCAAAATGAAGGAGGATTGATTGACCCAGGTTATCCAGGAAGGTAGCTGATGCTGGCCTTCAGAGCAGCATGGGTCACCTTTTAAGTCTGCTGGTGCAGAATTTTAAAGCTAAAGATAACCCAGACCACTTGGTCCCTTGGTGTGGATGTAGTGTGCTAGGGGCAGGCCTTGGGTTTACCCCATATTGAGGCATTGCTTCTTCTGTCTAGGAAAAGAAGCTACCTGTCAAAAAAAAAGCAAACAAAACAAAACAAAATAAAATAAAAACAAAAAAACAAAAAACAAAAAAAAAAAAAAAAACAAACATAAAAAAAAAACAAAAAAAAAAAAAAAAAAACAAAAAAAAAAAAAAAAGAAAGAAGTGTGGTGGTATTTTCCTGCGGTTCTAAACCCTGCAGCTTTTGCTCCAGCGGTAGTAGACCTCTGTAAAAACCCTTGTCCTGCCAAATGCAACAATGATCAGCACCTTAGGCCTTAATTTAACTTTCCAAAAAGTACCAGACAGACCCTTGAGCCTCATGCCTTTCTTTGGAGCCCTCATTCCTGCCTCTTAGCATTCATATGCTACTGCTGCCCTGGTAAAACACCAAACCCCTCACTGCTTAAACCAGGGTCCCCCAAATTCCAGGGCCAAACCTGCTGTTCTTGGGGTGCTGGAGTGAGAGGCGGGCAGGCAGGGCTCAGCAGGACCACACACTTCAGCTTCTATCATCCAGCAAGAAACAGGTGCTGAGCTTCTGTGGGGATTTGGAGCTGCAGCCTTCCCCTCTGCCTGTGAAACCCAACCCTGCAGGCATTCTCCAAGCGCAGTCTGTAGCCTATAAAACACACCTCTGTGCTTGTGGTGCTCTCTGGTAGCTCACAGCTCACACCTGGGGGACACGGTGGCAGACACTGGGTCAGAGCTGGTGGCTTTGCAGCCAGCTACAAAGTCCAGATATCCTCCTCATCAGAAAAAAAACAAAAAATCCTCTAGTGTAACCACCAAACACGAGAAGCAGAATTTCTGCCCTTCCCAGAGCCTGGGACTAATGATTTTAATCAGAAAAGCATAGTTTGGGTTAGGAATGAAGGTTCAGTGAGTGCAGGGACACCCAGGCAGTTTCTGGGGAGCAGCTGATGCACCCATGCCCACGTTTCTACAGTTTTACAGGGATATATGTATGTTTTGGGGTTGCCACAGACTGCAGAGCTGTTACCTGAGTGTCTTACATATCCAAACTGGCTTTTTCCTTGCTTTCCCAAAAAGCATAGTGCAAGGTCCTGCTGTTAAGTGTGGGGGTACTGACTTGGGAGGTAGGTTGGTCCCTTGTAAATCAGAATACTTGCTGTTTCTGGAGGTTTCCTTAAGGAATGGAGCGGGTCAGAAGGAAATGACTCCTTATTTTTTTAATTACCCATCCCCCCGACATTGTAACACAGTTGTTGCTTTCAAGAATATGCATGGTCTGTTTTCTTCAGACTATTGGCTCATCTGGTAAAATAATTAGCTGTTCGGCAGACAGAGGGAAAGGATCACATCTGCACAAGACAGGAAGACTGGGACAGTAGAAAGCGGAAAAAAAAATTCCCTGCTTGAATCACAGCTGCCCACCATGCATAGTAACAGGGCTTGCCAAGAATATTCAAATTGATTTAGGAAGAAAAGCTGAGGAAACCGTTTAACCCCAGCCTGCTTGGATCTGTGACAGTATCTCCATGGGCTGCTCTGCTCCCACTTTGGGCTGAAAGAAAGGTTTTCAAGCTGCCTGTTTCCCCAACCAGCCTTCCTGTGTCCCCCCTTCCTCTTCTGCAACAGGAACACGAAACACAGCCCCGTGGCTGGGCGTGAGGCTGTGAGCAGCTTCCCACACCCAGAAAATAACCTAAGGTGGGGAGATTTATTTCATACTGATGGGATTAAGCTGTAATTGGATCGTGTGATTAAAGCCAAGATATTTGGGACTAATTTGGGGCAAGGGAACCTTTTTGTGCTTGTTGTATACTCCGGATTAGGCTCCTTCTGAACAGAAGTGGTCAGCATGTGCATCATCTGCAAACAACCTCCTCAAGTGTTCGAAGCCAAAATCACTTGCTCAAGAGTTTCCGAGCACACAAATCCTTTGCAGATCATTTGCAAGCAGTTGAGAGGGTTTTACATCAAAAAAATGAGTAGCAATAGTTCAGACATGTGAGTCATACAGCAAATCCCTTTCCCTACTTAAATCAAGTTACATCTGTAAGGATATACTCATTTAATGATTAAAAAAAAGGGGGGCATTTGGAGTATTTCTCCTCAGAACCTGTTATCTCTGGGACCATCTTTTTCTGCAGGAATCCCAGCCTCATTCCCAGCACTATCTTTGGGATACAGCCACCAAAAAAAAAAAAAAAAAAAAAGTAGAACTGCACAGAACCGTATCCAAATAAAATAAAAGTGCTCTTACCAGGTGCTTCAATACTCGATTTCAGGTGCTGGTCCCACCTAAGCTGTGGGTGGGCTTTCCTTGACAGCTGGAGCAGCCAACTCCAGCATTAAGCCCCTCCAAACCTCTGCTCAGCTGCAACCTCCCCCATAACAAGAGGCCTTTGGCACATAAGCTTTTTCCCAGTTAAAACACGAGCTCCCTCGGTACCTAAATGTCTGCTGTGAGGTGAAGGCAGATCTGTTGAGGCCCTGACAGCACTGAGCAGCTATGTGCTGTGTCCATGCCTAAACCACAACCAGCAAAGCGTTCTCCATCGAGCTCGCCTGCGGAGGAGCCAGCCTGGGAGATGTGTGCACAAGATGTTTTTGGATCAGGTCTCTCACAAAAAACAGCTGTGGGAGGAAATGGGCCCGGTAGTCAGACCACATTCACCATTAATATTCATTTATGCACAAATACTAACACAATCGTAGATGACTTCTAAAGGAACGAGCCTAAATATTTCCAGGAAAGAGATAGCTCTGCGTTCTGGACAAATGATTTAGAGGCCACTGAAAGGAAACCCAAACCCTCTTCCTCTATTTCGTGAGAAGGGCCTCTCTTGCAGAGTTCCTGCCTGTGCATCCTGAGGAGGAGGAGACATCTCCTTGTGGCAGAGGATGGAGCACCTGGCTGGCTGCAAGGGCTCACAGCTGTGTCTTCAAGCTCTCAGATTTGCCAGGGTTTGGCAGCTCCTTGCCTGCAGCTGACCAGCTCCTGGGGATCCATCACACACCCAGCACAAAAGAGAGACCCCAGAAGTGGCAGCTCCTCCAGGCTGCAGGGAAGCCACATCCCTGCACACATCCCCATCTCCAGTTGCTCTCTAGCTCCTGCTGGAGAGAGATGATCCTCCCCTCCTGCAGCCCCAAAGCCCAGCAGGGCTTGGATATAAATGTGTGTGGTTCAGGAGGGCTCAGGTACAGGAGTGAATCAGGCTGGAGCTGCACTTAGGTGGATGTGTTGAGTTATAAAAAGAGGCAAAGAGGAGTGAAACAGAAAGAGGACAAGAGGTTTGTCAACAAAGGGGCAAGAGAGGTGACAAATGTGCAAATGTGTGGCAGCTCTCCCAAGGTTTAGAGTACTGTAGAGGCTCATCCCTGGCCAGACTTCTCCTAAAGTCGATGAAATTAGCCCTGAATGGCATTAGAGAGGCATTGAACAGAGCTCTAGGGGTCCAAGGAAAAATTTCACTTGTTCAGCACTGCATTTTTAGTTAAAGCACTTGATGCTTCCATAACTCCCTGTTGGAAGCAGCTCTGTCCAAGGAACACAGTGGAGATGGAAGTTTGGGTGTTCCTCAAGGACTCTGCTCCATTTTGAAGGCCAAAGCCTAGAAAACTGCACAAGAGGGAGGAGACACAGAAACCTTCCTCCTCAAGATCTGCTCAAGTTCCCTCTTTAGAGAGTAGCAAGTGTAAACAGAGTAACACCAGAAATACATTTTCTTTCAACCCAAATTCCTCTGTAAAATCAACGAGACCAAATCCAAACCCCATGTCAATGCCTCAAATAGACAGTGAAGCATCACCTTACCCTGAGGGTCTGTCTGACTTTCAACATATGCAAGCACAGGGCCAGCTTCTAGGGAGATGTTCATGTGCACAACAGGCAGGATGAAGCTTTAAAACCACTGGTAGTTACACTTTTAGTGCCAGAAGCAACATTTTAATCTAAGTATTGGCTCCTGACAAAGGCTGTATTCTGAAGAGCTCCAACATCTTTGCTCCATCTGAGTAATTGCAAATGCCTGTCTTTAATCTGTTTTCAAGAATTGTTGGGTTTGGGTTTTTTTTCTTTTTCTTTTTCTTTTTTTTTTAAGTACAAAAGAAAATGTTTCTGTGTGTACACTCATGGCAACAGAGCTACACAGAGACATAAACTAGTGGAAGGTCCATATGTTTAGAGAATCTCATGTGTAATGAGAACTGCTGCATTTTTTGTAAAATGTAATGGGACAGATACGCAGCAGCTGTGGGTTACTCAAGAAGCAGCTAATTTAGCAAGCTGAATTCAAGGATATTTCCCAGATCTCCCAAACAATGAATAGCAGTGTTGTTTAAGATTACCATTATGCCTTACATCCTCCTTTGACTGGAAGCAGGGGGAGGAAGGCCCTATCTGTGCTTCTGGGGCAGAAGTACATGATTAGTGCTTAGCTATCATACAAAGTCCCAGGGGAGCAGAGGGGGTCTGGACTTGAAGGAAGGAAGGAAATTGTGTAGGATAAACAAAAAAAAAGAGCCTCAGGAAAGGAGCTGAGATGGGCAAGACTTGGTGAAAAATAGAAGAGAGAAATTGAAAAGGAAATATTGAAGGGATTGGCTTGAGTTCTAACTAATATTGAACTTTAAAACAAACACGCTGACTTCAGAAACAGCGCTAGAAATTCAACAGGTTTGTACTTTTATGTATTTAGGTTTGCTCTAAGGCAAGGTATTACTCATTTCTAATACATGACTGGAAATTTTAAGGCTTGATTGCCCTTAGATTTCACTTTTCCAGGGATTTTACCTACCCTTCCCCCTACAAAAAATGGAAGATACAGACAACCTGGATGGAGTCACAGCTCCGTTTTGCTGTTCCCTGAGGACATGGGGGTGGTATGGTCAGTCCTGCTAAGGTGGCCAGTTTGCCTGCAGCCACCCCACACAGTCACAGAGGCCCACAGCACAGCCCACTACACCCAGCTGCCCTCATACTCGCATATTAAAACAGGTCATACACATTGCCTAAAAAAAACAACAAAAAAATCCCCCCAAAAACTAAGGAAAAAAAAAAAAAAAGGAAAAATTAAAATTGAGCCTACTTGAAATTCTGATTCCTTACAAGATCTTAATTTTTGTGGGGAAGGTCTCTGCAGTGACAGTGTCAATGGCAGTTTGTGACCAAACTTCTTCAGCTGGAAGACAAAGAGGGAGGATAGGGACTGCCTAATCTGGAATAATTTGTGGGAGGATTTACACATGTAAATAGGAGTGACCAGGTCTTCCCCAAAGTGAGAGATTGCCTGAGGGAATAGACTTTCTAAAGGATTTCAGATATAGTAACTTGGTAGTAGTAGGCTGCAAAGACATTGTGGCATTAAGATATATTGCATTTATCTGCTTCCTGGATCTGATATTAGAATTTCCTCCTGCTGTACTATGGAGATAACCAAAACCTCTGCCTCTCTATAAAAGAAAAATGCTTGATTTCCAAACAAATGGGAAGAGCTTACACAACAGGAGTACAAGGAAAATCCACTTCTCCTGGCCAAGCTCATCTGTCTGCTCCACTGGTGGAAATCGGGAGTAAATGCCTAAAGCTCCAAAACTTGATGTGAACTCCTGGGGGTAGAGCAGAGCAGAGGCTCGTGCTTAACTGATGGAGTCATTCCCACAAGCCCAGCTTTAGAAATTCATTATAGCAACAGGCTCAAGCCAAGCCTTTTGCTTAGTTACACAGAGAAAGGGATTTGTGCTGGTGAAATGAATGTTAAAACCACTGAGTGGCTTGTGTCATGTAGCATTGGGCCTCCAAAATGTTCCATGGCAGAGGAGCGCCTCTGGAATCAGCAAAAGGCTATCTTTGCTCTTTGCCATGTAAGAGCTACGTGGGCAAGTCTGGGTGTAATTCTGCTTCCAAAATCGCAGCTGAAGTGAGATAACACAGCTAAAACTTGGGAACTACCTGAAATAAAATTCGTTTTTAAGTGGACAGTTTTTCCTTCTTAAAAGTTTTTGAGCAGACCCTTTATTTAGTGATACAACCCTTTATTTGAGCAGACCTGTATTTAGTGATACACAGATACCACCGCTCTCGTATCAGAACGCGATTCCCAGAGCAGTCCATTCCTTTGCACATGGACAAAAAAGCCCAGCCCATCAGCAAGAGGAGCTGGAGTTTATTCAGGAGTCCATAGGAAACAGCTGTTGCTTTCAACCCAGCCTCTCCTTTATCTCCTTTATTGTTTATTCATGTCTCAGCTCATACTAGCCACTGTGAGCAGGTCAGGACTCTGCACTCCAAAAAGCTCCTCAGGAGCTGATGGAACTCAGCCCAGTGCCAGTAGGACGGAGGAGCCGGGGTTTATATTACCCAATTCCCAGGTGGTGACAGAGGTAAAGTCCTGACTTCATTAGTTAATAGTGCAGACAACAGCCAGCCTTTTGCCCTGGATTTTTTTTTTTTGCAGAGGGGGGCAAGTGTTCAGCGAGTAAACATGCAAGAAACGAAACGCAGCAAGCCAAAAAAATGGAGGGTGCCTTGGGATGTTTCTCCCCTTCTCTCCGAGTTTGTTGAAAACTCCTTTATACTGCAGAGGATGTTTACTCCCCCTCTCCTCTGTAATGATGTCGCGAGTAGGACTGTGCTTACAAACCTGCAAATGTTTATCCGCAAAGGCTGTGCTGCGGTGTGATGGCATGCAGAAGTGGTCCAGAGCCCAAAGAGACCAGAGATGGTTTGTTTTTTACAGAGGAGCAGGGAGTGGTGACCCCAGAACATTTGGCGGAAATTTGCTACCAGGCAGGGGGAAAGACGGCAGTAATGAGCCCAGGGTGAAGAACAGGAAAATAGAAGGCAAAGCTCCCACGTCCTCCTTCTGCCTGCCTTCCTTTGTCTCTGTTTCCCAGTCAAAACGTGGGTGTAATTGTTCAGGCATAGCATGAAGCTTTAAAGACTGGCAGTGGATACGGCATAGCGGGAGGACAGCGTGATGTCAGCAAGAAGCGAGCTGTTCTCCTCAGCAGTGCAAGAATTAGCGAGCCAGAAACCCAGGGATGTCACGACTTGAGTCCAAACTGGGAAGGACATTTCGGCTCACCGGACCGGCGAGAGACAGAGGGACGACCCCGCGTGTCTCCTTGCAGAAAAGCTTTCCTGAGTCACAAACCACCCAAAGCTGTGTGCATCGTTCACACCCCCCTGAAAGCTCTGCAAAACCCAAAGCAGTGTCCCCACGGCGAGCGGAACGGGAGTTTGCTGCTCGGAAGGGGAGAGGAGAGGTGAATGCCTGCTGGTGAGCAGACCTCCTTCCCTTAACAGCTCATGACGGCGTCGCTTATTTCCACAAACAGCCATCGAGCGCAGGGAAGCGTCCTGAATAGAGAACAGCAGCTAAGGCATCAATTCCGCAGCTAACTCAAGAGCACGGCTCCTACTCGAGTTTAAAAGGCAGCCAGATGTCTCCACATACTGTGGGGCTGCGAGTCGCTGTCGCAAACCCTTTCAAAGCTCAGCGAACTGGAGTCACAATGCGAGCTTGATTTGCTTGGCTGAGCGGGGAACTTCCCGAGCTGCGAGCAGCTGAAAATACGGTGGGAATGAGTCAGTTCCTTGGAGCTTGCGTGGGAGGCAAAGACAGAGCTGTGGGTGGCTTCAAAGTGTTAAACAGCCTTTTCGATTCAGGCCCCTTTGCTCAGAGGAATAAGGAAACGGAGATGTTCGCCCCGGCTGGGTCTGGTTTCATGGCTTGGGTCAGCCTTGGGAAAATCGCTCTCTGATAGGAGCAGCCGCTTCCCAGGCACACAAACCCATCGCTCCCGAGGGAGCTCGGCTTCAGATGGGATTCTGTGGAGTTCGACAGCGACCCACTCAGTCCCTCACCCACAGCAAGGCAGCAGCAGCAGCTCCCCATTGTCTCTTAACATCTGCGAGCTGCCCCCAAGGCAGGGCAGAGCCCCAGCAGCTCCAGGTCAGGCATTGCTCTGTCCATCTCTGCATCTCCCTGCATTCCACCCCTTTTCCCTGAGCTGCCTGGCTTGAGAACTCTGCCAACACAGCCACCTCAGGTACCCAGTTCCCTGAGATGACAGAGAGCTGCTTCAATCTTTCCAATTCTCGACTGGCAGGGAGTTTCCCCATCCTGCAGTCTATCATTCCACCCCCGGTGCCAAGAATTTTGGCATGTGGTCCTACCCGCAACTGGTTTGCACATAGGAGGGAAAGGGGATGCTGCGGGTTAAATTACCTGGTGCATTGGAAATTCAGGCCCCATCCAGTTACCTCCTGCCAACTGTTTGCCATTCAGCTTGGTTCTCCTATAGTGCAACTGGAGTCTGGTCAGCTCTAAAGAGGATTTATTGCTTTTACTGGATCAGGCTCACCCTTCCATTTAAGTGGATTAATGTGGGTTAGCTCCACACAGCATTAGCCAAGTCAACAGAAAGTTCCCTACTACTGGCAGTGTTGTTGTTTTTTCTCTGTCACGACGAATTTTAATGGTCTTTTTGTGCAAGAGCAGCTTTGCAAAATCTTAGACTCCTGCTTTCCAACTTAGATGATTTGGCATGTGAAGAATGCAATGAATATTTAAACCTGTAGTTTGGCATAGCCTCCACAGAGCAGCTAGAAACCTGGTCCTGGTCTTTTGGGTACCAGCCAGCAACGATGCAAAACCCCAAGCTTGGAGGAACAGCACGGGGAGCTTGTGAGGTTACATAAATCTTTGGTGCTCAACCAAAACCTCTTTATACTCTACCATTCTTTAGATTCTTGAAATTAACCTCAGGATTCATATGGAGGGGCTGTATATTGGTGGGAGCTGTGGGTTATTCGATAAATGACTCCGATCACTCCTCTGGTCATGTTTTATTCACGTGAGAGTGACTGCTGAGGGCTGTTGTTTACCCCTGGAACCAGAGTCCCCAGCACAGCAGACAACGTGCAGCCATGTGGCAACAATCTCTGCCTGGAAGATCTGACAACCAAACCAGATTAGACAGAAGGGTCATAAAGGAAGGCACCCCTCATACACATGGGTGAACTTAGGGCCTTGCACACACACACAAGCAGCCACCAATTAAGAGTTCACTGTAACCCCTTTGTACCCCGCTTAGCCCACGGCAAAATCAAGGAAAACAGCCTCAGCTTTATTGGCTGTAAAAGGTTCAGGAGCCACCACCAGAAATCCTCCATCACCCGCTCCAGCACACAAGGATAGATGCTGGAACTCAGCCAAGACCAACGTGGCTTTCATCTTCCACATGAAAGGGGGCTCCCTTTGGCATTTGGAGGCCTCTCAGGTTTTTTAGGAGCTGCTGTGCAAACTTGGGGTCGCGTGAGCCGGAGCAACGCGAAACTTCCAGGGCAAGCAAAGGGTCTGTGTGCTCTGGAATGTCAGTGGGAACAACCCCATCAGCAGAACAGCTCCAACAGGTATCAGTGTGTGACCACCAGCTACGAAGGATGGCAGTGGAAATGGATTTCTGACCTCAGTATCCCCTGAGCCATGGTTTCAGTAGAGATATTAGCGTGGAAAGAGGCACATTTCTTCAGAGCTCTTCCCCTCTGTCTCTTGTGTGGCCTTCTGGAAATCCCAGATCTAAATATTGGCACTTCTGTGCTATTGCACTTGTGAAGCCATCCTGTAGCCAGTGGCCTTCTTCACACACAATTATATTTAGAAGGCTCCATAGGCTGGTATGTCATTATCTCAGTGTGTTAATTGATTAAGTCTGGCCTACATACAGTCAGCTGGACTATTCTCTTTTGGGTTGTTATTATTAGCAAGACTCAGACATTTTAAGCCTTTTGGAGCACAGGAATCTCTCTCATCATGCAAGCAGAAGCCCACAGAAATCTCTTGGAATCACAGGCTTTCCAGCTACAATAATTGAGCTTCATAGATGGAAAAATACTCACACTGATGCACAAGAAAGTAGTAAAAAAGGTGAAAGCAGACTTCAGTCTGACAACAACAACAAAAAATCATCCACCTACAGTCCTTCAAAGATGCAGCCAACACTGGCAGCCGAGTTAACAAATTGTGAAGCAGACCATCTAGCAGTTAAGGTCAGACGGAAAAAAAAACCCCAGGGATTACTTGACAGATTTCTTTGCTCTGATTGGGAAAACATGTCACTTCCCTCCTAGATATCACTGGGATATGTGAAAACAAGGAATCCACAAGCGATGAAATAAAGAGGGCTTGGTTTCTAAAGGATGTGTCTGAGCGCAACTGGCTGTTTGAGGGAGAGGTGTGGTGTGAAAGCAAAGCTGCTCTTGTGGGGTGGCTGTTCAGTGTCCAGCAGGGCACGACTGCTGGCCGAGTTTATCCACAGGTAAGGCACTCCTAACAAGGGTTTCCCCACACTGTTTGCCCAGTGTCTAATCAGGGATGAGCTCAGCAAGGGCACTGAGAGCTCTCTGTTCTACACAGCTGCCTATTTTTGTGAAGCCTGTAGGAAATTAATGTCTATGAGACCACAGTTTGGTTTTCCCTGGACATGTGGCTCGAGAAGCATCGCTGGAGCAATGGACGGGACAAGCAGAAGATTAATGGTGCAAATAGAAATCTGTATGAAACCAAGCCAAAGATGAATTTGTGTGTGTCTTTTTTACTCCAAGCTGTAATTAAATTCAATGAGGCACAGAGCCTTAGGAGCCACATCTTAGAGGGCCCTGTACCTACTATTTTCAGTGATCTGTGGCCTGGTTTCCAGAGATGCTGCTCATCTCTACTTCATGTTGAAGCAATTAAAATTCACTAAACGACCAAATTAGAAGTCTCACATGAGAATCCAAACATCAACCAGCAGAACCACCAAGTTTCTTCTATTTGACTGAACTGCTCAGCTGGCCAGGCCTCGTATTAAGCAAATCAGGTCTTTGTGTTATTTCTGACAAAGGCTGAATAAATGACCCTTAAATGGATTGTGATGGCAACTTGGGCCGCACAATTTTCCTGTATTTCATGATAGGTTTTGGGAAAATGCATGGACCTTTGCACAAAGAAATAAAACCCACAGAGGCATTCTGGTGTTCCCCTGTGCATTACCCAGGCTCTTAGAAAAATAGCTGCTGATAATTAGTCTCCTAACCCTGTATTTTGGGGGTGATTATACTTCACTAAAGTCAGCGGGACGTTTGCCATTGACCTCTGCAGGGCCAATGTTTTACACCTACCAAGCTCATGGGAAAAAAATTAAGAAGACATTCAACACCTCTCAGAGCAAAGCCCATTGAGCCTAAATACAGAGTTTACATCTTCCTGTCGTTCAGCCTAGTTAACAGTCACAGCCACAGCACAGCTGCTTTGGAAAGGATCTGAGTTCTAGAAAACAGAAATTATAGATCCAGCTCAATGTCAGCAATCTGACAAACAAACCAACCAATAAATTGCTGTGTTTTCACTACCTGCCTCGTACCCTCGATCTGTTTTGCGTCTTTGACACAGAGGAGGCTCCAGAGAAACTGTGCAACAATAACACAGTATCATCCCAACAATAAGGAAATGATGGTAATAGGATCCGTAAAAGAGGATTAAACCTCTTGCCAGGAGAAGGATTTGGAAGAGGAGATACTGTCATCTGCAAAATAGCTGCCATAGGGCCACAGCTCCTGAACCTTGTCACATCTCAAGGACAATCTTTATAAAAAAGTGCCTGGCAAAACCCCCTCAAACTGTAATTTCAGCACCAGGAAAACCACCAGAGAAAATTATAGAAGAGTTGTTATTTTAGCGAAATCAAATATATTTCAAATAAAAATTTGTTAGGGTTAACGAACAAACTCACATCACTGTTACATTCAACTGGATTTTTTTTTTTTTTAAGAGGCACATAAACTTGCCTGTTCAAGGGGATAAATCAATGACAAATTGTCTGATGCTGGGAAGAAATTTCCTCTGCCAGCAGATGATTCCAATACAGAGTTTCTTGTATTCTTTCCCTTTGAAGTATCTGGTACAGGCTGTGGTTAGAGGCAGGATATCAGCCTGATGAACCCCAAAGACATTTTCTTGTAGCTCAAAGTTCAGATGGTCACAAACAGCAGTTGTTCTGGTTAGAAAAAAGCATCACGCATTTGCTCTGAGTTCAAAAGCTCTCTGCTCAGCACCTGGACTTGCTGCTCCTCATGCCACATCTTTACAACCACTTCCTTCAGGAACTGGCTGTAAAAAGTGCTCTGATGGTGACAGCTCTTAAAATGTTATGTATGTGAGTGGGTTTGAAAACACAGTCATTTCAGAGGTGCTTCTTTGTTGCAGGACCTTTTGGTCATGAATATTAGTACCCAGGCATCCTTTCAGCCTTTTTTTTTTTTTTTTTAATCTTTGATCGGAATTTTCAACCTTATATCAGAAATAACTGCTGCCATCTGGAAACCCTGCAAGCTGTCAAAAGTGAGTGTGAGGTGGTTGAGGGAACCTCCCTGCCAGTTTGTCACTTTTTAAAGTCAAAACTATTTACTCCTCCTATCTATATTTCTTTTGTGAAGGTCCAAGAAAATGAAATGTCCTGGTAATTGGGCACAGGAAAAAAACAAAACAAAACAAAACAAAACAAAACAAAACAAAAAACCCCAGGTGACAAGCTAAGGTGCTAAGTTTGAAATCAGTGATCCTAGGGTCCCACAAAACCTCAGCTGTCACTAGGACACTTGCTCCTTTGCAGGAGCAGAAAGTGGCTCCCATTTCAAACAGCCTTTTAAGACAGAATCAGGGAGTTGGTGCGCTGCGTCATTTGAGAAATCCCCTTTTAGGGATGTTGACTCTCATTGAGGAGGATGGGGGAAGGAGAATGATGGAATATCCTCAGCTGGAAGGGACCCACAGGGATCACCAAAGTCCAGCTCCTGGCCCTGCACAGGACACCCCAACAATCACACAACACTCACTCCACGTGCCTGAGAGTGTTGTCCAAATGCTTCTTGAGCTCTGTCAGTCCTGGTGCTGTGATCCCTTTCCTTAGGAGCCTGTGCCAGTGCCAAATCACCCTCTGGATGAAGAAACTTTCCTTAATATCCAACCTAAAGCTTCCCTGACACAGCTTCAGGCTGTTCCCTTGGCTCCTGTCCCTGTCACCACCGAGCAGAGATCAGTGCCTGCCCTTGCTCTTCCCCTCCCAAGGAAGCTGTAGCTGCAGGAAGATCTCCCCCCAGCCTCCTCCAGGCTGGACAGGAAGAGCATGGGAAGTTCACCCCGGAGAGCTGCCAGTCGAGGGACCTGCTCTGGGTGCCAAACCTTAACATACTGTCACCCAAACTCTTCAAATCCCAGCAGAGAAATCCTGGATTCACTTTAGTGTATGGGTCTTTTGCCACTGATTTGAGTGGAACTAGGATTTTAGCTCAGGGAGCTGGAGAACAATCTCCAGTTGTCTCCTACCTGTTGCTGAAAGGATTTATTTAAAATTTATTCAAAGTCTAGAGAAGCACAAATGCAGCAAATAGCATTGAATTGGTGATGGCTGCTCAAGTTTTGAAATTAAATGTATGTGGTGTTTTTGCTACCTCTCCAGCACACTGCAGCCCTTCAAATCCCTCTGCAAAGATCTTTTTGCAAAGACAGGGGTTAACGTGAGGACTCACCCTGCAGCCTGCTCCAGGCCTGTGGCATTTCTGGCCACATGTGGAAGTACAACTATGTCTCAGCCTTGTGGCAGAAGCTGTATTTAAACTGTGGAACTGGCACTGGTGCAAAGGCTGCCCTGCTCTGGCCAAATGGCTGGCCACAAACCCCTCCATTTCAGACGGATGAATGAAAGCACAGGCTTTCCTGCTTGCCAAAAAATGCCCATGGTTTCCCCAGAGCCCAGTCAATGGCCCCAAGAAACAGTGTCACTGATCATCCAGCACGTGACCCTCGAGCCACAGCGAAGCAGAAAACCCTCTGAGCAGAGTATCTCTCTGTGCTTCATCCTACTGCTATTTTGCTTGCTGTTTGGAAGCCTCCTCGTTTCTGTGGCTGGTTCAACCACTTAATAAGGTTCTGGGGTTTTGCTCTCTAGATGAGGATGTTCACTGAGATCTATTCACTAAGTGAACAGAGAAATCCTGCAGCCATCCCCAAGGCTCGGGGTCACTGCACAGAAAAAAAACCCCATTCATTGTTGCCAAGCCACCAGGGTCAGCCATAGAGCTGGAGTTTTCCCTGTTTATTTAGTTCTTTAAAGGGTAGCTCTCACTTAGGCCTTTAGATCACGTTGGTAATTTCGGATTTCTGTTCCAAAAGGATGTGTATGTACATATCCATATCCATATTTCCAGTTTGACAGTGTGAGCCATGCTGGTGGTCTGAAGGTTCTCTTGGAGGCACTGACCATGGGCCCTTCCTGGCAGGAATACATGGAAAAAGCTGGACTAATGTCCAGATTGGATTTCAGTCCCCATGCCCGTGCATTACTGTGACAATGGAAGCTTCCTTTTAGGTACCCCTCAAAAGAAAATAATAAAAAAAATAAAACTGGATTTCTTTTTATGTTTCATATTGAGGATGAACCATATTTCCAGCATCTGCATTCAGTCCTGACTTCTATTTCCCTTTTTGTTTTAGCTGTTCAGAGTTTTCTGTTCAGACTCCTGAACAAAACCAGCAGAGCACTGCTTCTTTGGGCTGCCCACACCAAAATAACTCTCTGCTGTAAGTTGTGGCCGGCACTTTTGCAAAATGTGGTTGAAAGTTATACTTTGTAACCTGGCTTTTATCATTGTTCTCAGGAAGTTGTAAAGAGTAAGCACTTTTAAAGTGAAATCACTTGTGTTCAGTTGTTCTGGAATTGGGCTTTTAAGCTTGGAAATGACTCTCTGGGGCACAAGGATGATAGTGCCTCAAACTTGAGAAATGTCTGAGCTTTTGGTTGCTGAATGAGGTCGGAGCTAAATGCAATCTGCACATTGGAAATCTCAGATTTGAAAATCGGTCACACTTGGAAACATATCAGACTTGATACTTCAAGGGTCTCGCTGTCTTGACGAGTTCCCTATCCCTGCTCTTTTTTATCACTGAAATGTCACATCAAGAGCTCTATCAGTTAATGAGATAACACTGGCACAACACTGAAGTGGGGAAATGAAGAGTGTGAAAATCAGCAAAGTGCAGTAAGGCTGATAGTGGTCCTGTCAGCTGCCTTAAAACAGATGTTGGCCAATTCAGCAGCTCATCGTGACTTCAGCTCAGAAAATGCCAAAAAAAAAAAGGGAATGCCAGTTCACGTGACATTTTCTGTATAATTAATAACAATTAAGTAATCTAGATAAGAATTAAGTTTAAGGCTGTGCATGACTTGGCAATGTCTTCCCCATCCCGAAGTCTGCATTAATTCTCTCTCCCCGAGGCAATGATACTCCCATCAGTGACTCCTCAGGTGATTACATGAATCACATAAAGTCTGAAAATCACTTGGTGCTTCCCTTGTCACCCCAGAGCAGGGAGCTGGGCTGGCTCAGGCAGAGATGGGATGTGTTGCAGTCCTCATAAATGAATTTACAAGCAGGGAATGAGATGAATGGCATGGGATGGTTGTGCACTACTGCAGGAAGGCAACTAAAAATATTTGGGAGGGGGTCTAAGTATATGACCCCAAAAATACACACATACTTTCCACCATTTAAATATCTTATCGCTGGGTGGAAGCCAAACATTTTTCTATTTATTTCCACGCATGTCATCAAGATTCTAAGGAATTTAATTGCCTAAATACATCCTGGAAAAGGACAAGGTGTCAGGAGGATGTAAACCCACCTAACATCATGTGCTGAAGAAAGGAAAGCATCTCCTTGCTGCTCTCACAGAAAAAGGCTGCATTTCTTTGATTACAAGTTCTGTCCGTGCTAAGTACTGAGAACACATGCAACAATTCCTTTTGTTTCCAGGCGTCCTGACAGCTACTTCAAATTTGCATTTTTAAGTGGAATTAGCAGAGAAAGGAGATTTACACACCCCTTGCTGGCAGCTTGGTTCGTGCTCCCTGCAGCGAGGCTCCTGATAAAGCCCAAACTTCCCAATTGATCTCCAGGATGACAGGAGAAATGACCTTTGGATGAAGACAGTGGTGAACTCGTGCCCAGGGTACTCCAGGCCAGTCTGTGTCACAAAACCCCTGTGTGACTTTATGGAAATCAAAACTCCTGGACTTGTTTTTACAACAGGAGCAAATCTGTTTTGCCCATCTAAATTGCAAGAAGAAAACTTCCTACCCAGTGATGAAAGGAGGCCAGGTGAACTCTCCTCATGCATCCTGCTCCTGAAAGAAACACCAGGCAGCTGAATTCCTGAGAGATGCTCCTTACCTTGGCTCCTTAGAGAAGAAGAGAGCTGCAGAAACTCACACTGGTTATCCCTTGCAGCTGCCCTCCCCTCACTCTGCCACTCATTCCTGACTTTGCTGCTTCTGTGAGGAGAGGCTTCCTGAGGGAACAGTCCAGAAAATCCTCTTTTCCCTGACTCTTTAGTCTCACAGGCTAGAGAACAATTCACAGGTTCTCCCCTTCCCAGGGGAAAAACCTGGGTGTGAACTGGGCCAGCACAGCTGCTGCTGAAGGAGGGAAAAGAGATGCTGGAGAACCACTCTGAGCCAGGCCACGGTAGCTGCACACTGGGTGTCAAGCCCCTGCTAGAAAAGGCCAAGCTGCATTTGTCACAGCCTAAAACTAATGTGAGGACGTTATTCTAAAATGTATTTTGTATTATTTACTAGTGAACTAGATTTTAGTTTTAAACCATAAAATATTCAGCATCTGGTTTCATACGGCTGCAAGCTTGAAGTACCTGTGTCCTCTCAATGCCAGTCTCTGTGACTGCATCCCACCAAGAGGACAGGACCTGTCTCAGATGGACAACATGGGTCAATTATGCTGCACAAAGCTGGCTGACATTCATGGTGCCTCCTATCTTGGTGACACTTGCATTTTCCAAAGATCCAGTGCCCACATGTAAGGTTTTCTGGTTCAGTTCAGAAATCCCCAGGCATGAGCAACACCTTTGATTTGTGGCTGGAAGCAAAAGGACACGGCAGGCTGCAGGGAACATGGTTTAGGCAGGCCTTTTGTGGGATGAGCTAAATCCAAATAGCCAGGGAACAGGATTGGAGTTCTTCCCCATGAGTTAAGAGAGCGTGATGGACTGTGAGCAATACTTTGCAGCTTTGCTGTGGATGGAGCCAAACACCAACACAAACCCAACGATTTTGTGTGCAGCTGAATGCAGCACCTGACCCACAGTGAGCGTTCCTCATGAGGGCTGCAAGTCTTTCTAAAAACCATGTCACATCAACATACCACCACTGGCTAATAAATGTACCCAGGTATCTTTGTGTGAGCAAATCATGTTTCTAGGAATACGTAAACAAATATAAATGAATAAAAAGTGTCTCCCCTCTTACATACTGCTTGAGGCACCTTCGTTGTTCAGCAGCACATTAAAAAGGAGCAACAGCTCGGTTATCACTTACCTGTGGAAAAATAAACCTGGGCTCTGCAGATGTGGTCGGTGTTGGTGTGACCAAGCCGCTGGAAATAATGATAAAAATTCACGTATACTCACTGGTTTCTCCCTGGTTGGTGGCAGCCTGGTTTCCATTTAAACTGGGTTATTTTCTCTTTTCATGCTAAACTTCCCTGAGCAGTGCCAGGCACCTCAGGCCTCTCTCCTTCCCTGTGCCCTCAGCTCTGGAGATGTCCCCATTCTGTTTCCCCCTCACTCCCCAGCCACCTCAACAAGAATAAACAGCACGGTTTTGACAAGAAACGGCATCATTTTGATATGATGTATTTGTATTTACATGGTACATTTTAAAGCAATAGCTACACTGATCATACATATTAGAAACAATAAAAAAAGAAGTTAAGAACTAAAATGTACATCATACACTTGTATATATATTTTTTTTTTTTACACAGAGGTAAAAAGGCTTATAAAAATCAATACAACAGGGTTTTAACTTTTAGTATATAGATACATAATGATGAGGCTTCAGGCACTTTAATTTGTTAACGTGAGCAATAGCTTGGAAAAAAATAAAACCCAAAACAAAAAACCAAAACCTTTCCACAACAGGAAAAAAAAAATTGGTTAATGTTTTTGTTACCACAGATACAAAAATAAAATCTGAATAATTTCTCTCAAATGATTGATGTCAGTATTGCAAAGCTGACTGGGAGAATGCTACACACTGTTCAGCAGCAGTGTGGAAATTAAGGAGAAATATTTACAAAAAACCACCCATTTCTATCCTTGTGCCCTTACACCACTGCCATCACGAACCAAATAACGTATGCAGCGAAATCTACAAGTATTACAAAAACCCAAGAGAAGAGGGAGGAAGGAGGAGGGAAAGAAAAAAAAATAAAAAAGAGGGACTTTTTTTTTTTTTAATATAACTTTTATTTTTCAGACATACAGAAAGGCTTGGAGTATGTCTACTTTACTTAAATAAATAGGGGCACTTCAAGACCGGACAAAAAACTGTAAGATCTTTTTGTAGTGTTGTGCTTTATAGAGAGAAGATCTTACAGGTGTTTGCTTACATGAAACAACTTTTGAGAACAGAAATAAAAGGAAAAGGTTGTTTCATTAATTTTTTTTTTTTTTTTTTTTTACGAGGCTGGCTTGATGTTTACTAGACACCATTGAGAGATTTGTCAACTGCTATTAGGCACAAAATATTTGTATTTCATTCAGCAAACCCAGACACATCACCCAGAGTGTAACACTCCATCCCTTTTCCGCTATCATTCAATTTCTTTTTTTTCTCCAACTGAAAAAATCCCCAGTAACTGCTATGAATTAAACCTACCCAACTCCATAGTGTATAATAAGCACGTTGCATACTTAATGGTTGACTAAAAAGCTGTGATTAACTCTCAGAGGAACCGTTGGGACATTCCACCAAGAAAGAATGGCAAGCATTCCTTTTACATTTATTTGGCAAATTAATTCTTTAAGAAGAAAAAAAAAAAAAATTCCTCTCTTTTAAGACTGATGTCGATGTGCAATAGAGGGAGGGAAAGGACATGCGCCCACTGGCAATTTACTGCAGAAAGAAATTATGGCAGGAACAGCAGTGCCAGCTTTGACAAGCCAATCCCTAGCTGCCTCAAAAGTATTCAGATTGTACTATGCTAGTTAGAGCTCACTGCGCTAAATCATTTTTTTTATTATTTTTTAATAAAAATTATTTGGCTATTCCTTGTAATATATTAGAAAAATACTCTTTTTCCAAGCTAATTACAAGCCTTGTACACAAGACGACATGACATTAAAAAAAATAATTAAAAAAAAAAAAGAAAGAAAGAAAAAAAAAATTTAAAGTAATATTATCCTGCTGTATGCACCTTTATGCATCCACTTGATAAACCTGGGTGGTGAACTGGGGAAGGGGAAAGCCAGGCAGACAACTCAGTCTGGCTCCTGCAAAGACCCACACGCTCCATATCCCACACACAGGCTCACAGCAACGTGCTGTGCGAGGATCTGGCAGAAATTGGGACTGCAGGTCACAGACTGGAAGTGGTAGTTAAGGTCCTGGCTTTGGATTTTGTTTTAAATACCTGCTGAAGATTGCTAAATGTTGTTACTACAGTGGACGCCAATGTTCTCATGCTCATGTATACGGAAAACAAACACACACGATTTTCTACATAATCCACCACTTAATGCAGCATTTCCCCAGAATTGCCATAATAGTGCTTTTGACATTGCATTGTTAGTAATTCTTTGCATATCAACGATTTTCCTCATCTGGAACCTTAGTGTTTTATTCACAGATCTCTACGTTGCTGGCTAATGAAGAAGTTCCCTTTCTTTTTGGGCAGAGCTCTGAAAACACATTTTTCCAATGGTATTTAGGGAAAAGAGAAAAGCCTAAAATTGAAGTTTCCCTTTCAAGTAGTGGTCTGAAATGGTTACAGGTAAGGAGGACTACCAGCTTCTCAATGGTTATGTGACTATGGTAACTGAGCCTTACTTTCTGTTCACAGAGCTTCAGGAACAGAGAAATAATTTAAGATGTTTGCTGAAGGAAATGATGATGGACCCTAGAAGAGAAACTGCAGCTCAGATGGCTATTTTAGCTTTGGAAAACAGAACAAAAAAAACCCAAAGAAAACCACTGACAGAAATACTGTGTTGTGGTACAAGTTTGTTACTAGCACACCTTCTATACACACACGATAGCTCGACGGTAAGTTAAAATATCTTCCAAGTGAGATCTCATTCACTACACCGCCCCATTTCTAGAAATGCCAAAGCTTGCTAAACACGCTGATGGTACCACACAAGCAGAGGCAAGACAGACACAACCTGGAGATGTTCTACAATCCACCACCATTTAAAGCAGTTCTTCTCTCGAACGTATTTTAAATGAAAAGAAAAAATAAAATAAAATATAAACATGTACAAGACAGTCTGTTTTGATTACAGATTAATAATACAAAAGTCTATGCTGTAGGTTAGTTAGTTAGAACAGTTGATGAGCAAATCAATGCAGTGTGAGCCCCAGATGACCCAATGTAAAGTGATCCATACTGGTGGTTTCCGGATGCTGTCGGGCACAGTGGCTGCATTAAAGTGAGTGACCTCAGTGCTCCACAACCAACGTGTTCCTCCAACTACAGGACAAAACCTAACACTTCGAATGCATCTGTAGTCATCCAGCAGCTTTGTGTTTCCCACCACAGCACCTGCACATGACCCCACAGTGGTAACAAGCCCGAAGCGGCAAGTAACAGCACATACATGGAGCAATGAAAGACAAGGCGATAAGGGCCATCCACCGGAGGCAAAACATTTCATCACTGGTGTCGCACGAGCAAGGATCTGTATAGTCTCCTTCTGGGTCGGACATACAGTGATAGAGCATAGTGTCTGCACACCACATACAGCTCACTCGATGGATGCAGGTCTTCACGCGGTCCGGAGCATCCTGGCACTGACCCCGCTTGTTCTCCTCGTGGTTGAACATGTCCCTGCAGTACACGCACCGCGACCTCTCCCCGTCCTCCTTCCTCCTGGGCTTGAATTTGACAGGTTGAGTCTTTATCACAGCACCCTTGGTGTCTTCACCCAGGTCGAAGTCCGAGTTGTCCACGTAAGGGTAAGTGTACTCGTGTTTCGAGGCCTCGCTTTTGGCAAAGCGGACGTAGGAGTCCATGTCGTCAGGGTCGAAGCTCTTCCCTCGCGCCGGGGCATGGCGGTAATCCTCGTATCCAGTCATCCAAATCTTCTCCCGAGGATTGATGCGCACGATCTCCTCGTCGTCGTCCGGAAAGTTGACGTGCCGGTAGGACCGTGGTCCTACTGACTGTGGGAGCAGGAAGGAGACGGAGAGAGAGAGAAAAGATAAGTAAGCTCATTCTGCTATTCATAATCACTGTCTCCTTTGCTTCTTGAAGAGCCAATATTTAACTACTGTGTATTGCCTTCTTTAAATGCCCTTCACAGGGACCCATCACAGAATCCTAGCCTTTGGCTCAGGAGGGAGTACAACTGTCAAAGTCCTACACTGGCCTGTGTGCACGTGGCACAACACAACATGATAAAAATCATAGTGTTACCCCCTTTCTCTCCCTCTTTTTTAATAACAGGAAGCCATTTAAAGCTAATTGAGAAGGAAACAGGGAGCGCAGAAGGAGGGAGCTGTCTCTCAGGCATGTGGAGGAAAACCAAACATGGGCAAACTCTGGCAGACACAGAGGTGGGCAGAAAACACTGGGAAGAAACCTTACTTGTTCTAGATGGTAGTGGTCAGAGCTGTAATGGTCGTGAAGGTGTCCACGAGTGCAAATTCTTCGATGTTCGCAGGAAGCAGGAGAAGCCAGAGTTCGCACGGGCTGTTCCCTTTTCTGAGAGGAGTTGGAGGAGCTATCCGTAGCATTCTGTTTTAAATTGAAAGAGGGGAAAAAATCTCATCATACTGGGGGAAAAAAAATCATCAGCTGTTACCACACAGGGCATTATGAGATGTTTTGCCACTCACAGACTTTGTGCACACCTGCAATATTGGCAACACCTGACTGCTGGAGGCTTCCTGAAGTTTCACATAAAATACTTGAAAGAGGCAGATCTGCTGCCAGGCCATAAAAGCTGTCACCACACACATGGAAAAATAATATGCCATAGCCTGCCCGTGACATGCTCACCAACACCACTCTGTAGTCGCTTGGCATGTTGTTTGTTATCCTGGGCATGGTGGGATGATGAGTGCTCAGCAGTGTGTACCTCTGAGGAGCAAAGCTAAATCCTGGCAAGTGATGCAATCCTGGAGGTCCTGAGGGCTCAGACAGAGCATCTGTGTGCCCAGGCTGTACCTCACCACTTACCCAGGCTACAAAAATACTGGCAATTTTGTTAACCTTTACACATTCTCCAAACACTCACTGAATTCCAGTTCATCGCCGACTGCTTGAATTATCAGCTTTCCTTTAAAAACTTCAGCATTTTTTTCTCTTGTTTCGTCACTTTTTTTGCCACTCACAATTAATGTGCAATGACTGTTACTTGTGTTTTTATACATTCCTGGTTCCCCTGTGAGCACTTTCTTTAGGTTAATTAGTTACATCATTATGCAACAATGATCATGAAAGGGTGAAATATCACACAGCAACATGCTGTTGCCAATACCTACTGCTTCTTAACAATCATGTTTCTCTTCCTGCAGAAACACACAGTGAGGTAAAAATGTCAGCCACCATCTCTCCACAGCCACTCCTTGGTTAAAACAGTTGCCATACGATATTCAGGATTTTGGCCATTAATTCTATTTATAGGTTTTGGGCTTTTTCATATTACCACGAATATCAATGGACAGTTGGTAAATGCACCAGCAAAAAGAGCAGGAAAGAAAGAGCCTCCATGCACAACAAACAGAACTGCTGTAGCACTGCATGTGCCTGAAACATTGGTGCCTGAAATAAAAGAAATCTCCACCCCACCTCCTCTCAACTAACAAGATGTGCTGCAGCTACAAGTTCATGGAAAAGGTTCCTGATTGCCACTGCAGCCAGCTGAGACACAACCTCAAGAGCAGAGTATTGTATCAGTAGTAGCAAAAGACTGAGAAGACTGGTTTTACCTGAAAAACCTTCTCTCCTTGTCAAGAATGCACTCTCTAAACACTATTTTCCAATGAATCGCACCAGACGCGTTTCTTTCTCCAAGAATACAAGAACCCTCATTGTGAATATTTGTTTATTCTGAAAACAACACTCTGAAAGACTCTGCCCAAAGGTGAGAGAACACCTTGAAGCATTACAACACAAAAAGAGATGTTGGTTCCCTTTAACTCTTACAGCACTTTAAAGGCACCGAACTCCCAACTTATTTTGTTGAAAGCAAATACACAGTTGTTTGCAGTGTGATGTAAAGCCAGGCTGGGTTATCTGAGAGGTACAACAAGCAGAATGAGTTTTGAATGGCTGGCTCCCATTAAGAACAGACTTTTAATACATGTGTTTGTTTTAGGTTTTGGTTTTTTTCTTTTTTGAACAAGTACATCAGATCAACTCTTAACATAGTTAACAACCTCTAAAGTGGAAGTGCACCAATATTCAGGATCTTTTAAAAAAGAGGTTTCATCAGCCCAGTCTTCACAACTTATTTTGTCACTTCAAAAGGCATTTCAAATCTGATTTGAACCCTTTAAAGCTAAATTCTTGTGCACTAAACTTCAGGCCCTACAATATCTAGCACATTTTGGAGACATAGAAAAAAAAAAAAAAAAAAAAAAAGGCAGTTTCTACAAATGTTTTGTAGTAACATTAAGCTTAAAACCTGTTTGAAAACCCTGAGAAGAGTCATGATTTAGTTACAACAGCCAATGCAGGTACTCACACAAGTATCCTTCTTGCAGAGATTTATGTGGTGCAGACTAAAATGCTGAGCTGTGACTTAAGTTTCTCAGAAAATCACACAACATACCCCATTGCCCAGGCAGCCCCAGAGCTGCTCTCAAAGCTAAACTCTGACTGACATGAAGGAAAAAAGAGGCAGGGCCTTAAAATGGTACCATGGCAGCCAGCAGGACCCTTCAGCTTCAGTGGATCCACAGCTGAGCCCTGCTGGGACAAGCCTTTTGTGGATACACTCCAAAAACATCATGGGTGCTCACAGTCCAAACAATGCAGCCTGGGGAAACAACCCAGTGGGAGGTCATTGCACATACTGTCCTGCAACTGCCTCCCTGTCCTGGATGAAAATAAAAATCCCACCCAAACTGGATATAACTCCTTGATAATCTCAGCAGGGCAGCTGGGAGTTATAACCAGCCCTCCAAGCACTGTGCTATTTGCTGCCTCTCTGGGAAGGCAGCATTTCTGCCATAGGCAACTGGAAAAGAGCTTGTAGTGATTTTTATCTTGCCAGATTTGTATCTACCTTTGCTTTCCTCCACACCTTCTCCCTTCAGACCCGTCAGGGCAACCAAGCCTCTCCTCCACATGTGTTGACACGGCTACAAAACCTGTTTGCAGCATACCAGCTCTCTGCTTTCACCTTATTCAAAACTGCTGCATTTCCACATTCAGTGTCCTCAGATTAGATGGGCAGTTTGCCAACACAAACACTTACTCTAAGCACCCAGAAAGGGGAAATCAAGCTATCCAAAGCTGGGTCTCCGCTCCTCATCCATAAAGAAGTTCAAGATGACTCCTGGCTGGTGACACTAAAGGCAGTAGCTGGGTGACAAATGCAGTGCCTGCAGAGTTGCCTTGCTGACCATCAGCTGGGAGAAGCACTGGTACTTTCCACCAAGGTCCCTCAGTGTTTCAAACTGACATAGGGGAGAGTGCTCAATACCCATTAAAGCATGCTCTGAGGATTGAAGGAAACAAAAGAGGTAGAAAATTCCTGCCTCCCAAGCAGAAGGTCACCATGAACCCCACAGGCTCCTCACCTGTGCTGGCGGGCACACTCATCAGTGATGTGAAGAGAGATGAGCAAGATGATGACACAGTTTCCAGATGAAACTTGTTACTCACGAGAGTAAAAATGAAAGCTGACCCTAAAAACTTGCTTAAGAATCTCATAATGCTGAGAGACTTTTAACATGCTGGATGTTAAAAAAAACCCCAAACATGATTAAACCTAAGAAGCAACTTGATATTAACACCTTGATCTGACACATAGAATGATGCCACTCTGAGCCAGTTGCTGCTGTTCAGGAAAGAGGTCTTGAGATTAAAATAAGCATTAAAAGTGTCCATTTGGTGGCTCAGCAACAGATTAATAAAAAACCAGCAGCAGCAAACATAACCACCAAGGCACTGCATGTACCTGCTGTGCTGCTCCAAGCTGCCTGTGGAGCTGGCCCAATAAGGGTATTTCCACCTTGGCAAGCTCACAGAGCCATGGCCAGGACCACAGAGACATGGGATGGCTTCTCAACAGCAGCTAACTAAATGGCCGGGGTCTCTCCAGCCTGGGAAAGAGATCATGGCAGAGACCAAGAAGATGAGAAGTCTACTGAATTGTGAATCCCATAGGAATGTGAGCAGGAAGGGATTATTGTTCTAGTATCCCTCAGCAAGGAAGATCATGAGGCATTCACTGGAACAGGCTCAAATAAGGCAGGAGGAGGTGCTTCTGACAGTGGCCATGGCTAAAATGCAGTTCAAGAAGTCAGAGGGAAACTCTCAAAAGAAAATAAATGACCACAGATTAGAGGCAGGATGATGCCTCAGGCCTCTGCAAGTGTACTGTTCTCTCAATTCCCCTCCACTGAACCTGGACTTGGTGACCAGTGAAAACTGGGCACCTTCAGCCAAGTGCCACCGAGAACAAATGATGGCAAGACTCTGTCAGTGAGGGAAGCAGGGAACAACTTCTGTCCCCCACAGGAAGACTGGCCAGGATTATCTACCATCAGCATAGCAGGGAGAATTTTGGGGAGGGTGGTGAAGGGTGGAGACATGAGATGTTTGCTGTAAGTCTTCCAAATACAACACACTCACCTACAGAAATACATCTAGAAAGGACATGGCCTCCAGAGCCAGGCTGTTTCACTGATTGAAAATCAGGGCACAAACCACTGAGCCACTGGTCTCTCAGAGAAACACCATCTTCTTCTCCTCAAACCTGTTAAAACTAATCCACCTCTAGCATTTGGTTTTGAGGGGAAACTACTGAAAACATGCCTGGTAGTCACAAAACAGAAAAGAACCCAAAACTAAAGTTGCTGGAACAGGGAGTCTGATAACAAACTCTGTTTCAACATGCCCTCAAATGCTCAATCACAAGACATTTGTGCTGCTCATACCAGAACCTTCTGACTGCTACAGCAGTCACAGACTCTTGTGGTTTCACTGCTTGGATAACAAAATCATTAATCATGACCGTAAGAGTTATTTTATAAAAACCTGTGCAACACATTTCCTGTTGCAAGCGAGGTGGATGTATCTGAGCGAGCACACGTTCTGCATGTGTGGTATGGCTGCTTAAAGAAATAACACCAGGCTTCTACAGGCAAATGATGGCACTGTGGTAATTAAAAAAACAAGAGAGAAGCATGTCCTTGTTTCCCCCTTAGACTTTCAGAAGTGACTCATTAAATTAAAAAACCTCAGTCATTAGTAAAGAAGATTATGTTAATCATTTACTGCAGTTTATTTCTCATTGAAATGGATTTGTTACACAAGAAGTCTAATCAGGTACCTAAGCAATAAGCATAGATGAGCATCTATGAAAAAAAACCCACGAGAAAAAGAAGCCCTCTCCTGCTTCTCAACTGGACTGATCACCTTGCCTATAATGGCTTCACAGAATAGGCTCACTCTGTGTGATGCAACATGCAAGGCTGACTACAAAAAAGAAGAAAGATTATTCCTCTCAGAATTATGAAGCAATACAATCTATGGCAGCTTGTCAGAAATCAGTTGCCAGAGGGAAATTATGGAGTTCTGTCACTTAAAACTTCCAGAAGTGCTCTCTGACAGCTAAAGGATTTGTGAGTTTGCTGTCAAAAATAATTGTGGGTCAAGCAAGACAAGAATTTTTTTCTTCCCTCCCTAGAATATTAATGGTTGCATGAAGCAGGAGGGAACAGATGTATCATGATGTTGAACAATTAGCTTTGCAAGTAATGGTCCTGAAGAAATCAAAACCCCCTGCCAGCCTGGCCTTTGCAAAGCACAAGCCAACCTGTTCTCTATTGCCCTGCTAAGCTTATCTCTCACTGCCATGCAAGCCCACACACCACAGATCCAGGGGGCCTCTTGTCATGCAGCAGGGAAAAGCAAAATTTGGTGGGGCTCACGGTCTCACCTTTACCAAAGGCATCCCTCTGCAACAGCCAAAGCTCCTTGCAGCAACTCCTGGGTTCCAGAGCATGCTGAAGAAGAGCCACCTCATCTTTTGAGAAGGCATCCCAGGACAAGAAACCCAGCTCTGCTAGGCTTGAGGATGAGTCTGGAAAAGTGACAGCCCAACCACCTCTGACAGCCCTCTGCAATGGGCTCCCCCAGCAGCAGCTGGATCCCTTGGTGAGCTCTGCCCAGCTGCAATCCCTTTGGAGAGCCCCAGCACATTTTCACTTGATCCTTCCACTGGAACACAGGGAGGCACAGCTGTGCTATCAGTAAGGAAAGGAAGAATGATAAAGGCAGCAAAACAGCTCAGCAAGTGAGTGATACCGAGCTCTGCGCCGGCCTGGGCCTTATCTACGGAGCCACTGTTTAGGAACTTCACAAAGAGGAAGTCTGAGAGTTATTTCGGATGCATGGCAGAGAAACTTCCACCTTTCCAGAGAAATTAAGATAAAATACAGTCTCCCAGAACTCCCTCAGCTTAATCTTGCCAGACCACAACAAGTCCTTCCGTTCTCCTCCAGCTTTTTTTTTATTATTATTATTTTATTTTTAAAGCCTAAAGAGATCCAGCACTTCTGAGTTTCACAGATAGTGGAACAGCACAAATCCTAAATTTTGTCTCAAGACACCTTTTTCTCTCTATTTAAGAAATTTAGAAAAGGGAACAGCTGACATTTTCCATCAATCTCCAAGAGTGCCCTGTGTACTCAAGACAGTCAAATTCAAAGAGAGCTTAGATTATCCAAATATTAAGAAAAAGATTCAGTGTGAAAAATCTTTTAAGATTTGAGACTCCTGTCTCCTAAGCACAAACTTTTAATTTGTCACAGCAAGACAAAGCCGTGGAAGAAAATGCTTTTGTCAAATTTCTGTTTGTTTCCCATCACTGAAGAGAAGATTGAAACTGTACTACAGAAAATTGCTTCCACAGAGTTTTTGAAACATTCTGCCACTCTCGTATACTGGGGATGGCTGGAGCTCAACATAGTTCTATTCTGCTGAAAATCTTTAGGAAAAGCTTCATGTTAGATCATATTCCAGTTCAGTTCAAAGACAAATTGGCTGTACACAACCATCACAATAATCATGGATCCAGACTTGTCCAATACCAGAACAGGAGTAGAATTTCTCAAATGTTTGGACTGTTTTCTAGTCACCCCTGAAACAAACACCAATATAAAGCGCAGAAGGCTAGTTATTTTTTACTGCTACCTTTCCTTATTTTAAGTTTTTGTGGTTACAGCTTTTAGTGCCAGAAGGATGCTGGTGGCTGTGCTGGCTGAAGTCAGCAAAACTTAAGGAACATTTCCAAGAATTCAGTGCACAAGATCATCTCCATTAAACTCCTGCTAAACCCGACTCTGGCATCATCGGGCAGCTCTGCATGGGCCACAGATGTGGCTTTAACAGCTCACTTCAAGAAGTGAAAAGAATATATGAGACTCAGCCATGATTAAATGACATGACAAACACTCAGATGTGGTAAGGGGGGAAACCTCAGGGAGATTTTCCTGTTTCACTACTTTGCCTCACACAGGGCATCAGACATGTCTGCAAAAGCAGGCCATTTGAAGAGACACAAAGAGAAACTTTGTCTGCAGAAGTCAGAGGAGGACTGCAGTAAGTCAATACCCCATTTTGCTGGGACTCAGACCTGGACCAGAGGCTCTGAGCAGGTCTATTCAGCATTTCCTTCCCAGGATACCCCTCCCCCTTACTGCACCACTGGGCTGGGGCACCACTTCCATGGAAAAAGTCTTTGCATCAGGTACTTATAAGGGAAAACCGTAATGTTTTAAGGGGGGGAAAAAAAAAACCCTAAACCACAAGCTCAGCTTCTAGGGCTGCTCCCCCAGCAATCCCACAGTACAGTGGTGAGAGCAGGGTGGCTCTTGTGTCCTCATCCATGTGGAGAGCCTCTCCTTACCAGGACTCCCACGCTTTCCTCTTCATTCCTGCAACTCCTCCGTGCTGTGGCCTGATTGGATTTCTCCATGCTGAGACAAGCTACACTGCTTCAACAGGATCTTTTTACTTAAACCTGGGAACTCTTTACACTAACCAACTGCTTAAAACCATCTAAGGATAGAGGCTAGCCTTTCCCTTTTGCAGAGGCTCTGTTAATCTGGTTACACCTTGAAAATGACATCCTGGTGTGGACTACAGTATTGCTGGATGCTCCAGCATCCAACATTTGTGCCTGTACATCTCTGCAAAGATTAGCAGACTCTCCTTCTCTAACAGTATTATCCACATCACCACAGCTGTCCTCTGCTAGGGCCAGGAGAATGGCCACCATGAACTGCTGAGAGGAGGTGATGGCCACTTCTTCCCCTCCCAACCAGCCCCATCACCTGCTCTGTGGGCTTGTGTGGGTGCAGGACCACAGGAATGCAGCCCAAAATCACTTTTGCATCAGCTCCCTGACCTCAGCTGACCATCTGTGTGGTGGCACAGAGAGCAGAGGTGGGGGAGGCTGGAAGGGGAGCTCCTAATTTTCAGGTGCTGACAGGGAACTCAGCATATCCAGCACTGCCAAAAAGCATTCCTTTTGCAAGATGGGTGAGGATGCTCGGAAATAAAGGAGGGAAGTTCATAAGGGGGTGTTAAAACACTGGACAGCTGAGAGCAGCTGGGAACAGATGGCTCCACAAAACTCACCATCTCAGCTCCTCTATACAGAAACTTTCAAGGAGAGGGGAAGGAAATAATATTAAGGGGGTAAAGAAAAACACTGAAGAAAATTAAATTAGTTAAGCAAAAAGAATGGATGCACCTAAACCATCATTAATGTCTTTGATGCACCTAATCCATCATTAATGTCTTTGCTATGTATGCCGCAGCCTCTAAATTCAGCAGTGCTCCTCCTATATAATACAGCAGGTTACAAACAGAGGGAGGAAAAAGTAAGTTAAATGCAAATTTCCCACAGCATACTGATACCATATTTTAGGAAGTCAGTCAGGGGTCATTTATTCACACAGTTACGAACATCGATGATATTTTCGCTGGAATTTATCACCAAAATAGAATCCAACAGCTGATGCAAACTTTTAAAATACCCTCCTCATATGCACTGCAAATATGTCAGGCTCTGCTTAAAAATGTAATGGCACTTACTTACTTCTGTCTTTCCTTCTCCTTTTGCAGAAAGAGCCAGAGACATATGAACTGCTTCCTATAATCACTTCTGATTTAATTTTCATGAAGTACTTACAAGATACAGGGCAAGCAGAGCCTTAACAAAACACATTAGACAGGTGAGGGAAGGAAGCATTTTAGATGCAGTTCTTTATAATGCATTTCTGCACTGGGCAGAGCTCTACTCTGAGCTCCCCAGACCCTTGTATTCTGTTGTTCATCCTCAGCTATTACCAAACACATGCTGGGAGGCAGAGGGGACACCACTTTTCAATATTTTCTCAGTCAGAAAGTTGTGAGGTTTCTTTATGGCTTTTTCTTTTGTTCTTTTTCGCCTTTTTTTTTTCTTCTTAGAGGCGGGAGGGGGACTCTGTCAACTTAAAAAGAAAAATCTTAAAATCTCATATAAAAGTATGCTTCATTGCTAAGCTTTACCTAACTACTCCTTTTCTTTTCCATATTCTCCAAAAAAAACCCCCAGAAACCCCAAGTAAACAAACAAACAAAAGTCCTCCCAACTCCAATCATTCGAGAGGATCCAAAATTCAAGGACATGCTCTGGGCAGCCTCAACTCTCTTGTTTGTTTTGGCTTTTTCTTTCCTACCTGTTACACAAGACGACAGATTCAAATCAGATTTGCCGGTGTTTACACAGCAGGTGGGAATCACAGGCTCCTTCACCAAGAGGAGAGCAGGGCACTCCTTTGCCCCACACTCCCCACTCAGCTCCTTTCCTAGCGCTGCCCAGAGGATGCTCCAGCTCTGCACCAGCAGCCGAATGCTTTTTCCCCCTTTCTCAATCGTGCAGAGAGCTTTTCCTGCATCCCTGTGGGTTATGTGCCAGGCTGCCATTCCCTAATCCCTTCTGCTGCAGCACAGGAAGTTGTCAATCATCACTCTGCCCCCGGCCAAGGCTGCCTCCTCCTTCCAACAACAGTGTTTACACGCCGTGCTGGATCTGCTCTGCCTGTCACCTTCAAAGGCACTGCCTGGGGCCAGCCAAGACACCCCAAATCCAGCTGTCCCTGCTGCCTCCTCCTGCCAGTGCCCTGGGACAAGGCGTTTTGTTCCAACACTAAGAGAGCTGTCTGCTGAAAGCCGTTTCCTCAGGTTGGAGATGGAAGTAATGGAAAAAGGCCATTTTCTGCCTCTGTCGAATTTTCAAGCACCCTGAAGCCGAAAGAAAGACCTGTACACTTCAAAGGCTGACTGCACAGCACAGATTAAAGAGGGAAACTAATGGAAAGCTGCAGGCGCATCAACCATGTGCGTTCAAGGTAAAAGCATACACTCGGCCATAACACAGCCCCACCAACAGCACCTCACCTGTCCTGGCATCTCCTTGCCTCAACTGAAGGATGAATTTCACAGCAGAAACACGGAAGAGGAAAATGCCATAAATCCTAAACCTAAATCAGACACAAGAGCCACTTTGCTCTTCTATCAGCAGCAGAGCAGAAGTCTTGCAGAAGATGATGTATCCAAGGCCAGGGGTGTACAATGAATTTCAGGTGGCACCACCAATATTGGTGGGATGGCAGAGTTGTTTTTTTTTTTTTTTGCCTGCTGCTCAGCCCATCAGCTCCAGTTTCCCTTGAGCCAGCACTTCTGCTTTTCCAGCCCTACAGCGAGCTGGCTCCAGGAGCTAAACCACCGGAAAAGTATTCACTTTCTTTTATAGGGCTCGTTTTTGGTTCACTTCCCTGGGCTGGCTCAGCACAGAGTCAGCTGTGCTAGGAAAAGGGGGATGGAGGAGCCCATCTCTGCTCTGCTGCGGCTAAAGATGCATCAGTCAAGTAGCATCCTTCAGCTGTGCTTTCATATAGGTGCTAAAATAACTCCTGCAACCCCAAATCCTGCTCCCCCACATCAACTTCACTCCTGGCATGACTGTGCTGCTGAAGCAAGGTTGGGATACTGAGCTGGCTGGAAAATAATTTGCTTTTCGTAGGCATCTTCACTCAAATCAGGTCCCCCTTACATAATACCAAAGAAATGCCCTGGGAACCATGGCTGAACAAAAGCAAAAGTAAAAAAACAGAAAGTCAAAAAAACCCCAACCTTCCCCCTTTTTACTGTATGTTAAAAAGGGCAATTTACTCTTGGTTGTATTTTGTTTCTGACACATTTGTGCCTTAAATACACAAATGCACTACAGCATTCAGTTCCAGGTGAATTAAAAGGGAACACTCTTATAAACAGCTTCACACTTTAACTCATCATGTAGTTTATTACTACACACTTCTTTTTTCATAAGACAAACATGCAGCAGTCAGATTTAGAATATCTGACAACAATTCAGATACTTTCTGTTTAAGAATTTGTTCTTCTTTTTTGTAATTCACTTAGAGTGAAACAGCACTGAAACAACTGAAACTCAGTCTACTTGGGAATTGTGTTAAAATTCCAAATCTTGCTCTACAGTAAGAAATGCACGCTTTACCCATCAGAGAGTGACACAAAAGCAAAAAACCCCTTCATGATAAATACAATAAAGCAACACAGAAATTGTGCAAGATCCCTTCCTCCCCTTCCTCCCTTTTAAAGGAAGCAAACAAACCTTCAAACTTGCTATCTGCTCCCCCTGAGCTCTTCACTTACATCTGTCATATACACAAGAATAAATAGATTTTATGTTCTGTGTACCTCCATACCACAGTAATTTTTACATATCCTTCTGTCCAAATGACAGGTTATGAGTAAGAGGAAGCAAGGGCAATCTATAGGCTGAAGTACATAGCAATTGCCTCTACATTTTTGAAGGACTTAAGGAAAAGAGCAGCTGCCTTTCCAGATGATACCACTGTTTCAGTGATAATAGTATTAAATTATCAGTGAGTACAGCCTGCTTGTACTGGCAGAAAAGAGCAAGAAAATAAATGGGTTAATTTCCAGCACCACTTGAAAGAAACAAGAGATCCTGAAAGAAAGGGAGAAATACAACACTAGAAAATAAACCTGACAGCCAGAGAAAAAAACTTTCCACTTGACCTTCCCTACTGAAAAATCTCTTTCAGCACTGGTATCCATTCCCATTGAGTGACGTGAATTTGTGTGGGCAAAGCTAACCCGAAGGCAGGAAAAAACCCCAAACAGATAAAAAGCAGCTAGCCTTAAAACTGGTGCACAGTCAGGACCTTTTCAGATTTTTGAGGGAAGGGTTTGAGCCTGCTGGTTTTTCTGTGTGTGAATTTCTCTCTTCTTGGCAAGTACTTTCTTTCTTTTCCCCCCTTTAAAATCTGAATTAGAATAGCTGTGGTTTACAACGCAAGCCCAAAATCCAGACATCAGAGGATGTGGCCAGCAGCAATGAACCCTTTGGCTGCTCACACAGAGCACAGCTGGCTGCTGGGCAGGAAGAAGAACAGAACCAAGGCCATCATGTCCTGTCACTGTGACAATCCCCTGGTTGGCCTGCTCAGAGCAAACAAGGTGGATTCGCTCGAGGTGACAACCCCATCATTCCCATAGACAGCTCTGTGTCTCCAAAACACATTTTCCCCTTCTGCTACTTGAGGACAGCATGAAGAAAAAAAGGAAATTGCAAGCTCTTGTGGCTCCTCAATTTCTGAGCACAACTTCTGACTGAAACACATCTTGCAACTCAGTGTTGCTCTATTCTCAGCAACATCATTTTCCATAGAGGGCTGGGATGAGAGATGCCCCAGCATTCTACAGACCTTACAAATATATTTCAAAGTATTTGGACTGGGTTTCTACTGTCTTCTTTAAATAATAATAATAATAATAAAAAAAAGCCACAGTTGTTCTTTAAAAGAACCATCTGAATGTGAAACGACCAAGCCAACAAGAAAAATTAGATTTAGTGTTTATCTAACAAATATAAATCTTATAAATTTTAACAGTGAGGCTGTAACATGCTTGAGGCCCAGATGGGAGATGAAAGTAGACAGAAGGTTTCAAGGAAAGGCAGCAAGGATAAATCTGTTTTTTCAATTAGGAAAACAGAAGAGATGCAAGGGAGACTGTAATGCAAACATCTGCCCCAATATGCACTGTTCTGGTGGAGAAGAGGTAATCGTGTCCATCTCTGAAATGACTGTCAGCAGTGTCCAAGCCACACAACAAACTTCCTAACTCAAACATCTCCAAGCACAGGAATATCCACAAGAAAAAGGCCCAAGAGGCACAGGATTGCTCCAAACACACAACTGGTAGTGAAAACATGAGCCTGAAGACTTCTGCTGGAAATCCAGAAAGAAAAACCAGTGGCAGCAAGATCTGTCCATATTCCCTTAGTGAAGCAGGAGAGTATTCTCCCCAGCTGGCAGTTGGGGAACCAAGATAAGATTTCAGCCAGGAGTCAACAAGAGAAGCAATAGATTGAGTGCGTGCACCTTGAAATGCAACTCTGCACCCCTAGACCACACCTGCTCAAACTGCCAAACTCTGCAGTCTCAAATTGAACAAAAACTCTGACTTCAAAAAAAAAAAAAAATTGATTACATAAAACACCTGAGATTTTAACATGCATATCAAACCTAGTAAGGTTGAGTTTTGCTGTGTTCTCCCTCACATTTCCCTTAGAGCAAAAGGAGAGTGCAGTCATTTTTAGAGTCACAAACCAGAAGAAACATGGGAGCTGCTGCTCCTCCTGCCAGTGGGTGTCTTTTCTTTAGCACTAAAGCAGGCACAAGGTTGCAGATTTATCTGAAAAACACATGAGTGGTGTTTCAGCTGAACTGGTCATAAGGTTTCAGAACAAACACCTCTGCTCTTTCAGATGGGATGCTAAAAGAGGCCATTTCAGGCACTCTGCAGACTCTGGAAGACATTGACCTTTTTTCCTTGGAATCAATTCACAATTTTTCACTTCGTGGTCATGTGGGATTATTATCTGTAATTGAAAGTAGAAGTGTAGATTAGGGGGAAAAAAATTTACACAAGAACTCAATTATATGGCAAATTCCGTGGTTGAGGAAGTACAGAGTACAGTCAGTCTGTATTAAACCCTACCTCTGCAATGAATGTTAATTAAAGAAGGCTGAAGATGCAGGCTGGAAGGATGAAGACAAACAGAACAACTCAGCCTGCTGCAATGACAGGAGACAGAACGGATGGCCAGTCTTACTCAGATTGCATCTCTTGAGAGGACGATTTATAATGTACAAGACAGAAGAAATTTATTTGCTAACATATGGAAAACATTTATGGGCTCTTCAGAGGATCTGCAACTCCAGAAACACAACTACGTATTGTTAAAACCCCTAAATGGAGATTTCATTTTAGAAACAAGCGTTTTTCAGCTTGAGGCTGTGACATTTAGCTCTATAGACTGTTGTTTCCTGCCCTTGTCAGGTATGAATTTCACAACAGGTTGTTTGCTGTAGGTCTAAGCCACAGGAAAGGTATTAACTGGCAAAGTCCTGTTTTTAAAGACACAACCCATGCCTCAGAAAGATTGATGGGGAGTGTTTACCATAGGGATGGGGCAGGATATTGCTGCCCGAGTTATCATCTTAGCTCTGCAAGTTACAGTCCTGGGAGGAGGCTACTGACACAGCCACAGCTGCAGATAATTCAAACCCCAAAACAAAGTCTGCCTTCTGATACAAGAAAGTGATCCTCCACTAAGCCAGGCAAGGTCAGAGCCTGCAGGAGAGCTCTGCCTCAGGGGCAAACCTTCTCCTCCCCACGGAAGTAACCTGCAGGATGCCTGCAAGGGCTGCACAACAAACAGAGGGGATGATGCACCAGTCACACACACAAAACCACACACATCCCACCGGGCCACACTGGAGCTGACACCATCAGGGGCTTTAGAGAAGCCCTGTGTCAATCAATAGCCAACAGCTGGATGGGAATCAGGGCTTGTATGTAATGAAAGGGTGGTTCTAAAGCTGGGAGCATCACCTTGGTGCAAACATCTGTGCACAATGAAGTTGAGGTGGCCGGCCACGAAGCAGCCTCAGAAATGCGAAGTTTTGGATGGCTGTGCTTGGACAGATTGAAATATCTTCAAGAAGAGCAGGACTTCAGGCCAAATATTTGAGGCAGCAGTGCAGCAGCCATGGCTGAGATTTTCAGAGACGGGTAAATGACTGATTAAATGACTCAATCATGCAGATGCTTTGGAAAATTCTGCCGCACGCAGTTAAGTTTATTCATGCATGTGTGGGAGAGGGGGAGGACTGTAAAGATTTTAATAACTACCTTAGGAAATAAAAAAGAACAAATGTACTTTCTCTTTAAAACAGAGAAAAAAAAAACCCAACCAAACCCAAAAAATCCACTGCTGTGGCTGGGTAAGAGTTTACAGAAAGTTGTAGAGAAGCTTTGTGTGGAAGGATGACCCAATGGACTGTGATACACAAATCAAAATATGTGCAAAGAAAGAATGGAACAGAAGGGTAAAAATAAAACATTTCACAGCCCTATCAATTTCTTCCAGTTTTAAACTGCTCTGTGCTTCAGTATGTTATTTCTGGCTTATGCAGTCTTCATACTTCACCATAACCTACCAGATAAATAGGAAGTTGAGAGCTTTGAAGAGCTTAAGGACTGCAGGGAAAGGAAAGACTTCATGAAGACATATTGGGGAAGGAGATGTCCCCAAAGCCTTATTTTTGGAGTATGACAACCCATCCACCCAGGTGTGCCATCCCTACAAACAGTACCATGCCAGGTCCCACCACCAGTGAGGTCCTTCTTGCACACTGGAGATCACAAAACCCTGCAGAGGTTTCCCTCGAGCAGTTTGCTCCTCCTTCTCCATCAGGCACCCTACCCATGAATGTCTGCATGGCAGGGAGTCACCTGTCACCTCTCCAGGGTCAAGTGAGTGGGAAAAATCTCCTGCAGTTCTGGCTCTTCATTTTGAAAGCAGGATTTTGATGCAGCTGGAGCAGGATTCATCCAGCTTTTTCAGTGTAAAGCAACACCTATTAAAGGCAACAAGTTCTTTCTCCTTGTAAAAATCATTCTTTTGAGTTTAAAAATCAACACTGAGCCACAAGATTGAGCTTGTGGAGAAATTCAGGAGCACTCCCAGGTGGTGCCTAAACATCAACCACTAAGATTTTAGCAAAAAATACACTCTGCTGTTTCCACAGGCTTGAACTATTGAGTATTCCAATATGTAACCCAGTGAGAGCTGGCACACACCCATCCAAGGCACATTTTGACAGGCACTTTCTGATGAGCACACACACACCCCCCAAGAGTGAACTGTCCTCCCCCAGCAGAGCACAGCTCACCCAGGGAATTTGGAAACAAAGCAGCACGTTTTGGTAAAAGGCTCTGACTCCACTGGTGCCTGTCCATGTCCCAGAGCCTATAAATCACTCCTGGCAGGTAGTTGGGAAGCAGCTGCTAATGATAAGTTTCCCTGCAGAGTGCAGGAAGTCACCTTTTAACCCTGCCTGCTGTTGTTTGTCTCCCTGAGCGTGACAAAAGGACAGATGTGGACAACACTGTCAGCCCTTGGGAAGATCCGGTCAAAACTCAGCAGGGAATCTGACGTGGTCCCCAATGCCACCCTCAAAAAACACCTTTTGGCTTTGGATGCTTCCTGGGAGTCATTTTCAAGCAGCTTGATGCTTGTGCTGATTTTTTTCCTCCTTCACTCTAAAAATGCAGGGAAATATCCCAAAGACAATTTTGAGTTTGTTGTTGCTGCACTGAGGATATCCCACCTTCCCCTTTCCTGTCACCCTCCTGCGACAAGGAAGGCATTTGTAAAATAACTAATATGTGCACATGGGGGTTGAATTAAGGTGAGCAAATAACTTTATATTAAAAAAAAGAAGTATACAATGTGAGCAACTTGTTTGCAGTCCATAAAATAATCCTAACCAGTCACATTTTCAGCTAATTTTTTTTTTTTTTTTACTTTTTAACTTTCCTTTTGAAGTTAGTAACTTCAGTTTCAGCAGAACTCCATAACACATTTTAGACAATCCACAAAAGCAACCTCCAACAGCTCACTCCTGTTTAAGTCACTGCTGCTTAAAGAGATGCCACACCACTGTGCCTTCCTCCACCTGAAGAACAACTTTCTGCTTTCCATGTACGAGTGAAAGAAACACCTTTAAAGCTTGCTTGCTTACAACTGTGATTCAAAACCTTGTTTCCTTGAGCATGTACCTCAGTCTGCAGGAAGCTTCTCAAGGACAGAGAGAAGTATGAGCAGGTGTGTGCACCACCTCAGTCTACGCCAAAAAAAATTCAAGGGTGATTATTTCTTCACTTCTAGCCCCTGACATCACCTGCTCTGACACGCTTTTCACATGGCCACAGGAGGCCAACAGGAGGTCTCACATTCTGTAGAGGATATACCTCCATCAAATAAAACACACCCAAGTGTCCAAACACGATGGTGGCTGAACGCCAACCCTGAGGCATAAAAAGAAAAACCCTTTCTTAACCTGACCCTAAAACCTGACCACGAAAGAGAAAGGCTTGGGGTGACTTGTACTTACAGTGAAGACATCATCATCGCCGACCTCGGCCTCATTGTGAAGGGTGGATGAGGAAGTTGTAGATCCTAGAAAAAATCCAAACCAACAGCTTTTTTTAAACATGTGACATTTCCATGAAACTTCTGTTGTTCTTTTTTTTTTTTTTTTTTAAACAAAAAACTGTTAAACATTCGGATTCTCGCAGGTTTGTGTGTCATAGATGTGCCAAAGAGTGGCTCAAATGAAGGAAGGCCAACCCATCTGCTGGATTGGAGAGGTAAAATCTGGAAAAGTGTTTCCTGAAATGCAACTGTGTGGCTGCCAATGCTAATTAACAATGATAAAAACAGCAGTTACCACTTCCAATTACAGAAGACTAATTTCTCAAGAATGGTAAAGCTATGTACTAATCAGTGCCCCAGGCTGATTCTCAGCTGTCAAGAAACCACGTATAAGTTTTTCACTTACTCCCTAAATCTGGGGGGGAGAAACAGGCTCTAATTTAAAATAAGATGAATCTCACTTTGACAATGAAGAGTTAGATTGGGTTTTTTTTCCTTTTAATTTTTGAAGCTGTTACAAGGTCTTTTCTCTGTTATCACCTACTTCTCAGAGAATCACCTTGCCCCACATAAAGTATTTCAAAGGAGCTGATATGTGTAAAACCACAGACAAGAGAAAAATCCTAGGGTGCAATTTTCATTAGGTAATCTTCTGGAAAAGTAGGAAAGCATATCAAAATAAAACTTTCCTCACCCCACAGGTGTTCCTGCAGAGTTGCTCGAGGGTCTGGTGAGCACCCACATCACAGAACTGCCTCAGGGAAGGGGGCACTCACCATTGCAGGGCTTGACACCAAATTTCTGCTGTACCTAAAAAGGAATGACTCCTCTCCCTATACCAAATCAAGAGCCCAGACCCCCTTCCTGACTGGCTCCATCTACCCTAAGGCTGCCAAGGAGGGTGGGTGCAGCAAGAGGATCTGCTGGGGGGAGAACCTTCAAGTCAAAGGTCTGTTTTTTTCATGGAAGCCCACTGCTAGACTGAATTATGGCCACAGCACATCCCTGACCAACACAACAGAACGGCTTGTACTGCCTTCATTCTGGAAATTTGTTAAAATAACGTGTTTTATATAACGCAATTGGCACCAGCCTGGGCTGCTCTCAGTTGCATCATCACGAAGATGTGCAGAGCTAAGTGTGAAAGCCCACTTAAAACACTGAATAATGTGGAAACATTTGTGCCATTTGCTACATTAGCTTTAAAATTAAAAGAAGCTGAAGCTCTGTGGAGCTGCATTCTTGTACCTGTGCCCCAAACTTCTGATGCTACAGGGAATGAACTGTTGGTTAAATAGCCACAATAAAGCAGTGATTTTCTGCAGTGAAGTTCTGAATGCACACTTAGTTGTGCTGAATATTACCTGCTGAATTTAATCGAGTTATGAGAACAAAAAATGAATGATAAATGAAATCCACTGCCCAACGCTGTGTGTGCATGAGCAAGTTATTGTTCTTCATTCAGGAAGCCTTATTTGGAAATTAACGAGGAACACATTCATGAGGATCAGCCTGTACTGTTAATGGGATAAATATAGATTTGCTGATTTTGAAGTATCTGAGATACAGCAGAACTTGATTTTAAATACCTCCACCGTGAAATGGAACAAGAACAGCAAAACAGGAGTTGCCAAGTATTGGCATCTCCAAAATACTACTCAATACAGCTGAGTTATTATTTCCTTGAAACTTTGCACAATCCCATGCCACTTACATAAAACATCACTTTTATGACTCAAAATGCTTCACAGTTTTAACAAGAAGAAGAAAGAAGGAAGTCTACTGTAACTTCTTGATGTTAATGGCATAGAAAAAAGCAAATGAACTGAGAACATCCTTCCTCTAACTGATGAGGTATTTCCCAGCAAGGAGCCCTGGAGAGATTAATTCTCTCCCAGTATCTACCATGCTCATGTTAAAGTAAGGACAGGCCACCCAGAACATTAGGCTGTCTTATGGAGCTAATGTCCTCAAAAAGAATACACATCTATACAAATATCTGAGTTAGTACCCTCAGAAAATGTACCATCTGTATATAAAAATACCCTGGTAACACTGGAAGAGAAGGCAAAAGGCTTTGGACTACTAAGTCCCTACATAAAGTAGTATGGTTAAAAAAAAAATCAAGAAAGAATTGCACAAAGAATCAAATTTCATTAAAATAAAGTACAAGTGAATTATAGCTGCATTGTGATTGCCTGATTGCAATGAAACGTGGAAAGGAAAAATTTATGGCAACTTCAAAGCGCGGACAATTCAAACGCGTTTTTTACAGAATTAAAAAAACAACACCCCAAAACACAACAGAGTCTTCAAGAACTACCATTCAACTAAGAGGATGCAGACAAAACTAATTACTGCAAAAGAAAACCAAAACCAAACCAAGGCAGGAATTAAATCCTATGATTTAACAAAGATTCAGTAAGATGAGATTTGGTTGCAAATAAAGAGCCTGGGCTGTCTGAGTGGCCATCACTAGTGTGAAACCCAAGCCTATGATGAATAATGGGGAGAAGTCTGGACAGACAGGACTGAAAAATACTTGACTGTAACACCTCTCAAGGCGAAAACTTAATTCTTAAAAGCTAGAGCTTGCTCAGTGTAGGGTAAGGGCCTCAGCTTCACTTGGACACATGCAGAAGAGACCTTTAAGCCCAAGAACTGATGTCAAACACATCCCTCTCCCCAGCTCCCTAACTCAAAGCCCCTGCCCACTCTTCCAAGGGTGGAAGTGTCCATCCACCCCCAGGCTACCTTCGATGAGGTCCTCGATGGCTTTCCTCACTCCTCTGTCGAAGGCTCGAGCGTCAGCGGGGCTTTGGAAAGTGAGCCCAAACTTCCTGTTGTCAACTTTCCAGTGGTGGAAGGTGGGGTTGGCCTTCGTGTACACCAGGTCCTTCTTCACAAAGCACTCCAGCACCACCTGGGAGGGGCGTGAGCCCCCAAAAGAGGAGCAAAGTCACTTTTCCCACCCCAAGGACACAGCCAGCACCGTCTCGGGCTGGACACAAAAAGCAAGCCAAGTCATGCCTCGCACAGGGGGAACATCCTTCCCCACCAAATTATGACTAATAAACACCAGACACTGTAATTGTTCTCAAAACCATGGCACATTCATCTTTTGCTTGTGCTTTGAGCAGACTCGTTCCCTACCACAGGAGAATGTTTTGGACCCAGCATGGCACAGGTTAAGCTAGCAAGGGGCTCAGGAGGAAGGAGAACTTCTACCCTCAATAATTTTGCTCAACAGGAATTTCATCCAACAGCAGCAGATCTAGGAGGTGCTGCAACACTCCCCTCACTGTTTTTAAATTGTTCACCCCCAGCCAGACACTCATCTCAAGTTCTGCTGTGCCAAAAACCATCTCTAAAGTGATGCTCAGGGACAACAGGAATGGCTTGTCATGTCTTACTCCACCCCTCAAAACCGTAAGCGTGGCTCCCAAATAATGTCAAAAAAAAGCATCCTAAGCAAAACAGCATTGTGAAAGACAGACCATAATTGAAACAGCTTTAAAACACCATTCTTTCAGAAAGCAAGATCATTTCTGACTCAAATAATGTGTTTTTTTGAGCCTGTGGAGGAAGTGCTGCTTTTAAGCTAGCCCATATCTTCACAGGAGAGCATTTCAGAAGAATCAAATACATAAAAACAAGATAACAAATGATAACATTTCAAGTGGCCCCTGGAAATCTGGAAAAGGCTTTATTAATTTGATTTGTGCAGGGATAGAAGAGAGCTCCTTTTTAGATAAACAGCTACCAGGAGAAACCAAGTGTGTCAATTCATAAGAGACAACTTGTCTTCATATTCTCACTCAGCTTGTTCAAACCTTGAACAGCACGCAGCATAAATAATTCATGGCCCTTTTAAAAGGCTTGCACTGCATTACTCAGTGCAATGTGACTGGCTTCATGGGCTCTTTACACTTCAATTCACTTCTCACTTACCCCCGCACTAGGTCTAAGAAAAAAAAAGAAAAAAAAAACACAGGCCCTTTTTCATTCAAAGGGGATCTTTGCATGTGGATGTCGAAAATTTACCTGCTCCTTCCAGGTGGAAGCCTAGGTAGCAAAAAATGGCAATTCTAGATGAGGATTGGATTTGTTTTGTTCAATCTGGCATTATATACACGAGTGTTTTTTATATATTAAAAAAAAAAAACAAAACAAAACAAACCAAACTTGCACAAGAATACAATAGCAATAGACTCGGGATAATTCTCATTATAAGAACAGACAAAAAGTTGAATTAGGGTCTATTACCAGTTTGTCTTTCTGCCTTTCACCATGGATTAGAAATCCACTTCTTCCATTGCCCTCGGGGTACGCGACCTTGCAGACGCCAACTCTACTGAGACCGCCTCCTTCTTGTGGCAACCATCCCCCACTGGAGTCATCTCGGGTCATAACCACGGCTTTGACTCGCACAATGTAGCTGTCACTGCAATGGCAACAAGACAAAAACACAACCTTTGGTGAGCATCACTGTGTTCTCCTTCTGGGGGGCGTTCACACGGCGCCGCGCTGATCCCGATGGAGAGTTCCTGCCCGGGATGGAAGTCCACCTCTACCGTGGATGGCCTGGGATGCTCCAGCAAAGAGACCCACCAGACCTCAAGGGATGAACCTGCCAGGCTTCCAGAGGTCAACACAGACCAAATAACCTGACACTCTTTGTCTCCTGTAGCTTGGGGCATCAGAGCTCCAAAGTGCTGGAAGGACACACGGAGCTCAAACAACCCTGGAACAAAGTGTTTCAAGGGTTCTGTGACCAAATCCATGAAGTGGGCTTTTGAAGACGACTCTCAAATTCCTCCACATCCACATTTCCCCAGTTTTATGAGGAAAACCCCACAAATGTGTCTCCAGCACCAAACCCCACAAATATGTCCCCTTTCATCTGTACATCACATGAAAGGAGATGCAAAACAGCTCAGCTCAGGTCATCAGGACCGTACCACGTCCATCAAACAGTTTCACCAGCATTTCACAGGGCTTTGAAAGGCTGAGCATCCTAACCTCACAAGAAACTGCTCTGGAAGCAGCTAAGATCTGGGAAAAATCCAGATGCCCACCACAAAGGTTCAGAAAAGCTCCCACAGAGACTCCAGGCCACCTTTTCCACAAAGCAGTTGCTCCATCATCTACTGGGGACATCACCAGGGTCATTAGGAAGCAGAAAAGCCCCAAAAGGGGCAAGAAAAAGGGACATGCAAAGGGAAAGTGCCCGAGGACTGTCCATCTCCAGGCCACCAGGTGACCTCACCAGGAGAAGGAAGATCAACACACAGAGGGGCTCCAAGAGGCAGCCTTTCACAATGGCAGGTATCATCCTTTTTGGAAAGAAATTCCTCCCTGTATCCCGGTATCTTCCCAGCATCCTGTACAGCATGACAAGCACTAGTAGCTTTCTTCACCCTGCACCAGGTAAAACTGCCTCATTCTCAGACTATTTTTGCAGCAGTTTCAGGTGCTAACACGTCAATTCCAAGCTTCCCTTTCTCTTAACGTAACCAGATGTAACATCTAAGCAAGCAGCCTCATGGACCCTACCTGAGGGCAGTCTGAGGACAAACCAAGGGAAGCAGTGAGCATCTTCTGGGACCAGCTTATCTCTTCTGCAGCTACACAGATCTCACAAAACACATGCTGCAATTTTCTCTCCACAGCCTTGATTTTATGGATATGCCAACTTCCTCACTGGACCTACACAATGATGGCAGTGCACAGATGCTAGAAGCTCATCCCCTGCTGCCCTGAGTACTTTGCAGTGGCTGATAAAAAGCTTTCCAATCTGATACACTGCCACGGCTGACACACACAAGGTATTCAGGGAACTGAGAAACTATGTTTTTAAGAATATTTTTGCCTTAAAGCAGCTTTCTGGTACAGTAAACAGGGTAAGTGTGTCTATAAATGGATCCAGTTACCTTTTTATTTTTTAATGAAAACCCGTTTCTAGCTTTTACAGTGGCAACTTTAATCTCCTGACTTCCTGATACTCAGAAATAAGCAAAATACTTGAGCTAATTTCCTACTGTGCAAAAACTGAGCTGCTTCTATGCAAGACAGTTTTTGTTTTCTTCTCTGTACCTTTCCCATATGGTCTATAAGGATTAGCAATTAGCAGATGAAGTAAAAAGAAAGCCAACTATACGTTTCTATATCTTTCTACTATTCCCCAAGGATCCTTTCTGGATTTATTTTTAGCTCTCTTCTGAAGTCAGAGCCGCTCAATACGACCTTCCCTCCTATCCTCCCACAAAAGTCATCCAGAGAAACTGCTGCTTCTCCTTCCAGGCTTGAAAATTGCCACTGGCATTACAGCTTCCTGCAGGATTTACCATTCACTTTTATGGCAGCAGTTGGAGCCTTTGGCTGTCCCAAAAGTACTGCTGCCTTGAGTTACTCTGCTGCAGAAATTGTCCACTTAAAGGAAAATCAAGCAAGAAGCAGCTGCTCAGTACTTTGTGATTCCTGACAGTTCTTTACGCATTTCCATCATCTCTCAGTGAATTCTCTAGGTCTGTAATTACATTTGAGTATTACTGGATACCTATACACTAAATTTAGCTGCCATGACTATCCCTGCCCATTACAATGACAGTCGGGTGGGGCACAGAGCCACATGGTTTTCCTCTCAATATCCAGATCTATCTATGACCTATGGCCCTTACAAACTGCCACCACATGCTGAGAGAACACCATTTAAACTGTGCTCTTCCCATTCCAAAGACCAACCTCCTTAAATATATTAAGCCATAAAATCTAGCTTCCACCCCCCTACCCCAGCAAGATGACCTCTGCTCCCCTATTAGACAAGAGCCTTGTCCAGCAGAAGGTTTCACCTTTGGCAGGGAGGGCAGAGCTCTGGCTCAATTAATGTAATCCCTTGGCAGGCTTTCCTGCACGATCAAAAGTCACCAGTGACGCTGGGCTCCCTGCAGAGCCCCTCTGCTCCAGCCACAGGCACGTTTCCCAAAGCCCAGCCTGTGCCAAGGGACTCAGGGAAAAAAGAAAGATAAAAGGCAAGGAGGTGGTTAAGGGTTCCGAGGGCTCGACATCCTGGTTTAATCGCTGGATTAGGACTCAGAAGCTGCAGGGTTGAATTTTCAAGGCTACACACAGCTTCCTCCGGTCTTCTACGTCTCAATCCTGCCTGCTGTTTCCATCCACAAGCCTAGAATAGGCAATGCTTCTTTCCCTCATGCCAGTGTTGATAAATACTTGGGAGGTACTCAAATATTTCAGTTCCATATAAGGATCTCGCTTCCTTAGTGTAAAAGCTGTTTATTTTCTTTGCTATTTAATTTTACGCGACCGCATCAAGGCTCTGGCTGGTTCCAAGCGTTCCAAAATCCTGAGGAGCAAAGGAGAGCCATCTGCAAATCCCATGTGTGTGCCCCTGGTGAAACCTTGGTGCACTGGAGTAGCGGAACAACCACATTCAAGCCATCCATCTGCATTTTTAGTATGGTAACTGCAATTTGACTCCTTTGCAAGAAATGGTTAACGAGCTACACGAAAATATTTGGTCCATTACAATTAATGAGGCACTGATAGCTAAAAGAATGAAGCAAGTAGAGAAAACCTCGCAGTAGCCTTAGTTCCCCTTGTTTTATTGGATCCTTGAAACTTTTAAGACTGCTCTAATTGTTGGGTTTATGGCCTACACTCTACGTGTTTCATGCAAACTGCTCTTAATTATGCTCTTAAATGCTATCTTAACCCCACAGATTTGTCTACAACAGTCTTAAAAACTTGGGAAGAAAGTATCTGAAGGGATTACCCAGCTGCATGGCAGCCAGCCAGCATGTTCCAGGGCTGCTCCAGGTTGTCTGCCTGCCCCACCCTGAGTAAAAAAAAAAAGAAGAATGAACTTGGGGAGTAAAGGTAGCGCTGAAAAGCATGTGCTGTTTTTATTGGAAGGAAAAGAGAGCCCTTTAAAAATTATAGCTCGTGGCTATGCACATGTATCTGTAAAAGTAAAACAGAGTGTGTGTAATTGCCCTTCTGGAGGACACAGAACTTTCCTAAACAAGAAGTGACTGAATATTTATCACCTCTGTCATCACTAAAGCCCGGGTTTGATATCTCTAGTCCAACTCACAAAGCATTTGTGTCTCTAAGAGACAGGTGACATTTGAGGCTGGCAGAAGTGCTGTCCCCCACCATGTACACGTGGGGTGCCACCATCCTGTGCTCCCAGACATAAACCACATCACCTCCAGCAACAGCAATGGGGACAAAGCCATCAGCCCCTTTGTATGGCTGGTGAGGGCTTAGGGCTGCAATCCTGCATCCAGGACTAAACACCAAACAATTCACTCCTCAGTTAACGCTTCAATTTCACCACTGTCTTCATAAAAGGAGGGTCAAAGTAGACAACTCCCTTCCACCAGCTGCTCTTCTTTTCCACTTTGCTTCCAAAGCAGCAACTGCAAATACCATCTGAGATGTCTAAAAATCCCAACGGGGAAAAAAGTAGTCCAACCTACCACATTTACTACTTTTTTTTTAAAGTCACATTTAGTATCTAAAACACTTCCCAGACACCGTCCATAACTCAGCAATATTTTTCCCCTCTAGCCAAGCTACTTGACCAAAATACAACCTCATAAACTTCCATGCTGCTGCTGCCATAAAGCACTTCGATATTTTCTTCCCTTCCTGACTCTACAACTCACAAAGGCAGGAGAGATCCAGGTCTCAGAGGAAGTATTTGCATATAATGGGTTTCAACATTATGGACTTCTGTCTTGCACTGACGTTCCCAGTTCCCAGGTTTCAGGGAAGAGCTGGAAGGACAGCAGGAGGCTGCTAATGCAACAGCAGCAGAGGTCAGGCTGTTCAGCTGAACCAGGCACATAAACACAATTTAAACTATTTGGATCCAAACAGATGTAACTTTATGATTACTGGGGCATAACCTGTCTCTGGCTGATCTGGATGTATTTCACAGTGCCAGGTGTTTTCTCTGCCTCAGCAGCTCCAACAGCTGGAGTTAAAACCATCCCATTCTGCCCAGGTGATTACTGCAAGTTGTACTGTGAGGCTGCTCTCTGCAGTTCCATCCCACAGCCAGAAAGCAGGGACATTTTGGTGAAGACATTAAAAGCTGCTATTTTTGGAGTCCCATTTCCTTGATCTGTCGGTCAGTTTATGAACCTTTTAGCACGGGTGACAGATCTGCAGATTATAACCAGCATTTTCTTCTTCAAATCCCAATTTACCCATTTGTTCGAAAGAAAAAAAACTTCTGGGAGTATGCAGCTATAGCAAATTAAGTCGATATTTCCATACCATTTAGATTTCCAGCAGGTTTGAAACTTATTCATCAAGTATCACCAATGAAAAAAAGACATCTGTGCCTCTCTGGCCAGATCAAATGTTAGAATGGAATCTGAAGAAAACCATGGAAAAACTCCCCAAAGTTTTCCTTGCCCTCACCTCTGCACCATACCAGGAACAAAGAACCACTGTACCTGTAACCCAACTCCTGTATAACCAATTTGCAACCTGTATTTTTCTGGTTTTCAAATCAAATACCACCAGGATAAAAGGGCACCGGGGAAATTTTAGTTTCCACGCACTCAAGAGTAAATACAAACAATTCAGGCTCCACATTCCTTGCTCCAGAGATGCTGGTAGAGCCCAGAGCAGCCCCAAAGGCAAAATGAAGAAGGGTCAGGACTCCACAGCCAAGCTTGGGTTTGCTTCCAGTGCTGCAGAGCATCCAAAAAATCCTCCATAGGAAAAACTAATAGCAGTTTTGTTTGGTTTGGGGTTTTTTTTTTTTTCCTTCCAGAAGAAAAAGGACTTCTCAAAAAACCAAGACACCTGCAACAACCCAGCCGCCCGCCTCCACATCTCCCTTAAATGCCGAGGCAGCGAGGAACAAAGGAACCCTTTCACCAAAACGTTTGTTCAACATTTAAGGCTGATTTTATTGAGTTTGCGAGAAACAGCTCTATCCTAACTACCTCAAATGGGATTTCATAATCCCCTAATTAGTTCAGATCCTTCCAGGAAGTACATGAAAATTCATTCCTGAAATACATACATATATATATATATTCAAAAATATACCTATTATGTAGTCCTGCATGGACTAAATCCATTTTTTTTGGCCAGCATAACATCCTTTCCTGTGCCAGACTTGCCCAGTGATCCCCACAAAGCGCTGTACACGTGGGCAAAACCTCAAATGAACTGGAAGCAGCTTTTTTAGGTAAAAAAGCTGGCTTACAAGCACGCTGATAGGCAAGCAAAGATCCACTGTTGCAGCTCAAGCACACGGAATTTCAGGTCTCTCCCCAGAAATCAGCTTATTAAACAATAAACAATATTGAATTAAAATGACATTTTAACGGCACTAGAGCAGATTAACTTACGACTTGTGTCTGTATTGAAGCATTTATGTAACATTGTTCAAACTGTGTTAGAGCTATCAAAAGTCACAGGAAAGCTTGTTACAAAAACACACAAAACAATGTTTGACTTTTTTTTTTCCTAAAAGGCAGTCATGACATCACTGGGACACGCATACTAATGACAAAACTTTTAATGAGCAACCATTCAGTGAAATCTCTTAATAAAGGCTTTCCTCCAAATTTGTTGAATGGATCAGTTTTGCAATAAATGGTTGTAGGTGCACACGGTGATACATCTTGAGAAGTTAAAAGGAGCAGCACAATATATTTGAATAATTTGCCCTGCACCTCATGAAGTACAGGCAAGAGTTGCAGCCTCAAGTCCTCCTATTTTCATGCAGGAGTATAAAATATTAACAGATTACAAGGAAGATAATTAGCACCATCATTTACAGTAATGAGTAATAAATTGTTGTTGCATGACAGATAGTATTTGCTTTATATCACGTGTAAGATAAGCAAAAAATCACATAAAAGTTTAGCTAGCCAAACAGGTAGATTCGTAAGATCTGCATCCTGAATTGATTCCACCCAGCTCAAAAAAAACCCCACAACCAAGTTCTGCCCTAATTTTTTTTCTAACATAAACTGACCATAACCATCCACTCCTGCTATCCTATGTTAGCTAATGGACAGCAATACTTAGCAAAAACCCCACCCCAATTGACAACCACAGAATCTGCACTCCATAAAAATGCTTATGTGTGCAGACAAACATATACAGAGTATTCCTACAAACTCCAAGTTTACAAAGAAAAGAAAAAAAATTCGTTCACCCAAAGGAAGTTGAATTTTCCCCCACTCTCCTCCATTTTGATCAGTGGAGACTACAACTGTATTTATCCCTCTGTAAACATCCTCAATGACACGTATGTTATAACTAGGAGGAGTAGATAATATTTTGCAAATATTAAAAAAATAAAATGATTCTGTGACTCAGTTCCAGCTGGGTCTCTATCAGAGGAGGGGTGAGGGAGTAAGCAGGATAACTGCAGTCTAAATCTAAAGGGTTTTCATCTTTTGCCAGATAAATGAACATAAAAAAAGAAAAAAAGACATTCTTGGCTATATCAAAACCATCATGTACTAGTTTTTGCCTTCAACCTTTTTTATAAGTCCCCTATGCCATCAAATGTCCATGGAGAGGGACATCAAGGGAAGCAGCTTCCCAGGTAGCAACTATTTTTCCTACTGGTATTTAGAGAAAGGGTGAATGGTAAACCATTAGTTCTGACAAAAAAAAAAAAAAAAAAAAAAATTCACACGCAACCATAAATGAAACGCTGCATTTCACAGAAGAATTCATACATATTCAATGACAAATTACATGCTGATTTAGACAATATTCAGAAGGGTTGTGGGGGCAGATGGGGGAAGGCGGAGGAAAGAAGAACCCCAAGAGTAAAAAAAAATAATAATAAAAAAAAAATACAGAATTACAGTGCAGCCAGAGCACTCTTACCTGCCGGGGGATGCCATTTCCTCTGCATTTTAAACCTTTGCTGCTCCTTTTTAGCAGCATTGCCACCAGCAGCCTCCCTGTGTGTGCTGGTTTACCCCGGGGAAGGCAGGCAGGCTTTCCCCCCATGCGTGATTCAGTCTCCTTGAGGGATGTGCTGCATTGTGCTGGGTGACTCATCCCCGAGGTATTCTGCACATTACAGCCCCAGCCGGACCATTACTCACTGGCAATATCCTCCTCCCCAGCTTCGGGAACATCGACCAAAGATCCTTGTTTCCCCACCCAGCGTTAGATATATAGGCCGGGCAAAAAAAAAAATAAAATAAAAAGAAAATAAAATAATTACGATACAGCTGCCGCAAAGTGGTGATGGGGGTGTTTTAGCAGCAGCTGACGGGGCAAATGTGCTGCCCAGCCCGTCACTCATACACTCACAGGGCTGCAAACAGGTCCAAAGTTGAAGGCAGGTGTTATTTCCTCAGGTCAGCCCATCAGCACTTTATTCTCAATAGCTGCCAACGCAGCGCTGGGACAAAGGGTCCAAACAACTCAGAAGGCTTGGAGGAAGCACTATTCCCAATGTGTCTGCCTCCATTCCAACTTTTAATGGGCTTTTAAAGATTTCCAGTGGGCAATGAGTTGGTATGTCTAGGTATCAGCTATAAATCCTCATACACCCCCATCTCTACGGGCAAACCTCACAAGTGCCAACAGTGACATCCCTGCACAAGAATTTTGCTTTGGACACTGCATCCCAAATGCTCCCTTGGTGCTCAGAAACCTTCACAACTGCTGGAGCCCCTCGTTCAGCCAGGTGTGTCCCCACAAGCTCTACAATGATCCCTAATGCCCTCTCAATAAAGCAGAAATGTTGCTCAAGAAATGCCTCAGCACTGATAACAGGAATAAAAATTGTGACACTAGGGCTTCTGAAAGCAGCTTCTAAAAATACCTGCCCAGTTTCTGAACTAATCTATGCTGATGATTAGGCGGGAGGGGAGAAGAAAGCTAACTGTTTCCAGGCTCAGCTGCTTCTGTCTGCCTTAAACCCAAACGATTTTAACCCTGATATGGGACAAAAATCCCTTTTCCCCCAGGGTGGAGAGCGGTGACCATTCTGCCTGCAAGCATCCCGCAGAGGGAAGCTGCATCCCCACTTCAGTGACAACCTAAAATCACAGGTGCTCCTGAAAACTTCATGCTTGGACCATGGAAATGTTGAGCTAAGGACCAAGGAGGCTTGAACCCAGCTTCAGTGAGCAGAGACTGCATGGAGACACCTCGGAAATCAGAGGGGCTTGGATAGCCTTTAAAGGTCCCTTCCCATCCAACCCCTTTTGATTCTATGACATTCTGTCATTTGTTCACTGCCTCTCTCCAGCCCCCAGCCAGCTCGTGTGCAGGTGCAGCTGCAGGCACCTATTTGCAGCTTGGCTGGATCTTTGTCATGACACTGGATTCAAGCTACAGTCCAAAGCCATGAAGAAGGCAACAGGCAGCAAGAGATGTATCAATGGACAGCTGCATTTACTGAATTTCAATATACAACATAAGAAGATCTTTAATTTAATGGCCAAAACATAGTCTGGTATTGGTAGAAGTGCATCAGCACTTCTCATTAACTCATCAGAGTATAATTAAAAATAATAGGTGTGGGTTTTTTTTAAATTTCAGTTGCACATCCTCAGTCCACATCTCATCCTATCCCGATGTGCCAGGATCTGCCACTTCACTCTCCTCTTCAAGCTCTGCAGCAACACTGCTTTTACCTTCAAATGCTTAAGGCAGCGCCCATCAGCTCAATCCTCATCTGTCTCCAGCAAAGAACTCAGCTCACAAGTCCAAAGCAACGTCAGCCAGAAAAATTCAAGAAAGCTGCCTGGCAATTTTTGCTGCAAGTCCAGTTTCTAAAGCTTTTCTCCCAAGGGATGGGGGAAGATGAAATTAGCCTCCCTGTGTAAGACAAAACTATCCTTGAATAAGCTGTGTTGTAATCATGTTTTTGAAACATCTTGAGCAGTTAACATCTCCCCAAAGCTTTCCTGTTTTCTTGCCTTCCTACTGGTCTGCAGACCAACCTGCCACTAAAAACTCAAGGCCCAGCACACACAGAGACTTGAGACCATCAGAAGGTTCTTACAGATGAGCAATATTAACAAACAGTTCCAGCATGACAAATTACATTAGAAAAGCCATCACACTGTACAGGTACCACAATCTCTGCAGAGCTGCTGCTCTGCCCAGGGCCAGGAGCAGGTGGGGACAAACACTGAGTGTGAAAATGCAAGGGAGAAAAAAAAGCTGGTACAAATGTTACTTAGCATGCTTAATCCATAGGGATGGAAATAATGCCCTTGCCTTTTGTCTACATCCAGAAGGTGTTGCATCAGTCAAGAAGAACCACCAGCTCATTTAGCTGGCTTCAAGCCCTGCTCCCAAGGGTTTTCTCCAAAAGGAAGTAGATATCAAGTCACTGGATCAGCATCAGCTGAATCACTCACTGGTTGGGTTCTCACCTTTGCACATGTTCTTTAACCTTAAGGTTAAGCTAACAAACCTTAGCTCCAGGATTGGCAATGCTGCTGCCCTTTAAAAAAAATCATTATTAGAGTAACTATTATTTTTCCCTTTAAATACTGCCCAGTCCAGTAGATTGCACATCCAACCCTACTAGTCCAATGTGAAATATCCTCCAAAATTTTCTTGCAATTCCTACTGTGGACTGATGAGTGGCTGTGCCAACACAAGAACATTTGCCCCATTTCCCAGCAAAATTCATGCTGCTGCAGGGTTCTGCTGTCACAAATCTAAAGCAAACACTGCACCTGCAGAGGCAGCAAGGTTGTGGATCTGCCTTTTGCTGCCTGCCAGCCAACAGCAAGCACAGTTCAAAGAGCTGAGATAGTTGCTGGAGCAAGAGGAACCCTTTTTCACTTTAGCTGCTGGACTTCTTGTGGTGAGGAGAAGAAGGAAATTCAGCCACCTTGTTAACAGCAGTCACGTCAAATGGGCTGATCTTCTGCAGCAAAACATTAACAGAGCCCTCCCTGGCAATTGTGAACAGGGCACAAAGATGTCTCAGCAGGCAATTCCAGTGCAGTGTGAGGTGTCTGAATATCTGCAGTCCCAGGTCCATTTTGGGAATACTGAACCTTGTTATGCCTCACCCTCTGAGAACACACCAGGCAACCTACCTTAAGTGCAGCATTCAAGATTAACCACAGCAATATTGCCTGAACACTGCTTGCTGTGCCTTGCAAGAGGTAAAGGAGGTCACTTTTCATCACTTTTGTTCGAATTAAAAAAAATAACAAAACCCAAAATAAGACAAAAAAACAAACAAAAAAACCAAACCCAAACAATCAAATGCCCTCCAAACAAACAACAAACCCTAAAAAAAGACTCCACAGACATGGGCAGTGTAATTTATGCTCAGCACTTGAAATACACTCACTACACTTATGCTGTCCCTGTTGTCCACAAAGCTCTCTGGGTTCATTAAGCTGTGTTGTAGGGAAGGGCAGGAAGCAGGGCAAAAATAGGAAAAAAGGCACAAAAGCAGATCCTTAGGAAGGACTTCAGACATTTTATGACACGCTTTAGGCTGCTGTGAACATTCCAGGAGTGCTGCAATGCTCCTCCCTACACATCATTACCATGTTTTCCCTATTTTGAATGTTATTCTCGTAGCTGAATGGACCTTTGTACATATGTGTGACAACAAAAAAATGACCCCAGCATAGATGGGTATTTCCAGCTAGGATCTGGGTGGAGGCCATATGGATTTCATTTTCCTGCAAGACAGATCAAAGGGAAGCGCCAAGAGCGTCTTACTCGACTCCAAATAAACATCCACGACCAGAAAAGAGGTTACACAAATGACATGCACCCAGCTCCTCCACGCCGGAAAAGCCTCATGTGCTTTTCTTCTAATTAAACCCTTCCTCCACAGCTGCTAATTGATACCTGGACAAACAGCTGTAATATACTCCAGGAAATCTAACCCTGTACTTTGCCTTACTTGTGTGACATGGCCTCTGTCATCACAGGGCACGCTGCAAACTTTCATTTTCTTGATAGGAAACTGGTTTAAAAAACAAGCTACTGAAACACCAAGGCCTTGCTCCTCCCTTTTTATTTTGCACTTTAATACTCAGCTCAAAGTAGATGTCCTTAAGTGAGAGTCTTTTAACCACTGTATCTTTGCTTTCTGTTTCTTCAGGATCAAATTTTTTTACCATGTGAGTACTCTCAGACTAATTATGCACATTCTAAACCAGAATATATCATTTTGTGTCTTCTCCAATTTCTTCCCTCTAGATTTCAAAACATCTTTACTGCTCTCTGAGGGCTGGCACAATTTTCTGGAAAGCCCCAACTCAATTATTTCATAGTAAAACCACCTGCAGACCAAGAGGCAAACACCAGGATATGATAACCTTTATCCACCTACACTCCTAAAATCACAGAAAACTCCCTTAAAACCCTGCTGACCACATCCAGTTTCACACTCTCCAGTCTGATGTTGACTGCACTTCCTGTCAGCCAGCTCCCTTTTTTTTGTTTTTTGCCAGGGATTGACTTGAACTAACCAGCTTAAGTTTTCAGGACCACTCTGCTCCTCTGTCAGTGTTAGTAAAACATTATCTTGCCCTTAAAATGTACCTTGTCCAGCTCTTCTTTTCAGTGCTCTTGGGAACAAGCTGCTATTTTTTATAGCCTTAAAGGAAGATGATTAATGCTTATGATTCCACTTTCATTTTTAGTAATGTGAGAATTATTTTATTGCTCATTTATGACAGTGATCCTCACATTCTGCATCCTTCAGAGCACAGAAAAAAACCCACAAGGCACGTTTCCCCTCCTGTAAAGGGTACTGCAAGTGTCACCCAGGCCTGCCTTGGATGAGGACATCCAGCATTAACTATTTTCATAAGGGCATGCAGTGGTAGGACAAGGGGGGATGGCTTTGAGATGAAAAGAGGCAGTTTTAGGTTAAACATTAAAAATAAATTCTTTATTCAGAGGGTGCTGAGGCACTGCCACAGGCTGCCCAGAGAAGTTGTGGTTGCCCCATTCCTGAAGTGCTCAAGGTCAGGTTGGATGGGGTTTGGAGCAGCCTGGTCTAGGTCCCTTCCAACCCAAATCACTCTGCGGTTCTATGATGCTGTTTCTTAGCTTACTGATTTTATTAGTTAACTCCTACAGAAGGCAGAGATTTCTCACCAGTACCTTTTGGTTTCCTCTGGCCAACTGTGTGCATCTCCTGACCCCTACTCTGCTCTCCCTGCAGCCAAGCTTTTCCTGTTTACATCCCTGCCGTCGCTTCCCTCGCACAGCCCAAGGGCTTTGGAAAAAGGACAAACAAACCAGCGTTTCCTCAAGATGCTGGCAGTTGCGTGCCTGTGCCTCTCTCCCCACCACTGTCCTCCTCCTGGTCACAGCACTGTCACATGCATTTAATGGCTTCTATTTCCTGTGCTCTGCTGTAACAGGCAGAATGTTGGAAATGCTGAAAGAAACGGTGGGTGCCAAGTGTCCCTGGCAAGAGGGATTTTGCTTGCACACAGCAGAGACATCAGTCAGAGGAATCAGCTTGGGGTCATCCTATTTTCTCATTCTGGCAGGTAAGGATGAGCTGTTCAACGCACTGCACATCTCTCACACTTCCTTCTAAAATTCCTTCCAAAAAGGTTCAGTACAGGGACAGCTGGAGTCTCCTGATACATATAAAGGGGATCAAAGACTCCCAAGGTCTTTCCTTTTAGCAGTGAAGATGGTGAAGCAGCTTCTCATTCTGTACCCATCAGGGTTTTTTTGGTACACTCACTATTACCTGGGAGCTACCACCTCAGATCTTCTGGATTCATTGGGGAACACAACATCAGACCACAAAAACTTGCTAACAGCTTATGCAACTCTATTAATTTAAATGGTAACAGCACTGTTTAAAAGCATCAAAAAATGAACCCTAAAGAGAAGCAACATCATCTCCTTGCAGAAGATCTGTGGGAAGAAAGCATCTACCTTGTATGTTTGGGCCAAGCCCCATCTATACCATATACTGTCCATTTCCAATAAATTATTGAATTACTTCTCTAAAAGGGAGGAAGAAGATACACCCTGATTTTTTTTTCTTAACTTCACACTGGTTTTTCTCTGTCACAAGCTGTGGAACACTCTACGCATGTTCAGCAGATGATAATGAAACCACAAGTGTTTATCTCAATCCAAAATGGCTTCCCCTTCCCCTTAAACTCAGATTTAACAAGGGTTTTAATACTAAGGAAAAAAGTTGCATACTCACCCTTTTATGCTCCACCTACAAACTTGGGGTTTTTTTCCTGAAGGCAGTTTCATCCAGCTACAAGCCCGACTTTAGGATTTATCTGTCTCTGTCACTATGACTGCCCTGCAAGGCCACCTTTTCCACTAGAAGTTAATATTCAGAGAAAACAGAAAAAGAGACTTTCTGGCCTCCTAAGGGACAGGAGTTCGTACTCCTTGCCCAAAAGCAAGATGAGTGCACACTTTGCTAAACAGTTTGCACCATGATGGGAAATCACAAGGGGACAGGGTGTCTGAAAAAAACCCCCAACCCAACCCCAAACCAAAGAAAACTCCTCCATGCCTCTCTGTGTGTGATAAAGGGATACTTCCAGCATTAATCTGCAAGATGGGGCAAAGGCCCATGAGCTGTTCCTTTGTTCGGGGACGCCTTTTTATTGATGTTAGCACCATGAGGAGGCTGCTGCCCAACCTTTGAAACAGAAAGCTGAAGAGGAAAGTCAGCTACTCATCCAAAATCCAGGGCTCTCCCTTAGAAATGCATGGATGATGCATACCATCAATTCTGAGAGGGGAGAAATCACCTTCCTCCTGTCTTTACCCTGTCCAGATGTGCTTGGGCTGCAATGAGTCCAGAGAGGACTTGGGAGTTAAGTCCCCATCCAACAACACATACATGTTTTAGGAGGAATGTTCTTACACATTTAATGCATATACTAACAAACTGTGCTGAGATTAGCTAAAAGTAACAAAAGTTACTAGTGCAGCAGCTGAAAAGACTGTTTCCATCCCACTATAACAAGGCAAAACAACATCTGGATGTGAAAAAACAGGCACTTCCCTGTTGCCTAATCCCAATGCTCACCTTGCTAAAGGATTAGGTGGAAATCTGGGGCTGTCTCAAGAGGAAGCCTAGGATGTAGCAGCATCCCTCTTGTGGAATTCCAGCTAGCACTCAGACAGGAGTCCTCCAGATGCATTCACAACCAAGTAAATGAAGTTTAGCTGAAACAAAACGCTTTGCCAAAACCAACACAAGGACAGTGACCTCTGAAATTTGGTGCTACTTGCAGATGTCCTAAAGGATGCCATCAACCAAGTAATAAAAAAAGTACTTTAACCCTTGGCAGTGATTCACCTAGGTATTTTTTTCTAGCAAAAAGCTTTATTACTGAGGGGAGACTTTCCTACTATTTAAAGGAAAATTCAGAGGAGAACAAGTAGATTCTAATTTGTTGTAAGGACAGATAAACATGTACAGGAAATACTTCCATGAAGGGTCCTGGATCCTCTGAAGATTAACAATCCACAGCACTGGAGACAAAACCATGACACTGAGGAAACAAGCGAACTATAAAAACAGGAAGAAGTGGAAGTTTATTTTTTTTAATGTTATTTTGAGGGAATATTTGTTTTTCTGGAGCTTAAGATACCAGCAAAAGCCTCCATCTGCAGGTCATGCTATTCTCTATACAAAAGCAGCTGCAGTGAGGTTTCCTCACCGAGGTCCCCAGAGCTGTCAGATGGGAAGGCCATCCTGCACATTACAGATCTCCTGCTTCCCTAACCAACCCCGTCATTCAGTTTTCACCTCATCTAAAGCCATTATGAATTGATGCATGGACAATACCCTGTAGCTGACACCAATAAATCAAGTTATTTTGATGCTGCATTTCCCCCACAGCCACAGGACTGGGTGTTCCCTCCAGACTCTGTATTTTGGTATATTTACTGTAACAATATTAAGGGAGCACTTGCTGGAAATGAAGGGCTTTGCCACAAGCTAAAAAGTTGTTCTGGACTTTCCTGCCTTAAGTTTTCATTCAAACGAAAATAAAACCATCACCACTGTCAAAGACAAGGATGCAGCTGGGATGTGCTGGGGCCAACTGTTGGAACCTGGAAAAGGCTTCCAAAACTGAGTGACAGCACTGGGACTGTGAGTGTAGAGTTTGAATAGAAGTGTGTGATATCACAGGGTGGGAAACTTAAAGAGTTTAAAGCTTTAGAATATAGTAATATATATAGAAAGCAAGATGGAAGTTTTAGGGTGTAGGCCAGTCCTTTTTTTTCCACCTTCTTCCTCATGGGTCTGGGTGGTATTTTGCAATTGGATAGAAAAGTCCACATTGTAGGCCACGGGTGGTTGGTTATTGGGTTAAAAGTAAAAAAATTTAGGTGCCATATTTTAATTGGACAGTTTATCCTTAAAAAGTCTTGGAGAGAGAGAGGGGGGGACATTTTTATTTCGTTAGCTAGAATTGCTGTAGAACTCACAGTTTGTGAGACTGTAACATAGATAAGAATTAATAAACATTGGAGTCTGAACAAGAAACACCATCTTATGCATTTAATCCTGACCCTGGCAAAAAAGAAGATAAAATGCAACAGCCAACCACTTCTGCAACCTGGTGGCACAACTATTTCCAGACACATCACAAGTCACCAAAGCTGAACAGACCCCATCACTTTGTCTGGAGGCACTAAACTTTGCTTCTGTCTCAGGAACATCTTGTGTTTACTCATGGTGGCATCACAAGGAGTCTTCAGAGTCCTGTTCTATCATACATAACTTATTTTCCTGTGAGTCAGGCTGAGGCACAGCACTGACATCAATTTGTCTTCACTCAGCATTTTTGAAGTATTTTTGAAGTAATTTCTCCACCTTTTTCTTGCAAAAACATGCAAGAAATTCAGATAATTCCCACTGCAACCAATGCCATGCACATGTACTCAATGCCACCAGCTTAAGAGCAGAATTAAAATCTGTCTGCAGAATTCCCAGTGCATAGAAAGCCATCAATGCAGAAAATAAGTTTAACTTAACCTGAAAAAGAGGTTTAAATATTTATGCCCCTAATATGTCCTCATCACTTCACTCTTCAGTACCATTTATAGCTGAATTATTTTTGTCCACTGAAAGTCACCCCTTTGAACTGGGGCATTCACTGTTTAGGAAATACAACTAAATTTCCATGTTTGTTAACTATCAGGAGGAAATGATCTACATTAAGAAAATGCAAGTGCCACACCATCAGCCCTGCTTTCCACTTGGATTTGACCTCTGCCACAACTGCAATAACGATGCAGATGTTCTTTGTATGGTTACTGCACACAAATATAGAAGTATCTCTACGCTGGATCAAATACTGAGCAGCTGCTATTTGTCTGACACACACTGCACCCAGCCACACGCCTTCTGCTTCTGCATTAAGAAGAACAGTGACTGCCTGTAACAGCATTAGTTACCTGCCTTTTGCCAACTCAAATTTCCTTTCCACATGATTACTTACATCCCATGCCTGTTGAACTGCTGCAAATTCAATAGACCAGTTTTCACCTATGCTACTTTCTGGGTTTGTCAGCCCCACGTGTTTTTATGAGACTAAATGCTCTACGCCACCTTGTAGCTCCTCCTGTTAAGTACTGGTACTGATAATTAAATAACTTGTAACATCAGTTACAAGCAGAAATTGGAACAGTAATAATAAAAATAACAGAGGGAGCCCATGAGCACCAGCTTCTAGGAAATCATTATCAGAAACACTCCTGAAGTTCCTGCTCTCTAGCTAATTAAGTACTTGGGGTGGTGATATGGAGCTGCACCCATGCTTACCATGGCTTCCTGTACTTTCCACCCTGATATATCACCCAGAAAGATAATTTCAACTCTGAAATGACACCCAGATATTCCTGACTTCACCCTTTCTGTGCTCCAGAGGAAGAAGTGAGACACCAAAAAACCCTGTGCAAAGCTTCCACAAAAGTACCAAACTTAATACAACAGTGTTTTGCTCCATTGTCTGCCAATACTCAAGAGATACTTTCAGAAAGTCATGGCCTGGCTCTTCAAGTCCTTTTCTTCAAAGCATATAAAAATAGTATGGAGTAAGAGCAAAGCACAATAAAATGGTGGATCTCATCCAGCTTCTGAGCTCTGGTGACAGGACACAGTGTGCAGGACAGTTGTAAGCCAGATGATGCTGAAAGTGTTGGACTTTTGTTCTGGGACATCTCATGGCTCCTTCACTTTGCACAGTCCTGGCTGCACGGGGCATTTTTTGCCTTATCCATTAATCCCAGTGTTTGAGATCCATCTGAACTCGGCACGCCAATGACACAAGAAATAAAATCCCAACAAAAGCAATAAAAAAAATTCAAGTAGCTTCAAAAAAATCTTCATGGCACTCAGAGACTCTCCTGCCAAGCAAAGGAGTGATGGGGAAGGCTGAGCTCTGGTGCCAGAGACCCCAGATACCCGTCATGCCTATAATGACCAGCTGTTTCCAGCATGGAGGGTGGCACAGGCACTATTTCAAAAATCCCACTCCTGGATAGTGCCTGGGACTTCCTCTGCCAAGCATGTGGCATTGCAAACTCCAAGAGGCTCCTCACTTGCTTCCCTGAAATGCTGCTGTAGAATGGGCACAGAGGGCTTTGATGAGCCCAGAGGTGCTCACACTGACTCTGAGTAGCTGGTTTTATTAACTTTAACCTGCACCCATGGGCTGCTGAAGGTGCTACATCCCATTTAGATTTGTAGGCATAAAATTAACCTTTTCTTTTGATAGGGAGTAATTTTTGCACGGTGCCACAATGCTTGTTCGGGCAAGCTTTCTATTCATCTGGGGCAAGCATGCTCTTCAAGCTTAATTAGATCATATCCCTAGCTAAAAAAACTTAATAGTTAATTGAAACTTCATGCCAACCTATGGTCTGCTCTGCATGTCTCTCATGCCTCGTGTAATAGAAGTCCAAGGGTGGGAGAGCAGCGTGGGGTGGGAAGAAGGTTTAATTTTAGCCAAAAGGAAGAACAGAGTCAGCACACTGCCTAGCTAAACAAAAAAATAAAAATCCACTCTGCCACGGCATGAACTGACTGGTATTTGCATATGACCCATAAGGCAGAGAGGAGTACTGAATGTCAAAAAGCATTCACAAAACTAGAGGTACAACCACGGGCAACACAAGCCAAGAGTGCTGTGCTATGCAACGTGGGGGGACAGCCTGCACAAGCCTTGGAGATGCCAACAGGGCACTCCTGACAAAACCAGGGCTTATCCTGCAGAGGGGAAGTTATCACATACAGAAGCAAGTATCTTTTTTTAAGCACAGAAGAGGTTAGTGTATTTAACATCTTAATTAGCTCATGAATGATAAAGACACAGTGCTGCAAAAGAAGTTCCTGTATTTAAAACGTTCCAAATAAAATTAACATACAGGGACTGGATTTTAGCCTTTTAGGTATTTCTTTCTCCTATATTTAAGGTCTAGTTTTCACAGCAAGTTGCACATAAAATAGCAAGAACATATACAAGCTGTAAACCAGAACAAACCTTTCAACTCTTCTTTATTCAATTAACTGAAGAAACTCATTCACATTCCCTGTAATAGCACCTTCCAGTAAGCCACATTTTGCCCTCTCTCCAGTCTTATGTTTCTTCCTGGGATTCAAAGATTTCCCTTTGGTGGCAAGGGAGTTTTTAAAACCCCTTTATGAATAACACAGCAAGAGATGCCTGAAACAGGTGCTCAAGCAAGGACAATCCCATTGAAGCCATCCAAGGAAAACCCTCCTTGGTTTTCTGCCATCTCACTAAGCTGGGGAGCTCTAAAGGACAGCTCTGGTAATTGGCAGGTACTACTACCCTGCACCTTGTATAGAATACATCACTGAGGAAAAGATTATAAACTCACTAAGTTTTCTGCTGTCCAGAATTTGAAGCAAAACATCAAACCAGCAAAACACCCCAAAGGGGGTTACCTCCTTCATTGATCAATACCTGTAATTTTCAAGTGTCTTGATATACATGACATAACAGGAAAAATTACCTGTGGATTAAAAGGAAAAAAAAATCCATCAAGCTTTTCTGCATTTTCCCTTCGCTGTTTGCTTTGCACCGTGGAGTTCCACACCTCACGTCCCTGCTCTCCAACCACCTCCATCAGTCATGCTTCAGCTGCCTCTCCCTGGCTATTTACTCAGGGCTGGGTACAGCCAGGAATTCCTCCGTGTAACAAAATGTACAAACGTGCTTTTATGTGGGGCATTTCGATGCTGGAGAGTGCTCTCCTCAAGTAGTTTCCCTTTTCTGTCCTGGCTTTACTCAAGGAGTTCAGGGAGCAGCAGAAGTTTCTTGCTGACAAAAGTCACATGTGGAAGTAAAGGAAAGGGCTCAACATTTGTTCCATTCACCTAAGGAAGTGAGAGCTTAAAGAGTGCAGCATCCAGAACATAAGATATCATAAGGCTTAACAAGTAAGGAAATGGCCAGGTGCTCTGTATCTGGTAAGGAATGAACCCCTCAATGATAAGCCAAGCAAGACTCTCACTCTCTAACACCATCTGCAGACACAAAGATTCACTTCTACTGGTCTAAGAAAAATAGCCACCACCTCCTTGTGCCCTCTCTAGCCAGGGTGACCCAACTGGCCTCAATTCACATCATGGCAGTTAATAAAACCATGAGCTGAAATGAATCAGTACAAAAAACAAAACAAAACAAAACAACCCCCAAACAAACAACCAACCAACCAAAAAAAACCAACAACAAAAAAAACCCAAAAAACATGTTTTTTCTGCTGACCCATCACCAATGAAGATAAATTTCTCTGCCATTCTGTTCTTGCCTCCTCTCATTACACACAAGGATGTTTACTTCAGTATCCAGTGTAACATAAATCTAGTGCTAACCACACTCAGAAGGAACACAAGTAGCTACCTACAAAGTACTTTTTAAGGCATGCTAAGATTTGGAGAGTCACTTTCACATCAAGATGAGAGAGGACTCTGCCTTTGATGCTCTGTTCTCAACTGAAAGGAGAGTTAATGTTGACCATTTCAAGAGACAACCAAATGCAGGTATGTCCCTGTGCAACCAGCAGCAGCAGCTAGCTCCCTGCAGCCCATTACTGAGCTCTTTACAGCATTGTTCACAACAAACAGTCTATGTTATATATTGTTTAAGTGTTCCATGGACAACTGGTCAGAGACAGCAGATCCAGCTGCCTCTTGCAAAGCAGTTGGGTTTTCCAAGCCTGGCTTGCAGGGCAGGGATTTCTTTATCCTGGACAAAGGCAGCATCTGGCTGTTTTATAAGTGCACACTGTGAGCAGGTACAGCCAGGGCTCACTACTTGTGACCCAAGGTGAATGATGATTTGAAGAATGTCCCATGACAATCTGATAAATGTCCAACCAGGAATGCTCATTTTCAGTCCCACCTCTACCATTCATACCCCAAGCATAGAAATCAGAGATTTTTCCCTTCTTAAAATATGTAGAAGCAAGCACTGCTTGCAGCTGACTATGTTCAGGAAGGTACCAGACTCATGCAGAACCACAAAATCTGTTAAATGGTCTTGTGAGAAATGATTCCTCCCATTCCTGCAGCAGAGAACAAGCAAAAGAAGGAAGCAGTCTAATATTTAATTGCCTTTTTTTTTTCCTTTATAGGAAATTTGCACAAAAGGTATGCATTAGAATATCTCAACACATAAGTGCTGGAGAAAAGGATATATTTTCTCCTCTGCATCATCTTACCCCAAATCAACATAGAAATCTTAGTTCTATTCACAGCCCAAAGAGAACAGATTAGCAAAATCACTCTGTGATTTTATTGCTTCCAACACTGCAGAACGTGGAGTGCATTTGGCCAACAGAAGCAAACCCAAAGCAGCAAAGTGCTCTCCTGCTCACTGCTATTCCCCTTTGGTTTTGTTCAAGTCAGCACTGAGAAAGCAAATTAAGTTCCAACTCTCAACTCCTATAATGGCACAAGATAGGCAGCACTGACCTCAGTTTATATATTTTCTCTTTAAAGCATGAATGGGAAAGTGTACACAAACAGCCTTCTTCCCCCATCCCTTCCTTCCCATAAGAAAGGCTGTTTATTTTTTTATTTGACCTTATGAAAGGTTGGGGAAGCTATTCCACCAATACTCTGATAAAGGTAGCCCACGCTTCCTTAGGGAAATAGCAAAGGGAAGGAGAAAAAAATAAAACCACCACCAAAACACCCCCAAAGCTGCTAGACATGTTATTTAATGACTTTTGGATAGAACAGCAAATTTTATCGACTAATTAACCCAGTCTACAGCTCACCCAGAGCATTCCTGAACTAAAAAAATACAGAGTAAATGGATGTAGAAGCACTAAGCACTGCAGAATTTCAGTGCTCCATAGCCAAACCAAGATAAAACTGCCTCAGATGGGGGCTTTTTGTGTTTCAATTTACGGATCTTCAGGACCAGCATTTCTAGAACAGTCCATGTGGCTACTAGCTCTGGAGAACAATTTTTTTTTTTTCTGATTATGGGGATCTGGAATGAAGAGGAAATGGAAGGCACCGGAAATTTATTTCAGGACTCTTGTTTAAAGGCATACATGCAGAACCAAACCAAATGAATGGTTGGTGGCAGACTTTGTTTTTTTTTTTTTTTTTTTTTCATTCATAGGTTGTGATTTTAAAGGGCTCACTGGGAAGGATCAGCACAGTTGAAGTCACTGGCACACCAACTGCTACCTCCACACCCAAAAACTGGAAGACCCTGGCTAGATCTTGGCCTTTGGGCACACACTTATTCCTAGGACACAGCAAAAAGCCTGGGGAAGAAGCAAGATATTTAATGTGCAAGCACAGGAGAGAAGTTGGGTAAAAACATCACAGTAAGGCAAGCACACATATTTTAACATCATCCAGCCCAGCACCATGCAAGATGGCCAGAGCAACCCCAGGATCACAAACTCTTTTGGAGTTCAATCCAAGGCATCAAAATAGGCCTATTTCTGTCTCCTAAGCATTTCTATGCACACCACATTCCTATAATCATAATTCTGGGGTGGGGTAAAGTCATCATCCCCCATGTACAGATCAAGTCGAAAAGATAAAATCCTCACTTTCCTCCTGACTCTGCCCATCCTGACAGCTCTGTGTTTGTAAAGATACTAACCCAAAATGGTCACTGATCCAGACAGACTGACCTGGGAAGGTTTAGGACTTCTGGGTAAGGGTGAGGGAAACACAGACTGATAAAAGCACAAACAAATTGATAAACAGCTAAAAAAAAAAAAAAAAAAGAGTTGATATTTATCATGTAACTTGTTTTAGGAACTACTGTAAAAAGGCACATCATGGACTTGATAAGATCTTCCAAATCAGTGGAGTTTATGTATACATAGGCACAAGGGGAAAAGGTTTATTTGGACTTTAAGGTTCTTCCTGTAGGATGCAGTGTTTATAAAGGGTATTTCTAGAACTTCCTGACTGCATTTGTGAGATCGTGCTCTCTGTGTGCCTCCAGTTCTCTCTCCACTCCAGCCTGTCCCTCTCCTATCAATACCCCTTGAATTTTTTCATTTTATTTATTGTTTCTAACCAATCTGGTTAACTCTGCATTTCACTTCCTTCAAATAACAAGCAGCAGCTCATCTCCAGCATTGCTTAGCAATTTTCCAGCCATTCAATACACTCATGAAGTTATTACTATAACAAAATGCCAAATACTTGCACAGAAAAGAAGGAAATTTTTCCCTTAAGCAGCTTTAATGGCTTAATTGTACTGCAGCCTTTTATTCTTGCTTTTAACATAGAAAACAAGCTCTGCACTCCCTTTTTCTCCTAGTTCAACTGAAGTGCCTTTTTAAAAACACAAGGTCATTCAAGCAATGCAAGCATGAGAATTACTATTTTATACAACTCTATACCATTTCCTAACCCTCTTTATCTTTACAGCCACCCAACTGCATACACACAGTAACAACATGTAAAGCAATGATGGGCTGCAACCAGCTTAACACCTCCCATGCCAAGTTTCATTCAAGGATGAATTAGGTTGGTAGCATTATAAATCTCTAGTGATTGAAGTTTTTGCTGTGATTTCACCAGTGTTTAAAATAAAAAAAAAAGCCCACCACTGAAATATCAGTGGCTTTTCTGTAATTTATAAATACATGGAGCATACCAAGCTCCTGAAATACAGAGATTTATACTGAGGTCTAATAGAGATGTCTGTGCCTCCATTGCCACCGAGGCAGGCTGGGCTTTTAATACAACTTCAAAAATGAAAATAGAAACTTTAAAAAGAAATCAGCACTAAGGAACCAGACACCTTGGTTTTTAGGAAATGTGATCATGTAAGGTGGCTGCATTGTCGAAATCGTGGAGAAAATTGGAGAAGGCAAGTCTAGGTTTGTCCCCCACCTTCAGCAACACATTCTCCCATGCAGCTCTTTCCTGTTAGCAGAGGAGGGTGAATTTCTCAGCCTGTCAACATCATCAAGACCCACTGCACGGGGCATCTAAGGCAAAATGAGGCATCCATCACCCCACCGAACCACTGGACCTCTGACCTCAAACTCCCACCCACACGGTACAGACAAATGATGGAGAGGTGCAAAGATCCAAGTGTCACACAAATGAATGAAACAAAAGTAAGTAATTGAACAAAACCTAAGCCACACCTCTGTGAACCTCCAAGCATGCTTTAAATTAACCTAGGTAACACTTTCAGATCTCCACATAATTTTTTAAGAATGAGACAGTTTGTAAATAATTGCAACCCCAGAGCCAGATCCCCACAGCAGCAGCCGACCGTACTGGCCGGTTCTGCTGATGCCTTCCAGCAGCTCTTTTATGGCATCCCTTGGATCACTGGAAAACAAAAGAAAGAGCTCTCCAGTCTTAGAACCTGGAGGCTTTCCCCCTTCACAGCCCTCAAGGTTCTACAAAGATGGATGCAGTGACAAGCCAACAACTGCTACCAAGGCATGATCCCAGCTATTCACCCGCCCCTCGCCTCCTTCTGTCCCAACTTGAGGCAAAGCACACGCTTCCCTCTGTGCTGCAACTTGAAGCATTAGTTAGTAACCTTCCCTCAGCTCCAGGGCATACCTTTCCACTTGTAAAACCAGGTCAACAGCCAGCATGCCTTACAAACACTTGGAAGCCCAGGTGGGAATGTTTGGACATGTCAGCAAAGAAATGCAGAGAGTGGAGGGAAGCTGAGCTCTCTGCTTTTAGTGAGTGGGGGGTGAACACGATGGGTTATCTTTTTGGGCAGCATCCCCCTCAAAACAGGGACCTGTTCAAGGTTAGGAGTCATCATAGCTGCAGAAAAAAGAAGCGCTGCCGATATTTAAAGGGAGAAAACCAGACAGAAAGAAGGGAGACCCTTCTTACACCTCATATATGTCCCCCAGAAAAACGCTTTCTACCACCAGTATATGTGAATTAATAAATAAACAAATAAAAAAGCATAGATGGTCTAGAGACTGAAACAAAAAAACCGGTAAATTACACCGGTGTGCTTTAGCTCAGATACTAATTGCTGCTGGTGGCATCAACTCCTCCTAAGCGTGGACTTAATTCCTATAAAACCACATCATTTAAGAAACCTCTTTCTGCAAGTGAGGGGAGGACCAGCAAGGAGCTGGTAGGTGAACTGTGGTGCTGCAACAGGCTCCAGTGTTTAGGGAAGAAGCTTTGTGATTTCCCACAGTGTTTTGAAACTCTGCTGTACGAATGCCTTCAGTGTATTTTAAGTATTGCAAAGGCAACTAATCTTGCTCTCAACTACTCACACGGGCAAGCATTTTAATGTACAGGAGGGAAGCAGCCACTTCCAGCTAGCAAGAAACGAAGTAATGAGACTATCCAAACAGGATGTATGTATAATGCAGCTAAAAAAACCAACAACCTAAGTGTTTCCAGACCTCCTTGGGACTTGAGCGCATCTGCAGAACATGCTCCTGTCCTTGCACGGCAGCACAGGTCCACACAAGCCGTGTTTCCCATAGGCAGGATCAAAAGACGCTATCAGGTTTTACAACACAGCTCCCAGCCTGGCAAAGAGCAGCAGCACAGGGGGAGCAGTGACCAACTCAACCTTCCAGTTAAAAAAGAGGGGGAAAGTGGTTGTGGAAGTGTCTCTCTCAACAAGAGACAGACACTTTTGTTCCTAAGGTGAGATGTACACAGGTAATGACTCCTAATGCTACTTCTGAAAGGCCATTTATCCTTTGAGTAGTTCACTGAAGACATGAATCCTGGCTTGCATTTTTCCTCGTTTCTGCAGTACCTCAGACAAAAAGCTGTAGCTAGCAAGCAACAAGCTTCATCACCATCACAGTCTTCAGGTCATGGAATGCTTTTCTCCTTGCCAGACACCGCTGTCAAAGTCCAAGCATTTTGGGCCACTCTGCAATTCCACTTTTGAGAACACCACAGATGGGGAAATCAACTTCTGTTGTTAGAAAGTCCCGTAAACCCTCCTCCCCACCCTGCCAGTAAGAAGTTTCCTTCCTAGCTGGAATAGCCATCAGCAGTACTCAGCTGATAGACTCAAGATCTCTCTTCTGATTACACGTAGGAGTCGAGAACAAGGAGGGAGGCAGGGAAGGAACACAACAAATCCCCAAAACAGTCCTTGAAATGCAAGTTGCAAGCAAAGAAAGTCAAAGAATCAAGTTATTCAAAGCTAATTGTAAGAACAAGCAGGCGAGAGACAAAAACAGTAATTCAGGTTAAAACTCACTTCAGACCTACTGCAACAGGTAGAACCTGCTGGCTGTTGGCAGAAAGGTCTCCAACAGCCTTGAAAGCAGGTTTTGTAATAGTGCTTTTGATAAAATACCTGGCTTTAAGGTGGAGCATTTACTTCTGCTGCGTGAGGTAGACAGTGTTTTACTCCACTGGCTACTTTGGGTGCATGTTATAGGGATCACTTTCCCCTGATGTGAGGAGAAAATACTGCCATGAGGGTTTGGCAGCAGCGTGAGTCATAAAAGTCCTGCTCCCAGACAAGTGTGACAAATGAAGGAATAGAAATAGAAGAGGCAAGAAGCAAAAGAATACCCTCAAGAGTGCAGAGAAAAGGAAATGGAGACGGAAAACGAGATGGAGCTAAGACATCCTCCTGGACTTTGAGATGATGTCCACCTGCCCACACAACATTTGTCTGACATCAAGCTGGAGCAGAAAGAAGAGGCTGGGTGCATGTGCAGGTACCAAGACTGATGGGGATAAACCTCCCAGAAGTGCTGGCAGGCAGAAGTGCAGCACTAGTGCATTGCTTTGCTTTTCTTGCCCCTCTCATCCCAGCTCCATCCTGCAGCCCCATGGCCTCCACTCCTGCAGCAGTGGGGGCCAGCAGATGGTTTTCTTTGCCTTGCAAGGAACCAAATCCTGAGAAACCACATGGGCAAAGCCAGCCTTTGCTCCCAAGAGCTGATGCAACACCCAAGGTGAGGGTCAGACCCAGAGAGAAGGCAGCCAGCACAGCCCAGCTGCATTTCTCTGCAGCTTGAGTCAGGTTTACTGAGCAAGCACCCGAAAAATAAATGATTAAAGGAAATTTGACAAAGAAGGAGGGTGGACGTGGGTAGAGAAACGGGAAGGAAGGAAAACTCAGAAGATCTTGGCAGAGAACCAGTAGGTAAGAAAAGAAACAAACAAACAAACAAAAAAAAACCAGAAAAGAAAAAAAAAAAAGAAAAAAAAAAAAGAAAAAAAAAAAGAAGAAGAAAGAAAAAGAAGAAAATAAACCATTAGAAACCATCAGCTGAGTTTACCCAAGATGCTGGGAGATGCTGCCCTGCTCTGCTTGCTGCCAGGCATGGAGCAGACCTCTCTCCAGTACATGACAACAGCTTCCTGCTTGCTTTCGGCAGTCTACAGAAATGGGGACCTGCCACAGCTCCTATCCCCTGTCAATCAACTCCACAGTCTATCTGTACCTTTTTTTAGTCAACCGACCTTTTATATTTCACTTCTTTTTTAAATTCTACACTGCTTTAGAAGCCCAAGTCCTCCAAAAATCAAATGCTCCACTTAGCAAACAGGGCATATATCAAAAACACACTCTCCAGAGCTGTACTTTTAGTTTCACTGATCTCTGTGCCCTCTCCACCCCTGCACAGCTCTTGCAAGAAAAGATCACCTTGTGCTATTAAAAAGAGGGGAAAAAAAGGAAAACAAAAAAGCCACATTTTTCAATGAATTTTTTGTAGGGATCAGCTCCTATGTCCATTCTGCTGGAGGGAAGAAAATTGAATTTATCAATTCCTCAAGCATGCCAGAGCATGTAAGAAAGAAAAGGGAGGGAATAAAACCAATAGTCAAGTTGTACCTCATTCCTGAGCTCCTATTTTCCAGCCTGGTCCAGAAGAAGGAGGACAACTACCATCATCTCCCTGCAATTTGGTGGCCGACAGGAAACAATTTTGTGGTTTAAATCCGACTAACAGCAAACCAAGCCCATGTTAAGAGCCAGCCTTGCCACACAGCACACTTTTGTTTGCAGCCTCAGGATTTAATTAAACAGGTAGATAAAACCTACCTTTTAACCCACGCTCCGGGGTGTGCCTCAGTGAGATAAAAAACAGGCTGCAAAAACAGGTCAAAGATGATTCCATTGCTGGTGCAGCATCTCAAACACCGTCCCACCGCGCTCCTCCAGGACGGGAGCTGCACCAAAAATCCTCACTTTCTGGCCCAAAGGCAGGTTGGTTTGGTTTCTCCTTTTCAGTGCTGCACCTGTGTTATTATCCGTGGGCTGCATGGGGCCAAAGCATGGTCTAATGTGCTGAGAAATTAAAAATCCAGCTCCCTTCCGTTTGTGGCAACCCTCTTCCCATACATTTCCCTTCCAGTTGCCTGATCAAACGCCCTTTCTGCACATCCTCCACCTACAACTTCTTTTCAAGGCATTTCCAAAACACAGGCAGAAAGAGTAGAAAGGGTAAATACCTTCTTTCTTTCCCTCTCTTCCTCATGACAGATCTATTATTCCCTTATAAACAACAATTTCTCCCAGAGACCGAACAAAGCAGCTACTTACATGTCATATTTTAAACAGGCATGTTTTCAGGCCAAGAAATAAACAGTTATATTTTGGCAATCCTTCATTTCCTGTCCTATTTGAGAGTGATAATGTCATAACACACAGTGTGTCCCATGCCTTCCTCCCTAGCTGAAACTTGCAGCAAAATAATTCAGCTGAATGCGCTGCCTTCGATATCTACAGAAAAATCATGAGAATGGGGGCAAAAATGTAGTGAAAATGAAGGGGGGGAACATTATGTTTTTTTTTAGCACAAAGGACAAACTGCAATACTGATGGATTCAGAGCAAACACCACTCAGAGGTGGAGGGAAATGAGATCTTGGGCTAGTAAAATAACCAGCAAGAGTAAGTTAATTTGCTTTTCTTAGACTGGAAAAATGCATTGGTGTGATCTCATGCCACATTTTGCTGTCCCAGCCACCACCACAGCAACCCTACACACATGCCACTTAACCCAGCCTGTTAAAACCCTCCGGGGGACCAGTCCCACTTGCAAACACTTGGCAGGAGCGCTCCCAGCTCCCTGGAATAAATCAGGCATGCCTTGGAGCAGCGGGGACACTCCAGGGACATAACCCAGCCGGGGCATCGCGGCCCCATCCCAAGCAGCGAGAGGCTGCGGACCAACACTTCCTCGTTCTCTGACCTTTTCCATTTAATTACTTCCTGTGACTTTCTTGGAACCGTGCATCGGAACGAGCAGGCGGCAGCCTCCGGGCATGACCGAATGGCTTTAAGGGTTCAGCTCCATTCTCCTCCTCGCGGCAGGAAAAGCCACGGGCAGCCCCATCCAGGATGGTTTTGGAGAGGGTCGCTCATCTTTTGGGTACCCGAAATCCCCCCACGGCAGCTTTGAGCCTCCGATTTATTACCTGGCATCTCCACTCTGCTCCCAGCCTCCAAAACGTGCGAGGGGCAAGGAGGGAAGCAGAAATATAAAGGCTGAGATGCCTTTTAAATATATATATATATATATATATATATATATATGCCTTGCTTGCTTGGCAATGATGAGCTGACCTCTAAGTATTGATCATAAATGGTGTAGTTCTGAAGGCACTGATGAGTTTCCAGCATCCTAAGATTTGTTTGTTTCCCTCCTCGGTTTTATAAATTACCTCAAAACTCAAAGTCTAATCCAGCCGTTTGCACGAAACTACAAAAAAAAAAAAAAAAAAAAAGCGGGGGGGAAACCCTTATTATTTACTTGAAGAGGATTATTTTAAAAGGCATCCTGACAGCGGTCCTTTTTTTTGTAATCTGGCTGTTAACATTTGCTCACAGTGCACTCAGTGAAACAAGAATAGCTATGCAAATTAAAGCCAGATATCTAGGGCAAATAGCGTGCTATACTACCATTGTTCTGACAGCTTGAGAAAACTTATCAGAAGAGCCTGTCCTTATTTCTTTTAACACCATATATATTGGAGAAAAAAAAAAAATCAAATCACTTCACCCACCACTGAAATGAAAAAACAACCCATGAGTCACCGACTTCAGCAACGCTATCAATCAATGCAAGGCTGGAAGCGAGGAGCTTACAGAGGAAGCCATGGCTTACCTAAAACACCTCGCCGTGCCCTACAAAGCCAAGGCCTGCACCGAACCCCGACAAGCCCAACCTGGAGAGCCACGTGGGATGTGCACTGAGGAAAGGACCACGAGGCATGACTGACCATGGAAGTCGACACATCCAGACCCCAATGAGAAAGCTTTCAGCGGCATGGGAATTGGTGGGGTACCAGCTCCCTAAGGTCATCAGCACTCCCCATCTCCAAGGGACCAAGGCACAGCGCTGCTGGCTTGACAGGTGACCCCAGGAGAGTGGCATGATCCAAGAGCTTCTACACACATGAAAACCATCAGCTGAAGCCTCTGTCAGCATGGCAGCGCAGCGGCACGTGGAAGAAGAATTCACTCCAAAACAAACTGCAGCCTACAGTCAGGGAAAAAAAAAAATAATCCCCCAGCTAACCATCAGCGCCAAGTGCTTGGTGTTTAACACCAACATTCACCTCTGCACTGAGCCCTGCAGGAAAACACCTTTGGAGCAGTATCTTGCCTCAAGATGAAGGCTGGTGAGCGCCAGATTTTTGTCTGCTCAGTTGGGTTAGGTTTGGCCCTGTGTTCTCTAACACCCAGAGACTGGGACCCACTCCTCTTCCTCTTGTCCAATCTACAGAGTAAAAAAAAAAAAAAAAAAAAGAAAATAAACCAAACCAAATGAAGAAGCAGGTTTTTAGTGGAAATGAGTTGGCCACGTTTTTCCAGCCTGTTAGGTCACGTCAATCTGCATGCAACTACTTCTTTTTTCGTATGGTTTGTCGGGGTTTCTTTTTCAGTTGTTTGTTTTTTTTTTTTGTTGCAAGAACCTTACCAACTTCAAAATAACCACGGTTTTAGAAACTACACATAAACACGTATTTATAGCCTCTTCATTGGGAGCTGCCAAAATAACAATTCCTCCCAACACACACGTTGGGGGGCAGAAGCCATTTCCTTTGCCACTCATATTTCCACAATAAATCGCCCCAAAGTAAGTTCGCCAGGACGAAGCGTGGCACATGCCACCAACTGTGATTTTTTTCGGACCTCAAAACCGAGCCAAAAAGTTGCACAATTTCGACGGGGCTTTATAAGCCCTGCGAGGAGTCGTTTTAAAGCACGGTACATCCTATGGCGCTTGGCACCGACCCAGTCCTGCACGCCAGTGAGTCATTCCTCTTGACTGTCAAAACCCCGAAGGAGATAGCCAGGAACAGCCCTTGGGCCAGCGCGGCGTGAAAGAGCCCTTCCTGCCATTCCGCTGCAGTAGCTTTAGGTTTTTATTTTAGGGAAGAAAGCATTTAAAAAAAAGGAGAAAAAAGCGCACCGTCGGGCATTTTAAAAGCCTCGGCGCGGCATCTCGGGGGGGTTTCATCAGCGGGGAGGCGGCGGGAGGGCTGCGGGGCGGGGGTGGGCGGCGGGGGGTGACGGTGAATGGGGAGGCCGCCGGTGACCGGGTTTATGAATGCGGCGTCATGTGACGGCGGCGGCGGCCGCCCTCCTATTCACAAAAACGGCGGCGGCCGGGGCGGGGATCCGCGACGTCGTGTGTCCCCCCCCGCCCCGGCTCCGCTTCCCGACCCCCCCCGGCGCGGGGCTGCGGGGCGGGGGCGCGCACCGCTCCCCCCTTCCCTTCGCCGCCGCTTCCGCCCCCCGCCCGCCCCCGCCGGGCGCCCCGAGCTCCGCGGCCGGGGCGGGGAGCGGCGGCGGCGCCCCCTCCCTGCCGTGCCCCGGGGCCCCGCACCCCGGCGGGGCCGCGCCGCCCTCCCGGGGGTTTTTATGAATGAAAGGGCCGTATGCAAATGAGCGCGGCCCGGGGGGAGCGCGAAATGGCGGATGCGCGGGCGGGCGGCGCGCACACGAACGCGCGTGTCCGCGTCCCTCCGTCCGCCCGCGGCCGGTCCGTCCGTCCCTCAGCGCGCGGGGCACGGGCGTGAGCGACCCGCACCGGTTCCCGCCGGGGCAACAAAGAGTCCCCCTCCCCGCTCCGTGCCCCTCACCCGCCCGCCCGCCCCCGGCCCCCGCTCACTCGTCAGGGTAGGCTTCCTCGGTCATCTTCTCCCCGTCTAGGCTCATCCCTCGCCGCGGGCGGCCGGGCTGCGCCTCCGCATCTTCCCGAGCTTCACATGGCGAGGGAGGCCGCGCCGCGGCGGGCCGGGGCTGGCGGCCGCGCCGGGCCCGACGGCGCGGGAGCGCGGGCGGCGGCGGCGGGGGGAGAAGGGGGGGACTACGGCCGCGCTCGTCGCCGGGCGGCGGCGGCCGGGGGCGGAGGAGGAGAGGCAGCGGTCAGCGCGCCGCGGGGGCGCGGCGGGGCGCGGCGGCGGCGGCGGCGGCGCGGGGTCCGGGCCCGGGGGAGCGGCGCAGCGCCCGGGGGCAGGCGGCGGCGCCGGGCCAGCCCCATGGCCGCGATCACGCCATGGCGGGGCGCCGCGGGGGGCGGCGGAGCGGGCAAGCGAGGGAGGGAGCGGGGAGCCCCGGCAGGAAGCGGCGGCGCTGCCGCGGCCGCCGGGAGCGGGGCAGGGCAGCGCCGGACTCCGGGCGGGAGGAGGGAAGGGAGGAGGAGGGAAGGGAGCCGCAGCGGCGGCGGCGGCGGGGAAGGAGGAGACGCGGCCCGCAGTGGCGCCGCCCCGGCCCGGCCCCCCGAGCCCCCGCGGCGCAGCGCAGCGCCCGGGGTGCGGTCCCGCCGCCTTCGCCTCCGCCCGCTGGCGCCGCCCCCCGCGCCGCAGCCCCCGCGCCCCGCCCGCCGCTGCTCCCGGCCCGGCCGGAGCGCCGGGGCCCGCCCGCCTGCGGCTGCTGCCGTACGGCCCGGCCCGGCCCGGCCCGGCCGCGCTCAGCCTTCCGCGGCCGGACCCAGCGGGACCTGGCTCAGCCCTGCCAGGCCGCGCTCAGAAATCACGGAATCGATCAGGTTGGAAAAGATCTCTGAGATCATCGGGTCCAGCCCATGACCGAGCACCGTGTCAGTCAGACCGTGGCGCTGAGTGCCACGTCCAGCCTTCCCTTAAACACCTCCGGGGACGGTGACTCCACCAGCTCCCTGGGCAGCCCATTCCAGTGCTTAATCACCTTTTCTGTGAAGAATTTTCACCTAATGTCCAACCTTAACTTCTCCTGGCACAGCATAAGAGTGTGTCCTCCTGTCCTGTCACTGGTTGACTTGGAGAAGAGGCCAGCCCCAAACCTGGCCACATGCTCCTTTCAGGTACTTGTAGAGAGTGATAAGGTCATGCCTGAGCCTCCTTTTCTCAGACTAAACAACCCCAGCTCCTTCAGCCACACTCCTCATGAGATTTGTGCTCCAGACCCTTCATCAATTTTGTTGCCCTTCTTTGGATGTGTTGGCTCACCTCAACCTGATTTCTCCCAGCCTGGCTGAGTTCAGCCCAGCTTGGTTTGGTTTGGCTCAGCTTGGTTTGGTTCGGCCCAGGGCAGCCTGGCTCTGTGCAGCTCCTCATCGTGGCTGATGAAACCCATAGGAAGAATTTCCATACCGTGATGCCCAGTGAGTTGGTTGGTAGAAGAAGCCCAGGGAGCCAATGTTGTCGCCACAGCAGCACTTCCCGAGATTCAGGTGCTGTTTTCTCAGCACTCTTATGTTCTTCCCACCCCACCTTGCCCTCTACAAGAGCTCCAATTGCCCCTTAGAGCCACATTCAGGATTGCTGTGAGGTACATGCTGGCATGCTGGTGACATCACACAGCTTTTCTCATCGGTCAGTTCAAATGTTTTTTGCTGCAATCAACAGTGCCATAACTGTAAACACTACCAACTCGAGTTGTGTTCATAGCTACACCATGACATCTGCCCTCAAGACTTGCTTGGTCCACAGAGGAGGAGTAACAGAAGCTGACTATCGAAAAGATAGTTTGGCCCATGAGATTGAGTAACTAGCCCTCAGTTTTGGTTTTGATTCTTCCATCAGGTCCTCTGTGATTGAGCAATCCTGGGAGAAGAAATGTGTCTGTACCCCCTAAGCACATCACCCTGCCCTTCAGCTTTCGCAGGCCCCTCCACTGCAGCATCCCTTTCCCATTGCAGGTGGGGAGATGTGCCCTCTCTGCTCTCACTGCACTGGGATATTCAGTCTCCAAATGGCTGCAGTTCCTAAGGGAATCACATAGTGATTTAACTTTCAAGTCTAGTCAATGGGATTTAGTCTTGAAGGGGCCTTCAGATTTTGGTGTGGAAATAGTGTTTCTGCTCCGCTGGGTTTCCGTTTCTAAGTGCTGTAAATTTTCTTTCCAGGAGCAGAAGTGGAAACTCAGAGAGAAATCTGTGGACTGCTAGTAATGAGATGGAGGCAAGAGATGATGAAAGCTTTGAAGTCTTCTCCTCAGGGAGAAGCATCATGTCCTTTGGAGGTGGTACCAGAATCTGCAGCTTTGTGGCACAACATTACAGTAATGCTCCTGTCACTGCTGGAGGTTTGGCCATAACACCAGATAATGTATGACAGTGCAAGCCTGCTGCCCTCCCTTTGGCAGACTGTGGGTGCTCTTTTTGGGTGGCAATGCTGCCTATCCCCCCACCCCCTTCCCACCCATTCTTTGCAAAGCACAGTTTGTCACCCCCTCGGCTGTGCTAATGCATCCCCCGCTGAGGAGTGACCCTGCTGGATCTGCTAAATGGTCCCAGCTAATAATACCCCCAATACCTCTTTCTTTTGGAAAGTTATTCAAGGATCCAGCTTGCAGAATGGCATGATAAACATCTTGGCAAAGCTGAGCTGGCAGCAAAAGGAAGTGTCAGGGCAGGAGTAAGCTGTTGGGGCAAGGAAATGGCAGGAACGTCTTCAGCTGCTGTACAATAAGAGACCAGATGTAAGGATTTGACACATTTCCATCCATCCTATGTATTTTCTTTCCCCCAAAGGATGCTGAGATTGCACAGACCTTTAACATCCTCAAAATCTTTCACGCCAAAAATTTCTGTGATTAGCAGGAACATTGATGATTGCCTGAAGTGGGGAGCATGGCATTTAGCAGTTGGTTACTACAGAAGCAGAATATGAGGAGAGTTATAGCCATGTGAAAAACCCAGGGCACAATCATGTAATTAAAAGGCCATTATAATGGTTATACCTCTGAGGAGGACTGGGTATTAATCACTGTCTGATTAATACTTGGGAGCTTGTCTGTGTGATCTGGATGTATTTTTATGTGCTTATGTTGTGTGTGCACGTATTTACCCCGATGGTGAGAAGCAAATGTGTCTGAGGCTTGGAAGCTGAAGTTTTACTTGATCTAGCTTCTTGAGTCATTTCCTGTGGATTTGCAAGATCCCTTATTTGATCTCTGCTTTCACTGTCCTGCCAATTTGCAAGCTGCTAAGTGATTTATTCTCTTAATGATTTCTCTCACTCACTGCACAATCCCTTTTCCTATTACTTCCACCCAAGCATTGAATATTATTTTTCTGATATTCAGGTTACTGTGCCGGTTCTTTAAGTAGCATGCTGGAGCTGACTGACTTTTCTGAATGAAAAGGCTCTCTCTCAGAGGTGTGATTCCTGTTTGTGCTTTGTGTTGTTTGTATACAGAGCTTCTGCTCAGACACAGAATAGCGCTTCCCTGTGATGCGATCGTTAAGGTACCTCGAATTAATTAGCCTTTGGTGGCAGAGCTTCAAGGCAGCAGCTCCTGCATACTAACGATTTGCCTGCCATGACTGTCCTGTGTTTGATATTCCAAAGGAACATTTATTTTGCAGAGTTATACTTTAGTTGTTGCAGAGAACCCTGTTTCTACTTGAGTTGGAATAAACTTCCCCGAGTGCTGTGACACCTTTAGCTAGCACTTATTTAGGGTGAGAACCACTGGAATTCGAAGTGTGGAAGTTTAGGATGGCATTTGCTGCAGGCATGCAACGTAGCCTCCTACCTTCACTTACTCTGCCTTGTAAAACCTTTCAGCCTTTGAGCTGAAATCTTCCACACTGTTGATTTAGGAACCTAAATATGAGTGTTGGTACCCTGTTGACTGTGCTGAATTCAATAATTTTTCCACTGACTCACTTGGTGACTTTGAATGAGTGAGGAGTGGAAGTCAGCAGTCCTGAATCACGCCATCCTCCAGACAATTACCCCCCTCCCCAATAATTCTTCGGAGCAGCAATCATATTGTAAAAGCAATGATTACATCTGTGTTTTTCCCCATCATAATTCCTCAGAATTTAAGAGCTACAGAAACAATCTGCAACATTTGCAGTCAGAGTGAAGTCTTTCAGGGCTGACACTTTTTTGGGATGTCACAGATTTTGGAAATACAGAGGGTTTTTTCAGCAGGAGTAGGATTTTAGCATGTGGTTAGGAGAACTGTTGGGATGCTTTGGGGCACCTGCCAGGGGAAGAGGATGTGGAGAACTTCTTTCAGTCTTCTCAGGATGTCCCTTTAGAGGCTGGTAAGAGCAGAGAAGGCAGAGCAGAAAGGACCCTTGCTGCCAGATGAGCTGACTATCCCACTTCTCCATTTTTTGGTTTTGGCAAACTTGCATTTTACTAGGACAGCAAGTAGCAACATTGAGGCGATCTCTGCGCTGTTGACTGTGTGGGTTTTCTGGACACCATGGGATCCACTTAGGCAACAGCAACAAATGTGCTGATGGCTGGGAAGGCATTGACCAGTGCACACAGTCAGGCATGAGTCATGCCTGTGGGACAAATCTGGTGTCATTTGTAGCTGTGTTCCTCAAACCTCGTGGTCTCCTCCATCCTCTCCCAAAATAAAAGCGAAGTTTATTGAAATGGGGAGATGGTGAAACTCTTGCTTTCCTACTGGGCACTCTGTTGCCCTCTCAGTATTCAGCAGTAAGTGATTTATAGCCCCCCTGACAGGGTGGTTTGGTGTTTCCTTTGTGTGCATAACTTCCTTTTGATATAAAGGGACGATAACAGACCTAAATTGTACTCTCACAAGCACATGACACATTGTGTTTGTGGTGCAGATAGCAGGAAAATGCTCTAATCTTAAGTTCAACGCTTCAGCCTTCCCACCCCCAAATTCCACTCTGGTGGGAGATTGGCATTAGCAGGTTTGGTGAGACAGCAGTGTTGGGTGGGGGCGATTTCTTCACATGTAGTGGCACAGGATGATTGTTTTGGGAGTGCCACTAGAGTCAAGTCCCTTGCGTGGACTCAACAAGAGATGGATGCACAGCTGCTTCTTGAACGTTTTGTGCATGTCTTTTTGTGCTGAATGCTTGGAAGGAAAAACTGCTACAAAGCCTTCAGTTATTGCTGCCAGTTCTGCAGCAGTGCTTTGCTCCTGTGCTTTCCTCACTCAGCATGCCCTGGCCCATCAAATTAAAAACTAAGTGTGCAGGAGCTTTGCAAGTGTCACTCCAGCCTCAGGATTAGTCCTAAAGCCAGGCTACTTTTGGCATGAGGGAAGGGCTGCTCTTGTCTCGAGATGCCTTTCCACCCTTGAGAGGTTTCTGCATTTTTGATACAGCTGTATCCGGGGCCACATGGGAACTGAACAAACAGATGCCAGATAATCTGCTTTTACTTCAGGGAGCACAAAAGTGGATGGAATCTCAGAAAAAACACTGGAGCTGTGCACACCTTTTCCTCCCCTCCTTGGGGGTTATTTCAATTAGGTTTGAACCTTTAAGTGTATTTCAGAAAACTGCCTTCTGATAGGCAAACTTCACTTGGGTGTTCCTCCCTTTCTCTCACAGCTGCTGTGAGACCATCCCCTCTGAACACCCCCATCCCCTTTATGGCAAAGCTCTTTGATCAGCCTCAGCAGGTGACATGATGAACAGTTGAGTGACTACTTCGGCAAAACCAGTTTTTGTGGCTTGACCTCCTTTTGGCACCCGGTGTCTTGCTGTGAGTACAGGGTCCTATTCAGTGTCTGAGTGGTTTTAATTGCAGGTTTACCCAGTCTAGACCTGGCTGGGGGAGAAACCCCCACACAGGTATCAATCAGGAAAGGCTTCTGGAGTTAAATGAAGTATTTGAAATATGGAAATGCTGACATGGCTGGGTCAGATGTTTGATGGTGGATGGTACACAGGGGAAATTAGTTGCATGTACCCTGCCTGTATCCTCATTTACTCAGCCTTTGGCCTCAGGGCTGCTCGGTGACACTGACCCACTCAGCCCTTTGCAGATGCTTGGCCATATTTAATTTCAAAGGGTGCCAGTCCACCCTCTTCTCCAGGCAGATATTTTCCCTTGTGTCAACATCCTCATAACAACTCCAGCTAGGCAAATATAGCACATGGCTGATGAGTGTCCTGGAAGGACTCAGAGGTGGAGAGTTAGAGCTAAAGAAGGCTCATGGTTAACCCCATGCCCCACTGAATAGCTTTGGGATAAGTTGCAGTGCATGATGAAGAAACTGGGAGGAGAGAGAACATCCCTCCAAGATGTTCCCAAGGATTCCCATGGAAAATAATTCAATGCTCCTTTTATGTTCTGGTAATCACACACATATTACGCTTCCCTGCCCAGTTCTAAGGGGAGAAGTAATTAGCCACTCCACACAAAAACCTCTGGGGACTGTACATATCCTCCAGTATGGATGCCAGCTCCATCTAGAAGGGAATGAAGACTCATAGCTCTGCTCTGTGTGTGATTGTTAGCAGAAGCTGCTCTTTGCAGGTACTGGATGTAAGGTCCTCCAGTTGCCCACACTGCCACCTGCATCCCCAGTGCAGTGTTTTCTGCCAGGATTAACAAAGCCCAGAAATGCAAGCCCAGGTTATGACAGCTTCACACCTACAAGACCAAAAGCACAAGCTTGGTCCTGCTCACAGAACTCCCTTGTTTAAGACAGTAGACTCTCCAGTCTCTTAGAGGAAAAAAAAAAAAAAAAAAAAAAAAAAAAGTCTGGTTATTACTGGATGCCTGTTCTGACCTTAAAAGCTAAAAGTAAAAACAATCCAAGATATGGGGCATGCTGAAGTGGCAGCTGAAGGGCTTTTTTTGTTCCTCCTGCCGTTAATGCCATCGTGCTAAAATTGCAAGTGGGTAGGAGTGGGGGTTAATTTAAGGTTTAGTATGACCAAGAAGAATTATTTAGAAAATAGCAAATGGACAACCTTCTGAAAAATAAGCTTCACTTCCCTAACCTTGACTTAAGTTGAAGAGACTATGTAGGAAACCTCCATATCCATGGCAGGTAAACATTTGCCTTTGATTCTGTTTTTCTTTCTCTTCAAGTCTAGAAACCCCAGCATTTACACTTAAATGGATGTGCTGTAAGCTATGTTTAGGAAAAGAATTTCATCCCCTCCTGCACGTACTTTTACACATGATAATTATTTGACTGTAGCTTTACAAAGTATGGCTGGAGGGATGGTTTGAAAGGGAGGAGTTACATGGCACTGATGAAAACCGCCTGATTCAGCCCCAGTAAAGGAAGTGGCAGCAGGATCAGATGATCCAGAAGAGATATTTTATTTTAAATAGCCTTTATGGACCTTCAGTGACTTATGGTGAATTCTTGCCTCCTGATTTTATATACTGGAGAACACATATGTGTGATGGAACCATGCATGTCTTCAGGGTCATGTGCTCAGTGTGGGCATAAATCTCTGCATTTTGTCACCATTAAAAAAAAACCCAAACGACTAACAGAGAGCTGAAGAGCTTATGAAGATGACATTTTGGTGAATTATGGTATTTTTTTTAATACCATCAGTTTTGTCTTCATCAAACATATTCACAGAGTTTGGGCTCTTCCTTTTTTTTTTGCATTCTGCTTCTTCTCTCCCACCTGATCTGTTCCTTGTATACAGTGAGAGTTGTAGTCCAAAGCTCATTGAGAGATGAAAGAACTGCTCTATAACCACATGGTCTGGATGCAATACCTTGCACATAACTGCTTCTCCTTGTGCCAAAGACATTGTCACACTACCAGTATTTAATTTATTGCCACACAAAATGCTCTGGAAAGCTGTGACACTGAAACACTTCCTATAAATTGGTTCTTGCTCAGCTCTAAAGAGATTTGGGTCTTCTTTCTGATGTTTTTCAGTCTAAGAGAGTAACAAACGTGAAAGCTCTCCCACAAGACTTGATCAAAGTCTTGTCAGATGGCAGTCTAAATTTTGGCTTCTCTCTGGCTTGCAGGCAGATCAGGATAAGTGTTTGTTTTCTTGAAAGAAACAGGGATGGCTGTCTTCTTTAAAATCCTGAGAGGGCAAAAAGCAGGGATGATTTCTACCTTCCTGTGGCAAGGTCAATTCTATCCCCCCTGCAGATGGACCTACCCTAGTAACAGCAAGACACCTTTTGAGAAAGGTCACCTGTTGCCCTGTGCTTTCTAAAGAATGCAAGCAGTGGTAAGGACTTTGTGCCACTACCATTTAGCTGTCACCAAAATCCCACCCAGAGCTTTCTTTGATCATAACAGATCCTATTGCAGGAAGCTGTGGAAGCTCTGCAGTAACTTTGCTGCATACAACTACCCCAAAAGGGGCTTTGACCTTTTAACAGTGGCACTTGGTTGTATTTTCTTACACTGATTTTTCAAGGATTGGGGTGGAGATAATCACTGAGAAACAAGAGATCTTTTTTAAAAAAAAATTTAAAATAATAAATAATATATTGTGACTTTTGATTTAGAGAGAGTATCTGTGTAATCATGTCTGATCTTATGTGCAAATTTTCATTTGTATCCTTCACAGTCCTTTGTAGGGGTGGAAGAGAGTGTTGGTCTTCCATTACAGCAGAAGGAACTATAGCCAAGGAGATACCTGGGTGTCAGGAAGAGGACTCAAAATCAGGAGCATTTGAGGGTCATTTAAGACAGGAAGGCAACATCCACTTGAGTTCAATTTCCTCTGCTTGTTTGTATGTGTCACGATAAATCACCTGAGACCCTCCATTCCTCCGTAATTTACTATTGGAAAGGACAGAAATAAATTCTGACATATTTGAGAGACGTAGCAGAATTACTCCAAACTCAGAAGAATTTTAGAGCAAAGTTAAATGCTTCAAGCCTAAATAGCACACTGCTAATTCTCTTCTTATAGTTTATATCATCATGGATTAAAATGAAATGCTGCCCCATCAAACAGAACATGGCTGTAGTTGTTTGCCTTGTGTGGCCTGAGTAAAAGTGCATTTCCGCCCTAGGAAAATCCTTTATGCCTTGATTTCCAAGTTCAAAAATAACTCTCTATAGATGAAACACGTTTTTCACCCTTTAAAGTAGTGTTTTCACCTACAAATACTTGCTGCCTAAACAAGAGCCCTTTCCTTTGCACTTGTGCCAACATGCAACTTGGATAAAGAACTAAACTTAGATTTGTAGTTACAATGCTTCCACTGACTTTTTTTGGTTTTGGTTTTTTATTTTTTTTTTTTTTTTTTTTTTTTTTTTTAAATAATGACTGTAAGACGTGTGCTGTCTCTCTTCTGAATTTTAATCTTTCTAATGAAGGTGTGTTTGAAGAAGGCACACCCTTCAGAAGGTGTTTTGTGGTATCGTCTCTGTGCCTTTAGTGTTGAAGGACCAGCTGCCTTTTTTCAATTTTAAATGCACTTTTTTCAGGGTCTTACATCACAGAGGCCTAAATTAAAACACACTTACCATAAAGGGGTGCAGCACATGCATTCATCCTGGAAATTGCACTGCGACATGAAAGATATCCAAACACTACGTGTAATTTTGGGGATGAGCAAGCCTTGGCCTTTCAGATGTCCCACGTGAGAGAAGCGCACCCACGGCCCGCAAAATTTTAAGCTTCTGAATCATGGAAGTCGGATCTGAAAGCCTCTAATTCCCACTGAATTAGAGATGTGTGTGACTGGGAAAATTCAGCCCAGTGCTGGATTGGGGGTGGCCAACTTGCCTGGTGGATGTGAGTGAGCCTGTGCAGGATGTGAGTGGTCCAACACCCAGTGTGACCCAGGGAGAGGCAGAACTCAGGGATGGGCAGCTCTCTCTGACTTTTTGCCTCCCAGCTCCTCCTCCACACGTTATTCAGGCTCAGGGGTCAGGATCTGATGGCTCCCCATGGCATGAAAATGTTGCTCAGTGGTTTGCAGGCTGAGAAGGGCTGGTCATGCCTTGTGTAAAGGATTATTTGATTAGCTCTAGATATCCTTCTCCTAATTAAGGTTATGGGAGAAAATTTTTTCTGGTACTCTCTGGTGTAGTGGTATACACCAGGAGTAAGACCACTGCAGATTTATTTTGGATGTATATGCCATGATGAGACCAGCAGCTGGTCTTTAACTTGGCTCCCTGCAGCAATGGAAACCTTGCCACAGGCTGTGCAGAGCCCCTGCAGAACCAGAGACCTCCTTTGGGCTTCATGGCTTTAATGCCAATTTTTTTCTCCACATCCATGGCTCCCAGGAACCAAACAGCAGCTTCACAGAACCTGCAGGTATACAGAGGGAACCCCTAAATTTCAGCCTGAGCAAGAGTTCCCTTCCTGCCTCTATTCTATGTTAGCTTCACTTGTAACTGTTCAGGGGAAAGATTTTTTTGCAATCTTTCAAATATCAGATATTGGCAATCCCTCTCCTGGAGTGCCAAGGTCGGAGAGTATCCTGGGCTAACTTGGGAGGCACAAGGCTCTCCCTTGTCTGGACATTGCAGTAAATGTTATTCAGCCTCCTGTGGGGTTACTGGGCTCTACACAAATCTCCTAGCCAAGTTCACAAGGAAGAGGAAATATGGGAATATATGCCACCAGAAGACACTGTCTCCTTGGGTATTTTTATCTGTAAAACAATGGCTTACAGAGAGTTCTTAACTGAAAGGTGTTGTTGGCCTCTTTCCTTTTCATTTTTTGACTTTTGTTTCCTGTAGGAGGGTCTCTGGAATTCCTTAATATTGTCATCGAGCCCTAGGGATTTCAGTCTTTTAGTTGTGCTACATCTCCCAGGTTGCCAGCAATGCAAAATTGCTGAGGGAAGACATTTCTGTTCAAACTGGAAGCCACAAATACAAGAGCTTCTCCTCCCAAAGGAAATGTTATTTCTTCCATGTCCCCAGTCTTACATCTTTGCTTTGTACTCAGGTATTTTCACTTGAGACTTTTGAGCTTCCTAGAAATTCTGATTTGCTCTCCTGCTGAGTCTGTGGAACCAGATACTAAATCCATCTTACTTCGGAAAAAAATGAAAGAAAGAACAATAAAACCCTAATTGAAACATTTTGCTGAAAAATGTCACAGCATAGTGATTTTTGAAACAAAAGCCAAAGAAATACTTTTTTGTTTTCTAAACTAGGAAGAGAAATGCATGTGTATATCTGTTCACTTGGAGTGGAATTGGAAAATTTTGGTCTCTTATGCAGTGCCAGCCTCAGGAAAAGGAGAGGCTTTGTCTTCTCGTGTATTTGTGTGTCTTTGTTATCAATCTTTAGGAGTCAGTCTTGGGAAGTTTTACTGTGATGTTGAGGAGAAGGCTGCAATTCCAGGCACTAAGGTGGCTCCTTTGGAAAGGCTGAAATGTGGCTGCCTGCTCTTAGGTGGCCATGAACTCCTCTAAAACCACAGGGACTCTGCACTCCACTTCTTTCTAACTCAGAACAACCAGATGTCCAAGGCCTGGGTCCATTCTGAAGTCCTAACAAGCATCTTTGGGATGTTGTTTTGTCCCAGTTTTTCTTTCTGGGTATGGTTTTCATTCTTGTGTGTGCAGTGACTTCAGGGTACATCACGCAGAACCTCAGTCCAGGACTCCCTGGCCAGACACCACATTCCCCTCCACCATGTGACAGTGAAAGTAAGCTTGGCCACAGCAAAACCACAGAGCAGTGGTGAAGCCTCCAGTGTTTGTGGAGATGGTGTAAAGCATCCAAATCGTTGCTTCAGATTTTCAAGGGGTGCAAAATACAAGGATGTGTCTGTCAGCAGCACTTCCAGAAGGACAAAATCTCACTGGGATCCCTGCTACAAAAAGCTGCTGAAAAGTAAAGGTCGGTGACACAGGATTTCCTCAGGCTGGTGCTTTATCTTGTAGGCAAATCTCCTGAGGGGTGAAAAGTCAGAAACACACACAGGTACAGGGAGCGCAGCTGTGTGTTGTGGGGCTGTAAGGAACTGCCGGAAACCCACGGAGGAAGATGCAAAATAACCCCCAAACCAAACCAAAAATGAAAAGGGGAAAGGCGGGGAAGGAAGAAGCTGTTTTTTCTCAAAGCTTGGCTGCTCTTGCAAGCAGAGTAACATCACAAAAGAGAGATACGTGGTTAAGCAGGTTTAGACCATTAAATCCTTTTGGAGTTCTGTGGATGGTGAAGTAAAGAAACTTCTCTGCACACCAGTGCAGTGGTTAACGGGATGTTTTCAGGAGAGTTCACCCATGAGTAGGCACAGCAGCTTGCTGTGCTGATAAAGCTCATTTCTGCTCTGGAGTTAGGTAAACTGAGCCATGGGAGCAAATCAACTTTCCAAAGCCACACAGTAAATGTGACAGAGGTAGAAAGATTAAATATGACCAGATTGCCCTTACTGTGCCTATTTCACATATTCAGGCAAAGACAGAATCTGCACTGAGCGTTTTAGAAGCTCTTGAAATTCTGAAGTCAGGTGCCTGGATAATACTTATGTAGACGTTAAAGGTGGAGCAAAATGGGCTACTTGAGGACTCAGTTTGGCCCAAAGGAGCAAAAATTTGTTGCTGGCTCCATATTTGCCCATGCACTGTGTGTCAGGAAGGCACAAAGCAGAGAATTTAACCTCTGAAAGACCTGGAGAAATAATGGCTGCCTCAGTTCAGGCGCTAACTGTTTTTGCTTGGGGGAAATGGGAAGAAGACCCAATGTGTTATTTTGGGTCAGCCCAAATTGCATTTTGAATGTAGCATTTTGTTTTGAGGTTAGTCACCCCTCTTGTTTCTCACACTTCCTTTTATTTCATGGCTCTTTTGAGTGGCAAATGCCACTTCAAAATAGCAAATCAGAGGGTTGTGTTTAAGAGACAGTGAAAGAGAGTGTTGTGGCATTTCTGATACAATTTCTTTCAAGAAATGTAGATATGTATGTATTTTCTCCATAAGTTTTAGTGTAGAGTTGAAAATGGAAAATTTTGGAAACTCCAAAATTCATTTTGGAAACTCCAAAACTGCATGGTTTGCGTTTGTCCTTTTCTTCCCTAGATATTTTAGTTTGTTGTTGTTTTGGGTTTGGTTGTTGTTGGGTTTTTTGGGTTTTTTTTGCTTATTCAATTCCTGCTGAAGGAATTACTTCTGCAGAAACAAGAAAAGGGAGATGTGTAATGTGAGGAATGGGAGATTTCAGGGAACAGGACAAAGCTTATAACACCACCTGGGGCAGAGGCCAGTGTATGGCTGAAGGCAAAAGCATGAGCAGCACTCTCTCATTTCCCAGCAAAGCTACTGAAGAAACAGCAGTGAGGAAAGAGTTGAGCCAACAGGGGATGATGTGTGCAGCTTTATGGTGCTCAGTTTTATGTGGCTGTACCATTGGAGGGCTGATTTTTCCAGCCAGATCACATCACAAGCCTTGCATTCTAGGTTGTCCCAGTTTGCTGGCAGGCTCTAGAGAGGCACATATGTCAGGTCATGCCTGGGATGTTGGGGACAAGTTTTATTCTTGTGCACCCCATCTCCTGCAGGGGATCTGCAAGGGCTCTCCCATTTGGTGGGTTTTCCCTGTTAGGGCTGTGGAGACAGGGAGCTGCTCTCAGAGCTGCAACCCCTCTGCTCTAGATGTCGGCTTGCTTGCTCCCCAGAGAGGCTTGGGGTGTATGGAAGAGCAAAATGCCTTGTGCTCACTCCAGATAAGAGAGGTGATGCTGATAGGCGTGAGGGAAACAACCCAAGCAACCGACTGAAGCAGAATGTGGTTTGCAGGGCCAGTGTTTGCCTGGCTTGGTGGCTCTGTGAGGCAGGGGCAGGTGGGAGCTGCTCCAGGGGTGCTGCACTGCACTGTGGTGTACAGGCAAGTCCTAGAGCTTCTCCTTCCAGCCATAACATCCTCTGTGGAAGCAGCAGCCCTTTAAAACCAGATGGGGTAACTGGCAGCTTAGGTGACAGGCATTTCCTTCCCAACCAAGAAGTAATGCTGCATGCTTTGACTAGCAGAGGACAGACATTCTGAATTCAAGCCATTTTAAGTTAGAAACCTTCTTTTCTGATTTTCCCAGAGCTGGCCAGCTGTGGCCTTCTGTGTTTGCTCCATCATGAGATGCTTTGTAATGAAGTGGTGGGGTCTCAGCATGCCTTATTCTGTCACTGGAACAATGGAGCACAGACTTTCTTTATATCCTGAAGGGCATCAAATAATAAGAACAAGAAAAGTTGTCCAGCTGTGCTTCAGCTGGATTACTTTTCTCTTTTCATTTTTTAGTCAGTCTTAGTAGACAGCGTGGCTGCCTGACTCACTTGTCTTCAGAGGAGGATACTTTAAATGTAAATAGAAAACTCATTTTAAGAAATGGCTTGTGCCTAGCATGAAGAAGTAAGAATTACCCCTGCTGCAATAACCTTCCTTTCATTGGGATTATATTAGGGAGGAATTTGGTCTGCTCCTCGGCAGCTCCGTGGCACAAGCTGGCCGTTGTTATTAAAATCTAGAAACTCATTCCTAACCTTAGTCACCTCAGGTGATTTGCACTTGAAAAGATCGCACACACTGGTAAATTTGGGAAGGATACATAAAGGAATAGCAACACAGACTGCCTTCTGGGGTTACTCAGATTTCTTGGCACTGCTGGGCTATCCACTAATTCAGTTTAACCCCCTACAAAGTCCACCTAGAGGTGAAGAATTGCAGGCAGAATCCACTGGCTGGTCCCGCCGCTCAAGAGATTTCTTAGAGGTGTCTGTCGTGGCTCGAGGTGTCCCAGAGAAGGAAGCCAAAGCATCCGGCTCCTCCCGCCCGCGGGAGACGCTCCCGTGACGGTGCGGGCGGATGTTTGCTGCTCACAGCCTCTCGCCCGTTCCTTGCCACAGAAAGGTGAAAATGGACACGACAAATTGCTTAAAGAGCGGATTTTGAAGAGAGCGGGTCAAGGGACCTGCGGGGCCTGGTGGTGGTGGGAGCGACTGGAGCAGCGCAGCTGCAGCTGGAGGAGGATGTGCAGCCCCACCCCTATCCTCCCGCTGGGATTTGGGAGGCAAAGCCCAGCTCAGCAGGGACCTGGGAAAAAGGGGGCTACGGAGCTATTTGCCTGCCTCTATTGAAGCAAAGCAAGCAGGCAGCATGGAGAACGACTCATATGCTAAGCCCATCATACTTGCTGTCATATTTTTTGTTGGTTTTTGTTTTTTTTTTTTTTTTTTTTTTTTTTTTCTTTGTTGTTGTTGAAACCACTACAGAGAGCAGCACATTTCCAGGAGGCTGGCTCCAGCAAGCAAACTTCCCCGTGGCTTCCTGCCGGCTTGGGGAGGATTCGTGGCTGGGATGCTTTACCTCTTCCGTGCCAACTCAACTGGAGCCATGTCTCGAGATGGTTCTTTGATACCCTGTATGGAGGGATTGTTCCTCATGGTGTTTTTGTCGTGAAATAATATGTTTCTGCAAAGTTCAATCTGATTAAAATACAAAGAATTAGGATGGGGGACTGGATATGTGCAAAGTAGTATTTTATGTATCTGTTTCTTTTGTTAATAGATAGGCCTGCCAGTCCCACAAAAACTCCAGCATGCACTTAGTGTGTGTTCCCAGTGGCTAATCCCATGGAATTCTATTCCCAGTGTGTATTCAAGCACACACGTACATCTGTATAAGGCACGGACTGCACGGCCCTAATGCCAACTTAGGGCTGTCAGTTGTGAATGTTCCCATGTCTGGAGCACATCCTCAGACTCAGGGATGCCTGAACCCTCACTGTCTGCATCTACAAGGTGTTAAGTAGGACTTGGAAAATGGAGGGCTGGAACAGAGAGGCAAGAATTTATATTTAACGATGTGAAATAATGGTAGAAGCCAGGCACTGGATCATTAAATAATGGATTTATTTAATTTGGTTGGATGTGGTTGTTCATTATTTGTTTCAGCCTTCCTTCTGCCTCTGGTGAAATGCTGGCTCCTGTGCTGTCCATCTAAAAATGGCACAATGGCCATCACTTTTTTCCAAATGGACATTTTTGTTTCATATTTTGAAAGCAAGTCTGACAAATCCACAAGTATCAGTGTTAGGCAGAGGAAGAGAAAGCTCAGTGATAATGCATTGTGTGCACGTAGTAAGGCATACCTTATAGCTCAGTAAAAATTGGTGAATTGCTATCAGTGCCACAACAGTCTTCCCAATTGCTGCAACAACTTACCATCTTTGATACAGGGCCACCAGAATTCTGGTCTGCAATCTGATAAAAAGCCAACTGTACCAAAGCAGCAAAGAGATTAAAAGCAAAACAAACAATTAAAGGAAATGGAGGGAGGGAAAACTCCAACAAATTAAAAATTACAGACTAGAATTTGAATTGTATAACACATTTTATACTAAACCCCCTCACCATATATTCCAGTATTGTTTTGAATGGCAGATCCATTGCTCATGTGAGACTGGAGTGACACCAGTCCATAGATATTGCTGTACAATTATGGGATCTCTAGAGCACTGGTGACTGTGAGTTGTTCCTTCTTATAAAGGCCCTGTGGGCTTGCATACTTGGGAGGATGTGCTGGGTTTGATTTTCAGTGTAACCTGAAGCAAAAGTCAGCTTGAGGCTGCCAGATTGTGCCTGGTTTCAGATCAAACCTCTGTGAAAGTAGTGAATTGAGTAGGGTTTCCACTCAAAACCATAAATCGGTCTTGATATGCTTGAAACTTTGCCCAGATTTTTTTTCTTTTTCTTTTTCCCAAACTTGGCCTGTGTTCTAGCTTTGTAACAAAACCTAAAACAAACATCTCTGGGTTTCGGGTTTAGTTGTGAAAGTTTAACACAGAAACCATTTTTCTCCAGGGGGAAGGGGGACGCTGGCCTGTGTGCTATAAGGCTGAGCTTAATTTTTTATTCTTTTGAGAGTATAACAGTGACAGCTTGTATTTTCTACCTTGAAAGCAGCTGGAGAAGAGGCTTTGGCTCAACATCTGATGTGAAGGACAGAACAGAGAAGGGTGACCATTATGTCCCTGCTTGAACCTCCAGCCTGGTTTTCCCATCCTTGTTAGCAACAAGGGAGTACATTAATGCAGAGAATCCCCGCTGTCTGCCTGTGATGCCACTTAACTCAGACCAGAGCAGCTCTGAATCAAGGTCAGCATTTGATAGCATGGAGGCCAAAGATAGCAGGAGGACAGATTTTTGCCTGGCACATGGTAAGATCAGCAACTGGGAATCATGCCACCACAAGAGATGAAGCTGTCAGAAATTGCAGCTTCCAGCTCATGCTGAATTCCCGTCTCACTGGGAGTGAGGCTTGTTGTGTAAGAAAGCAAGATACCATCCATTAATTGCTGGCAGCATTTTGTCTTTTGGAGAGATAGAAGCTTCTGATTCCTCTTGTGTTTGTCCCAACAAGCTGTGCCTCACATTTTGTAAAGGAAGACTATTGCTCCCCTTGCTCTGGTCTGCATGAAGGAATCCAGGACTCCAGCGTTTTCCCATTAGTCTAGTGCACTGTGCGGCGTGAAACAGGGATTTTTTAAATTGCTTTTTAGTCCAGATTAGTAATGTCTGCAAGGTCAAAGACTACAGGGGTTACCATTCACCATGCTAAGAAGTTGCTGCTGTGTCTGATGAGCACAGATACTGTGTGGTCCTCACAGCTTTTGATCCAGTGGCGTGAATGCCAACACTGGGTCCTCTCGGTGTGCCTGGCTGTAATCACAGGAAGCTCATTCATTACGCATGTCCTGAAGATATGGAAGCCTTGCTAATCAGTTTGGATGGGAGGGGTAAATTAATCATTTCCTTTTACACTTCTTGATAGAGCAATTCATCCTGCCATGAGAAAATTTGGAAGTGGGGGAAAGTTTCAGCAAACTGTGAGAAAACCCTGAGATTTCAATCAGATGTTGCCATCCAGCTTTGCTGCTGCTTTTGTCTTTAATCTTACTCTCCCCGTCTCCTTACAGCAGGGCCTTTTCCAGTGTTAAGCCACACTTCCCAGAGCTGGCATTTTGAGTTAACTGGAATGAAAAGTAGGTAACTTTTCATCCAGGAAAGGGACCAAGGACCTAGGGAAATGCATGATGACCTCCTGGAGAAAAATGCCTAAGGCAGTACAGCCACGGTTATCTCCAGCCATTAGCAGCAAGAGCAGATTAGGGACCTCCCATGCTTTCCTCAGAAAGTAGGAAAGGAGTGTCCGGAGCAATTGGGACAAATTCTTTGTGCCTTTGCCTGTCCCACTGGGCACTGCTGAGCTTTCTTTACTTGCTGTTACAGAAGGATCCAAAATAACACTCCTTTGGCTGCTGCCCTGGATCTCCTCATGAAGTGGGGGAAGTAGTGTGCATCTTCAGTACTCTGTGTCCTTCTCCTGGCAGTGCCTGACTCCTGCAGTGATATTTTAGCCTCTCCAGAGGCAGCTGCTGAAATATTGTTGAGCATAGCATTGGAAAATAAGGAGAACTGAAGCTGGGTTTTTTTTTGTTTGTTTGTTCTGATTTGTTATGGTTTGGGTTTTTTCTACATCAGGCTTTAAGCTGCTAGTTCTAACAATAACATTTCAAATCATAGTTCAATAATACCACTATATGTTTTTGGGATATTGATATCATGGTGGTTTTAGATGCTTGTCTAGGTCCTACCAATTTTGGTGGGGTATGTACACAAAGGGCCTTCATGCTACTGCACAGCACATGAGCTCTGCAACCAGGGCTCATTAACAAAATGTGTCAAATCCATTTAAACATCCCACGCTATCTAGATACAGCAGTTGTCACATAAAGTGAACAGTACCTTTGCATGGTATTAGAAAAACTTGCTGCTTATTTTGCCTGATTGCTTAGCTGTGTGCTGCAATCTCCTTGTGCTAAGCACAGACCTCTCTAAAGCTCCTTACACTGGCTCTTTGGTAGGGTGGGACTGGATGTTATTTAAATTATGGCAAGGGGGGAAAAAGAGCAATTAATGTTTTGTGTGATCATAGAATCACCTTTCAGTTGCACCAGTGGGAGACAAGGCTCGTTAGTTAATTGGAAGGGCTGAAACCCCAAGGCAACCAGATGCCATTGGATTTAAAGACTGCAAAAGAAGATGGAACTGTGTGCTACAGGAGTTTTCAGTTTGCCAGGCTTGCATGAGTGTGGCTGCACTTTCCATTTACAAAACACAGCTATTTTTTTTTATTTAAGTTAGTACAGATGTGAAATGATCTCTTTTACACCTTTTCTCCTCAAAGAAGCAGTGCTGCTTTATCTATGTTGAGGCAGTGAAAATGTCATATGCTACCAACCCAGCTGTGCACCATGTTACCTTATGGAGCTGACAAAGGGGTTTTAAGTTAATCCAAGTGATTTTGGAGTGCTCTGATACAGAGCTGACCTCTAGCTTCATGTTGATGACAGGCAGTAGACACTGGCACCATGGAAGGAACTTTGTACTTAGATGTCTTTAAGCTGATAAGTGCTCCTTCTCACTCAGGTTGTACTGGTATGGTGCTTTGGGTATTTCTGGTTAAAGCTGTCATTGGGCAAAACATCACCCTGGGCTTGCAAAGACCTTGCCAAATCAGGTAGTACCAGCTGGACCAAGCTTGGAGTGAAATGATGAAATGCTGGCTACATGCAAATACCTGTGGGTTGGGTGTTGGTAGCTGTGCTGCTGGAAGCTATTGCTGGAAGGCAGTAGCCACAGCTGCTCCTTCGACAATCAGTGGCCCAAACCTGGACTGATTGTGACAAATTTGTTGGTCTCTGCTCTTGCTCTGGTTCCTCAATGCTTCTGCTCTTCAGCGGCTGCTCTCTTCCTGAGAAGAGACAAGAGAGACCTTGCTCTGGCTTTTAGCTCTGCCATTTTGGCCCCAAAACGAAGTGACTCTTGCTGCTGCTGTAATTGTACCTATGCAATATTATTACTGACAAAATGTTGTAGTTCAGCCTTCCCTACCTCCTCATAGCACTGCCACCCAAATCACTGTGTTACTAAAACAAATGGCAAAGTTATAGAAGAGAACTTTGAGTTGATCTAATGGCAGATTGCTGCTAGAAGAGGGGAGCATGTCCCTTCTTGCTCTGTGCACCCCCTTTCTGCCCTAAACTGTGACTATTCTGCTCCCCCCTTTGTGCCAGTCCTCAGCCAGAATGGGATCCTTCAGTTGAAAGCACCGAAGCAAGGGCTTGATAAAAATGAAACCTAAAATGAAAAAGAAAAAAACTAAATCCACACACTGACAAGACGGAGATTTTTGGACCACACTGGTCAGAAGAGAGTGGAGTGTAGTACAAGGGATGGGACAGAATATAGAGTGAAAATGGGATGTTCAGTGAGAATGTAAATGGCATAAGGAAAAAAAAAAAAAAAAAAAAAACCAAAAAAAAAAACAAAACAAGAGGAAGGACTCAGAGGAGAGCAATGAACAGTTATTTAAGCCCATCCATTGCATGTAACCTCACTTTCTTCCTGTAGCCCAAGTCTCAAGGCAGGAGACCTGTTCTCTGCCCTTCATCTTTGGCAGAAACCTTTGCCATTTTTTTGCAAATGGGTTTGGTAGCCGCAGCAACAGCCACAGCACCCACCAATGTACAGACCATGGGATGCACGTGGCAATTCAGTACCTCCTGCTCTGGATACTGGGATGAAGCTGTTGGCCTCAGCTTACTAAGCACTGTTGCTGGACACATGCATGTACAATGACCTAGGAAGAAGCAAGGAGTAAGCTCTGAGGCAGGGAGGAAGTGAGTTGAAATGAATGTAAGAAGCACTATTTTCAGGCTGCAAGACATGTAATGACTAATCTGAACAAAAGCTCTGTATCCCAGCAAGGTGTTAATTATATGTCTTGTCTTTCTGGATATGTGTGAACAGGGTCTCTTTGCCCACTGGGAACAATGGGTGTAATTACTATTTAGTGGGAAAGAGAGGAAGCCCAGCTGCCCTTAATGCACAGGATCAAATGAAGGCCAACAAAGTGTATGCACACGTGGCCTGCACTCTGTGGCTTAGTGTAACCTACAGAGTTTGCCAATGTAATTCTAGGGTGTGGAAAGAAATGAACTCCCCCACTGCTGGCAAGGTGCTGGTGTAGACAGAGCTGTGCTGACAGATGAGTGTTTCTGACAGTTTAGCATGTCTGGGTATGTTGGTGGCGTTGCTGTAGGCTGAAATTCCCTTTGGTGGCACAGGCCATGTCTCTATTAGGGGATCCAGCCCATGCTCCTCCACAGCAGCAGAACAGGCAAGGATAGTTTCACTTATTTTGTTGTTCTTGTTAGTGGAAGATACCTCCTAACTCAGGACAACGTTTTTCATGTGTTGGTTTGTTGATGTTCTAGATGTATTATGGGGTACTGCACATGTTTTTAACAGTAGAGCTTTGTGTTTCAGGCTCTGGCTAGGGAATGAAGTCTCTGAGGCTGAAGGAAAGTATTTATGCCAGAAAGTGGTGCAGAACAGCTCAGGAGGGGGGCAAGGGGCTCTTGTAGAGACAGAGGACAGCTCACTTGAGCCTATGTGTAAGACACCCTCTGTCCTATCACTCCAGAGCCAAATTAGAAGGTAAGTCTCAAAAGTCACCATAAGACTGTCCAGGTAGGGCCTGATACTGCTCTGTTTCAAGCAGTATCTGTTCAATTCCCCAGTACAGGACATCCCCTCTGCAGAAGAATCCTGTGCACAAAGCTGCCCAGCTCTGCTCCCTGCCACAAACCCTGAATGCTGCTCATCACCTCTTCAGTAGGCTCTTGGGATAGTGAATTCTTCTGGCTTGCTCATTTGCTCCTTCACTTTGGGAAACAGAGGATTTTCCCCCTCCTGGCTGAGCACACAAAGTGTGTGGACCATTTTGTCAACATCCAGGCTGGCTCTGATTTCAAGAGTTGACTGTCATCAAGCGTCAGTGTCACCAGGGAACTTTCTGCTAGGTATGGTCCAGAAAACTGCTTGGACTGATCTTGCTAATGACTTATGTGCAGCTGTAGAAGAACATGGAAACCTTCTCTGCCAGAATGCTAGAGGAATTTCTAGGTTTAACCCTCCATGGAGTATCCTGAGCTTTGAGTGTGAATAAAAAAACGTCTTTTGGTAAATGTGATGAATTTTATTAGGAGGGAAAAGGTAGGAAAATTAGAATTAAATTTATTCAAAAGTAGAGTAAGTGTTGATTGGAAAAAAACATAGAGACTTCCTCATGGATAACTTAAACAATCACAGATAACCAAAACGTGAGAGTGCAAAGATAAAGCACAGATCCTTCTGCTACCTCCTCAGAGAAAAAGGACTGGGAAAAAAGGTACTTTGAGTAAAGTTTCTTTCCCTCTGCTAAAAGCATGCTTTTCCTGAAGAGGTGCCATGCATAAAGAAGAGAGCATGCTAAAGGCATAATTTTGTTTTCCAAGTAAATGTTTCATTTGCCTCCACTTAGAATATACTTTTCTTTGCTTATGATCTTGGCATGGCTGTACATATTTTCTATTCTCTTCAGGGGTGGTTTGCTTTGTTGTCATAGCAATGCCTTCTAACTCCTGCACTCACCAGCTTCTTTTCAGGTTCCTGCAGGCTGCAACCAGTCCCTCATTGTGATGATCACATCTCCTAACAGCTTTAACGCCTCTTTTTTTATCTCCTAACTATAGGCACATTCAGAAGCACGATTCCAAAGAATTCTGGCCCAAACAGGTTTTCAGCTTGAAGTTGAAAAAAAAAAAAAAGAAAAAAGAAAAAAAGGCAATAACATTGTTTGTTTCTGTTTGAGGTTTTCATTGTTCTGATGATGATCTAATATTTCAACATTTTTATTCATTCATCTTCTTAGTTTTTCTTGGATGTGAGCTATAATTGCCTTGGTGGTCTGGCCATTGGAGATGAGATGCATCAGGCTGGAGAGGTCCTGGTTGACTGGAAGCTGGCTAATGTTGTCCCAGTTTTCAAAAAGTGCAATTAAAATGACCCTGGAAACTGCAGGCCTGTCAGACTCACCCAAGTGACTGGTAAATTATGGAGAAGTTTATTGAGGGAGGTATTGAAAAGCACCTGAAGGACAAGACAGCCACTGGTCACAGCCAGCACAGCTTCAAGTCCTGCTTAGCAAACCTGATTTCCACCCAGCTGATCGAGGGAAGCCAGTTAAATGTTACACTTTTGGATTTCAGTAAAGCTTTTGATACTGTCTCTCATGGCATCCTTCTGGATAAAATGTCCATCCCCCAGCTGGAAAAACACATCCTGTGAGGGCTGAGCTCAGGGCTGGGGCACAAAGGGTTTCAGTGAACGGGGTGACATCAGACTGGGGACCTGTCACTGCTGGGGCTCTGCAGGGCTCCATCCTCGGCCCTGTGCCCTTCAACATCTCCATAAAGGACTTGGATGCAGGACTGGGAGGGACACTGAGCAAGTTCACAGACAATACACGACTGGGAGGAGCTGCTGACTCCTTCCAGGGCGGGGAGATGCTGCAGAGAGACCTCAACAAATGAGAGGACTGGGCAATCAGCAGCCATAGGGAGTGTAACCAGGGCAAGGGCCAAATCCTGCACCTGGGATGGGCAACCCTGGGTGCACAGCCTGGGGAATGAGAGCCTGGAGAGCAGTGCCGTGGAAAGGGACCTGGGGATCCTGGTTGATGGCAGGTTGGCTATGAGCCAGCAGTGCCCTGGCAGCCAGGAGGGACATCCCTGTCCTGGGGGGCATCAGGCACAACTGGGCAAGGGAGGGGATTGTCCCACTCTGCTCTGCACTGGGGCAGCCTCACTCCAGTGCTGGGGGCAGTTTTGGGCACCACAATATAAGAAAGAGTGTCCAAAGGAGGGCTACCAAAAGAGTGAAGGGTCTGGAGGGGATGCCGTATGAGGAGCGGCTGAGGTCACTTGGTCTGTTCAGCCTGGAGGAGAGGAGACTGAAAGGAGATTTAATTGCAATCTACAAATTCCTTGTGAGGGGCAGCAGAGGGACAATGATAGGACCCCAGGGAACAGCATGAAACTGAGTTGGGCAATGTTTAGGTTGGTTATTAGAAAAAGGTTCTTCACCCAAAGGGTTGAGCATTGGAACAAGCTCCCTGGGGAAAGTGGTCACAGCACTGACCCTGTCTGAGTACAAGAAGCATTTGGATAATTCTCTCAGGCATGTGGTCTGATTCTTGGGACTGTCCCGTGCAGGGTAAGTTCAAATTTGATGATCCTTTTGGGTCCCTTCCAACTCAGGATATTCTGCAATTCTGTGATTTTGTGATCAATGTGGCTTTAGGACTCTTTTTCCCTAGACTGTGATCAGTGACAATGTGAAGCTGGAACCAGGCCAGCTCAAATAAAATTGTCTCCTTTTCTTGTGCAGTCTTGCTCAACATCTTTCCTTATGCAGAACTTCAGTTTTAAAGGCTGATCTCCTCCCATTGTGTCCAGCTCCACGCTGAGCAGCTACTCAGGCAAAGCCCTGCAGTCAGTCACTGCTGAGCCAGGAAAGAAAGAGTTAAAGCCAGAGAAGTGAAGGAGGCTGGATGAATTCCTTAAACTCCATCCCATCATCCAGAACATTAATTTACTATGAAGCAGCTATTGAGGTAGTGCTGGACATGGGCAAAGTGGGATGGGGTAAGAAGACAGGTCTGTACTCAGTCTTTGTGCCCAGCTTTGCTATGGGCTCCTCTGTCCTTGAACAAGTCAGTCCCTTCATCCTCCATCAGCACGCCCCAGGCAAAAGGGGAAACACTTTCTATGTGTTCAGGTGGGAGGGAAAAATCTTTCCAAGCCCGTCTAGGCTTAGGTGCCACATGGAAGGGATGGTAACAGATACTATGTATAGACAGCACAGACTTCCCTTGTGATTTCTGCCCTTCTTGGGAGACCAGAGCAGGGAGCTCTGTGGGTTTGAAGGTACTGCTCAGCAGCTGCCCTGAACTAAGGCAGGGATGCTACTCTGAGCAGCGCACCTAGATTTAAGTTGAAGTCTGACCTCCTCGAGTTACACCTCCAGTGTGTTGTGCAGCTGCTGGTTTTATACGTACACGGGAAACCCTTCCAACAGGATGGGGTGATTCCACTGCCTTCCACTGCACAGCTCTCCCTTACTTTCTTCATGTGTATTTATCTGCAAGGAAACACGAGTGTTCCAAAGTAGCTGTCCAAAGGAGCCATTCCATATATGCTCAGCCCCAAATACTTTCTTGAGACAGATTATTACAGGCTTGCATTTCCTCCCTCACCACACAGAATACAAATCCCAGAACAGAGATGGCTCCTGCTCCAAAGAGCTTTGTTCATTGCACAGTGGCTGTGTGAGGTTGCTGGCTAATACTTTGTTGCTGTTGGAATTAGTTTCAATATGAATCAATACAATTTTTTTTTTTTTTTTTTAGCACAGTAGGCGCATATGCTATACAATTGAAAGTAATTTTAAAAGAACTTGTGCTTTAATGAAACTCTTCTTGGGTTTCGGTTCCAGAGACTATCAGGAAGGATTGTTGGTTTTTTGCTGTCTTTGTAAACATTACATTCAGTTTGGATTGTTGTTGTTGTTGTTTTTAAATCAAAGATGCTAGGGTTTTTTTTATTTTTTAATTTTTTCCCAAAGTAGGAATATTTATCTTTGAATCCTCCAACAGCTTTGGAATGCAGCCTCCACACAGACTTTAATAGCAAAACCCACTTCTTCTGACTCAGGGACCATTTGATGAAATGTCTAGAGAGGCAAAAAGCAGCAACAAAAAAAACTTTACACAGATGCTTCCCTGTGACTAACAGAATGTCCACCCAAAGCAGAGAGAGTATAAGTACGTTTGTCATACGTGGGTGTATTTTTCCCATACATTCATTTTTAAAGTTATGCAGTAGAGCACTATAAAATTATAGTTTTACAAATAAGCATTATTTGACCGTCACTGGGCTGAGCTGATGACTCACTCTGTGACCTCCATGCAAGTCATTTGATTTTCTTGTTCCTCAGTAAAACTATGTGGGAAACAGGCTGAAAAAAGAAAAAGAAAAAAAAAAAAAAAACATAAAAAAAAAAAACAAGAAAAAAAAAGACAAACCCAGAAGGCATTCCTGACAATATGTTCCCTACCTAAGCTTTGTGTGTTGACTGGAAACACAACATTTGAAATAAAGACTTTACAGCTGCTGGCTTGGTGTCTGTGCCCAGCCCTGTAGGAATTGTGGGTGGCCAATGTCTCTGAAGAGCATGCTCTAAATATGGGTTATGGTGTCTGACCTATTCTTAACCATTAACAGTAGAAGACTTGCAGGCAGCTGCCAATATCATTATTGTGTCCCACCAATCTCATTATAGTGTCCCATTGTCATTGTGGTGTGAGCTGGGTCTTTTAGCAACATAAATGGACTGTCTCCAGAAGTACTGGGAAACATTGGGCTTAAAATACAGACCTTACAGGCTTTGGTGTCTCTGTCCACATCTCAGTCCTTGTGGCTTACCTTCCAGTACTGGATTTCAATCTGACCTGAAAACTACGTTTGCACATAAACACCTCCTATAAACACTTTAAAAAAAAATTAAAATAGTCTAATTATGTCTAGAAAGCAGCATAATTGTCCTGTGTTTCCAAGGCCCCAACTATTAATTAATCCAATCTGTGCAGTATTACCAGCATTTTGAACACTTCCTTGCTGTTTAAAAGTTGTGGGGAGAATCTCAAATACAAAATTTATCTGTTTTTAAAGGCCTCATGCTTCCTGGCAAATCTGGGTGCCTTGTCTAGATTTTTCTTTAAAGCATATTTATGTCAGGTTTTTGAAGTCTTTGGAGAGGATGGCAAAAAGGAGAAAATAACTTTCTTTAATGACACTGGGGACCTCATGCAATCTCCTAGTTCCAGGACCTGGGGCTTAAAGGGTGAGGCTTGGAAAGGCCTGTTGTTTTTGCCTGTGTTTTTGTTTTACATGTGTTTCTAGTTTATTTTCCTGTTGTTATTCATTGCTTTTTTGGTTCGCTTTCATTTTGCTGTTTCCCCAGTTTCCACCTAAGGGGCCTTGATCTATTTTAAAGAGGACACAGCAGTTATCTTAAAAGGAAATCTCATTAACTTTATTTTGACTCCTTCCTTCTGGTTGCCAGTTATGTGAACTCCTCCTTCCCAACCTGCTGCCTAGTGTGATTGCTACCTTGGAACAGCAATATTAAGCTCTGCATACCTACAGAGAGACTTCTGAGGTGTCACCTCTGAAGCATCTATACCATCCCTTGAAGGCACAAGCTTACTTCAGAGCTGACTCATGACTGACAAACCAAATCTACTGGATTTAAGCACCACAGCCAAAGGAATAATTTGCCCTTGTTAATTTGGATTGCCTGCCCATCAGGTGCTGGCAGGGTTGGAGAGTTTGTCATGCTCCTCTCTGTCTTTAGGCCAAGTTCAAGCTCTGTCATTTAGATGATGTATCTGGTGAGGGTAGGACAATGATACCAAGTGAGCAAAGGCAGAATTTCCTTATGCAGATGTCTAATCCTGCAGCTAGCAGGATTATCCTGCTGGCCCTTGATGCCGTAGCTGCCCTTGTCCTTGCTCATTGTGGTCATCTGCCTGGGACAAGACAGGGATGTGGGATGTGGGATGTGTGAGATCTGCAAAAGGATCTGTGTGATGGACAAACCTGCCAAGCAATGGAGCCATGAAGCAATAGTGAAATCAGCCCCAGGAGGGTGACTCCTCTCTCTTCTGAGGGTGTAAGTAGCTGAAGCTGAGTCACAGTCCCAGCAGTTTGAAAGGATGTGGGGCTGGAATGAAATATAGCAACAATTAACAAAAGCAAAATCTACTGAATAAGAGCTTCCTCCATTTCATTTTCCTTATGGATGTTACTGATTCATCACTCTAGCAGTCCTGGCTCCCACCCAGGATGCAAAGGGCATAATATAGGTTGTCTGGAGGCAGTGGCTATGAATGATAAGGAATACTCTGTTCAGTATTTTATACAGGAAGCCTTCTGGTATGTATCCTACCCAAACTGCTTATGTAGAACAGCTAAATGTATCACGGGGAAAGAATCATGCTTGTTTGGATCGCTGTGCTATTTGAAGATGGCTATTATCAAGTGGGTAGTATCAGTCACTGTGAGTAGCTGTTCTGGGAGCAGATGATGCAGTGAAAGCTGCTTCCTATGCATCTTTATGCCATGCCTCTGTACACACAACCCTTTAAATACAGCTTCGCACAGGGACTTGCACAGACCCACAGCACCTTCTGTTCCCTCATCATATGAGTCCCACCTGCTTTCCCTGTGCCGCAGTGCCAGCTGGCCAGGCAGCAGACACTGGCAGTGGGAGAGCTCCAGTAATAACCAGTGTGGAGGCTGGCTGCTGTGTGCTCGCCACTGGGTCACCCCATCAGCCAAATGGGGGACTCTGGAGTTACAGAGCCTTTCCTAAAACAGGGGTAATCATTTGGGCCGCTCTTCTCAGTTCAGTTCTGATCCTCATTAGCCTTGGTGAGGTTGCAAAGATATTATTTTCCTCCCTCTCTGCCAAATTTAGCTGGAATTGGCCAACAGGTTTGAAAGCATTTGAATGGAGGAGGAGGCTGGGAAAGGAGAAGAAAACAGACAGAAGGATCACATAAGCCTCATTTCAGCAGGCTAAAAAAAAAAAAAAAAAGAGAGAGTTGAGCTTCTAGTTATTACATGTCTTTGATTTGTCTTCAGTACTTGAATACAAAGAGAGATGGTTTTTATCCAAACCAATAAATAAACAGGTGTCATCACTACTTGAGAGATGGTTTTTCTGGTTACCTGTGAGTAAGAGGAGGAAGGAAAAAAACCTTGATGCTTATGTGTTTGGAAGGGGAAAGTGGAGGAGAAGAAGAGATTAAGAGTAAACAGAGGGGGCAATGGTGATCACATACAGTGAAAATAATTTTCACCATGGTAACAAAAAATAAGCTCCCCTAAGGATGCACTTGGACCTACAGAACCAATGTAAGCAAAGATAGCATTCGAGTATGTCTTGTTTAGAACATAATTCATGGCAGCTCCAATGAAATTCTTAATGAAGTATGATATTTTCCCCTTAAAAGTCACCTTTTGAAGATGGAAGCTGTTACTCTTTTAATCTTCACTTCCAATATTTGCCAGCAAAATCTGATCCAGGAAGTCAATTAGAAAGAATTCTTCGGTGTGCCAGGTTTAATTATCTCGTTGTTGTGCATTGAATCACTATGTAACTCTACTCTTTAACACCCCACACAGAATTTAGGATTGTTAAACCTTATTTTACAGAGGTATCAAACAAATATTGGAATGTACAAAGCTAGTGTCATTGCTTTGTCTTTCTTGTAAAGGGGGAATTCATGGATTTAAACAGATCCTTAGAGAAAACTTTCCCCCTCAGTGGTTGTGATTTTCTGGTGAATACAGTCATGTGTAAGGAGAATCTTTGCTTGTATCTTGTGTGGAAGAAGCTACTTATGAAAAAAAGAGTGAATCTAAACCCTAGAGTCTGTGTCTTCCTACTCTAAGCCAGCTGTCTAAAAGGAAATGGTCAAAGTTTTGTCAACCATTAAGAAAGAATTTGTTTACCAGATGTTCATAATAATCCTGTGAGTATAAAAAAATAGGGAAATCTGACTCCTTACTGAGGACCAGGGCTTGCCACTCCTGTTCCATTGACATCAGCAAGACTCCTCATGTCACAGAGGGCAAATATTTTTGTGAGAGCAGATTCCTGCTCTGAACCCTCCTATGTCATTTACATACATGTCATCATTTCAGGATTGCTCAGAGGCTGCCGTGGGTGACCTCTTTCTTCCTATCTCCTGTACACTTATGGTCACATGTGTGAAAGCTCTCAGTCTCAGAACCTGAATACCAGCGTGTGTGGTCTGGGCTGGATCTAGATGTTATTTTATATGTGGCTGGGACAGGAGATGTCCTCCAGGATCACCAAAACATCTTTCGAGAAAGGTTAGTGGTACATTTGAAAAGGGCCATTCAGTTTGGGAAGCCACCAGAGGTTGACAGCCTAGAAGGACACTCATTTTCTCCACCCAGTTGGATTTTTGGAGAGATAATCGTGCTGTTACTTTATGGAGTTGTTCATTAAAGGGCTTTGAGGAACATTCACTGACTGAGCTCAGCCCACTAATTCAGACTGCTTGAGGTGGTCTGATTGTGCCTGAAGTGGAGTAGGCAGCACTTAGATAAGGTGATCCCACCTACAAAGTCGGGAAGCTGATAACCCTCTAGCAGATGGGAACTGTCAAGTAAGTGGGAGTTGGACACATCTCCCAGCAGAGCAGCTGTTGCCTTCCCAGCCAGGTCTTTTGGTCCTGACTTGCAACTATCATCCAAGGGTCAATTGAAAAGGAGCAGGGGCTGCTGAGCCTTGCAAGAGACCTGTTTTAGGATGAAATGTTCACATACTCAGCTGGATAGGGCATGGTACAACAATGCCAAGGTCTGGTGTCCACATGGACCATTCATCTAAGAGTTGGACTTGGTGATCCTTCTGGGTCCTTTCCAGCCCAAAGTATTTTGTGATTTCTGTGATTTAGTCACTTTTGCGAGGTTGCTTGGCCCATATGGGGGACTCAGTAGAGATAGTAACTTTACCTAGAGTCACCATAAGGCGCTGCTGCACTCTCGTAGCAACAGGAAATGCCAGGAATCCTCTCAGACTGTTGATTTGGGAGTTTTTCACTGCACAGGGGAGACAGTGCAAAGTAAGCTGGGCTAAAGGGACACTGGTGTCACAGGAACAGAGCAGAATGATTTGGCTGTGGAGGTGGTGAGGTGTTCCCCACAGCTAAGTTCTGGGCCAGTCCTTTTTAGTTAATATCTTTACCGACGACCTGAAAGGAGGCTCTAGCGAGGTGGGAGTTGGTTTCTTCTCCCCCGTAACAAGTAACAGGGGAACGGGCCTCAAGTTGTGCCAGTGGAGGTTTAGACTGGATGTTAGGAAAAATTTCTTCACGAAAAGGTTGTCAAACACTTGCCGAGGATCCCCAAGGAAGTGGCACAGTCACCATCTCTGGGAGTATAAAAGAGGCGACACGCTTTAGAGGTGAGCTTAACACTATTAATGGTTCGACTTGATGACCTTGGAGGTCGTGGGATGTGCGGGGCGGAGAAGCGGCCGCCGCCTCCCCCTCAGCCATGGCCGGCCGCGGCCCTCCGGCTGCTACGCGACATGGCGGTCGCGGCCCTGCGGCGCCTTCCCGCATAAGCCGGGAAGCTCCCGGGCGACCTCGGGGAGCAGTCCCCCGCCGCCCTGGGCTCTTGATTCCCCGCTCCCGGAGCTGTCGCTGTGGGCTCGGGCGCGATGACAGCCCCGGCCCCGCGGGGGGCTCCGGCGGCCCCGGCCCGGCCCTGCCTGAGGGGAGGGCGACACCTTGTGGCGGGCAGCGCGGCCCCGGGCCGGGCTCCGGGCTCCGGGCTCCGGGCTCCGGGCTCCGGGCTCCGGGCTCCGGGCTGAGGGCTCCGGGCTCCGGGCTCCGGGCTCCGGGCTCCGGGCTGAGGGCTCCGGGCTCCGGGCTCCGGGCTCAGGGCTCTGGGCTCAGGGCTCTGGACTGAGGGCTAAGGGCTGAGGGCTCAGGGCTCCGGGCTGAGGGCTCAGGGCTCAGGGCTCAGGGCTCCGGGCTCAGGACTGAGGGCTAAGGGCTGAGGGCTGAGGGCTAAGGGCTGAGGGCTCAGGGCTCAGGGCTCCGGGCTGAGGGCTCCGGGCTGAGGGCTCAGGGCTCAGGGCTCCGGGCTCAGGGCTCTGGGCTCAGGGCTCTGGACTGAGGGCTAAGGGCTGAGGGCTCAGGGCTCCGGGCTGAGGGCTCAGGGCTCAGGGCTCAGGGCTCCGGGCTCAGGGCTCAGGGCTCAGGGCTCTGGGCTCCGGGCTCAGGACTGACGGCTAAGGGCTGAGGGCTGAGGGCTAAGGGCTGAGGGCTCAGGGCTCCGGGCTGAGGGCTCAGGGCTCAGGGCTGAGAGCTGAGAGCTCAGGGCTGAGGGCTGAGGGCTGAGGGCTCAGGGCTCAGGGCTGAGGGCTCAGGGCTCAGGGCTGAGAGCTGAGAGCTCAGGGCTGAGGGCTGAGGGCTAAGGGCTGAGGGCTCAGGGCTGAGGGCTCAGGGCTCAGGGCTGAGAGCTGAGAGCTCAGGGCTGAGGGCTGAGGGCTCAGGGCTCAGGGCTCAGGGCTCAGGGCTCAGGGCTCAGGGCTCCGGGCTCCGGGCTCAGGGCTCAGGGCTCTGGGCTCCGGGCTCAGGACTGAGGGCTCAGGGCTCCGGGCTGAGAGTTGAGGGCTCAGGGCTCCGGGCTCCGGGCTCAGGGCTCAGGGCTCCGGGCTGAGGGCTCAGGGCTCAGGGCTCAGGGCTCAGGGCTCAGGGCACGGCTGCCATCGAGGCTCCCCACACAGCCTCTGACTGCGGGTTTTCTGATCAAAGTCCAACCATCACCAGCATAATCACCACAGGTCCCTTGCCACCTCAACTATTGTGTGATTCCGACTGTCAGGCCCATGGATTTGCTTGCCTTTTCCACTCTGGGGCTGAGAGTGTTAGTCTGGGAGAACATGGCTTATCTTTGTGCTCTCCCCAGGCATGTGACCCTCAGGAGGATTTGGGTATAATACCTGTATCCGGCAGGATGCAAGTGGCAAGCTTTGCTCCTGTCTCATCCTCAAAGAGGCACATGAGGACTTGACAAAAGTGCTGAGGTCATGTGAGGTGCTCACCTTATCCAGGCCCCATGGACCACAAGGGAGTTGCTGCCATAGAATAGATTAATTTGCCTTATGAAGATCAAGGGGAAGGCATGTGATAAAGTTCCTCAAAGAAGGATGGTGTAGCAATGGTCAAAGGAATTTTCTCCTTGTTCCATCCTCTGTGGAATACAACCTGCTGTCACATCCTTTGCAGCAGCAGTGGGACTCATACCTTTGAGTCTGTGCATTGTGCCCTTCTTTAACATCTCTGTCTCACACTCCCATTGCTCAGCCCCTTGTTCACACCTGTTTTGTGAGAGTGCTGATCACATGGATCTGAAAACCTGCCACCATTCCAGCTGGAAATGTGGGTCCCATTTGGTCTCTGGTCTTTAAGGAGACTTGTTCCTTCTAGGTCACTTATTAGTTTTAATGCATAGATTTGCAAGGGGGCTGGTTCTGTATCGTGACTGTCACCCTGTAACAATCCAGGAACATGGTCCATCCAGGAACGTGCCCATGCCTCTGAGGTCATACAGAAGAAAGAAAGAAGCAGAGAGGACTACAGAGGTAATGCTCACTGTAACAAAAAAATGCAAAGCTGCTGGTTCATAGAAAGGATCATAGCTGCCCCATGGGAGTGCATTTCCACATACTGTGGAATTAGTCTATGAAACTCATTGCTGCTAGACTACATTGGGACCAAAACTTTGCAAGAGACAGAGAGAAGAAACTCTCTTTTTCTGCTTATTAACCAGTTTTCATATTAGATTATGCACAACATATTTTTTTGAATAAGATACAAAACCTGATGGAATGAAGGTCAAGTCCAAATAAAGGGACGGGGAACAGAGTATTGTTTATTTCCAGCATCCTGTATCTTTCTCCAAGATAACCACTATTGTCTGCTTCCCTAGCTGGAATTACGTAAGATTTGGTAATAAAGTTCTTAGGTGAGACTGGGCTTTGGTTGTTCCAGTGTCTACATAAAAGGAGCTGGTATTGCCAATCCTAAACCTCTCAACAGTTACTGGTAATCACTAACACTGTCAGTAACCAATAATGGGCTTGGGGACGGGCTCTTTTGCCTTTTGAATGGCTTTCTCTAGCAGCGTGGTGCAGCTGCTGATCAGGTAAGGGTTTGAGTGGAGCAAGTGGGCATTGGAGCATTCTGCTTTGCTCTGTGAGACGTGGCATAGCCAGGTAATAATAATGTGTCTGACCCCCAACACAAGCAGTCAGCAACTGCATGGTTTGCACTGGGATGAAAACTGCTCTAAAAGCAGTGCTGCCATCATTAGCATGTTTGATAAGGAGATAATGCCAAGCAAGACTTTCTACTCTCCTCGTGAGAGGTTTTACTGGTATCCTCCAAGAGGTTATGAGTGGTGCTGTCTGTTGGTCTTTCAATTCATTCTGCATCCTGTGTTAATGGGAATTTCCAGGGACTCCACAGCTTCAGAAAGTTGCTCTGTTCTCTCCTTTATAGAGAATGAAATGATTTTCCTTAATTGCTCCCAGTCAGTCTGTCTCATTCTTCTTGGGGGTTCTGGATCTATTCCCTTGACAGCTTCTTGCCAGACTGCTGTTTCTGAGAATGCTCCGCCTTCCTTGGGCTGTAGTGTTTTATTCCAACCACTGCTAATCAGTGCATACATATCTGCAGAACATGAAGTAGCTGCTCAACACATTAACTCCTTGGTGACTGGGTGAGTGTGGGGCTGGAGTTCAACATTCTGCTCCTTAAAGCTTATGAAACTATGGGAACTTCCTGTTCTCTTCTGGGTGGTCTCTCTGGAGAGGAAGCACTTTGCTGAAGACTAAAAGAAAACCTGATTTAAAGGAATTGCCAGAGGAATATGAGTTCCCATAGGAAAGAACAGAACAAAATTTCAGTCTCTAGTCTCAGCTAGTGAGTTATTTCGGGGAAAATTAATTGACTACATGAATAGTCATATATAGCCTAATAGAGCAAAAATAGGAATCCTGCACATGGCTATTCTTCATTCTATCTTACGTTTTTTGGGGTTTTTTTGTGCTTAACAGGAAATCTTGAGCAAATCTAACAGGAGTGGCAGAGCTTAGCTTCATCACTGAATGCATTTTAAGAAATGTGACTTCTTAATTCGCAGAGAGGGATGCATGGGACTGCATTCTGTCTTCCATTTTCTGTAGAAACTATCCCATCCAAAACCCTGGGGCATTGTCATAGTGCAGGAAGACCTTCAGCTATTTCACACTGGCATTGCTACATCAAGATTCTTTTATGGCTGTTGACGATAAGGGCCGCTGTGCTTGGTAATCAGTGTCTGACTTGGTTTATTCATTTAATTATTAGATAGCTTTTGGAAGCTATCCTTAGATCCCTTAGGTATTTCACTGTGATCATGTTTTTCTCCCCAGAGCAATTGAATATCCTCATGTTTTTTCTTTTCCTCTTGCCTTTTGGTTTTTTAAGTGATACGAAAGTTCCACTGCCAAGAAGAACAAGAAAGATGAGGCTTATTTTCCCTGTTCTTTGATGTCTAATAAATTTGAGCCAGTAAATAATATCTGCTAGCAATTCTAGCAATTCTTGTGTGTATCACATCTCTCAGGAAACCACACTCAAACTTCTATAACAGTTTAAGGAGAAAAGTATGCTGAAATGAGCCTTTCATTGTCTGTATATGACCAGGAAATACGACCTAAAATTTTATATTTTAGCAAAAACAAATCGATGGCTTTTCAGATCCTAAAGAAAAAGAAAGAGATAATACAGAGAATAATAGGAAGAAGACACTTGAGCTATTTTTGTGGCTCTGTGTGTGTTTAGAGAGAGAACCATTGAGGTGATACTGATTCACATTGATGTGTGACTCTGTTAAGGTGGAAACAGAAGGTCATCTTTCAACGGCGGGGGGAAAAACAAGGATAAATTCCACAAACCCTGTTACTGTGGGGAGAAGAAATTTTCAGGATCCAGAGACTTTGAGGAAACGTGTAGTGATTAAGCAGGGTGAAAAACTCTCAAAAGATACTGCAGTTTGTCCAACATGAGGACATCTCAACATCTTTGTTCAGTTGGTTACAACTGATTTTGTAGCAATGTGTATACAGGGAAGAGAATTAAAAGATTGGCCATTGAGGCCTGGAGAAGGTGCTCTGTTTGTATATATATATATATATACATATACATACATACAAACAAATATATTAAAAACCCCACACAAATGTATACACACATCTGAAAACTTACTGAAGTGAATGGACATATTTATGAAAGAAAGTTGGTGCCACCACAGCTGATGGAAATTGAGCGTCTTGGGCCAGGATTGGTAAAAAGTGCCTAAAGAGCACATGAGAGCTGGATTTCAGAAATGCCTGCGTGTGTAATAGCAAGATTTTATTTGCCTACATATTTTGATAATTTAAAAGGATGCTGGGTATACCTACATCCTTTGGGCTGTAGAAAATAAGTGTATTTTCCCCTGTCCCAAAAAATCTGCCATTGAATCCAGGTGCAAGAGCAGTAGAGGAGGCCTTGCACTCTTTATATCCATGGGATGGGATAATTAGTTCTTTCTTACGCTTAACAAGGAAAGTTGAGTGAATCTCTCAGGCATGGCAGAGTCGCTGCCATTCTCACAGTCGCCGGGCACGACTGATTCTTGTGGCTGGTCTTGGCCAATTCTCGGTGTGAATTCAGGAAAGGGAGCTGCCCTGTTGGCTCTGGAGCTCAAGGGCGGCACGAAAACGATCCAGCAACCTCTGTGAGCTTTGAGTTCCTTATCACGCCACTCAAGGAACTTGCTGTTTCTGCCCGAGACTTGCAGCTTTAGGAGGAATAATCCTGTGTATCTTGGCAGCGGCACCGACTTCCCCCGAGGTCTCAGTTATACAAGACCCTGTTGCTTCACACACAGCCTTGCCGGTGCTTGCGGAGCAGCGTCAGGGCTTGAGCGGTCTCTGGGCTGCGGTCACTAGATGGCAACATGATCACACACAGAGGCACGTTTCCTGCTCCCTTCCTTGGAAGACACTCTCCTGAGGAAGGACCGAGGACCGGAAGGCTGCGTTCAACTTCCTTGACGCCTCAAAGCTTTCTAAGATGGCAGTCAGTGAGTGCAGCCTTACAGCATCTGCAAGTCACTTCATATTGCAAAATTCTCAGTGTCTTCAAAGGGTCTTGTCACTTGCCTTTAGAGAGTTGTAGTGAAAAAACCCAACAATTTTATTTTTCTTGTGAAAAAGAAACACAATATCATTAAAACATAATTTTCAACTTTCTGTTTAAGTGTATGCATGTCTGCTTGCACAGGAGCGCGTTCCTGAACCAGTTTTTACCTTGTGCCTAGATATTTAGAAGATCAACCCCTCTGGGCATCAGGGATTCAAGTTTTCTTGTAGGCTGTTGATGGTGCATTGCCACAGATTGCAGCTTAGCTCAGTGGAAAGGGGGACACCAACCCTGGCACATCTCATTTTCACATGCACGTCTGCTTTTCTCCTTGAGTTGGAGCATCCTGTTTGCTGGAAGAGCTGCAGCCTCAAGTCCTGCTAAGGAGACATTATGAGTTAGCAATGGCCATTGCTGGTGGTGGAAGTATGAAATCCACAGACTGACACAAAACAATTGTGCAAAGGTTTCCACAACAGCTAACAATTTTCATCTGCATTAATCTTGTTCCTGTCCTTTTCCAAGCTATGGGGTCAGCATATTTAACAGTTCCAGTGTTCAGAGGTAGTGAAATTAATACATTGAGGCTACTGAGATAACTCATGTCTTTATACATGATTAGCATTATTTCTTTGGCTGAAGGCATTGGTGGCTCTGTTTTAAGATGTGTCAGAATATTTATCAATTTTTTGGAGGATCACATACCTTGTAAATACTCTTAGACATGTCTCCACTTTCCAAAATAGTCATCAAGGGAATGAACATTCATTAGCTATGTGTTTACAGTAAGTGGATCACAAAATGTTGGCAGGCCCTAGACATTTGTGTGCCAGCTGACTTGGAAAATTTTGGTGGCTGAACCTTTCAGAGTGATTGAAATTAACGGGAAATGATTTCAGGGGCAGGACTCCTGTCTGATCTGTTATCAGCCATAGAAGCAGTATCTTGTGAAGGTGAATTAGTCACCAAGTACAGATAACTTCTCTGTGCCAATATACTGCCATCAATCTGAAATATTTGCTAAAGAAAAATGTCATCTTTATTGTGCAATGAACACAGTGCTTTCTCTCTGCTAAGCTGTTTGCCTGAGATTTTTCTGCACCTTCTGTGTCCACAAGAGACAAATCTGTCTGCCTGGCCTTCAGTAACAAAACACTTACTGCTTTCAAACTTAAGCAGGTGGATTATTCCAGGTAGATGAGAAATCTTGCAAGCCATCATTTCCTGGTGCACTGGCCTCAACCAAAGGCATCATCTTCATAAGCAGCCTTACAGGAAAGCTCTTTCCTGGGCACAGACCCCCACACACCCCCAGCCATTTCATTTGCTCTCTTCCAGCAATGCATTCATCCTCAACTGAGACTTCTGACACAGCTACTGAGAAACACAAGGGAGCAGGAGGAAAGATGAGGGCATGTGAAATGCCAAGTCTACCTTCTTCCTTCCAGAAGGATTTCTTACTTCAGTGTTACTGCAGCTGTGGATTCATTCAAAGACTGTCGTTCTCTTGCTCTCCTGACCAGTGTCCTCTGTTTCACCTTAGAAATTGTTTCCTATGCCAGCCGTTCTTTGGGAGAAAGAACTACCACCTGTAATCCAGCTGCTGTAGCTAGTCCATATACTGTTATTACCTGTTCAAGTTGTTTGATCTTTTTTTCTTCTGACATCTTCACTCTGATCCACCTTATTTTTCACTCCACTTAACAATAATAGGAATTAGGAATGGAGAAATGAGCTCTTTACCCCTTATACTTTCTTGTGCCTCCCAGGCACAGTACGAACTTGGTAATTCAGCTGGAACCTTGTGCAGGAGGGCAGAGTTAGAACCTGATTCAGAAGTCCCCAATTTTATTTTACTTTATTTTTTAACATTTCATTATAGCCCCATATGAGTATATTCCTGATAGGAAGCGTAAATGCACAGAGCCAGATTTTCCTTGGAGGGCTCTATTCTGCATGAGGTGTTAAACAGCTGCACAACCACAATATCTGCCTGGAGAAGTCCCACTGCAATAAATGGAATTACCTGGATGGTGTAAATAAGAGCAGATTCTAGCCCCAAGGCTGCTTGCAGTTATTTTGATTTTTATTGCTGGCCAACAGATGAGTACTCTTTCCCACAACAGCCTGCCAATAAAATAGCACTGTTGTTATGATTCTGGTGTTTTCCTGTCTTAATTAATTGAAATTGTTATTAAAATTCAGTGGTCATCCAAACAATGCCAAAGTATTTGGGAAGCTTTTTTACCTTATTTTAGTTGTTGTCAGCGCTGTCCAAGGTATATGCTGTAAATGGAAAAAAAGTGTGATACCTTTTGTTCAAATCTCAAACGGAGAAAGCTTGCCTGATGCTCTAAGTAATAATTTTAAAAAATCATGGCTATTTGTTCATATAATGTATGGGTCTCAGAATTCATCATGTGTGCTGGTGAGGCCTTCTCTTAAAGGAAATGGTAACATGTCATCTGTATTTGCTAATTCATCTCTTTTTAGCTGGATTCAAAGCCTGATGATTCTCAGCTGTAAGGAAGTGGCTCTGTGACACAAACTCAGTATTTCTGGGTGTTGCATTTATTAGAGGAAATGCTCACTAGACACAAAAGTTACTGCAGGAGCTTTTCCAAAGTATCTTAGGAAAAAGTCTTCAGTATTTTGTATATTTATTCAGAAAAACACAATCAAGCACAAAATCCCAATGATTTTTGTTATTCTCGTTTGGTATCAGGTACATGCAGTGTGCAGTGTGAAGGAGGGATACATGTATTTTAAAGCTGAATGTCCAGGGATAGTTGACATTGTGTTGATTTTGGGATATGAAAGCAGAGGAACATCTTGCCCCCAAATGGGCTTGCTTCAGAACTGTGAGCAGAAAGAAAAATGGGCCAGAGGTTTCAGCTGGTTTTTCTTAACCTGTACTTCAGTGTTTGCATGCTTAGGTGTCTTTCCATTAAAATAGCCGGGATACTCCAAGGTAAGCTAATTTCAAAATGCCAGAGGCTTTGTATTTTTTGGCAAGTGTGCATTTCATGGATAATAAGCTTTCCTCAGGCTTTCATTTTTTGGCTGTGAAGGTGAGTCATCCAAAAGAGAGCCCTGCTAGTACTGTGTGGAAATCGGCTTCAGAGCTCATTGGTGCTGGGCACTTCAGACAAGCTTTTCGTGTGTGAGGAGCTGATCTGCTTATGGCCTGCACAGCTGCTCCTGACTCCCTGTGCTAACATGAGAAAGGCACAGGTTTGGTGCTGACAGGCAGCAGGGGATGATGCTGAAGCTGCTGCCTTGGTTTCCCTCACTGGCGACATGACAGTTTCTCTGCCTTTGCAGAGACTGTGTGGAGTTGTTCAGTGTCTACAAAGCCGTGTGGGGAAGGCACATTCCCACCCTCTCCTAGGCAGAGGAGCATTAAGAGGCTCTCAGTCAGCCTAGGAGTGCAGTGTGAGGAGGCTGGGCTATAAAAAGATGTTCAGTTGGAGTCGGAGTGGGAGAGCAGTGAGGGTTCTGGAGATTGGGCCCTGTGTTTGAGATGCAGTCCTGAGACTACCAGGCAGCAGAAGCTGTTCTCTGAAGGGTGAGCGAAATGTTGTTAATTCCTCAGGTGGTGTGGGAGCTGATTGGGATGTGCTTGGTGGTGGGCGGTGGTGGGGCTGATGAGGACATGGTGGGTTTTATACCCTCGGGTACTCCAGGTGAACCTGTGGTGCTTCTTGGGCAGATGAAACTATTTGCAGGATGTTGTCAGAGTTCTGTGAGTGGCTGCATAGACATGGGGCAAACTGAGCAGAGAAATGGGGTGTGTTGGCTCAGATGTAGAAGTGAGAATAGTTATGTAGCTTTCAAGAGTAGGTCAATGCCAGAAGTGGTGGCACTGCTGTTAAACAGCTCTTGAGCAGTTAGGAAGTGGGACCACAGGCAGACAGCCTAGTCCTGTGTCACTGGGGCTGAAAAGTTTGATTCTGACTGTGCTGGACCTGATCTGTGTCTATGTACTGTTGCTTTAGTTCAGCTGTCAGTGTTTCCAGTAGCTGGCTTGGGATGGGTGTTGTTGCAAAGATTAGGAGGCCTGATGGATCTGAGGTGAATCTGAGTAGTCATTTTGCTTGCTGATTGCTCCTTGGCATATCCCTTATTTTTCATGTTACCTGGAGTTTGCCATTGCAAGTTTTTTGTTTGGGGAGATATCCCTGTCCTTTGTTACTCTTGCTATAAGTTTATTGCAATATGTAACTGTAAAGATACACAATTATGCAGTCTGTCTTCCTACTTTAAAACAGTTACCCTCCACCATGAAGCTGCTTACAGAAAAACGAACTTTGCATGGTAGATATTTTCCTAAAGAAAGCTCAGTTATTTCTAAGATCTATGTTCCTTTAAAGCTGTCAAGAGCTAGGGCAATGTTAAATACATATAAACAAACGTGTACTCAATTTGATACTTGGGTGGCTGGTTGTATACTGAAGTAATGCTATGAAATATACACGTGGAAAGGCAAATTGACTTTGACATGTTAAACTTGTTGGATAAAAGCTGATCGGGGCTGTAGAGAGTTCTGGTAATAGCAGAGGGTAGCATTATGAATAATCAGTCTTGTTTCTAGATAGCAGCTTCATTGTTAAGCAGAATAAATGATTTTGCTCTCAAATAAACTGTTGCCGCACTTTTCTTCATCTCTTTCACTCTCACACTGATCGAAAGCTCTGGTGAATTCTACTTGATTCCCCCACATGGTAAAAAATATGCAATGGTATGAAAGTTATGAGAGAATGCTTCTACTTAAAGGAAAGGTTGTAATGATAAATGAGTTAATTGACAGGCAGATGAAAATAAGTCTTCTGGTCATCTGAAAAAATGATCTGCTACAAATACAGCTGTAGTGGTTTTTAGCAAATGCCAGACTAATGTGAAAAAATGTGTTTGGACTAACTCCTTGCAGCTTTAGAAACACAAAATGCAGGCTCCAGCACTTGGCTTCCTCTTAGCTGAAGGGTAGAGTGTATTATATTCAGAAGGAAGTTGCCAGTTTGAGGTCTTTTTAGTTTTCATTACAAGTTTAGGGCCTTGTCCTTCAATCCCATAGGATCTTCCATATTCTTGTGAACACCTTCAAAGTCATATGTACTTGTAGGAGACTCTAAAACCCTGGAATGCTTTTGTGTCGTCCACTTCTTCCACTGCCTATTGGTGGCAGTCATGTCCTGGGGTCCCAGGCTCTGATTGCTTGAGCAAGGAGGGAGTTTCCCAGATGTAGGACCAAGCCAAGAAAATAAGTTAATCTTGCCTCTGTAACAAGTCCCAGCCTGTCACAGGAGCTGGGATGACTGATGTCTGTAGTCCATAAAGTTGGAGATGGGAAATCTGGAACAGCCTCAGGGAAGAATGTTGGCAGACAGAGGGGAGGCAAGAAGGGGCTTTATACCATTCCTGCTGCTGGAGTTGTTTTAGAAGACATGGCAGTTTTACTGAACTTTTCTACTTCTGCCTTTCTCCCTGGAGAGAGCAACCCAGTCTTACTGCTCTGTATGATGTTGGGATACTGTCTCTACTACAGTTCTCTGCATACTTTGGATAATCCTTGGAGTTTTTTTAACTCTTTGGACAGAAGGTGTTGAGAATACTGTCTCTGTTCCAGCCAAGAAGAATAAGATAGAAATTTCTTACTTCCTTTCCATTACAACTCTTTCTTTCTTTCTTTTTGTCCATCAGATTTCAAACATTTCTGGGTCTGTTTTTCTGGCTGTTTTCAAGTCTCTTTTCTACTGTCTATAAAGTCTGGCTTGTTTATAATTCTATTTTCCTTATTGTTTGAGAACAAGACTGGACACAACGAAAATTCCCTGTGGCATCCCCCGAGACACATCCTCCCTGCTCTGTGCTTGTAATCCTTTGTTTATGGTATTTCAGCCAATTCTCGATTAAGGATCATGTGACAGTGTTTATATTCAAACTGAATGCAATTAATAAGTGTCAAGGCATCATGAAATGCTGTGTGAGTTGTGTGCTAAAAGACAAATGTTCTATATCTAGGCCTTTCCTCCAGGCACTAATTAGATAATATATGTTCAAAAGGGCTGAGTCTGTCAGTCAAGCCATAGATCTGTAAATCCATGTTGAAATTCATATGGCAACACTCATCAAAACACTTAAACGTGTGCTTAAGTTTTTTCTGTGTTCAATCAAGTACATAAGCATGTGCTTAAGATTTGGGTCTCCAGGCAGACCTGTAGAGATTAATGAGGGAAATGTTTCTCGTCTCTATGCACCAGATCTCCATCTTGCTACCAGGAAAACTGAAGCCTTCATTTACCAAGAGCAGAGTCATTCTGAATTTGAAATTTCAATAGGTATTTAATGTTCTTACTTAAAGCATTTGAGTTTTTAAAAATAGTGCTTAGGAATGCAGTTGCTTTCCTGTCTTCTAGATGTAGTTAAGGTCCTTTATGGTAGGTAATAGACAAAACCTTATCAGTGGCTACGTTTCATGTCCAGGACTATTTGTGGCAGTCTTTTCCATTGGCCCCTTAACAGCTCATCTTAAAATCAGTGCGGTCTTTACTAAATTTTAGTCCATGGCCTTTTCAATCCCCTGAGCTGGAAAATCAGAAGCTAACCTAAGACATAGCACAGCCTGTGTCACTCAAACTTCTGACAACTGCAAATTTGCAGAGGGCTTCTCAGTTCCTAGCAGAATTTGGGAATTTACCTGGGAGCAAAGTATCAAAGGACCTTTGAATATTGCCTGTATGGCAAGGAAAGGACAGCCTTGAGGCACTTAAGAGCAAACCTGTCTCTTCTAGGGGTAGTTAGGCCTGCTGGTGCTCCTGGCTGGCTTAGATAGGCAGTCTCTGACACAGATGTGTAGTTTGGTGGAGATGCCCAGAACATCCTGCTCTTTTCCAGAGTCTGCCCTTTCATTGTTCCTGGCTATAACTGCCACCATCTCTCTTATATGCTCTTTCTGTTTTGGCCTGAAACCTCTTTTCCTCCAGAAAAACTGCAGGCTATAAACAACCAACATTTTTCAGGAAGGAAAGAGTAAGAAGCAAGAAGCAAGAAGTGAAATAGGTTCAAGCAGACTGAGATAAATTTAGCTGTTCTATAGGAGCAAAGTGGAAATGAGAGCTTGACTGGGACAGAAATGAAGGTTTCCACTGGAGTCAACCAACCACAACTCTTGAAGAAAATAAAGCTCCCTGTCCTGTGTGGTTCTGGGGACTGATAGTAAAAATACCAGTTTGAACATGGTGACCCACATCTGGAACAGCTCTGATTCTATAAGCTAAGCTTATAGAATTACAACACAACCTCTTTGAAATCTTACCACCTGCTCTGCCAGGACTCACATTCAGTTTCTCTGAATTAATACATTTAAAGGCAGTGGTCACTACTTGGCCTGCCAACACAGCCTAGGTTACTGTTAGAATGAAGCTATAGGAATTTTCTTTCCAGTAGTTAGTGTTTCTCCCAAAGGGTGTTGGGGACCAAAAATGTGTAATGGGTAGAACTGAAAGCACATTTCAAATCTTCTTACTAGTTCTTTCCAGAGACTGTCAATACTGCCTCAGGGTGCTGGTATTATAGTCCTGAAAGAATGGATGTTTAAAGCCTGAGGGAGAGCAGATTGCCTTCCTCCAGAAGTCTTTTACTAAAAAAGTGCTTTTACTTTTTCCCAAGAGGAAAATGTATTCATGTGATACAGTACTGTGCTGTGACCAAGTCAGAGTCAAAGTGCTGCAAGAGAGTTCAAAAGCCATCAAGTGAGTCCAGAATGTAGTTATGGAACAAGAAGACCAAGTCCCTAGCCAGGATTTCACAGTGAGATCAGTCAGGGTGGGCTAAGTTAGATTTGAGTGACCTCTAACACAAATTTAGGACAAGTCAATGGTGACTGGTGTGTAAAATTTAGTGGGTGATCCCCACTTCTTGGTTCCTCGCCTGGCTGTTGCATCCTGATATGAGGCAGCAGAGTTTGACCCAAGGCATATTTTAGTTAAGGTAAGCCTTTTTGAGAGCTCTGAGCAAGTCCTCAGGGGCATACTTGGCTTTGTGGTGTCTGCTAGTGCCCCAGCATGCTCGAAAGAGTTGTTTTGTTCACATGAGTGCTGTTAGCAACAGGGCTGGAGGCCAAACTACCAAAACCCTTATGGCTGGGAATTAGGCAGTCAACTGGCAAAGGCCTATGAATACGTGCAATTTTTAGCACGGGTTGAATCTTTTCTGTTTGGAGGCAGGCCTGTCTCATGTGATGGTGAGTAACCCAATACCATTTTCCTGGCAAATGGCAATTCCATGCCAGCATTATGAATAATCCAGGGCAAAGCAAGGTCAAGTGTTCAGGTAACACAGGTGTTCTTAAACAATCCATGGACCATGAGTAGCTTTTGTGGTTTCTCACCTTCTTCTCCTCCCCGTTTTCCTGCTGTGTTCATACAAGATCTCCCAGTTTCCAGGCCTAAATCTTGGAAAATGAAAGCAGACTTCTTGATCATGCACAAGTGGACTGTCAAAATGGATTGAAGGCCACCATTCTGTCAAAGACACACTGGGAAAAATCATGGGTTTAAGGCCTAACACTTGATCTGAAAAGGTAGACTGACTGTTGAAGTGATACATGCAATGAAGAAACCCTTATTCTGTATCCCCCACACTGAATTTCAAGATCAGATTTTAAAGGGATTTATGTTTTCTTACTGCAAAGCCCCTGGTCCATGGTGGTCTGCCTTGATCTTCTGAGCCTTCCCATGTCTTCACACTCTTCTCTCAACATGTGTTTGGGCTAATTCCATCATTAAGCAAAAACCAGGATTTGGGCAAAGTGAGAGACTGTAAAGTCATCTTTGGGAACATGGGCTGAAATAACAGCCAGAGATGTTTCTACTTATTTCTTGTTTGTTTTAATGTGCTCAGCCTTTACAGAGTTTATCAGACCCCAAAGAAGTTACTGAGTTCTGAGGAGGAAATGTTGATTAGGGCTGAATTGCATTGTGAAATGGAGCTGCTGTACAGGAGAGGAGCTGGGACAGAAAAAGAGTTGATTCTTGATTTGAACAAATTCTTGCAGTCTAAAATTTGCAGAACTATTCTGTTCCGTAGGGAGGAGTGGAAAGTGTGAAACTTCCTTTTGTTCCTTAGGTGAGTTAAGGGCTTACTGTGCTTACTCTTCCTTTTTCTTTTAATCTTCTTCCCCTTCCTCCATCCCTTACTTCTGTGCTATCCCATGAGTCAGAGTGGGTGTATCACATGTAATTAGTCTACACTGCTGTTCGTGTTGGGACAGCTACCTTACACAACTGTCTTTCATCAAGAAAAATCTGCCAACTGAACGACCTGCAGCACATTGCCAGGTGACCTATTCCACTTCAGAGGCTGCTGTGCAGTTTGATGCTGGTTGGATTAGGAAGTGTGACCACAGTAATTAGCAGGAAATCTCTGGATCTGGATGCAGCACATTAAGTGCAGTCTGGCCCTTGGAAAAATCTGACCTTGCTAAATGAGAGTGGGCAGGCTGGGTTGGGGTGCAGAGATGAGATGGGCAGGAGAGGATGTGAGAGAGATGAATTTAATGTCACAGAGCTTGTCACGGGCTAAGGCTGGACATGCTTCTTTTCAGAGGCTGCAAAAAGAATTGCTTGCAGCTATGTGACAAAGAGAAAGGGTTAGAATGAGTTAAAACAGATTGACTTTCCTCCTCCAGCACACACGTGCTCCTTAAATACCAGGGGAGTACAAAGGGAGCAAGTCTTTAAAAAAAGATTTGTTCTATAGACTGCAAAGATGCGTGATTACTAGCAGTCGTACAATTTATGGCAGGCAAATGTGCATGTGGGGCTTTTATGATGTGCAAGTAAAGCAAAAAGATAGAGGAGAGGAAAAGGCACACTCTCCAAATGCCCATCTTTTCTAGCAACAAATGTTGCCTTAGAGGCAAAAGCTTGGGTGTTTCTTTTCCCCTTGGTGTTCTGTGTGCTTGTATTAGTCACACCCATTTATTTTTGGCATAATTCATGCACTATTTGAAACTTGGCAAGAGTAGGGATGTTATGGCCAACAGTCAGTCTTGCTTCAGGAGTTTCTATGAATATGAATGCCTGAAGTTCACATAAGCTTACTCTGTTGCCATAGCAACAGATTTGTTGTGAAATCCTTGTATTTTAAAGGCTAGATCCTGTAAATTAACTTCATCTTCACTAGGATGTGTGATGCTAGTGATTTGTACATGTATTGTTTTCAGTGAAGTTGCAAATATTAGGGGAATGGGTAAATCCGAGGATTTAATGAAATTAGATTTAAACACAAACAATCCCAGCACTTAAGATCAAAGTAAACTAGTTCTGTGTGCCATCCAGAGAGGGGCAGAGTGCCCCCAGCTCAAGCAGAGTTCAGAAAGAGTTGAGGGTGCTGAATAACACAGCTCAAGGTGCTGCAGAATGGTGCCTTCCAGATAAATAGTGCAGTCCCTGCTGAGCATCCGACACCTACAGGGATTTGTTCAGTTGTAAAACAACACAATGGGAAGTGTCTCAAAGATGCAGAAGAGTAAAAACCGACTGGACTTTTTTTTTTTTTTTTTTTTTTTTTTTTTAGGGGGAATATTAAAATATGCTTTAGCTTTTCTGCTTGCTCAGGGATGTTTTGAGTCTCAGTTGACAATGAGCCTTGTCCAGGCAAACCCCTGCACTGAAGTCCATATGTTCTGTGTGGAAACAGGGGTCACTGCAGGTTCAGGGTCTTACTGCTTCTTCATGAAGGGCCATCAAATGCTCATAACAAACTAACTTGGGAGTGGAGAGGAAGTAGAAACTATTTTTTTTTTATTCCTGCTATTTTCTTTCAGTGGGCTAATCATGGTGTAATGTAACTGTAATAAATTAGCAACCCCAACACCCGCTCCTCTCTCCCCATGCCCCTCTTCCCCCACAAATGGGCTTTCCAGATAGGCAGGATCTTTTTTGAAGATGTAGTGGAGGCCAGTTTTCAGTTTGTGAGTCCCTAAGCCTCCCAGTGTCTGCAATTTTTGTAGTAAATGGAGCCCCACACAGTGTGTGAGGTTAAACCTGTGTTCAAGCCTCTTCAGGATCCAGGGCCAGGAAGGACTTACACCAAGCACCTAAAAAGGGAAAGGAATGCCAAATTAATGGCTTTCCTTACTCTTTGGCTTGGGTGTCTCTGGTATTTCAGGGGCTTAGAGGTTTATGGGATGCTGGGTCATTCCCATTCTGCTAACAGGAGTGTGCTAGGGAAGAGGGCAAGACTCTGCAGGCCAAATGACCTTACAGCAGTAGTTTAAGGGGATAGTTCTCATTATGGAAGTGAGCTGACTTGCAAAACTGTATTTTTATACAAAGCTGGTTTTGGTTAGACCAGTACATAAAAGCATCTGAAACACAAAACTTTGATTTTGTGGTTGCAGTCTTTAAATATTTACAAACGACCAAAATACTTTTAAGATTTGTTTCATCTTTACTTAAAAACTGCTCCCCCAATTCATGTCAAGTTTCACTTTTCATGCTGATTTTGCAGTCAAGGATAAAATAAAGCTGTGAGATTTTGGAGAGGGAAAAAGAGGGTGCTGGTGGCAAGAGGATAGGTGTAAGAGTATCTGAAAACTTTCTTTTTTAAATACATTTTTGCTGAAGGTTGTGCAATAACCACGTGCAATAAGGAATGTGCAGTCTTGCCAAAGCAATTATCTGATTTCCCTTTTGGAGTACAAAATGAACCTATTGGCAAATTCAACAGCAGTCCAAATTGCCAATGACATTTTTTCAATGACAGGATGGTGGGTTGGAATAATTTTATCTTTTTTAAGGATTGCAGCTTTTCTTATAATAAAGGATGGATATGAGCTATATATTAAGGACAATCAGAAGCTTTCTAAGAACAAGATGGGCATCTGATAATTAAAGAAATATATGAATGTAGCAAAGTATGTGCAATTCTTAATTCATACAAAAAAAGACATCCAAGCATTTTCTCAGGGCACATTTGGAGCTAGAGAGGGAAATTACAGATGAATCACATTTGCTGATAGTTTTCCTTGTCATCTCTGAGATCAGTGAATATGTGTGTCTGTACTGCAGTTACAGTGTACTGCAGAGCTCAGAGGTACAGAGATCTTGCTGGAGTTTCTCCTCCCTTCTGTCCATCTCCTGTCTTGTTAAGCTGTGTCCTGTCAGCTGACACAGGTCCCTCTGGGCCACACCACTCAGCTTGGTGTCATCTGCTGTGGTTGGCATTTGATCCCTTTGTCCATGTCATTAATGAAGATATTGGTCCCAGTATGGGACCCCTGAGAGACACCAGTTGTCACTGATGTCCATCAGGACTCTGAGACCCTCTGTGTGCAAACATCCAGCCACTTCCTCACCCATCCAACAGGCCACTCATCAAATCCACCTCTCTCTGACTGAGAGAGAAGGGTGCTATGGGAGACCCAGTGTCCAGGGCTTTACAGATGTCCAGATAAATGACACCTGTAGTTCTTCCCTTGTCCATTGATGTAGTCACTTCATCACAGAAAGCCTCTGAGTTGGTCAGGCAAGACTTGCCCTTGGAGAAGTTATTCTGGCTGCTCTGAATCACCTCCCTGTTCTCCATGTACCTTAGCAGGGTTTCTCAGAGGATCTGTTCCATGATCTTCCCAGGCACAGAGATGAGGCTAACAGGTTGCTGTTTCCCAGGGTCCTCCAGCCTACCCTTTTTAAAGATAAGTACGATTTTCCCCTTTTCCAATCACCAGGGATTTCACCTTTCTGCCATGGCTGTTCAGATATCATGGAGAGTGGCTTGGCAACTACACCAGTCAATTCCTTCAGGAATTCTGGAACACATCTCATCAGATTCCATAGACCCAGTGATGTTTCTCTCCTTTTCTGTTTATGTGCAGTGACTCTGTGCAGGAAACAGTTCCCAACCAGAAACATCCTAGAGAGTGCCAGAAAGATGGACAAAATGAGAGGATTTCAGCATTGCTCTTTTGTAGGTGGTGTCCACTTGCTGTGTTCTTGGTGCACAAATGAAGCTGGAGCCCAAGAGGGGTGTAATGTAGGTCTTAAACAAGCCAGTGTTTAGTCTGCCTGGTGTGTAGCTACCTGCCTCTGGGTGCAGGAGGAAGGTAGATACTAGGAGAGGCATCCCGAGGCATCTTTGCAGTGTTTACTGCTTGTGAGAGCTGGCTGAGAGCTGTTCCTCACTGTGCCTCCAGAGCAGGAGCATTTGCTGCAGAGGATTAGCAGTTGAGCCCTTTGCTGGGGCAGGCTGTTCCCCATTATGGGGTGTGGGTTAGGTTTTTGCACACACAGAGAAACTGTGGGCTTTCCAAGGTGGGGATAATGGCCTTCCCTTGAAATGTCTTGCTGGGCAGCCTGCCCACACTCCCTCAAAGATGGCAAATGAGACTTCTGTCTCCCTTAAAGGAAACAAACACAATGAGGCTTCAGTACAATGACAAATTACTATCGGGATCAGGAGGCAGGCAATGCTCTGCATGTTATAATGTGGTGTAAGTAGCTCTACTGGCTCCTATCTCCGGCTTATTTTGACATTTTCTGGCAAAGCAACAGGGTGTTGCTCCTCCTTCCTCCCCTTTATTTGTTTTGTATGTTTAATTGGCAAATTGGAGCAAGTGTGGAAGCTTGGATGGTTGTTTTGCCCAGAGCTTGGCTTTTTAACAAACATCTGGCCGCAGCTCCAGACCCAAATAGTTTGTTCTGGACACTTGAAGGAAATGCATACTTTGCAAGTGGTCCATTAAATGTCACTGTGATGCTCTGCAGAAATTCAACCCTAATGAAGTTTGTCTGGCTGCAGACAACAGGAACAGAAACCAGTTTGGAATTGTCCTTTTTTTTTTTTTTTTTTTTTTTTTTTCCTCCAATTTGGGATGCTGAGCTCATCTCTTATTTTAACTTAATTTCTTAAGCACAGAGGTGTCTTTTCTTCACTCACTCCTTTGGATGACCAGGGAAGCAATATCTGTTTAAGGTGCTTGTTAGGTTTAGCTGATTCATTTCTTTTTATTTTGGGACAGAGAAAACTCCATGGGAAGTGGAGTGGACTGCAGTGCAAGAAATAGCACTGCTTGCTGACCTGTTTATGATGCTGTGTCTGTAAAGAATAATATTATACAGCACTTGCTGCTACTGGACTCCTGGTATTAACCCTCACTGTACCTAACTATCCTCTGAGAGAAAGATGAAAAGGCCTCCCTAAGGTTTGGAAAAATGAAGAAATTGAGCAGTAAGAGGTACTATGCTCCCCTTGTGCTGCTGTCCTATCAAGCAAGATGAAGCAGAGTACAAGGAGTAACTGAAAAGAAATGATCAAGAGCAAATGGACTGCGAACACAATGCCCATAATTAGGGAGACAAGTTGTTTTCTCTTTTCACATGACTGTTACTGCTAATGAGAAGAGTTATTTTCTCCACTTCTTGAATTGCAAGTTTTAGGGGGAATAGAAGCAGCTAAAAAGCACTAATCAGTGAGAAAAGGGAGAGAGATATTGTCTCTCTTAGGATGTATAGGTTTGTTTTCTTTCTGGATTCAGACTTCCTGAATTGAATTCTGGGCTTATAGCACTGGGACAGAGGAGGTGTGCAAGGAAATAGAGTCAGCAGCTGAAGTAGCAGAGCCAGGAGTCCCCTCCCTGTACCTTGGTCTCTAATCACTGGGAGGACCTGGCTGCAGGAGTCATGGAATGAGGTGTGTGACTTGTGCCAGTTCCAGGTAGAGCTGCTGAGGTTCCCAGTTAAGAAATGTGCTATTCCAGGTGTCCCTTTGCAAGGTATGTGGCTGTGCCTCCTGAAGGAGTCTCCCCTCTCAGCTTCCCATCAGTTTGACACCTGTTGGGCACAGTGATAGGGATCTGGCTCCTTTCCTTTCCTTCCCATCCCATCTGCTGTCTGAAGCGATGTGTAATCACTGCCTGAGCTGGTGGAAGTCCAAGCAAGCCCACTTAGATTTAGTCTACACTGTTAAGTGATTGTTAACAAGGCTCGTCCCTCTAGCTTGGGTCATTTTTTACTACGGTTTGCTGATAGATTATTTAGCCTGACTTGTTTAGAATAGAACTTAACTGTGGCATGACCTGCTCACTCTTTCTGTCTTCTTTCAGAGGTAGAAGGGTGGGCAGTAACTGAGGTCAGCCTTCTGTGGTCAGAAGAGGGTACATGAAAGCAGTTGCAGTTATACCCATTGCTCCTCTATGAAAGTGTCAGCATTAAGGGTGAGTGTGTGTGGATTTTACTTTTGTTAGTCCTTGAAATAAAGCTCACATCTAAAGAAATTAAGACAAAGGGTGTCAGCCAGGTTTGGGAATAATACATTAAATAGTGTTGGTAAATATGCATGTACAAGCACTTAGTCCCTGTGCTGTACTTTTTACATAGCTAATTTCTGTTGTTGATAGCGAGTGTAATTCAGATGAGTTGAAGTCCTGCCTCAGACTCCGAATCTTGCATGGGAAATTACCACAGCCAAGCTGATGCTCAAGGTCTGGGAAGTGTGTCTGATGTCTGAGACTTGCTCATCATACAAAAACTGGGGAAAATCTATCCAGGGAAGCAATCTTTTTGCTGTATTTAATAGCAAATATTAAGTCCTCAGTCCTAATGGATACTGATTGATATAAATGGAGCATGGAGACAGCAGTTTGGAATTCCGGTTACTGTTCTCCTGGAAGCACAGAGAACCATGGCCATCAAAACCACCTAGTCCCTGGTGCACTTTGCAGAAGGATATACTTCTGATCCTTGTGGAACATTTCACCATGCAAGGAGACAAGTCCTGGTGAAAACTCTCTCCCAGCCCATCCAATAATGCACAAACCTGTTTCTAATCTGGAAGGACTGCTGGAAGAGTTCCTCTCATGGGATTTCAAATTTCCTATTTTCCCAAGAGCAGAATCCCTTCAAATTCTTCACTGATAAAACCTCAGCCACAGTATGAGTAGAGAACTTTATTACTTGGAAATATGATGCTGGAGAAATCCACCTTGACCAGGTAAGGAGTGGCTTGTGCTGTCATGTTCTGCGCACATCTTTACAAAATAACTCTTAAAATTCTTTATAATCTCAAGAGCACTTTGCAAGCACCAACTAAACCTGGAAGTGGTCCCTCCTGCTGTGAGATACTAAGGCAGATGGTGTAGTTCCACATGTAAAACTAGGAAGATGACCTTTATGTAGTTAAGTGGGTTAACTCCAGGCCACACAATGCAGATACAAACCTCGGTTCTTGCTTCTGTGTTTAACCACACCCTCAAAACTGGTATTTCAGCCTGCAGCTTGAAGCATGTCAGGACTGCAGGTGGGAGACCGTGGCTGCAGGGAAAGTCAAAGTTCTGCAGGGGCCAGTTTGTACTAAAAAACCAGTCCCAGTCCCATTAAATACCATCATGTCCTGGTTAGATCAGAGGAAGCCAAGTTCTTCAGCCAAGCCCGTATCCATGACTGATTTGAAGAAGCAAAAGCCTACTGTATCCTGCTATATAATAAGCCTCCAGCTGGACTCTAATTAGGCAAATGCTATTACATATCAGCCCAGAAATTTGGGCTCGGTGTGGATTCAGTTCTTTTCCCATAGAAGCCGGATGAAGTGACATCTCTGCTTTCAGGTTGGCTCAATGTCTGTGTCTTTTGGGGCTGAATCACAATTTCAGTCGTTAGAAAAAAACCCTTTTCGACCAATTTTTTTCAGTGACACCATTTCTTTCTGTAACCAGTGTAAAATATAAGAGAAAACAAAGCAACTTCGGCTCCTGATTAATTTTTTTTCCACCCCCTCCCAGAGAATGGAGGAATCTGGGCACATCAGCTGTCTGGCCTGGAAGCAGCTGGAAGGTTTTCAAATACGTGGATGTCTTTCCAGTTTTCAAAGAAGCTGTGTGTGGGTTGGAAGGGGAGCACACTGCCTCTGACTGATAGATGAGCTTCGGAAATTCTGCCCTTGTTTTTTGATATTTTCAAATATTTGGAGAACAATATTAAAGTAAATGGCTGACAAAATGATGATTGCTCTTTTCAGTGTTTCCGTGGTTGCACAATGAGGACAGCGCATGAAAGAAGAGCTGAAAGTTACATTATCATTGTAGGAGCAGCAAAAGTGTCAACATTGATTTAAGAACAAAGTCACACAGACGATTTTATTTTTTCCTGATCCTCCTCTGTGATACTTCAGTCTGTTTACACAGTGTTACCCAGACTGACATTTCCTATGTGTGTCCAAATTAGTTTAATTTAAAATTGCAATGCATATTGAAGACAGAGAATTACAGCTCATGTGCAGTAATCTTCCAGAAATTCACCATTGCTACTGATTAGCTTTTATTAACACCACTAACTACTGAATTCAGACAGAATGTTATTTCAGATCACATTAAACTGATGATGAGTGCAACATTTCTATTGTTTGGAGCTGACACAGATCCAGTGGAAAAATTATTCCGTGAGAGGTACAGATGGATTTTTCAGCAAATCAGAACACAAAATGCATTTGTTTTAGACTCAATATTCTAGACCAAGAAAATACTCTGAACTGTGTCACATTGTCTTTTAAAAAGGTATGTTTCCAAAATCAGGGGAGAAAAGTATTCTGGATGATAAATAAATCCTTTCAGCTTCAAAGAGTCCACTGTGGTAAGGATGAATGAAAACACAGAGTTTAGGAATATGAGGAAAGTGGTTTAAGTAACAAGATTGAATAGCAAAGCCCATCAAAGCCATTAAGGCATAAACCAACAGATTTTAAAAAGTGAGAGTTGAAGATTATTTAGCATGGTGTGGAGGCTTTGCAGAACCCATTTCAAATGAGGATGGAACAAAAGAATGAGCAATTGCAGCTTTAGGGGAGATTTATTTCAGTGGAAGGGAAAACACTTGCTCTCTGATACCAATTAACCAACAAGAGGACAGCGTCACAGGCCCCTGATATTAAAAATGTAAATCCCAAGCCCAAGGGTGCCTGAAATGCAGGTCATACAATTTGAGGAGAGAATGCATAAAGAGATAACGAGCCTCATATTCAGACCACATCGGCTGCCTGATTATCTCCTTGCCTCTGCCCATTCTGCTGGTTTCCAATAGGAGATTGTCAGCAGAGAGGCACGGGAGGCTCCCCAGGATCACCTTGGCCAGTGGGCTGGAGTTGATCAACTGTGTGTCACAAAGGTTAGGGAGACAGAAGATGTGGCACTTGATGTGCCTGATGTGGCACTGAGAGGAAAACAGGTGAGGGAGAAGCAGCATAAAGGAACTGTGGCACAGTTTTTGCACCCTGAGGCCCTGGGGCTTTGTGTGGGCTTTAAATCAGTGGTTCCCAGCAGAGGGCATGACAGGAGTCTTTTGGATGCATTTGCTTACTTTCACAAGGGGTCACAAACTCAGCTGAGACCATGACATCCAGGAGCAGGGTTTTAGGGTGTCATGAGCAGCATGGGAATCCTGCTGCAGATGTGCAGCTTGCAGCTCAAAGGACAGCACAAGCCAGATGGAGCACAAGGATTCTGGCTGGGAAACTTTGGACCAGCTCCTTGCCAGGTTCAAGGGGACTCGAGTGGGACAGCTAAAAACTAAGTATCTTTATTAGTTCTTGTTCTTACTGATGCAATAAAGGGCCCAAGTTGTCCCCTGAGGATCTGCCTGAACTGAAAGCCTGGGTGTGGAATCTCACAGGCCTTAGGCTTGATCCCAAGAGTCAGAACAGGCTATTTTGATGATACCAGCTCATTTTCATGCTGTCAGGGCACGAGGTGGGTGCTGACAGGTAGATCAGCTGAGATTCTGGCACTAGGAGAACCATATCCTTATTGCTCCAGGTCACCTGGGTTTAATATTAAAGGCAAAAGGCTTTAAATGTAGTTACTGTGGTTGATAGTAACAATCTGATGGTGGAGAAGAAGAGACAATATTGCAAACCCAGAATGTGGCCTCAAACACAAGACTCTACTGCTATAAAAGAACCTTGGATCATGGAAATGCTATTTTTAATGACTGTAGGTGTTTCTTCATTATATTAAGTAGACATGTTGCCACAAGACTGGGCTGCCTTTGATTTACAGAAAAGAGATTGTGATAGGAATTAAATGAAAACTCATAGGAAAATGAATCTAAATAAGAATAATTGAAGAGATTCATGGTTCATTTGCACTTATATTCATCATACCTATTGTCTGAAGAAATACACTTATTTAAAGCCAAGTGACAGATTATAATTTACTAACTTTGTATTCATGACATCACTGTATTGTCTATTCCATAGTCAGAAATGTTAAGCCTGAGCAGTTATTTTTGCAAAATACTATTATAGAGTTATAAATGTCATTAAACAATAGACTGAGGTAGTGCCTTGTAAATTCAATCTCTGGATTAAGAAAATTACATGGAATGAAAGTATTCTATTTAAAACCAAAGCCTTCACACTGTCTTTTCCATAACTGTTATGCAGTAGGTAATTTAACTTGCATCTGTTTCCCACTTGTTTTAAATTCTAATCTATAAATTCTATTTTTTCTTTACATTTAAAAATACTTCTTCCCCAGTTTTGGAGGAATATAATCCAAAGGCCAACATAGCCCTTCCTTGGGAAATATCTCAAGTGGATTTACAGTGCTGCTGGGCAATCTGAAATTTGTAAGAGCAGAAGCTGTAGTGGAAGAGGGAGATAGTTTGTATCAGAAAGCCTGGTTGGGTTATAATAATTGCCTTCACCTTCCAAAAGAAAGAAAGAAAAAAAAAAAAAAAAAAAAAAAAAAAAAAAAAAAAAGAAAGATATTTTTGCAGTTTTGCAGAGCCTATAGCGTTTAATTTATAGCAGCAACACTTTTGCAACACTTTTGCTTCTCTTGGACTTACAGCAGATTCCATTCCATGTTCTAGGAAACCACGTAGAAGCTCCGCAGGATGGGATGTCCCCTGTGTGAACCACACCTCGCTCCCATCCAAAGTCACTCTTTTTGCATGTGCATTAGCAGTGTGTCTCAAGGACACCTTGGCCACGGCAGAAACTGCAGTTCAGTGAGCAGTTCAAGGAGGTTTGTCGGAAGAAAATCAGCCCTGTTTCCTGCATCCTCCCCAGCGTGACGGTGAGATGACAAAGGCTTGAGTGGCAGATCAAGTGCTTGACTCTCTCCGTTTAAAGCCAGTAAGTTTGCCTTTCTTTTCTGGAAGTGCTTCTCCTTCAGAAACGTTTGTAACAGCTCAGGTTGTTCTCCGCAGTGGCCACTAGAGAGAGCGAGTGGCCAAGGCAATGAATGCATTGCTTAGGCACTGCTAAATAATAATAAAAATAAAATTAAAAAATATTAATAAATAATTTTCTGAGTCGAAAAGAACGCAGCAATCCCCCGCAGCAGCCTGTGGAGCACCGTTAGATGGCCTGTCCATTTTTACATCTTTTCTCTTTATTAATGCAGAGGTGTGGCTTGGAGCCCTCATCCCAAATAACTAAATCTCCTTTTTCATTGACCAAAGTTAAGCTCTTGATATCAAAACATACTTTTCCCTCTGTTGGAGCCATTAATTTTGGTTGTTGCAATGCTCTTAGTGCAGCCCATTGTTCCTGTGGGCAGAAATCATGGTAGCTTTTAGCAGTCCTGCTGGAGAGATGTGAGGATTTTGCTAGCAGTCTGCAATTTTCCCCAAAATGTGGTGGAAGGAATGTCTGTATTTCTGCCAGTGCTGAGGTAACATGCACAAGTTTTTCATAAGATTTCTGTACTAGTTGCATTTGCTCGTGTTATTACATATGTGATAAGCTATTTTTGTTCACACTCAGCACTGGATGAGGGTTAAAGGGGATTCCTTTCAGGAGAGTTGATACGGTTCAGAGGTGGATGTTCTTGTTCTCACTGACAGGCCCCTAACAGAGAAGCTGAAGAAATGGGGTGAGAAGTTTAAGGGAAACCATCACTCACTGAGCTCTTAACCCACACTTTAATACCCAGCTGAGATCTCTTCTTATCACAGAAACCACATTTTACAAGTTATTTACCCTAGCAAATAGCCAGGCAGGCATGTTAAAAATGACTGTAGCATCACACAGGAGTGGGCTGTGAAACAAAGGAACTTGTCAGTGCTCGAGATCCTGTCTCAAAATTGTAATTGCTTAGGGAAAGTGATTCTCTACTTCATAAAACGTTATGTACTGCAAAATGAGTGACTCATCAATATAGGGATATTACCACTGACTCTTAATGCAACTCTCCCCTCTAAAGGGCAGAAAAACTGGGGCCTGATTCTGTTTCCATTAGAAATTATGAGAGTTTTGTAGATGATTTCAATGAAGACTGAATCAGACCTTCGTTATTTTTATGGGCTAAATGTCCTATGCATTCAGTGCTTATGCCATTACAAAGACTTATGTTTGTAATAAGAGACATATTGCTTTGGATATAAATACAGCCATGAGTATCAAATACAAAAAAATATTTAAGTGTACTGAGCCAAATTTGTCCCTGTTGCCACTCCAAAAGCTTAATAGAGTTACACCAGGGATAGCTCAGGAGAACAACAGCAATAGAAGTAATCATTAACAAAATAAGCTTGTAATTGCCCTAATCTTGCCCCTCACTCCCAAATTTACTGATAGCAAACAGGAGTGTTCAGAAAACGAGCCAACCCTGTTGCTGTGTAGGGAATGCACATATTATGTCTAATATGATGTGACATGACAGAAGATTCCTTATGGATCCTGATGCACAGGGAACCCAAAAATTAGTTGTATATGTGCATATGTTTTAGAAGATTTTCCTGTCATATGTTTTGCTGTGTCCTACTTCCATTCCTACAGACTCTGCACAGCCCTGGTTTCCCCTCACAAATAACCCCTTAAAATCCTGTGGCTCTTATTGTGTAAGTGAGTAATTTAAGCATAACGAAACATGAAGATTAGGTTCACAGGGGGCCTCACCTTAAAGATGCTACGTCCAGGGAGGGGAAGTCCCAAGGCTTACAGGAACTGCTGAACGGGAGGAAGTCTCTCAGAGCCCATGTGCAGGCAAAGCAGGGCACAGAGATGTGGTAGAATCCATGTCAGCTGGATGTGGTCTGTGTGAATCCTGGCAGAGAGCTGAGGGAATGGAGGGTCTGAGCTTGCCTAGTGCTTGTCAGATTCTAGAGCACATCTCTTTCCAGTCCAACAATAAAATATTGTCTGATCTGTTGTCCTTAAACCTGAGCGGCCTGTGGATTTGAGAATCAGGTCTGTCTGTTTGTCTGCTTTAATTTTGAATAGACCTCACCATTGTCTGTGTGGAGGAATTGTTTTTAAAGCAAATTGCATATTTTTTTTGCTGATTTCTAAAGAAAGTATGTGCCAGGAATTTAAAGCTATATATGCAGAAAAGATAAATCCTCACATGGGTCGTGAAAGTTAAGGTGCAGAGGGCAGTTCTGAAATTTAAAAAACCCAGTCTATCTTATTTTGAGGGCTCAGTGGAGTTTGGGTATGGCATCAATTCAGTAAAACTGCTGTCTGCACTCCCTCGAGGAGAATGTTATGTCTCCATCCAGATACTGGCATATCCCTATTTTTATGACAGCTATGCCAGAGTTACAAAGTTTTAGTCAAGCATGATGAGACATGACAGGGCACACTTTATTGAATAATAGTGCCTGCCTAAGTGCATTTTCCATCTTCATTTAAATGCAGTGCATTTGAAGTAAAGCAGCAATTCCAAAACGTGGGTTTGTATGTCTACAGCAATGGGTACCTCGTTATTGTTTACAGTATGCAAATGAAGGAACAAGAAGCAAAAGTATTAATATTACAAAAAAAATACCTAACTGCTGTGGAAATTAGTCCCCAGCAGAAACCATGATAACTTTGTATTTGGATGGATTTTTTTTTCTCAGTGTTTTCCCTCCCTACTGTATTTTTAAAGCATTTCTATTACTTAAAATGGATCTTTATACACTAGAGGTCTTTAGGAACCTGCAGGAGACGAAAGCCTGTAGCAGCCCTTCCGATGCTGACAGTTTAAACCTAAGAAGCTCTGACATTACTGGGAATCCTTTTGAAGTGCCTGCAGCTTGAGGAAAATCCATCTGTTCCAGAAAAGGAGACTTTTCAATTAAACAACATCTTCTTTTCGATCAAAGATAGATTTTTAAAGGCTTTTAAATTGGCTTTACACTGTTGGTATTAAGCAAGGACTGGATTTCACCTCTTGCCTTTCAGGGCTGGAGAGCCGAGCCCCACTTGGGCTTTATGCCAGCTGGTTAGCAGACTGGAACCAGAGGGATGGGTTATTTCTTTTAATGGAGGAAAAGGAATTGGCAGCAGGAGTGAGCTTATTAAATTGTCTTGGTCTGCTTTTATTAATGTGTTTGTGGAGTGGGCAGGTAGACTCACAACTGAGAGAATTTCACCTCTTCAGAGCAGCCTCTTCCTAGTGCGGGATCTCGTGGTGACTCCAGGCTCTTGGCTGAGTTCAGTGTGCCCTTCCGTCTCCCAGGTACAGAGGCCCCTTGGTTTTCTGACCCCAAATTTCATTTCTGTCTTCCAATTCACTTTCATCTCCATTTGTGTTTTACTGTGTTCCAAAACCATCAGTGTCTCTAGCTCCAATTCCCATCTTACACATCCACTGTCTGTTCAGGCACTGTTTGAAAGGAGGCACCACACCTCTGAGCTATCTTTTGCTGATATTTCCATATCTGCCTTGAAGCTATCTATGTACACATTACTGTAGAGGAGCATTGAAATTGAGCTTCTTCTTCCTTGTATCTGAAGAACAGAATGATTCTTTTTTCTTTTTTTTTTTCCCCAGTCCTTACCCCCTATTTTGCTTTTGCCTGTTTCTCTCCCCTCTTCTCTGATGTTATACTTGGTATTTTATTTCCCACCAAGCCTCTTACAGAGATGGTACCACAAGACCTTTTCTTCAGTCTCTGTTCTGGAAGACTGAGTTCATGCATCATAAGCAGCCAGACAGAGGGAGTAGGAGGAAGATGGGGTCCCCATGAGCTTAGGACACCAGAATTAAAGAACATCTTTTTTTCTTTGCTGGTGTCCCTCTCTGTAGTAGTTTGAGGGTATTTGACTTGGGATGTGCTCTGCATTCTTTTGGTGGTTGGTTGTTGAACTGGGTATAGTGAGATTTAATAGTTAGTGAGCACTGATGTAGGTTACCCAGAAGGTCAGCTTGTTGTCCTCGGCCTCTGCTGGAAACATGGTATAACAGGATTTTCTGGGAAGATCAGATTGTATTTCTTCTGTTCTTTGTCCTTGGCTTTGTATCTCAGTGTCTTCTCAGGGAGAGCTCATCCTAAAAATGCTCTACATCTAAAGAATTGCTCCTGAACTGAATGTGGAAGTCTGACTCCTGTTTCTTCTCCTGGCTAATGTTTCTTGCTGTGTTCTAAGATGGTGTAAGTGGGATTTGGGATAGTTTTTTAGTCCTGTGGATGGTAGTGTGAGCCTTGTATCAGACATCAATAATCATCTTGGGGATCCTTCATTACCATATACCCACCATATATTTTCTCAATTATTCTTTATGTTTTGCCTTCCTCCCCACTGAATGGCTTTTTTCCTAGCCCTTGGCTATGAGCACCTCACCCTCCCAAGCTCTAGTTCACACACAGGAGTAGGGAGAGAATAAAACGGTCTTGGGAAAATTCTAGGAAGTCATCTGTCCAGAACTGAGTCAGGATATTCTTGACTTCAGATTTTTCCCAGGAATCCCTTGATTTCAGATTTTTCCCTCCTGTTAGAGGGAGATCAGGGATTAATTTTACCCCAGATCTGAGTTTGCACAGATGGAAGGATCTGGTAGCAGTGATGTATGCCCAGACATCAGCAGGACAGAGCAGAACAGAACAGGACAGGGGTAGCATAGTCCACAGTACTCTTTCAGGAATTAAGAATATGCTGAATTATGAACATTATTCCTGGTTTCATCCTAGCTGCAGACCTTGGTAGGATGGTTTGTCAATGCACAGTTGCTGATATTTATTGCATCTGACTGCACTTCAATGAGCAGAGAACTTCCTGCTGTCCCCCTACCCCCACAGGCTTCTCCTCATCCCCTGCCTTGATGATCCCATGGGTTTGAAGCTCATCTGTGGAAGTAATTTTTTCTAGTGGGATGCTTGTCAGATCCTGTCAGCTACAAATTGCTCTACTGAAGGTGCAGAAATAGAAATCCTTACCTGTTACTTGTGGTGTTTTTTTTTTTTTTTTTTTTTTTTTTTTTCTCTTCCTGAATCTCAGGACAATAATCTGCAGCAATTCACCCAACAACTCCCAGTGCAATTTAACATACTGAGGCTTTTTTAGGTCTTTTATGTGCACCATCAGCTGGCATCAGCTGATTTGAAAGGTGTGTTACTGCCTAGTGCATTGATAGCAATGGAATGTGCTCTTTAAAGTGCAAGACATCAGAGTAAAATGAGGAGAAAGACACAGAAGCTTCATTATCATTGTAAGGAGGTTATTATTTAAAACAGGTTTTCACTCAATTTATTTTTTTTTTGATGCATATCCATTGTCCCAAGTGTATCTGGTCTAAGGATAAAAGAACAGAAAGAACTATGATATCAGCTTATTTATTTTTCCCTGGTGTGACTTTCAGCAGAGATACAACCTGATGCAGCACATGCATAAAGCCAGTTTGGTCAGCCTGCATGGGGACACGAGTGACACAAGGCCCCTGTGAGCAGAGGAGTCCACCGTGTGTTTGCTTATGGTCAACACACAAATTCAAAGCTTACACTGAGGGTTTACAGCACTCCATGCAGTGTCTGACACACCAAATCCCCAACCTTTTGTTCTTGCAGGATAGCTGTTAATGCTGCTGGTATTTGTCTTACACTTGTAGGTCCATAGCTTTGGGGGGAAAAAAAAAGTTACAATTGTCCTTGAGATAGATGTTAAAAAAGGCAAAATTATCTTGAGTTGGACTCAGTCACAAGGACATATTCCTTTTTGTAGGCTTTTATGATAAGTAAAAAAAAAAAAAAACTACGTAAAATCTATTCTGGACACTTACATTACTTTCAGGTACTTCAGTTGATCTTTCTCGAAACAGATTTACTCTGGATTTGGCTTTGCTTCTCTCCAGTTCTCAGGTAACAGAGGCACATCTGATTCAGATTTGAAGGCCTGGAAACCCATTTATAGGTAAAAATGCATCCTTATTGACAAGGGAGCAACCCTAGCCCTTGCAGTGACTACTGCTCACTTTATACTGCTGCTGTTGCATCCAAAGCTTTGCAAGCAGCTGGGAGGGCTGAAAACAATCCAGATGTTTTGTCCCTGTGTTAGAACTCTGCCTGCAAAAGGATAATATACATTGTCCCTAAACTGCTGAAGGTAAAGCCAGGTGAGTTTGTCAACCAATGACCAGTTTATTAGGTTAGCAAATTATAGTTGAAAATCAACCAGGCGTCTCAGACAGGCTCCTAGAGGAACAAATAATAAACTTTCAATTTACTTTGGCAGCAATAGCTTTGTCGTATTGGTGTAGAGGTTTTGAAGGTACTATTAGGAGTTTTAAAGGCCAAACTAGCAGAGCCTGTTGTTCTTGTGCTGTGAGGAGCCTGGGTACAAAGAAATCTTCTGGTCTGCTAAGGGGAGGACAGAGTTTTTTCTGGTTCACCTTGAGAAATAAGAAATCAGCCACGTAAATAAAAGATGGAAAATGGGACTTTTGATGGGCTTGTTTGCAGAAGGAAGGAGTGCAGATCAGTGCATCCATTAATCAAAGGACTGGACACATCTCCATTGAGGACAGGATGAGAGACTTGGGACTGAGAAGGGAAGAGAAGGCTCTGGGGATGCCTTATTGTGACCTTTCAATACTTGGAGAGGGGCTGATGAGAAAGATGGAGACAAACTTCTCAGTAGGGCCAAACTTCTAGCACCACCTGTCCTAGTGATAGGACAGGTGGTAATGGTTTTAAAGAGGGTAGATTTAGACTAGATATAAGGAAGAAACTTTTTTATGGTGAGGGTAGGGAAACACTGAAGCAGGTTGTCAAGGGAGGTCACAGACACCCCAAAATATTCAAACAAGTACCAGAATGTTTACAGCAGAGTCAAAAAAAATCTGAGAAATTAGGCTCTTTAAAATTCATTGCACTCTAACATAAATTGCACATGTTTCAGATCACCTACAAACCTGACAAATCCAAAACTCCCCTTCAAGAGTATGAAGAGGAAAGTCTGAACTCTCAAATCCTGTTGTTACTTGTACAGGTGACTACATCACCTGGTGTATTTCTGCTGTTCCTTCAGGAAGTCTTCCAGCTGCCACTTACTGAAGCTGGGGACCAGTTCTCCTTTGATAAGGCTGAGTCTGAAGATCAGATAGATCTTTCAGGTCTCACCTCAGCCAAGCTAGCTGAGGTGAAATGTGCCAGACCCCCAGCACCTCTGCCCTGCACTTTTTTGCATCCACAAAACCATGCCAAAAGACACTTTGGAGCATTGTCCTGTAATTGTTAAATCAGCTGGAGAGAAGTTAATGGTGGAGGTGGAGCCTGGGAATTTTTGTGCACACATCTTTGTCACTGTTTTCAGATGCATGTTCACGGAGGATAACCCTGGAAACAGGAATAGATCCTCATTCCAGGCACCCAGCTCCGGGATATAACAGTTTTCAGTTCCTTGGAGGAATCAGTCTCCCTGTACTGGCTGTAGAAGCTGGCCAAAGAACTTGATCTTCCTGAACGTGAAGCTGGTCTTTGCAGATGCTCCAGCACACCCCTTTCCTCCCCTTTTTTGGAAACAGTGTAGGTAGACAGAGTGCCAGGTAGACAGACTGCAAGCTAAGCAAGGATTTGTAGGGTAAAACCAGCCCTGTTACACCTCCCCCTCCTGGAAACCTACTGGCAGTCAGTGCAAATTGTAGGAGAGGAGGAATTTTCTTGTGAATTTGGTGTGTTGCATCCCTCTCCCAATTTCCAAGTGAGTTGAAGTTTAGCCTGGGGTTAGTGTGTGCTCAATACACATAAAGCAGGCTTATATCAAGAATAATGGCAGCCAGGCTCATGGCTGGTGAAACTATTACAGATTTTCATCCATACATAGTGAGAGAGAAAAAAAAAAATCCTTCTTAGCAGTTTTGGAATAGCTGAGGAGCCATCAGAGCTCTGAGCTGCAGAGTATGATGTACAGGAAAGATGAAGATCTGTATTTTCTTAGTTTGCTTTGCTTCAGCTAACCATGTGGTCTGTGTGCTGGGAGAGTTATTTCTCTTGGATGAAATTCACCCTGAATAAGTGGGAAGAAGGACAGGGTTTTTTGAGAAATGAGAGCTAAGGATGAGGAGGAAAGATTTGCTCTCCACGCCCCAGTCAGGCCGAGGGGCTGACCTAGGGTTCAGTCCTACAGTAGGGGTTGTCTGCACAAGTGGAAGCATCCACAGAGGGTTGCACAGATTTTGGGAAGATGGTCCTTTCCCCTTGATTTCTTACTGTACACTTGTGCTGCTGGAGAAGCTGAAAATGTTTCCCTGCCCATGAACTTGATCTACAAACTGTAAATCCTTGCCAATGCACATCAGATGGGTCAGGTGTCCAAGACCCATCTATGAACTGAATTTCTTTAGACTTTATCTGTTCTGCTCAGGTAAATATGGAATGACTAAGAACAGTGAAACACAATACTCTTAAATGCACTAGTAATGGATGGAAATAATGTGTGTGTATAAAATATTTTTAGAAGGCACAGTGCTGTGGCTTTTATCCTTTCCCTTGTTGTATAATGGTGTTTGTGGTTACTTATTCAGCCACTACTGCAGTTTTTGCTTTGGGAATATAATCACTTACTAATGCAATTTATTGCCTTGTATATTTCTCTGCCAAGAACATTATCCCTTAAATAGAGGCTTTGTAATAATAACCTCTAATTTCCACAACTTCATTGTTAATTTCCACATTTTCTACTTTGCCAGTATGAAAACTCCAAGTTCTCCACAAGCCCCTAGATTGCTGCAGCTTAATGACAGTAAATCCTGATGATTTTAGTCCTTTAAAAGGCACAAGTCCATGTGTCCCTGCTCAGTGCCATTTGAGGTGCACTGCTGGGAACACTGGAGTCTTGATGATTGTCCTGCACACATCTCAGCACCCTGGGGCCAAATCCTTCCCAGTCACTGGGATCTCTGTGGGGCCCTGAAGTGTTTCATGGCAGAACAGGAGCAAGACACCTCAGCAAGTGTTCCTGTAGTGACCAGAGGGCTGAAGCAACCTTGGCAGTGTTGGTCCACTGGATGTCACACCTCCCATGCTGCTTGGGTAAATGGACAGGAACAGCTGCCCATTTACATTCTGACAGGGGCAGAATGTGGGACTAACAAGCTTTCTTTTTTTTTCTGCTTAATTATCTTATTTACTTTTACAGATGCCATTTGGCAGCTTCATACTCTCCTGAGCTGGCCTTGTTTCAGTGGGAGGGCTTCTGACCTCTCTATATGGTGCAGAGCTTATAAACCATTTGGAGATCCTTCCCTGTGAAAAGCGCTTTATGATACAAACCAGGGTTTTCTAAGAAAGTCATTTTTGCAGAGCAGCAGCTGCCCTTACTGAATTTGCTACTTGCCACCACAGACAGTCATGGTATGTAGCAATCCCTGAAAAGATCTCCCTAAAAAGGACAAAAAAAAAAAAAAAATCCCACATCAGAGTAATTTTGTAAGCCATTGATGTTTTCTTTGGAGTATAGTTTAGGTAAATACTGTAAAAAGATGAAAACCGCAGTGCAATAATTTGCTTTTTGGTGCATCTCCTCAGGATCTTTCCAACTGCTGAAAAAACTTGATCTTGTCCCAGTTTTATAGATTGGTTATAACAGTCAAAGTTCTGTCTTTCTTTTAAAGCAGCACAATCTTGTTCAGGGCAACTGCGTGGATAAAGATGAGGTTAGTTCAGCTCATTTTTCCCCAGTAAGATTATAATTTGTTTCTCCACGCCATGACTTATTAATCTTCCTAAAAAATATTCCTTCTACTGTTCAAGAGGAAAAATAAAACGGAGCCAAAATGTGCTGGATCAGAGCAAAATTAATTGGAAATAATTTTCTTTTAAATAAGTTGCATATGTGTTTCCCTGTTTAGTATTCACAATGTACAGCGGAGACGCTTTCAGAAATGAACTCATTTTAAAAGGAGATAGATTTACACACACCACAATGAAAGCAGTCACTGGCAGCATTGTATACCGTATCAAATCAGTGACTGTTGGTACATATTTGAAGTTAATTTGACACTGAAGTAAACAAATCAAAGTGTGTTTATAGAATAATTAGACCATATTCTCAGTATTGTGGCTACAAAATTTTGTCACCGCTATTGAAGTGCTCTGTGGTTTTGTTAGGTTTGTTTACAGAATTCCTTAGCTACACAAAGAAAACTGTCAGAATTACCTAAGTATAATTGTCATGGTAAAACCTGTCTTTGCATAATAGTCACAGACCAGCTATATAAATCATAACCAGTGGTGTTGCTTGGTTTCATGTTTAGGATTCTGGAAGCATAAGCAGATCTATTTGTGAGTTAAAAAGACTTTGAGGAAAAAGTGCAAATATTTATTTCATCCAACTGAAAATAATAATAAAAAATCCAAACCCAGAAATGGGCTCAAACATTTTGCCAAAACTCTATGTATTTTTCTACAACATGGAAATATAATACTTTTATATACATAGCATATTACCACATGCTTTTTTTTTTTTTTTTTTTTTTTTTTTTTTTTTTTTTTAAATCTGGTGTTTTCCAGTCATATTATTGTGTGGTTTTGCATCCTTTAGGATCATGTGACTGGAAAGACACACTTAACTGATAGCAATATAAAGTTTTGTTTACATCCAACCTCTTCCTGCAAATGTGCATCCAAATGTGCTTGAAGAAATGGTAGAGAGTCTAGACTACCCCAAAGCTGAGAATACACGTTTTTTAGGTTTCTAAGTCAGGCAAAGAGACCATCTGTTATTTTCATTCTTCACTTCTATGGTTCATGTTATCATTTGTCACTTTTGCCACATCTCTGGAGTGCAAGGCAGCTGCTGTTGGTTAATTTGGGCCTATTCCTGCCAAATGTATGGGTTAGTTTGGTTCAGCTTGGGGGGTGCTTGGCTCTTCTCAGAAACAGTTCTCAGAACTATAACATTACTTCTTCTCATGCATGCCCAATAAAATAACAGTGCATGCAAATTTGGGTCTGAAAGTAGGTGTTCCTTACATGTATGGAAGGAGAAGCTGCTAAGAGAAGCAGGAGTGACAAAAAAAGAAACAGAAGAGTAAAGAATTAGAGGTGATGGCTGATCTTTTTTGAAACCAATAGGGAGTTTGTCACTCACTTCAGTAGCACCCACCACAGAGTCTGCTCTGGGAACAGCTGCTCACCTTTATCCATTTGATCAGGCCGTGTTTCTGCCCTTTACTTTAGTGCAAATGTTCTCACAGTAAATATCTACTGATGAGAACTCCCATAAAATGACATAATTCTCTGGCAAATTACTTCAGAATCACATTCTTGAGTGCATTGAGTGGAAAAAAAATGTTCAGATACTGTTTTGTGGGCACAAGCAGGGAAGCTTTATTTGGAACTCAAGCTTACTACCCCTGCATTTTCCCTCCTTCTGTGCCTGCCTGCTGCAGATCTGGGATCCTTGTGTCCTGAGAGTCTCTTTTGTTCAACACTGGCCTTTCCATTCCAGAAAATGAGCACCCAGCTGTTTGCTCGGGTTGCAGGGCTTCATATGTTGATAGTTTGTGGTGCAATCTGGTGTCACAATGGGACTGGGCTTTCTGCAAGTAGCCAAAATCATTCCTATTCCTTCACATGTGATCCTTCTCACAATGAGGCTGAACCCCAGGAAGCATCCCAGAGCACAGCAGTGGATGGAATGCCACTGTTTATACAATTCAGGTCACATTCTTGTTTACTCCAGAGCTCTTTCCGAGTTGTAGTCAGATGAGGATGCAGGTATCCAGGTGGCTGGTTTTGTGCTGGAGTTTCTCCCATCTGTATTCCTAGTAATGTAGCATCTGGAGCATAGCTTTGCTTCACTTGCTCTTGCTAGGAGTTTTGGAAAGCACACACCAGGTAGTCTTCCTCTGGGGATCTAGGATTACACAGTGATAGATAAAGACAGTAATTAACAAATTACTTTGGTGTATTCTAACCCTTCCTCTTTTTGGAGAAGACATGCTATAAAACCAGAACTGGAATCTCCTGTGTTGTTTACTTTGTTTATCAAGATTATATTAAAAAATCGATATCTAATTTTTCTATTATACTTTAGCACTGCATCTTCCGAGCCCTTCAGAATCATATCCTATTGATTCTACCTTTAATGACTTTGAAATTTTCAGTGATTTGTTTGTGGAGAATACTGTGCTTGATATAGATTTCCCCGTGTTAGTTTAAATGCTGGTAGTATACTTGGTGAATTAATGAAATAAAAATAGCTTTGTCAATAAGCAAAAGTGAAGCCACTTCCAACGTTTGTTCTGTTACCATTGCTTTCTGCAACTGCTGCCTACACAAAATTAGTTGGTGGGATTAAAGAATATATTCCTCTTTTATCCTATGTTTGAGTACTTGATCACAGAGGCATAGTTTAATCCAAACATCAATAGCATCTCATCAATTCAGTCAGATGCAGCTGTCAAAGTGGACTTTTGGTTTGTTTAGAGCTTTGAGATTTATCCTTTTTTAAGGTCATAGAATATTTTCTTTGATTTTTGATGCTGAAATCTTCCTTAATCTTCGAAACTTGAGAAACATCTGTTAAGATTTAATGGGGTGACTTTTGTCTTAGAATTGGAGTTTGTGTTGCAAATCTTTGGTTTTGAAAAACAGGAGAAAAGTACAAGCATATATTCCTTAGCAGTTATAAGCCCTGCTTGGTCAGCAAGCGATTAAACTAGTTAAAATGGAGCAGCAGGCAGTGCAGTTACATTTAAGCAGTGTTTCAGTGGACTGTGATTTAAAAATTGTTTAGTTTCACGTTGCCTTTACCATGGCACTTAGCTGAGGATCTGAGTAGCAGATTTGTGAGAGCTTTTTAAATAATGAGACAGTGTGATGTAACCAAGTGATACAGAAGCAGAAAGAAATTTAACCTGCATTCTTAAGCTTTGGAGATTTGGAGCACTTGGGAAGAATTGTGGTAGTTAATATGTTTGGAGATAATGGCATCTAAAAATACCTGCCCCTAAAACATACAGACAGCTGTCACGTCTAGTGCCTGAATACATTAGTCATTATCCTCATTAACAGATGCAAAATCATCCCTGTTTTCATAATGCAAGCATTTCATATCAGGCAATTTGTAGTAATTTTTTATGGGGCTGAATTCTTCAGCTCCCATGTGAGTTGGTGTTTTGAAGCAAGATTCAGCCAAGAATTGGAAGATCAGGTCCAGACATCTCACCTGTGCCTTCTTGCACTTTCTTACCTGCTCCAACATAAGATCATCTTCGCCAGGAATCTAGCACATGTATTTTTTTTTTTTTTTTATTATTCAAAGCATAATACTGCCTCATCAGCTTTTTCTGTAGCTGGTAGCCACTCGTGTTTAACAAGTTTGATGTGAAGTCTTGTCTGCTGTCTTCTTCACTTCCATTTCAACAGCAGCATTACCTGGATGAAAAACACAGGATGTGGCTTTCTGAATATAAACGCTCTTTTCTCTTTCTCAGCTCGTAAAAGAAGAACGTGTTGTTCTGTAATTGCAGAGACAGCACTGGCACAACTTGTAAACCTCTGCAAAGCACTGCAGAGCTGCCATTCATGAGTACCAAGAGCTAAGTACAGCATGAAAAGCAGGAGGGCCTGCCAAGTTTCTTGCCACTTCCTCCTACTTCTGACAAGGTTTTCAATTAGCAGCTTGTAGGGGCCCAGCCTGTGGTCCTATTTTCATGCAGTATGCATAACTTAATTCCCCAGAAGAGGCCGGAACTGCAGAGGAAAGGAAAATACACATAGATTTGTAATGTTGTATATTAGAAGAAAAGCGTTTGCTAACAGTGTGATTCTGGGAAGAGGAAAGGAAGAGATGACTCGAGTGGGTCTTGAAAGTGATGAAATCTCCCTCAATCTATTTTGTCAAAAAGCATAGGAGCCCAATACATTTCCTCCCTGCAGCCCTTGTGCAGTCCTCATGTAAAGTTAACCTTAAACAGCAGCACGTTGAAGAAGATAGTTGCACATTCCAAATGAAGCTTCGTGTCTGCCTAAGTGCCCCACAGAGCAGATATGTTAAATCAACACTGCTTTGTTACATCTGGCTGTGTTTCCCAGTGTCTCCATTTAATGCCATCACTGCAAACAGTGGAATCCTCACCTCTTGGGCCAAATAATGAATTGGTGTGAGCCTTTGTACAGTCCTGTCTCCAGGTCTGGGTCTCGTAACAGGGGAGGTCAGGTGGAGTACAAATACACTCCTTGAAAATTGGTGCAAAAAAGTGGGGCTGCTGCACTCCTGTTTGTTTCCCTTCCAACTCAGCTTATTCTGTGATTCAGATTTTGCTTTTAGCAATCTGTGATGTGTCTGTGCATGGAGTACACTGTGGCAACACACCAGCAACCTGGTGAAAGCACAGGTAATGTTAAGGAGGATCCCTAAGGAGAGCAGAAGTCTTATGGCTAGGCAGGGAAGAAAAATAAAAAAGCCCTCCTGAGTCCCTGTGGTCACAAGAATGTCTTAAAACAGATGTCCATGTGTGAGCTCTCATAAAACCAGAATGAGGGAGTGTGGCCATGGCAAGCTGTCCTTTGGGAGCTGCTACTCAGCATGACAAGAGTGGATTGCTTCTTCAAAGCAATCCTGGAAGCACCAGTGGGCTCCTCTGTGTTTTGCCAGGATGATCCTGGTGCTTTACTAGCCAGTGTACATAGAAATACAAAGGCTTATGGAAGACACATTTACCTTTCCCTTCTTGTCGCTTTTCCTCTGCTAAAGAGCTTCAGAGGGAACAGATAAGCTGATTTATGGCAAGTGTACACACAGCTGCAGTGGAAGCCTTGAAGCCAAGCTAGAATAACACAGGCACAGTGCTGAGAGTGCCAAGAAAGGTATGAACTGTGTGGACAAGGAACTTATATCTGTGAGGTGTAGGTGTGGCTGCTGTGGGGAAAATTTGCTTAAATCCCCAGTGGTGCTGCAAGCACAGCTAAACCTTCACCCATTGCACTGGCAATGAGACCCACCAGACAACTTCATTTGAGCTGCAACCTGATTCAGTGAAAGATGGCAGGAAGTCTGGACTGGGTGACCTCTGAAGGTACTCTCCAGCTCAAGACATTCCATTCTGTATATTCAACTAGGAAAAAAAAAAATATATAATAAATAAATCAGCCCTGAAGGCTATGAGTAGGATTCTTATTTTCTGATTTTTAAGGTTTCCCATGTATCCTGTATAAAGGAGAGGGAGAATGGATCATCCAAAGAGCAATTCAGAGCATCTCTCCTTGTCTCCTGCCTGAAGCTGGGCTCTGGAGGAGAATGCTTGGCACAGATAGCTCAGTGACAACATCACCAGACAACTTCATTTGAGCTGAGTCATCTGCAACCTGATTCAGTGAAAAATGGCAGGGAGACTGGACTGGGTTACCTCTAAAGGTGCCCTCCAGCTCAAGATATTGCATTCTGTATATTCAGTTTTGGAAAAAAAAAAAAATCAGGCCTGAAGGGCATGAGTAGGGTTCCTATTTTCTGATTTTTAAGGAGCCAACCATATCTGGTTTCCCATGTGTCCTGTATAAAGAAGAGGGAGAATGGCTCACCCACAGGGCAATTCAGAGCATCTCTCCTTGTCTCCTGCCTGAAGCTGGCCTCTGGAGGAGAATGCTTGGCACAGATAGCTCAGTGAGGTGTCCTTGGGTATGGAAATGGGGCTTGGAACACTGGCCTCTCTGTGTCCCCGTGGCCACCCTGCCTTCAGAGGGCAGGTTTTGGAGAGGTGCTGCTACAGGGAACAGTACGGCTTGGCCAGAATTTTCTGAGTGCTTTCCCTGAAGTCCTCCGGTAAAAGGAAGAGAGAATGTGAATTTCATACATAAAAGGAAAAGTATCACATTTTCCCCAAATTCTTCAGGAAATTAGTCTCATATACAAGCCCAGAATTTGGCTGCCTTACAGAGACAGAGTGTCATTTGCATGCCATTACCAGGCTGTAAAAGTCTCGTGGTGACTGCCTACTATACATTTGCAATCTTTAGGGATCCTATGAAGGTCACCCCTGAGGTCAGGTTTGTTTAGTCTATTCCATAATGGTGTAAAGTGGACTTGAATGTGTACTCTGCTCAAATAATACACAATCTGATTGATACTTAAACATCAGTAAGTGTTGTATATATGTTGCCGTTTCTAATGTTCCAGGCAGAGGCAAACCATGTATTTGCTAACAAATTGTTTCTACAAACAACCTGATGTGGCTTTGAAAAGTGAGTCAAAGTAGGGAATGAAATGTACCCTCAAAATTATAATAAGAAAATCTTAATTTTTTTTCTTTCCTTGAGAAAAGTTGTTTTTTTTCCCCTTAAATCTTCTCTGAGCCTTCCCTGTATTAGGAATTCTTCCTCCTGTTTACTTTTAATTCACTCACCATCCATTCACTGATTGCCTTGCAATTGAAAAGCCAGATTCTTTATGTTGCATTGTTCAAAGATGGCTTAATTAAAAATAGATCACATCTTCTCTTTTGTGCCTAATAAGCATTGTGCTGATTGGCTTCATAGAGGCCTGGATGATATTTCAGCCTCTTACAGATCTTTCAAAAGGAATAATAAAAAGAAAGGGAGGGGAGAAAACCAATGTGAAATCTTTTTCATCCTTAATATGTCATGATTTAGTAGGCAAGAATTATTACTCAACATAGACTTAGGAGAATAAAGGAGGAGTAGAAAAAAAATCTGATATATGAGTGACTTTGCTCTATCTCTTAATTTTTAAAATACTGTAAAAGTATTATCTGTTGTGAAGATTAGGCTCACTCAGTTTTTCTAGTGCTTCTCTTTCAACAAGATTTTCATGATGAAAATATAAATAAAAAGTGACATAAAATTATACAGCTCAGCACAAGACTGGTTGAGGCAAAATGTTCTTATTGCCGTTTTTGTGTGGCTTTTTACACCATAAAGTTATAACCAATTAGTTACTAAGTTTTCTCCATTTTTAATGCTTTGTCACGCACACTTGCTCAGAGAGGTATTCCCTCTCATACTTTGTTAATTTATGGCACAATAATGTGTCTGTGATGCTATATTTTATTTGATTCTTTCTTGCATTAAGAAGTTTAATTGTTTTGCTCTCTTTAGTGAAGAAGTTGTAATAAAGAACAAGTACAAGAGCATGACCCTTCATGACCTAAAAACTTTGTCACCTGAAGAGGCAGAGCCCCTTTTTATCAGCCCTAGCTAGGTTTAGCTCTCGTTAACTCCACCCCTGATTTTTTGCCTTTCTGTCTGTTTCTGGACACAGCCCTTTGTAGCCTTTATTCTTTTTAGGATCTAGTTCAGGAGGAGAAGGTTTGATATGACTCTGTGCTGGCAAAATCTGACTTTTCAGTAACTTTCAAAGCATTCCTGCAGAGAGCGATGACATGGGGGAGTCCCCTTGCCAAAATGTAATCATGCAGAAAATGCAAAATTGAGATCACCATATAGATTATTTTATAATGTGGTCACACGAGAGCACATGGCGTAGAAGCCAGAAACTGAACAGCCAGTGCAACAAACTCTAGATTGTTGTAATTTGATTCACGTCAGGGAATTGTGTTAGCTTTTTTGGCTGTGGTCTTCATGTTCTGTTTGGAAATGTATGATGTCATTGTACCAAGCAAATCACAGGGAAAGGCTGCTTGTATTTATGTTGGCTGAAGGCTTAACCAAGTGTACATGGCAAGCTTAATTTATTGCTACTTTAACTTTGTTTAGTCACTGAAGGGCTTTATTTATGCTGGTAAATTCAAATAGTGGCTAACAGTGACCACACAGCTAAAGAAATGGCAGGAGTCATTATCACTAAATCACTTTGTTGCTGAGTTCCCTTAATTAGGCAGTGGGGGGAAAAAAAATTGAATCCCTGGACATTCAATAGTGACTATGGTGGTAAAAGAGAGTGATTAATTGAGATATCAGTTGCTTTCCTTAGGAAACTAAATTTCTGTAACCTACTATGGAAAAGCAGGAATGAAAATAAAACTCAAGCATCATCTAAACTGCTGAATTAATTGAAGGCATATTAAAAAGTTTTATAGCTTCTCCATAAAGTAAAATAAATAGCAAGAAAGCTATATTCTTTGTGCAAACATTTTTCATTACAGTACGTGTCGGTCCCTTGGTGAGAGCTCATTAACTTTTTAAAAATTACCTTTAATGGCCTACTCATTATCATCACCATCAAATGCTTCACTTGTCCAACATTCTAGCATTTAGAGGAGATTAAAGCCAAAATTACCTTCTAGATACAGGGCATATTCAACTACACAGGAAAAAAAATAAAATCATTCTGTAAAGTCATGGCTTATAAGCAGTGAAAATTAGGAATGTTGAAAGCAGCCTTTTTTTAAAGCTCAGAAATATGTCTCAATGTGGTAGCTGTGGTTTTCAGCAATATTAAAAAAAAATGAAAAGGTTCCTCCTTTTCAAGACCCTCATTGAAAAGCTATTTGGTTAAACATAATTGTGAAACAGGCACCTTGAAACCTGGTCTCCAGGGCTTGGGCATATCCTCGTTTGGCTGTTGTTTTGCCAGGAGACTTGAACAAATCTCTTCTTCCTTTGCCTGAATTAAAACCTGTAGGTATTGAGCTCTCCTTTGCCAAAGACTGCAAACTTCTGCATGAAAGCTGCTTTAGGAGGTCACTGCTTCATTGTTACTCATCCTGCAAAAGCTCTGCTTGATCTCAAAACCACCGTAAGAAACAGCACAAGATCCGAATTTTCAGCTTGTTTAAATTGGCTCAAGCTTCTCGATTTCAGTGGAAATTCACTCGTTTGCACCAGTAGGGAAATTGGCGTCCATTCTGTTGTTTTTCTAAGGGTGTTTGAGGAGGGTGTAAATTCAAGAGTGCTGATTAAGAATTACAGACACCCTGGCATGTTTTGATTTATTGGGGACTGCAGCGTTCAGATGTTCTTGTTGCGATGAATAGCGAGGTTCATCGAGGTTGCTTTAGCAAGGCAACCTCAAGAGCATTTCTGTGATGGCTCCTCTGAAGAGGAACACAACATATAAACAGGGCTCAGTCTTAAGATGGATGAACTCTTCTAACTCTGAGGGAGCTGGGTGATTCATCTCAGCCATGGGTTTGGACCTCCCTTTGCCTTTCCCTGGGTTATCTGAACACAGCAGCAATTTTACCTGTGTCACTGATATTCAGAGGTGCCCTTGGGCTGTGGTACCAAGCAGGCTGAGGAAATAGCACCACCATGATGCCTTAAGTTTTAGCTTTCATGTTTTCAGACTCTGTGCTGCCCAGGGGTGCAGTTCTGAGCCTCATATTGTCAGTCTTCACAGAGCAGGGACACAAAACAAATCCTTTTCCTGCTGGAGACCAAGGACAACTGTCAGCCCCAAAAGCACAAACAAGGGTGGGCTGAAGGGAGGAACAAGAAGGATGGGACCTCACAACCTGAAGCTGTAGTTGGACAATTCAACCCCAATATGCAAATGGACCAAACTTATAAAAATGTAAGATTTTGTGACCAATCAGCCTTTTTGTGGCCATTCTTAGTCCACCCTGGGTGTAGCCCTGGTCAGGCCCTGTCCTGCCCAAGGTGGATCCTGGAGGCCTTTCAATAAATCTTTATTCTCCAGCTCTGTCCAGCCTCTGTTCCAGCTCAGCCTTCCCAAGGCATCAACCCTTATGCAGATGAGGCGAGGTTTTTCTGCCTAAGTGTGCTGTGGTGCCCTGCTGTAGTCTTCCTGGCTTTGGGGAGATGTACCAAGAATTCTTCCTCTGTCAGTAAAAAGATCCTGTTACTGTTAAAATCATCTGCTGCTGCAACTTTTTGTCTATTTCCTCCAAGAGTCTTAGTTTATTTTTCAAAGCTGTTGAACTTCAAATTATGGTGCAACAATACACAGCCAGGCTTTTTAGTTTAACTTTCTTCCTCGTTGAGTTTTGGTTAGAGTCCTGTATCAACAGTCCTTTGTTTAAAATAAAGGCATTCTGAAATTGTCTGGTCTACTCACAATGCTCTTTTCAGCCCTTCAGCTGATAAGATTCTCCAGATATTTCTCTTCTGGCACTTAATGTCTGATGGAGGAAGTATCTGAAGATTGGTGAAAAGCTGCAGACACCCTGGTGCAAAATAAAATAAGCTTTGGAACATCTCAATTGATGGAGCTGGAGTGTTCTCCAGGTATTCTGGACTGATTGCTGGTAAGGTTCATAAACTGAGATTATCCAAAGCTTGCCCCAAAGAATGTAATATATATGCATGCCCCTGTTGTTTCTCATCTATTTAGGCCTGTAAGTTGCAGCATTGCACATACATTGTTAGGTCTTGATGGCAGATTCAGATGTTCTTCAGAGATTTGAAGCATTCTCCAGCCAGTGCTTCCTTTAAACCTCCTACTTATTTGGTAATATACAGGCCAGCTGGATAATTTTTGAAAAGCAGGCAAACATGCAATTTTTATCATGCTAGTACATTCTCTTGCTGCTGTATCTTTGCTGCACTTGGAAATGAAGACAGTGTAATTACCTAACAATTATCTTGTCAGCTTGTAGCAGAATGCGAAATTTGGGATGAGGTGGGGAATGAGAGTGCATCTAAACACCAGGCTCTTGTGATATGGTGTTCATTTGCTTTCCACGCTGATTTTGGGACTGGGTAATGAAGTAGATGTGTGTGGTTAAGCTAAATGGCCCAGAGTGATTGCCCAGAGCACAGGAGACTCCTTGGCCCTGTAAACCCTCCATGTACCTACACATTGCTGCAGTGTGGGGACACTGCTCTGCATGGAGGGGCCCCTGGTAGCATTTTCAGGTAGTTTGACAGCCTTGGGGTGTCATCATGTTTTTTGGTGGGGTGGCATCATGTTTTGTGCCTGGTGGAAGAAGGAGCACTCTCCTCCCTGGGGCCACTGAGGCAGCGTGCCTCTACGTCTATGCCCAGACTATCCATCCCTCTTCTCTGTCAGTCCTGGTTATGTTTCAGGGTGAAGAGGATACAACAGTACATGAAGAATAGCTCCCATTTTCAGCCCAATTTATGTTATATTGCAAAGTGAAGAGGATGCAATAGTACATGAAGAATAGTTTTCATTTTTCAGCCATTCATTTTTGGTTCTTGCCTGTGGATATCTTCTGAAGGCTCCCTTAAACACAGGGATGCCAGCTGAGATAAATTATGATTATTTGCCATTGTAGACAGCCATGTTTAACTCATTTGTACATATTTGGATGGGAAATGGTGCTTACAGGGTTTAAATCTCAACAATGTGAAGTGTCATTCCTTTCTGACTCAGAAGATGCTTTTTGGCAAACCTTTGACTGGTAGATATTCTCCTGTCTGTCAGGAAATCCTCATCCCTTTCCTGATGGAGAGGGCTCTGGGAGTGTGACAGCCCTAAGTTCACACAGTAGTATTTTTCCAACCACCATGGCCATGAATTCCAGTGGTTCTGTGCTGGTAAAATGTTGCCACAAAGCAGGTTTAATTTTCACTCTGATCAGTTTACAGCTTTTTCCCTCCTGACTTTGCATAGCTTGAGAGACATCTTACCAGAATACCAGTCAACATAGAGAGAAACATGAGAAGTGACTTTCAGCTGACAGACCCTGATGGGCCCTGATCTGGTATCAATACTCTTGAAGACTTTTCAAAACAAATGCTGTTTCTGTCAATGCAACTCTTTAACACTTTGGCATTTCAAGGCCTAAGCCTCCTGCCTTTAGTTGGTAGTGTGGGATTTTTGAGATTAGAAATCATATTATGAGTTGCTAAGTGGTTTGCCTTTCAAAGTCAGCTGCAAGTTAAGATGTATTTTGGCAGAAGCATGCAGTAAATGGGCCAGTCTTTCAAATACAATCCAGGCTGCCTGTTGCAAAGGGCTTATCATTCTGGGATAGGCAGTCAGGTTGCACTGCTGAATGCTTTGTGTGGCAAGAGTGGTGTAAGAGCTGTCTTGGAGTTACTGAGATGTGCTTGACAATCTCAGTATTTCTTTTATTTATTTTTTTTTTGTTGTTGTTGTTGTTGTTTCATGCAATGTGGTGAATATTGAAGCAAACCAGATTTGGTTTTCCACTGTTTCTTAAGAGTAGGACAGTATTCTTTACCATTATACATGTTCTTGAGGCCTTGACCTTTTATATTGCTGTGAATACTGTGAACATTTGCAAAGCTTTCTGTATAATTGCTACGAAAAGAGAGTTAAGGATATTAAGTGTAGTTTTCACTGCTTGAAAAAAAGATAAAATCACTTAGTTGTGTCCTTAGAACAGGAATGGTATGTTGCCCTTCATCCAGTCCATGCTAGGGCTGGAAGTCTGAGGTTCACAAGGTGTAGAAGAAACCCAGTGAAAGATAGAGATGAATGGCAAAATATTGTGCATGGAACACAACCCTTTGTGCACTGCCCATCACCAGAGAGGTTGGGATGGACTGTGTGTGAACTGTGGTGAAAGCTAAGGAGGCTTAAACTAGGGAGTAAGGAGGAAAGGTTAAGGTTGTTAAGGGTTTAATAGCCTTCCTTCTTCTTTCTCATTACTTCACTCAGCGATTTGAAATTTGAATTAATTTGCAGTAACTGAAGTCAAGATCTCCCTAGTGAGGGCCAGCTAGCAACAGGAAGTGTGCTGTTGGACATTTGGGCTATAAATGTTTCAGCTGTTGTATCTTGGGCGGGTAGCAGGCATGAACAATGAGTAAGTGCATCAGAAATAGAGTTTGAAGGTGCCTGAACAAGATCCTTAGTGTTGGGAAGATAAATAGGAGAGGATGTGTGTCAACTTTATCATGGTTTGAATATATGTACTCTTCACAAATTTCAACCCTCATCCCAGCGGGCTAGACTGTATGGATTAATTTTATAACAACCTTAATTCATGCTTTTAAAGACTTCATTCCCTGCTCTTGCAACAAATGGAACCAAGTCACAGCATTTTATGTGTATATGTATTACATTTGCCACCCCTTGCCCCTGTGGACTGCAGGGTTATTTGGGTTAGCATATGCTGAGCACTTGCTACAGATTTAATACCTTTTTCTTGCAAAACACAAAGCCAAGAATGCAATAGTTTTATTTTTTTTCATTTGTTTACTATATTCTAGCATACAGAGCAGATGATGGCAACAATAGAAGTAAAGATCACCACCACTGTTGGAGGTACAAATAGGTTCATTGGTTCAAATAGCTACAGGGCTTTTTCTAGATGTAACATGTGTGGTGAAAAGTATTTCCTTGCTGCAACACAGGTATTTATCAACCTGGGCAATAAAAAGGTATACCAAATGGGTCACCTCATCTGGACATTGCTCCACACCCTGAACAACATTAACTGAGCCTTCTGTTTTCCCTGTGTCTGCAATTCCTTAACTTTCAGTTTTTTTGGGCTTCCTGCCCCACTTCATCCTTTTCTGTGGTGTTTCCCTCCATGTGGTTCCTCTGGCACCTCTCCCTCCACAAGCCTGCCACGTGTGTCCAGTGTGTCACTCATGAGACCATCAGGCATTCCTGCAAGTGCCAGCTGAGTGCTCATGCAGGAGTAAATCAGGTGCTTGTGAGCTGTGCCATCATGCATGAAATGGTCAGCTTCTCATGCATGAGTTCAGTGATCACGTGTGACCTGAATGTGCAGCCTTGTGTGAGCAAATGGGGCATCTTGAACCAATTGGATGCCCATGTGTGAGCTAATTGGGTGCTCAGGCATGAGTTAATTGTGCCTCCATGCAGGGATTAATTGGATGATCAAGCATCAATCTGCAGGACACTCATGCATGAACTAACTGGGTGCTCATGCACGAACTTTGGTGGTCTGGCATAAATTAATTTGGCGTGAATTAATTGTGCACCCATGTTTGAGTTCATTGGGTGCTTGAGGATGAACTGATTAGATCACTCAGGTGTGAATTATTTGAGTATCCATGCATAAACTGGATGAGCACTCATGCATGTATTGATTGGGTGCTCATGCACAAGCTCGTTGAACCCAAGCAGGAGCTAGCTGGGCATCCCAGTGTGACTTCATGGGATGCTCATGCATGAATGCAATGCCCCCTGCAATGTGTGCCCTGAGGGGCATGATAATACTTGTTCAGGCTGAATATAATCCTGACATCTCATAGGGGTGGGGCTTGAAGTTTGTGAAGAGTGGGTGCAGTCAGACTGTGATAAAGTTGACCCCAATAACCTAGTCCACCAGCTCAAGGGGTAGAGCTTGGAATAGTTTCTGAATGAAAATTCAGACTGTGATGATGGTGATAACCTGTGTAGTTTGGCTCCCTGAGGTGGGGCTAGAATTTTACTAAGTGCATGTGCACTTGATTGTAATGTTAATCCCTTACAGTCTGGTCCACCAGCATAAAGGGTAGAGTTTGTGATGGATAAGGTGTTCTGACTATGTAGGAATGGCACTTAAGGACGTGGTTTAGTGGTGGACTTGGTAGTGTTAGGTAAATGGCTGGACTCAATGATTTTTAGGCATCTTTTTTGACCTAAATGTTTCTATGCTATGGTTTGTGGGGCGAGGAACAAGATTTTAAAGAGCATTGCTGCAGTGCTAATCCCAACTGTTCTGCAGGGAAGAAGGACCAAGTTCATAATTGCTGCATATTAAGTTTGTGAAAATGTTGAAAGTAGAGATAATAATGTTTGTGTGTTGAAACATCTCTTCAATGTGTGTGTTGCTGAGGCAAGGGGTGGAAGGCACTGAGATCAAACTGTAGGGTTTACTTTGTGCATGGGCACCTAACGAGCTCCTGCACCAGTGCCAGTTTAGTCCATGCATGGTGTGGGTGCCTAATTAACTCATGCATGATCACCCTATTAGTTCACGCCGGATCACACAATTACTTCACGCATGGGCGCCCAATTAGTGCACGATTTTATTGCTCAAATAGTTCACGCATGAGCGCCCAATTAGTTCATGCTTGAGAGCCCAATCAAGTCACACTTGAGAGTCCAATTAGACCTGGATGAGCACCCAATTTACTCACGCATGAATGCTCAATTAGTACATGCATGAGCACCCGATGAGTTCATCCCCCAAGTGCACCAGGAGTTCTCCCCAGTGCTGCTCTGGCCACACCTGGTGGGGTTTGGCACCCAGGGCTTCCAGCACAGTCAGCATGGGAGGTGGCCATGAGCTGCCCTGTGCAGGTGGCAGCTGGCTCTGAAGCTGAAATGCTGTCCCCAAATGCCCCCAAACAGCGCAGACAGCCCGTGGAGATGCTGGAGGAGACAGATGATCAGGAAGATGGCAGAGAAGACGTGTGTGAAAGAGGATGCTCCATACCCTGGGGATCACTGCAGCCCAAAGATGACATACAGCAGGGCAAGGAGATTTTCAGTGTGGCCATGGGTGACCTGTGCCAGTAGAGTGACACTGGGAAGCCAGAGGGGTGGAGGACACCTAGCAAGACACATGAAGGAGTGGCAGACAATAGAAACTTCTGTGTACACAACCCCAGCTTCCTGCATTGCCCACTGGATCAATGAGATGGTTGGTGCAAACCAAGTGTAACTTGTAATGCAAGTAAGAGAAGCTGGGTTTAGGAAGGTATATTTAACCTGAGTCCAGGAAAGCAGGAGAAAAAGATGCTTTCTTAAGTGCTTAATTTCTTGTATTTTATTTTCTCTCAATGCTTGAGCCTGATTAGAAAGTAATTTGTGTTAACTTCCTAAAAAATAGTTCCCCCAGTGGAGGTGGTTTTGTGCACTGCAGTGATTAATGGAGAATGCAGGCAGCACCCAAGTCTGATGTGGCCTGGGACTGCAATAATTTAAGTGACTTCAAGACCTAGGAAGGAGTATTGATTGTGGTACTGGAAATTTGGGGTGCTGTGGTATATCCTTCATGTCTGGAGGGGTAGGTGCAAACAGTGTGTGAGCAGGTTGCAAATGAAGGGTTCAAAGCTAGTGGAACCAGGTCCTGAGGGATGGGAAGGTGCCTGGGACAGGAGAGGATGGGGTCAGCTTTGAGCCCACTCCCAGGATTCAGGAGTGCCATCCACAGAGAGTCTCTGTGCCTGGGAAACTCCAGGAGAGCTGCTGTGCTGTGGGGTGTGGAGGGACTGGCTGCATCCTCTAAACAGATCTCCAGAGACCCCAGAAGCACATGGCAGATGCAGGGAGTTGACCTGAAGGTATCTTATTTTAAAATAAAAGAAGCCTGCTAAAAGAAGTGTTAACAAGCGCTCAGAGCAGAGGGGAGGCTCTTGTTCATTACGAGCAGGGCTTGTAGTGCTGTGCTGGGTAAAGTGTGCACCACATGGGGCTTATTCCTCCTGCCTGCTCCACGGGGCTAAGAACAGAGTTTGCAATTAGTGTATGTTAAGATCGTGATGGTGTTGAAAGTAGAGTTTATAATGGCCAGACGTTGAAACAGTTCCTGTGTGCTTTTCACCGAATGTATGGGGCAGAAATGGCAGAATGCTTTTTCTGCATTCACATGTGCCAGCCCAACTCGTTCATGCATGAGTGCCTGATGAGATCATGCCTGAGTGTCCCCTCAGCTCCTGCTCGAGCACACAATTAGCTCCTGCTTGCATGCCCAGTTAATTCATGCATCGGTGCCCAATCGATTCGTGCATGAGGACCCAATCCCTTCACACTTGCATGCCCAATTAGTTTTTGCATGAGTGCCCAATTAAGTTATGCATGAGTGCCCAATTAATCTGATAAGAGTCCAGGGAAGTGCCACTTCTGGGAACCCTGAAACTGGAGCCAGATGCAAATTAAACCACACCCCTTAAAGGACCCCTGGACAAATTAATCTAGGCTGGAAACCAGTCCCGTGATTTGAATTGAAAAGAAATGAAGACCAGATCTCATTCTACACCTGGGTATAATTAGTACAACATTAACTTGGATCCTTTTTTAGAACCCAGAAAGCAGCTGTGTGGGATGCTGGCTTTCTCCACTCGGAATTCTGGCCTTTCTGTTGCCATATGAGGTTTTTGTTTTGTGTACTCATCATTAAAATGTAATTTCCCATCATATAGCTTCCTCAGCCAGCATGCAATATCCGTGAAAACAAAGATATTTTAAATGAAAGAGCAAAGTTAAACCAACAGAAAAATTCAAGGATGCAGGGCAGGTCCCAGTCTATTTCAGTAGGAAGAAGTGGTGCATTCTTACCTCAAATGGATACTGCAAAAAGCTGTACATTGGCAATGCCTGGGTATGGTCTCTAGAAAACGAAGTTATTTTTGTTAGTGAAGACCTAGAGCAAGACAAAACAAAGGCCTTTTTTTATTATTACTTAGACTGTGTTATCCTTTTGCTTTTCATTTTTCATGACTTTTGTGATAGTGGCAGTTCCATCACCTAATTTCCATTTCTTGGTGAGCTCTGTTCTTCCATCATCTCTCTGCTGGGTGATGTAGTTCCTCAGCTAATGTCAGAGCAGCAAAATTGTCTGTGGAGGTCAGGGTAGCAGCTGACGACAGTCCTGTCCCCTCAGCCAGCAGCTGCTTGCTTTGGGATTTGGGAGCACTGAAGATTTTTTTTGTTTTTAGACTCAACCTGTAGATGCTTCTAAACTGACCTTTCTTATCTTGGCAGTGTCCTTATAGAAGTCTTAACTAATACCTACAGGTTGCTTGTAGCAGTAGCATGAAAGAGGTTTACCAGCTCACACCTCTTGAATCTATTGTTCCTCAGAAATGGGCCAAACCTTGTTGGGTCATATATGGCCAGACTCCAGTTTGGGACTCCAAAAACTGCAAGCCTGGGACAGAAACCAAGCAGCTTTCATTCTAATTTGATTGGAAAATGAACAGGAGACCATAAGGTTGTCTGTCTGCCACTTTTTTTACTTGCTCTTTATGATATAATACCTGATACATGCAAAGAATTATATATTTGGGCTTCATAATTCAGTGGCTTTGCTGCTGATTTTGAATCATTCTTTTTAAAAGTGGAAGCCATTCTCTGTTCCACCTGTGGTACCTGTTTAAGTAAAACAAACTCCCTGACATGGCTCACTTGTCACTGGTTTCAACATTTGGATCACATAAGATTTTTTTTTTCCAATCACAGAGAAACTGTTATTGATTTTTTTTTTAATGGTAGGCCAAGGGGAAAAATAAGGCAAAAATATCAGACACGCTTGGGCATCTCCTGATGTGCTTTAATATTCTGGTTTCTCCACCTCAAATTGAAAGAATGACAAGACAGAGCTGTTTGGGCTTGAAGATGCAGAGGGTAAATCTCCCTTGAGGCCCAGTTCTCCTGTTCCTATTTAGCTTGAACTCTCTGGGTGGTGTCCCTGATTTAGAGCTTACTTAGCAGGTGCAACACGACTGGAATGAGGCAACATAACAACAAACCATGTAGGAGTAGAGAAGAGCCAGGGTTTCAAAACGGAGGCACGAAATGGGCTACTGCACGCAGAACAAAAGTAGAGGCGTTTGCAGACTCCACGAGTCTTTTGGAAAGTGTTTCTGGTATCACTTCTATTTCTTTTAATCTGGAAGCAAAGGGATAGATCTGTGTTCCTTTCCAAGTGGAAGGTGCCTGCTTAAACTGTCATAAGTCTCTTTTGAAGCATTTACTCCCAGCATGACCTAAATGCAGCTCTGGTGATGCAGGCATAGGGACAGTGTTGAATTTAAAGCTCAGCAGCATCAGCTCAGAGAACAGTGAGGAAAAAACTCTTCTGCAGGGCCATGAGGGCTCTGTGTGGTGTTCCTGCTCTGTCTGGCAGATAACCAAGAAGCTTCCCATCAGACTGCCAGAGCTGCACTGCCCTCTTGGGCATGGAGTTAGTGCCAGCATAAATAAATGGAAGGAAAATATATGAGCTAAATAGGAAGAATTCCAAGGCATCTTTTCATCTTGGGCTGGTATGATTTTGCTGGCTAATATTAATTTGCAGTGTGGTGACTGTGTGGCAAAATGCTCTGCTGCCCACACGTTGAACTGCGAGGTGTAAGGAGAGAGTGTGGGAAGAAAAAAACCAAGAGGGAAAAGTCTATTATAGTTTCAGATAGTAAAAGTTTTATTGCACCTTTTACACATTCCAGGGGATGCAAGTAATTTTAAATTGGACTGTGCAAACTGCTGTCTCCTGAAGACAGGTGTGGTGTCGGTCTGTGTTTGGATATACCTTCCGCATGAAAGATGAAAGAACAGACTGAGGGATTCATAGTCAATTCTCTCCCTGCCCTCTAAAGTTAAACAAGAATGGAGGATATGTAGGTCTTAGAAGCCTTCTCTCTGCCTTTTGCTCTAGCTCTTCTTCCTGCAGTGACTTAGGATGTAGATGAGCTGGCTTCTGAACCTGAAGAAAATTAGAATATATTTGCAACCTGTGGTCACAGAGAAGAGACTACATTTCAGAGGTTTGAGAACTCAGTTTCCTCAGCTGATATGTGACCTTTAAACTTACCTGTAACAGACATTGGTCTTGCCTTCAGCAATTTTTCTTTTCTTTTGCCTCAGTCTTGCTAGAGTTTACACTGAGTAGTAGTGGAGCAGGCAGGTTGGTCCATAACTCCCTCCTTTCTATCTTGTTTTTTTTTCCTGAGAGACAACTGATGCAGGGCCTGAGCCACCAAAGCTGTCAGACCTGGCCACAGGACTCTCGTGGGAGATCATGTGGCTAGGTTAGAGTTTAGCTGGCACAGTCCAAGGTCAGCTCCTTCACTGATAAGAGCTCTTGTGAAGAAAGCTGCAAATGATGGCCTGCCCCTCCTTTCCTGAGCTTTTACTGCTGGCCCTTGCCCTGCTCCATCACAGCCTTGCAGCATCTGTAGTGGTCTCATACTGACACAGCTCTGAGCCAGACCCAAGGAATGTCTGGCATTCCTTGGCATCAGATGTGCCCCAGCACTGCAGATTTGCTGTGTGATCACTGGACTGTGTCTGGCTGATCACTGCCCCTTGCCCTCATTTTGACCTGGACCTGCCAATTTCTGCCCCCATCTCTGTGTTGGTGAGGTCAGTGCTGGAATCTTCTTTATTAACCCACTTTGTTCCCAGCCTTTTGTGCCTTGCAGAGCCCCCTGCCCTCACTGCTCCCTGGCAGTTTACCACAGTGGGGACCTGTGGTAAAGCTTCAGCTTAAAAATGGTTCCCAAGGGAAATGAGGGGCAGGTCCTTGCTCCTGGCTTTCTTCACAGCAGCTCTTATCAGTGACAGAGGTGATCTTGAACTCAGCCAGCTGAACAGTTTGCTTAGCCAACTAAATCCTAAGAGGGGGATGTGTTCTGGGCCATGAGAAGATTCTCATACCTGGCTGAGCACCAGTGCTCCCCTCTGTCTTCTGGATGGCTCAAATATACTTGCAAGACTTGTGTGTTCAATAATCCTGCTCCCCTGGTCTTTCACAGCTGCATGTTCCTTGCTCCCTGTCCAGCATTGTATACAGTTCTTCCTGTTACTAGGATTTTTGTGGTCCCAGAGCCCCTCTTGCTCTTATTTCAGTCCTTATTGAAAAGTTTAACAAGCAATATAACACACTTTTAACTTTATTAACCCAGAGTCGTCACGTGCTGCCGGAGAGATCCTGGTGAATTCCAAACCCTCAGGCCTGTGAAATGCCTCCCAGCCTGTGCCCCACTTATGTGTAATTTGGGTGTGTAAAATGGGAAGTGCTGTGCCCTGTGTCCCCCTAGGGCAGGGAACACCGTCTCTTGCAGGAGGTTCATGGCTGAAATGTTTATCTTCTGCTTCAGCACTGAAGATGGTTTGTTCTGTTCACTGTTTGTTGGGAAGGGATAAAAGCTGGATAACCAGCAGCTTTTTGAGGTAATCTGTGGCTGGGTTAGGTGCAGCAGTGTCTGTGGATAGGGAGTTCCTCTAAGAAGTAAAGAGATCACCTCAGCCTGTTTTTGACTTGATGCTGTAAAGCCAGCACTATTCTCATGAGACCTCCCATCAGCCCAGAAAAATAGCAACTGTCCTTATTCTTTAGAGGATATCCCATCAAATGTGGGTTACACAGGTTGATAGAATTACTTGGTTCCAGTATCAATGATATCTTATTTTTCCTTTCTGGCTTTGTTGATGTATTTACCTGACAGTCAACTCCAACTTTTTATCTTTTGTGAGTAAGAGCACAAGTCCAAATAGGGAAGTAAGTCTAAACAGTATATGTGAGGAAAGTAGATTTATTCTCACTTATATGGATTGGAAATTGACAGAACATGAATAGGATGCTTTAATCTCTCTCCTTTCTTCTCTTTCTACCACATCTCCTTAATGCTGCTCCTACTCCAGGTTATATTCCTTAATGCCTCATTTTTCTTAATTATAACACTTGTTTTATCATATCCTAATGTATTTTCTGATGCTCTGCATGACAAGGAGATGACATTTGTCTTCCAAGACTTTTTTTATGTCTATTTTTAGGCATTCAGAACTGGCTGAAAAGGAGCCGTGTTTGAGATAAATCTCAAATTGCAAATGGATCGTTGAATTTGTACCAACAATTCTTTTAGGTTTTGAATCTTAATTTAGAAGTAGACAAGCCCAATGGAAAAGGCTGGTGATGAAATATTGAGTCTTTGGAAGTGAAGAGGTGGGGACAGGGACAGGGTTGGTGGGGAGTGAGTCTGTCAGGTAGGCGTAGTCAAAGTAATTTTAAATGAATTAGGGACAGTGGGGGTAAATTATTCTGCACTGAGCTCCACACAACCACATCTTCAGCAGCACCTGAGCTGGGGAGTTCTGTAGCTAACTCAGGAACCTCTGCACTACAGACATACCCCGAGGTAAAGAGAATATAAATAGGGTTGGAAGGCGAGGGACCGAGCCAGCAGCCAATCTGCAGAGGGCGGAGGAGCCGGGATCAAACCTGCTGCCAGGGCTTTGAAAGTCATGAAAAGCCAGAGCCTTAGTTTGCTCACACAGGCACAACTCCTCTGGGCTTTGGGGAGAAAGTGTCTGGGAGGCTCTCAAGGTACATGTGCAGAGGCAGCCTTGTTGTGCTAAAAAACAAGCTCTGATTAACCGTGCACGTGGCAGGAATTTTGCATTGCCGCTAAAGCAATGAAAAGTCCTGAAAGATTTCCGTGACATTAATTTTAGTTCATTTGAGATAATCCATGTAGGGCTTAAATAATACATGAGATTTATGTAGTGTATCTCTCGGCCTCAGTGAAAAGAAATTTTGCCTTGTTGACACCAACCAGGCTAACCAGCAGACAGGACAAAAGTAGTTTTTCATCCGAGTATCGCTGCCTGTTTCTTCTCCTGGCTTTCATCTCTCACTCCCTTTCTTTCTCACCTCCCGTTTTTTTTTTTGTTGATTGGTGTCACCTCACATGCTTAGGATGTCTGCCTGTCTGCTCAGAGTGTGAACACATTCCTCAGAATGCTGATTTGTTCGTTTCACGCCAGTGTCAAAATGACTTATTAAATTCGGCACCTCCTGATACTCGGTGCCTGATGTGTTGCTATCCAAACATTAAATGACAATAAGCATATGCAGCCGCTGGGCCTAGCAAACTCATTTACTTTGATAAAAATGTCATGGCAATATGCTTTAAATCACTGTCCTTTTCATCATTGTTAATTGCTAGCTCTAGACCTCTTTCCTATGCGTAGTGCAAGTGTTAGGATGCTGCTCCTCCTAGCCTGATTAAACATTATCTTTTCCAACTGTAGAAATCTCTTTCAGTGGCAGTGTTATTTCATCAAGAGATGGATTTTGCTCTTAATTAGCCAACACGCCACCAGGGATACTTCAGTCATGGGTGTGAAAAAGCCTCCAGCAAAAGATTGTTCCCTGGGATTAAAAAAAAATAACGTATCAGTGACTTGGGGATAATTGGCAGCTTCGGTGACGGTACGTTGGCTCTGGCAGTGACAATATGTTCTGGTGTAATATCAGTGTACCTGCTTCTGTCTGCTTTCCAGTTGGCTCACTGCAAGCTCAACAAGAGCAGTTCTGTGTGTAACAACGTGTGCCACTGAATGCTGGGGGCGGGGAACCATTCCCCACCTTTTCTGCTGTCCCTGGTGAGCTGCACAGCTTTCACAAGGCACAGGTTTTGGGTTCTCTTCAGCAAAAATCCACCCCTACCCATCCATGATGGCTTGAGCTTGATGTTGAGTTTGGACTTGAATAGTCCTGGTAATTTCCTGCTGCTAGTCATATGCTTAATTGGAGCTTTTGCTTTCATTTTGTCTTTAGGAGCTAGTTGCTTCTGTGGTCAGAAAGGTTTGGCCAACTGAATTTCTGGTGATATTTTCCCCTAAATAGTAGGAAAAAGATCTTTAAAAACAACCAAAAAAAATCATCAAATCTTTATGTCTCTAGGGAATATAAGATTATTTGTTGTGATAAGTTTATTTGCAATGAGAAAATAGAATTTCAGACATCTTTGCAAAGATACCCTTCTCACAACCCAGGGATGACTTTCAAATAAACTGTCTCAGAGCTTGATCAGAAATAGTATCTGAAGGATTTATTCAGTCCAGTGGTGTTAAAAAAAAAAAGATCTATCCTGCATGGAAATGAGAATTTTATTAATAAAATATTATTATATTTTGTAAAGAAGTTCTGAAAGGGGGGGGGTAATTGTCTGTGTCTGGGGAAGGAAATCCATGCTGCTTAAGGGTGCAAATATGAGAGCATATCAGTCACATTGCACTGCTGCCTGAACCTGTTTTAACATTTGCAGACTCAGCCTAAACACCTTCAAGAAATCAAACCCAAACAGTCTCATTTGGTATAAATGTGCTCGATCCAAAGCTTGCAGAAATCTATGACAAGTTTGGGGATGCGCTTCTAATTGTCACAAGGAACTTCCAATTACTCAGTACCTTTTCTAAAGAGAGGGAGAGATACAATTTCATCAGTCAGAGACCTTCTTCTCCAAATGGAATGAGCTCTAACACATCCTTCACACCGTGAGCCTGTCAAGCAGCAGCAGCAGAAGGAAATGTGATCAGGCATTTGGAGGTGCCTGCCTTGTAGCAGCCAAGCAGAGGTTGTTGCTTTGGTGTCAAATGAAATGAAGAGATGGTTGGACTTTGCAGGGTCTATCTTCTCCAGATAAAAGGCCAGTGACCTTTTCACATCAAGCCTGGAGAGAAGGGTCTGGTTAAGGGTGATATGCAAAAGTGTTGGCAAGAGGGCTGGTTCATTAGGGCTGAATCTCCTTTCTCTCACCTTAGGGAAGTAATTTAAGATGTGTCTGTCACATTGCTGTGTCCTCACGGGGTGGTGGATCATTCTTTAAAAGCAGAAACACAAAGAGAAACACTCTGAAATGTTGAAGTGATGTCTTTCTTTTCGAGAAATGCAGACTATTTTTCTTTCGAGCTTTTGGATGTTTTGAAGTGTTTTAATTTCAAAATTATCTGCCCAGAAGAAGGAGTTAATCAAAAAATGAAGCTGAATAGTTTTAGAGTACTACAAAATCTTGTAGTGAGCAGAAATACAGGAAGTTTTATTTTGATATTTGGTTAGATGCCAAAGAATTAAAAAGGTATTGTCATTTCCCTTCCCATCCTCAATCCAGTCACAAAATAAAAGATCTTTGTTATTGCTAGTAGGAAGCCACTTCTCCATAAACATTTTTGAATAATTCTCCACCAGACAATGCTGGCTATAGGCCACTCTTGTAGATCTTTCTGAATGCCTTAGAACAGCTTGAATTACTTCCTTATGAAGAGAAGAGATTGCATTTGTGTACCTGATACACCAGTTACTGCTCAAGTATCAGAAAAGAACCACGCCATTTCAAACACCTTTAGCCATTCAAACACCTATTTTTCTACAGGTAGTTTGCCCATGCCAACAGGCATTTACCAGTAAGCCTTTCCACATGTGTGTGTGTGCAAAAATTTGGGTTGTAATATGAATAAAGCACTGAGTGCTATAATGCAAAGTAATTTTGTTCAGGTTTTTAGCAGTCAGTAATCAAGTCAGCCTTGATTACTTCCCTAGACTCACATGGTGTGGGGGCAGGAGATTAGGGTTTGTGAAGAGGGTGCACCTGTGTACCTGACTTAGTTGGATTACTTACACCTGAAGTGGCAGGAAAGAGCCACTCAGCATCAGTTTCTCTCATGCTCTAGTAATCCATTGTGGATTATTATCGAGATCAGCTTGGGAAGGTAATAAGATTTTAACACTCCAGTAAAAGGTAGGAAAGGAGAAAGAAAGAAACTTCAGGCAGCAGTTGACATCTATCCTGTGATGTGAACAGTGAGTATTTTTCAGGCTTGTGAAAGATTTTGTAAAAAGGTAGAACAAGCATGACAAAGGTCTGGAAGACAATAACAAAATAGGATTTTGTGGAAGAGAAATTAATGTTTCTGGAGGTAAAAAAGTTTTTTTTTTTAATATGTCATTCAGCTAGTATATTAATATGAACAATGCTTTGTTTTCAGTATTTTATAGGCCATCTAGGGAATTAACTTAATGTACTTTATTGGAGAAAGACTAGAAGGCTCAGAGAAAATGTCCAGGTCTGGTAGGATACTGGGATGTGGATACTTTTGGAAAGGCTACAGTTATCAGAGTGCTTGATTTAAACTGGTGCTGACTGTTGATTAAAAGACCCTGCCCTGTTTGTGGAGAAAATTTAAAATAATGGTTTTGTTTCTTCTCTGGTGTACAATGGCAAGGCAGCATTGAAAGTATTTTTTGGTGATACAGAAATATATGAGGGGCTAATGATCACTTTTAACTTCTTCTACTACTTCCATAGTTTTTGATTTAATTCTTCTCATTCATCAGACTTCTCATTCATCAGACATTTGAGTTGATGGAAGCAAATAGTGCAGTGGGGTGAAAATACTCATATCAAAGAAGACACTGAAAAGATGTGTAGATTGGACTGAGTCAGGTTTCCATAGTTAGAATAAGAATCCCTCAAATAAACAAGCAGAAAATTGTTCTCATCTCTGGTGCCTTTGAGTCTGTTAAAGTCAAGTAGAACCGACAGAGCTGCTCAGTGTCCCCGTGTCTGAGTCAACAGTGCTGCCATTCAGACCACAGACAGAAACCCTTCAAACCCTTCTGCATACTCACATCCATGATTTTGGAAAGAATCCCTCATTATTAGAGCCATTATTAAAAAGAAAAATACCCCCTAACGTTTTGTTAATGGTGTTGAAAATAACATAAAGATGCCCCTTTGCACTGTATATTACTTTAGCTGAGAATACTTTTGGATAGAAAAGGGATCTCAGGAAATCTTTCCCAATCAAAGAAAGCAGAAACAGAGTTGGTGGGCCATCAGCAGCGAGAACTATTTGCTGGTTTGTTTTTCATGAGTGATAAAGAGTTAAATGAAGCTGGAGTAACTGTAAGTTTGTGGCATTGCTGCTGCACGCTGTATTCTGGTTAAAATCTGTTGTCACAGCTTTATCATCCATGTAATCAGGTGTGATATTGGCTCTGGGTAGCCTCTCCTGCCTCTGCTTTCTCCCAGTTCACTCTGGGAAGGAGCAGAGTAGTAGGAGAAAGAAAGAAAGAAAGAGAACAGAAGCATTTACTTGGTCTGAAGTGCTGTTAAAAGGACATCTATGGGCCACTTATTTCATAAGGTTTCATTCTGTAAATGCCACTTGAGCTAAAATATTCCCTTTCATCTTCCTGACAGAAATATGACACAGTAATTCTTTGTGAAAATGTAGATGATATGCTGCAGTAGTTACAGTGAGTTAGGATTAAGTGGCAAATGCCTACTCTTAAAGGCTTAATTAAAGACACAATAGCTCTGGGAGGTCATTATTGTAATTACAGTGCTGCCTATATTGTTGTAACCGAGTACATGGTTGTAGTGTCATGTTATCTCTACACAGCATCCTGGTTTGATGAGGCAGCTATTGCATACATTCCATGGGCTGTGATTTGCATGAGCTCTTTGCTAGTCTGTTTAAGCTTGAAAATCTGATTCAGGGCTCAGTTTATTTTTACCAGTTTTATATGGGTACAATTCCATTAAGTTAAATGTGACCACCTTAGTTTTGTTTTGGGTGTTTTTTCTTTTTTTTTTTTTTTTTTTCTTTACCCCCATGTGCTGGAGGGAAATTAAGCTCTTTGGCTTTGGTTACAACCTGTAGAGATTAAGGAAAGGGCTGAAACATGACATTTGTCTTAATGGTTTCCATGTATACAGTGATTAAGATGAAATAATGGTTTTCATCCTAACTTAATCCACAGATAGTTTGAAGAGTAGATCCACAACAGAGGGCCTGTGTGAAATTAAATGTTAATGTTATAGAAGTGCAGCAATCATTTTCAGCAGTGTATTTGGGGCCTGTCTGACATGCTTACCTTCCCCAAGAGATGAGATTTTTCCCTATTTTTTCTTTCCAGTCTTGTATTAAAGCCCTGAAGCTGTATGACTCTTGTTGCTTACCATGAGAGAGAACTCCACAATTGACTAATCTCGTGCCTGGAAGTATTTTAATCTGACTATTTGGGAGGGGATTGCAGTGATAGCAAACAAAGCAAGGTTAAATACAGTGTGGGTACTAGTCTGAGTAGAGTTAGGGCAAGATGGATCTCAGGGAGCTCTGTCTTGCAAGATTAGGCTTGTGTGGACTGCTGAAATGATAGCTTAGTTTCCCATGTTTGTGGGATGAAATCCAAGTGAGGTTAGATCACAGTGGAAAGGAGTTGGAATTCTTTTATTGAGATGCATCCTCTGAGAGGACTGAAAAAAAGATGAAACCAAGTACCCAACCATTCCATTACCTTCTCTAATTGCTGGTATTTTTATTTTGTATTTTTATTTTGTATTTTTATTTTGTATTTTTATTTTGTATTTTTATTTTGTATTTTTATTTTGTATTTTTATTTTGTATTTTTATTTTGTATTTTTATTTTGTATTTTTATTTTGTATTTTTATTTTGTATTTTTATTTTGTATTTTTAATTTATTTCTATTTTCAAAATATATTTGTATTTTATTTTAAAAATATATTTATATTTAATTTTATTTTTATCTCTGAATATTCAAGCAGTGCTTGCAAAATGGAATGTAGCCAACGGGAGAGATGGAATTACCCCAGAGGAGAGATGCTCTTGGACTTCAAATCACTTTATGTACCAGGAGCTATTTGAATGCTTCCAGCATGTGGCAGTATCCTGTCTTTGAGGTTATTGTCTGAGAGCTGGTCACAACTATTACTTTCCTTGGCTTATACTGCAAGCACCCAACAACTAAAACAAAAGCTCTTTTTACATTTTATCTTAGGGTAGGATTTGCCTCATTTCAGCTCTCTTTAAAATGCAGTTTGTTGCTGAGAATAAATCAGGCATGGATTAGTTTTTATCCATTTTGCCCATTTGTAGGTTGCGCAGGTTCTACTCTCATTATTTTAACTCCTTTGTCCTGTGACCACTTCTCTGTTCCTCTTAATTAATAACTATCCTCATAACATCAGACCCACAAATGAATGTAATGATCCTGGATCTGAGCTTTATAGCGTGGGGATTCTGAATCTTGTGCTCTCTGCTGGGATATTGTCTGCCACAAAATCCTGGCTTGACTTGTGTGCATGCACTAACATTGCCTTTCCAACTCTCTGCTTTCTATGGCTTTTGCTGAGATGGTCTTATTAGTCTTTCTTGGATTCTTCTCTCCAGGATACAGGTCATTTTTTAGGTTATGTTCCCTCCAAAGTCTCCAGCCATTTTTTAGATTATGTACCCTCTCAAGTCTTCAGCCTTACCTTGTCAAGGGGTAACAAGGTTTCTGACAAAGATCCACAGCAAGGTAGACATAAAATAAACATTTGCTCTTTCAAGAGTTTTTTTGAATTCATTGAACTGTGTTCCTCTACTGGAAATAACTCCTTTTGATATTTTTTTTTCCCCTGTGCTGCTTTACTTCAGGGATAAATCCATTCCTCTGTAAGAGTGGGAAGGTACTAAATTCTTGTGAAAGACAGGTTTGTTAAGCTTGAAATAATAATATCTATCAAAAGAGGGGTGCTGAAAGAATTATAAATTCCTGTGATCAGCCCAGTTGAATCTGGTGCTGAGCTCTGTATACCTCAATGCATGAGTAAAATTCTGGCTGTGGTGTTCATTCAGGACATATCCATTTTAATGAGATTGCTCTGCAAGGAATTAAAGTTATGTGCCTCTGCTGGTAGCAAAGCTGCCTGTATGTGCTGTGGTAGGAGGTTGTCAGAGAAAATTTGGATGTTTCTTCCCATTTACTTTTTTTTCTTCCTGTCTCCTTATCTTTTTTCGTGTCTTCTGTGTGAGAAGTAGCGGAACAGACAGGAACTCTGAGCTTAAACAGAAAGTGATGAGGTTGTTCAATGAGTTTATTATAACCCCTGCCAGTAATACTATTGATATTATTGGGCTATAACTAAAATTAAGAGCTGTGCCTAAGAGTACAGTTTGTTCAATCAGAGAACTACCAAATCAGAGAACTATATGGAGTGATTTTTTAGAAAAAAATGCTCAAGCTCCATGGGCTTTCAGCTCCCAGCATCTCCTGCCAGTGCTGCCAGGATCTCTGAGGCTGAGCTGGCTGCACCCTGGCAAGCAGAGCACTGGGAGAGGAGGTCACCACTGGCAGTGGTGTTTAATCTGAGCCTGGGAAGTATTGCTCGCCCTGGCAGTGCTTGGAGCTTGGAAACTTGGGAAAAAGATCTGTCCTGCAAGTTATTTTGATTTTAATTCTCCACCCCTTCCACCCACCCCTGATGTATTTATTTTTCCTTTTCTTTAATGAAACTCTTTCAAGGCTTTTCAGTTTCTAAAAATTAGGGAGGGTGGGACTCACGTACTTTTATTAGTTGTTGGAGGCAAGAGAAAAAGGAGGCAAAAAAAAAAGAGGAACACAAGCTAGAAGATGAAAATAATATATTTCTTTTAATAAGGGAAATGCTGTCCCAAATGCCCATTAAGCATGTGCTTTCCATGAGTAGGTATTTTTTTAAAGAAAAGAAAAAAATTATTTGTTGAAAAGCTGGGAGAGCACTGAATAGCTCTAATTGAGTGCTCCACTTGATTGCTGACATATGTTTGGGAGAATGAAGTACATGCTCCTTGCTGGCCAGCACAGCCTCTCTGATGTTAGCCAAAACCTAACTGGGCTACTGTTGTCCTTTGCTATTTCCATAATCAGAGAATAGGAACAGGCCAAAGGAGCACAGTGGGCTTCCAAATGTGGTATCTGTATTTGCTGAGCATGTGCAAACACAAGAATGCCCATGGCATAGATGTGACTCTCAGGATTGGCTCCTGGCAGCTTTTCCAGCTGGGGGGAGCACTGGTAGATATCTAAAAGTGGTAGCAGAGATACTTCATTTCTGTTCTTTATAGTGTTTTATACTTGTGAGTATCTGGTAGGTATTTCTGATAGGTGCCAGGAGCCATTCTCTTGGATATAGTGCTTTTATACTCCTACAAAACTCTTAAAAAAAGCCCTCTCTGTTCTTATGCTGGCACTGTATAAAAGCCAGGGCAGACCTTATCACTTTCTGTTCTCTGTGATGCTTTGTAGGTCACATTGCATTACTCTGCTTGGCAGAAAAGGCAAGTTCAGTGGGAAGCAAGAATGAATGAATATTTAGCTGGTAGTATACCCATACTGCATTTTTTTTTTTTTTTTTATTGTTCAGGTATTGCCTTGAAATGTAGTTTTTGCAGACTGTCTAAATCTAAATTCTTCTTGTGACTTTTCCACCTGTTTGACTTCAGACTTTCCCATTTTATGGATTGGTTTATGGATTGCATGACACATAAATCACAGGTTGCATTGAAGAAACATATTTTGGTGTTTGATATTTGTAAGGCAAAAAATATGTCAGGGTGTTAGCCTTGGAAATATATTTTTTTCCTCCTTTTAGAAATATGCCCCTCTTTCAGAATTCTGAGCAAACAGACTGGGAATTCACAGTAGCTTCAGCGCACCCAAGACCCAGCTTTGTTTGAAGCCGTAATGAGCCTGATTAAAAGACTTTTTTGGTGCTAAAAATGTTGCTCGAATTCACTGAACAAAGCCAGCTGAGGAGTCAGCTGTTGCTTCAACCTCATATGTGTGTCAGATGCTAGAGGAGAACAAAGTTGACATTCCCACAGAATAGAGCTCCAGGGAGATTTTGAGGAAGTGTTGCCAAATACCAGGGTCCTTCACTGAATGCTTCCACTCTGCCTCATGAATCCAGAGAAAAATATTTGGATACAAAAACACTTGTCTCGTGACAAAAATCCCAAGTTTCTTCTAGAGTATTTACTCAAGTTGATGGCCTTTGAATTCCAAGTGTGTGTTTTTATTCATGCCATGTCCTGCAGATCTCCATCTGCTTGCAAAGTCTTCCAGAGAGTGAGAATCTGAATTTCTGCAGAAATTACTTTCAGCAGAAGTAAATCCTGTCCTCCAAGTGTCTGCTCCAGTGTCTGCTCCCACTTAGTGCATCTCAGTTGCATGCTCCAGCTGCTCAAATCTAAGTACAAATTTAAAAATAAAAGGAAGAGGTGAAAGCAATTAATATATAGTTTAATTTTAATACTAAAAATCACTATTGCTAATGCCAGTAGTGTGCATTAAAGAACTATGAAAATCCAGATATGCAAAATCAGGAGCTTCCTATGCAAATGAAAGGCAACTGGAGCTGGGCCATATGTTATCAAATATGCAAAATAGGTATCATATATCAGGTAGATCTGCACTTGCTTTCTCTGTTGGGTTGCTTTGTTGTTGTCTTCCTTGTCAGAGAACTTTCCTAAGCATGTTTACCTGGCCAAACCATTCCACCACCCTGATGGGGCTTTGTCAGCTGCTTTTTTTCCTTATTCCAACTCCTCCTTCTGCACTGCTATTGCCACTGACTCTAGCCCTGGTTTCGTGCCTAAAATGTTTCAGTTTTCTGAAATTCTTTTCCCAGAGAATTTTCTGAGAGAGAAGTGTTTTTGTAAACTGTACTTTGTTTTAATTTCTTTCCCTAGGAGGGACTTCTCCATGAAAAAGTTTGCTTTATTTCACCAATCAAATAGGTCTGTGTAAAACAGTTTAAAAGAGAGACACATCCTAAAAATAAGAGTCATTTTCAGCCTTCTAAAATCAAAGTCTGTGTCACTGAAGTGTTCAACAGCATCAACTGACCTTTCTGTGGCCCAGTGTTGCAGGTCCTCAGTGCTCTGGCTATAACATGAGTTGTTCTCAATGTTTGTAGAAGCACTACCAGGGCCAGTTTATCCCTTCTTGCCTCTGAATGCATCCTATTTTGGGACAGTGTGCAGTTGTGGAAAATGTTCTGTGACTGTGCAGGGCTCTGACCCAGTTATATGATTTTCAGTGCTATCTTCTTATGGGAACACAGAATTTTAACTGTGCTCTGGAGAAAAGCTACTTTGTGCTTGATGTGTCTTCTTACCCCTTTGTTACTTGCTGTCAAAAGAAGCACAGGGACTATTGGGCAGTCAATTTTCAGAGGATGCTACACAAAATTGTTTTATCCAGCAAAAGAAAAGCTAACCCCCAGATTTTGCTTATCCCACCATTCTGCCCAAATGCTCATTATCAGGCTTTTTCAACTATGCCAAAAACCATGCTGTGTGTGAAGAGTCGTTTCTGAAAAATCAGGATATCACAATTTACCCGTCAGGGCTAAATGAGGGGATTTAATGAATTCCAACACAAAAATTCCTAGGGTGGTTGTACTAACAGCAAGTTGCTTTAAAAGGACTATTTTCCTCTACAGGGATTTCAGTAAAGAGACAATGTTTATTTTTTCAGTGGAAAATTGATTGTAACTAAGAGGATACTTGGCTTGAAAGTGGGGAATTATCATATCATATGATTAAATGAAAGCTTACCTTGTTATAAGGTAACTAGACATATCCCAATAGAATTGAGACAATGTTTGATTAAGCCAGATTTTCCTACTTTAAATTCAAGGAACAAATTAAAGAATAATTGAGATCCTTTTCAGATCTTTTATAAGCTGAATATATAAAGCTGCAGCTCCAGGTGGCAAAGCAATTAGCTGATGAATAAAATCAACCACACTGTCATTCGTCAGATGTTTAAATTCTATAAGCCAGATAAATTAATGTGTTCCTTAAGCCAAATAAACGGTCACGCTCTTCATGTTACCACTGAGCTCCCCTGGGAATGGGTTTGGGAACATGTTGATAGAAAATCTAGGAACTGTCTCATCAGAGGGGTCATAATTAAATTGCCTGGTTTTGCATGTCTGAAATAAATGTTCCCTTTCATTGAAAAGATGGCTGTGATGATGTTCTGGGCTTTATCAAATGGGAGGATAAGAGTGGAAGGATAAGAATTTGAATTTAAAGATTTGTGCCTCCCTTGCTGGAGATGGGATTTCGGCCTCCGAGCTTCTGGTTAAGGATTGGGAATGGCACAATCTGTAGCCCAGTTTCATTTGCTTGTGCTGGTGCTCAGTTTGGCTTTAGAAGTAACATTGGGGCAGTCAAGTGAGACCAGTTAATCTAATCTAAGGGGACCTATTTGTCCTGCTGAACTGGAACTGTGTTTTTTAACTTCAGCCTTTTTTGTGGCTGAATTCAGAGCATGGGACTGTAGTATAAAAGTCTTTCCTCTTGTGCTGAGGAGTCTATATGAGATAGTGACGTGGCTGCTCAGACTGTTTGATAGTCAGTGTCCAGCCAACAGAGGCATAGCCTGAGCCCAGTTCAAAGTCTGCAATACTTTAAATTAAAAAGCTGGCAGGCAGAATTCCCTGCTGTTTTAGATGATTTTGCAAGCACTTGACTTTACAGCTTTGGTAACAGGAAGGGGGTGGGTTATACTATGTATGATGGGCCCACAGACAGAGAAAATGCAAACTCTTGACTATTTTGATGCTTGTCTCCTTCATGACAAACCTCGGGTGGGTTCTTCAGGTTTAGTAACACAAGTACTATTGAATGAGTGATAAAGGCAGTCTTGCACCGCAGTTATTCCCCTTTAGTGAAATACTGCTCCTGAGTGATAACTCGGTGTCAGGACATTTGATACCTGGTTTGGGACATGAGCTGGTGTTTGGGGGTGTGTGTGTGCTTTCCCTGCCTATTTTATAACATGGCAGCTGGCTTATAAATGCTGCTGATCCTTAAAACTATTTCTTATTCTCTTTTAAAGGAAAAAAATATTTAAAAACTGTAAACAACAACAACAACACCCACAAAAAACCCCCACAAAACCCCCCCTTCTATTCTGCTTGAATTTTGCTCGAGCCATGCTTTTATGTAACCTGAGTTAGTTTTTGAATGCTTCTGATTTTCAGGCATTCAGAAACAAGAAATAATGGAAGAGTCATTCTCTGCTTGGGATTTAAGAAAACCTGGAAATGCACTACTGAGTGCATAACTGCATGATAAAGCAGCTGTCACAAATAACTTGAGGCAGAATGGGTGGCTGTTTGAAGGCCATGGAGGCCCAGCAGTGGAAACGGATAGAAACTGATTTTTGATTTGATCTTTCATACCTGTTTGATGGATTTTGCTTCTTTAAGAGTGAGTAAAGATCATCAATCCACATTTGAAGCGGTATTTTTTTAACTTCTATTTAAACATCTAGTACTCCAGGCAACTAAAAGTATCTGTAGGAGGTATGTATTTTGAGAACAGTGAGATGTTGGCAATCAGTGTAGAACAGCAAGTGTTGACAGACTTTATTTATGGGTGCATTTCACAGAAATTTGGTAGAAATTTCAGTGAACTTGTCAGTTCAGCATCTGTTTTGTGCAGCTCAGAGTGACACTCAAGTCTCAGAACTTGCAGGGGAAACATTTATGTCCTGTGACAGGGAGAAAAGGGAGATTAAAACCACTTGGGCTGGTAGGCAAAAGGAGTGATAAGCAGAAAATCCTGCAGAAAATCTCTTGATGCAGAGATTACTTGAGTAGTCTGCTTTCTTTGGGGGGATTTGATAAAGAAACATTTATTCTGAGGCCTTATGCACACAGTTCTTTATACCCAGTGGGGTTCGCTGTGCAGACTTTGGCATGCACCAGAAGTCTTCCTATTGAAATGACTTTCTGGAGTGAGGATTCAATTTCTGAAGAGTAAAAGGGAACATGAAGTAGGTTTTTAGAGCAACGTGCATTGTTCTGAATTTCTGATCAACTGAGAAAGCAGGACCAGCTCTCAAATCAAGCCATTTTTGATGCTCAGCCCACAGAAGTGAGTGTCCTGGGGAAACAATTTCACTAGCCTGCCCATAACATCTGACAAAAGCAAGGAGGGGACTTATTGTGATAGAGAAGCTCTGAAGAATGAGGTCTTCCAACTTCTCTGGCATTGTGGCAGCAGTTTGATGTGCCCTGTGCTCACCAAGAGGGAGCTGAGGGTGTATAATGCTAATGAGATAGATGCTAATATCTGAAAATAGAACTTGTTAACTAGCACTTTTTTTTCCATAAATAAACACCTAATAGGTGATTTCAGAGACCAACAGCATTAAATTATCTATATCATGATAAAGGTTCATGACCAGGAAACAGTTCTGTGAATAAAAGCAGCAAGGAACTCCCTCTAGTAATGAAAAGTGACTGAAATCTGAGGGAGCTGTTACACCACTTAATTTTTACACATCTGTATCCTGAAGACATCTATGGCCATTATAGCCCTGCTGCTTCAGGCCACTTCTCTCTGAAGTCAAGGGGGCTGCTCACAGGCTTTGGGTTCTGCTCATGCTGAAGTGTCTGCTGCCCTGGCACGTTTGGAGGGGCTTGTTGGAGTCCTAGAAACTTAGAATTTGGGGTTTTAATGGACAGTAAGACATATGAGTCAAGATGGAGGATTTTAGGTGTTGTCTTTGTCCTTCTTCACCTTCTTCTTCCTGGCTTTGGTTTGTTTTCTGTAATTGGGTGAAAAAGGTCTGCATTGCAGGTCTTGGGTGGTCATTATTGGGTTAAGGACATGAATAATATAGATGTCACCTTAGTGTTAGGTGGTTATTGCTTAAGGGACCTTGGAATGAGTTAGAAGCTCTCCCTTTTACCTCATTTCCCTAACTTACGAGTAAAGCTCATGGCTCGTGAGCCTGTAAATATTGTAAATAAATAAGGTATAATAAATATTCCAAGTCCAAACTTGACATCTTTTGTTTCCTGTCTTATTCATCCTTTTCCTTGGCAAAGGAAAAAAGAAACCTCTGCCTTTACAGGTGCTGGGGTACTTCAGCTCCTGTAGTTGGGACTGTGGTGCTAAGATTAGACCTGGGCATCAATGTGAATCAGTCTGTGCCCCAGAACCTGAAATAGTTAGGAAGGGAAGGAAAAAATGGTGTGATGACTCAGTTTCTTGAGAGGAAATAGGGAAGGGTAGGCAGAGAGCAGCCCTTTCTCAGTGTCCTGCCCCTGTTGTAATTTCACCAACTGAAAATACATCTGAAGTGTCATTTTTTATTGAGCATTCCCAACAGCGGGTACCTGGGATTGATGTTCATATTACTTTATTAATAGTGACGTGAGCTTGACTAGCTTTTGAATATAAAGCTGCAATCTGGTTTCTAGTTTTGCCATCTAGGGTAAACTAAAAGCATTTATTGTGAATAATGGTAGCCACAGAGGAAGGCCTTTACCTCTGTTTATATTCAGTTTGGATTGTATGTGAAAGATGTTGTCCTGCTTGCAGGTTTTAAAGGAATATTTTTTTTGTAGAAACCTTAGCTATAGTTGTAAGTAGATGAGAAAAACACAAAACATGATGATCATCTCAGCACAGATAATCACTGCAAAGAACAAATCCGTGGTTTTAAAATTGGCACAAATATGAAAACATTTGGCCAAATGTAAACAATCCCCTCTCACAGGACTTACTTAATTCAAGATAAAGCATAAAAGAATTTTCCTCCCATCACAGGAGAGCAGTTACACAAAAAAAGATGGCTTTGAATTTCTTGTTCATAACAAGTCAGTAGAAAATCTTTGTTTGCCCAGTGTGCCTGGGTACAGTTATAGATTTGTGGGTTTGAGGGGAAAATGGATGATAGCCCCCATATTAATATTTATTCATTTCTCACATCTGTTCTCAGTCAGTTGAGTGATATTTATTTAAAAAAAATATTTTCAAGGCATGCCTAACTCAAATCTTCTGACTTCTTGCATACATATTAGTTGAGCTAATGCTCTTGTTTAATACTTAAGTATTTTGAGTAGTTTGCTGAATCTGAGCCTCACTGTCTTTCCAAAAAGAGCTGGAAATAGAGAATTCAGTTTGTCCACTTACACTTAAGGAACTGTGAAATGTTTTGGTGCTGCTATAAAATTTGATTTTACAGGTTGATAGCTACTTAGACGTTTGCAGTATTCACTTGACTTTCCCTTAAAGATATACAAAACTAAGTAAATGTGAAATTTTGTATGGTGTACGCTAAAAATATTGTCTTCCTGTAATTTTTTTTATTCATTTGCTTCCCATTTCCATCACAGTCTCTGTAATATTGGTTATCTGTGAAGGAAATTATAAATATTTGGCTTGTATGCAATCTGAGGTTGCACACAGCCAAAATCTGTTTTCCCTTCTCCCAAATGAATAACCCAAAGACTGAAGTGTTTTCCCACACTTTGCAAAAATCCGTATTTTAAGCAGTATTTTGACGACATTTTTGAGGCCAATTTAGGCCCCAAATGAAGACACTTTATCTTGCTCCATGGAAGTCTTCTGCTGCTGGAAAACAATTTAACAGAAGCTGCAGTGCAGCTGTTACCATCTGAGCATTAAGAAATTGCAAGGAAACGAGGCCCTGTGTTATCATATCAATAATATATTAGCATGGATGTGTGTATCCTACAGGACAGAGTGATGTGCAGCATGAGTGGAGGTAACAAATGGCATTGCTGTGGGATCAGGGATCACAGCTCACAAGCAGCCAAGCAAAGCAGGAACCTCAGGGTAGTCTTCTGTACTTTCTTTACTGTGTCTTCTGAGAGATGATGCAGTGGATGGTTTATATTCATCTCCCTGTTGTGTGCTATTTTTGTATGTATCCTCTTTGCTTATTCCGTGATTAAAGGGTGTCTGCATGCCACAGGAATTGTGCAGAAGACTGCAGTGATAGATTGGGTGATGTGGTGCTTTAGTCATGTTACAGTGTTAAGGGGATCCTTTACTGCCTCCAATATTTTGCATATTGCAACCAAGGGCAGAGTTCCACAGCTGGTGGGTTGTGCACAGTTCCCATTTACCTCCACTGCTGCACAGCCCACTTTGTGTCCTTGTTTTTAGGAGAAGTACCATGGCAAATCCAGTAGATAATCATCAGCCCAATGAAGCCTAAATTTGTTTAGCACAGCTTTGCAGGAGGTTATTAATCATGGGTAAATTTGAGAGACCTAAATCATAGTTTTAAATTACTTTTAGGCATTTCAAGCAATCAATACCTTGACTATCCTCCTTGCTCATGTTTTTTTTTTTTTTTTTTTTTTTTTTTTTTTTTTAAGAAAAGGCAAAGAGCTCCAATATGGAGATGTAATAAGTCTGAAATAGCTGGTTATGACAATTTTGGCACTGGGAAGAAAGGAGTAACTTCAGAAATGGTGATTTATGGGATCTGTGTCACAGCTACTACACATCACATTTTTCTGTCAGAGGCTGGTGAAGGCTTGATTTCTTTCCTGTGGGTTTTGCTCCTGGAGCTGGAATGACTGGCTCCCTTAAGGTGCTGCCCACAAAGGAGGGTGCAAGTGTGTCTCTTGATGAAAAATGTGCACAAACCTTTTGGAATAGGCAGCTGAGAGATTTGTGTGCTCATCCAAGAGATTTCAAAGGCACGTGGAAGCGTCCTGCAGTTAAATGCTAGCTTTTGTGGATTTGGCTGATTGGCAGTGCTGTATCAAGGGTTGCTGAGTATTCCAGGTGACTCCTTCCCTCAGCTAGTACAGCTCTGGGTTTGTCTCTGCTTAAGCTCTGCTTGCCACTGGCTTTTGCAGATGTAAAATGATATAAAATGATATAAAAACACTTCCTTGCAATCTGTTGGAGGGTTTGGTGACAGTGAACCAGAGGGAATGAAGGGATGCAGCTGTTTCTGTGTGCTCTGTGGGCATATTGCACTTGCAAGGAAAATGTCTCTTCTCCAGCTCTGTTCAGCACACAGCTGAACCTGAAGAGGAGAGCAGCTGCCTTGTCCCAACAGGACCTGTTGCCTTCTGGTGGCTTTGTACCTCTCCCTGCTGCCCTGATCTCCTGTTCCACTCCTTGTTGTGCCTTGTCAGTGATGTAAGGCCCTGGGTACCAAGACTGATGAGTCTCCAAACGATGGCTGCAGTTCCCATATAACATCCTCCTTATCCCACTCACTAAAATGTGTAACAAATAATCTGTGCTGGCAGTGGGATTAACACATTTGACCCTTAATGGCTCTGAAGGAATAATTGTGATGTCTCGGGTCAATAACTGTGTGAACTAAGGAGGATTTGCTTGATGCACCATAACGTCTTCTTCAGAGCTGTTCATCCCTTTTGAGGGTCTATGAACCATTGGAACTTTTAAGTCTGTGTTCATTATGCTCTGTTCTCTGTGTGCATGTGGTTAAGGCCTGGGATGTGTTAGAAGTAAACTCTCCAGAATGCTGACAGATCCTCTGATTCCCTTCTAAGATACCACATTGCTGTCTGATTCACAAATATCTTTTTTTTTTTTTTTTTTTTTTAATTGAAATGAGGCCTGCAAGCAATCTGAGATGATACAGTAACAGTCTCTGGGATAGCTGTTGCCTCCACAATCCAACAGGAATTTCTGTTCCTTCTTGCCTTCATGCTGAACTTGTCTGCTCTATTTATATAAGCTGTCAGTCTGCTGGTTTTCCAGAGAAAGGGAAAAGGGAGAGTTGGGGAGAATTAGCTTTTGAGGTTTCTTCTGTAAGGCTTGTTTCTATATGGAATTATTTCTTTTAGGTCTCTCTCACTCCCCACCTCCCACCTCTTCTGTCCACATGTCCCCCAGATAAGGGTAAATAGCTTTTGAGTTTGGCTTTGAGGAAGGCAAGCCTTTCTGATGAAACAGGTCAAAAAATACTTTTACTCTGAAAAGTAACAGCTGTTTTCACCGTCTGTTTGCAGATATAGTTTGGGTATGAAGGAACAACTTAGATCAATGGGAAAAGAATCCACTGAATTGATGTAAAATTAGCTGTGTAATGATCAAAGGAAAATATGATTTCTTTATAAGAAATGCTTCTGGTTTTAACACATATTTGAAGAACAAGTCTAGTCAGCATGTAATTATTTTTCAGGTCACTTTTCTATTGTGGTTGGTGTTAATGGTTCAAATTCTAGAATACCTATATCTGTCACCTCATTTAATCTAACTGTGGATTAAATACTTATTATAGGTTAGTAAATACTTAGTATTATGGATTAAATACTTTAAATGAAGGACCTGATCCTGGCAATGCTTTCTGCTGGGTGGTATTTGGTCATCAATAGCATTTGACTTCTTAGGCATCTTAGGAGGAGAGTATTTGCACTCTTACTAAAAATATTTGCTGCATTTGTTATTGAATCCTTGCAGGAATCATTCCCACTGTCTGATGTGCAAGAATAGCAGCCAAATGGCAAACAGTGCCTGGCAGAGACCAGTGTCACCACCATTCCTGGGGTGGCCCTGTGCAGGGCCAGGAGTTGGACTTTGATGACCCTTGTGGGTCCTTTCCAATTTATGATATTTTACGGTTTCAAGGCTCTGTGTGCCGATGTGCAGCATTTCTCTGAGAAACTGGTGCTTCCTCACTGCAGCCCCTGTGACATGGGTCTCTATCCTGTGGGTGAGGCAGCCCAGAACTGATTTTAGTATCTGAGGAGATCTCAGCAGGTGCAAAGTCCTTCCTTTACTTTTGCTGTGACATGTTTAGCCACATGCTAATAACCAAGAGTTGAGCTGCTCAAAGGAACTCGACTGGCACTAATATTACAGTGCATTTAAAAAACCCACAAACCCTCTGCTTGAAATTTGCCACTGTCGTTTTTATTTTGTCAGGTGTCAAGAGAATGCATAGCGCCATCTAAAAAACCTCTGAAAGGGCCTGATTTGTAGAAGCAGGGGATGAGGAGTTTCTCTGTCGAGCAGAATCTTTTTAGTCTGTTCTGTTTTCCTCAGAAACCACACGGGAGCAGTGTGGTCCAGCCTTTGAGAAAGGAGCTGCTAGTCTTTCCTCTGGTGACTGAACCTATCTGTCAGAGGATGTCTCAGTCTGAGATATAAGAACACAAAACTGATGACAAGTAAAATATTTCATGGAATATCCATCTTTCACTTTGCAAATACTCCTTTGTGAGAAATCAGATTGTCAGTAAGGGCTACTCAGGATACTTACTATACTGAATGAAATAAAGAATAAAGGCTGTATTTTGTGCTATTGCAGTCTGTGATTGGATAATATGAAGTAAAAAAGAAGAAAAAAATCCTACGATTTTGATGAGTCCATTAGCCATAATGATCTCATAAACGAAGTTACCAATATTCCATTTCATATTTCTGACAAGGTGTAGTTACCAAGAAAAGAAAAATAAATACCTTGGGAAAATACTTCAGGAGCCTTTTGGGTGAAGGCATCGGTGCAAATGTTTAAATGTCACAGATTTTGTGTATATGTATAATACTGAAATTATTTGAGAATCCTTGTGCAGATTTTGTGTTAAGATTAATAACTTTGCACGTTAAAGATGTGCACTTTCTGAAAGATCAGGTAGGTGTAAGTACAGCACAGAGGAAAAGGTCTTTGTAGTGTCTGGTACTCCCAGGAAAAGAGAAGCAAAAGGTTGCTGTTGCTTTTAGTGCCATCATATGGGGTCATAGGATGGGAGCACCATCATGTGCTTTAGGGAAAGACCCCATTGCTCCATCCAGAAGCAGTGGTTGTTTGCCTGAGGCTTGTTACAGGGAATGAAAGATCTCTCCTGTCCAGCCAGCCCTGGGGCTAATCCTTTTCTGTCTCTGTAGGTGTTGGTCTAGAGAGACTCAATGCTCAAACTCTTGGCAGCACCTACAAAGACCTTTCGGAGGAAGGCAGCCTATAAACCAGAAATGAAGTGTGGAAAAGACTGATTGTTGCTGCTGTTCTCTCCCCAGGTGAGAGCAGTGGTCACGATGGCTTTCAGTGGAAGACCTTAGCCCCCCAGGGTCAGGTGTGAGGTGGTGTGCAGGCATTTACTGGTTCAGAGCCTTCGGGAACATTATGGAGAGAGTTGGGTAGGCATCAAATTTGATTTCCAACGAGGTGAAATTTCAGAGACTGAGAATGTGTTTCTGCTTTTACACTCAGACCCTTTTATCTTGTGACTTGTTCCTCAAAGCCTGAAACACCAGCACAGGGTGCCTGGGGGGCATCAGGCACACATTTTTGGCTGCTCAGGGGAGGGGATTGCCCTGTTCTGCTTTGTACTGGGGCAGCCTCCCCTCGAGTCCTGGGGGCAGTTTTGGGCACCACAATATAAGAAATATATAAAGCTGTTAGTGACAACCCAAAGGAGAGATAGGAAGATGGTGAAGGGCCTTGAGGGGTGGCTGAGGTCACTTGTTCTGTCCAGCCTGGAGAAGAGGAGGCTGAGGGGGAACCTCACTGCAGTTACAACTTCCTCGTGAGGGGAAGAGGAGGGGCAGGCACTGATCTCTTCTCTGTGGTGGCCATTAATAGGGCCCTAGAGATGAAACAGAGGTAGAGGAGGGTTAGATTGAATATTACAAAAAGTTTCTTCATCCAGAGTATGGTTGGGCACTGAACAGGCTCCCCAAGGAAGTGGTCACAGCACTGAGCCTGCCTGAGTACAAGAAGTGTTTGGACAATGCTCCTGTGCACAGGGTGTGACTCTTGGGATTGTCCTGTGTGGTGCCAGGAGTTGGACAGATGATCCTGGTGGGTCCTTTCTAAGTGGGGATATTTTATGATTATATGAGTGAAAATCTTGTTTAGCTCCTCTAATCTGTGCCTCATCTGATTCACCTGATCCCATGGGCTTGGCAAATAACAGAACTGACATAACTGAGCACTTTATTCGTGCTGTATTTGCCTCCTCCCAAAAACAGTGAACAAGGTCAATGATTCTTTACTGACATGAGTGATTTTGTTTCAATGGTCCTTAGTCTCTCTTTGTTTATGTGTAGAAAAGACCTCCTATTGTTTAGATATGACTGCTAAGGTCAGTTTTTAGGTTGGTTGTGTTTAGCTAATGATAAAGAGGGCTGAGAAATCAGATCTTTGGTCTTTTACGTAAAGCCCCAGCTCCTGGAGTCAAGTACTGAGCTGTTTTGTTTTGGGTACCCTTTTTATTCCAAAAAAGGGTGAAGATTTTGGCTTCCACTGATTTAGGGGTGAGGTGCAGAAAACTTCAAGAAAAATAATGGTTTACTAGTGAGCATTAAAAATTGGAAAGCAAATCAAGAACTGTCAGTCCTCTTAGAACCTGACTCCCTCCAGGATAATATTGCCAACATCATGTCCTCTGACCACAGCCTTAAATAACACTTGTCAAAGCACAATTCAGCAGTTTCACTGGGGGCTGGTTAAATTGACATGCAAAGTGCCTTAGGGAGTTTGCAGTATCCTCTTCCTGTTTCCAAAACTTGGAAGAAATACCGATATATTTCTGAAACAAACAATCGAATACAATCATTGTGTTTTCAAGAGTAGAAACGGTGGAATTCAGGAGAGTTACAATGTCAGCAGTTCTAAATCTAGAGATTCAGAGCAGATTTTTAAATCAGAAGATGAAGAATTCAGCATTCTCCTGATGTAGGAAAATCTTTAAAGAAGGTGGCTCTGAGGTATCCTGGTGCTGCCCCTGTTCAGAAAAGGTCTTGAGCAAAAGCCTGTCTCGAATGGGGATCCTGTGATCAATATTTGAAATACCTGCTTGCAATAACTATAGGTGTATTACTCTGGAATGCTACTTGGAAGAGGGGTTCAGCTTTCCTGTAATTTTGGCAATTTTTTGTCAGGTTCTCACAAATTTATTTTTTTTTTAAAACTATTTTTAAAGTCCACCTCTGGCAAAGCAACCATCCCAGCAGTCTGACACTTAAAGAAAGCAGTGCATGCTGCGTTATGTTGAATGAGATTTTGCTGCTGGAAAGGTATTCTGTGGTTCAAAAACACCCTGATAGTTTGACTCTAATTACAAACAGAGCAGACTCTCTAAGCATATAACAAGATCATTGGCAGACAGCAAGGGTTTCTTCAAGGAAAGGAGCCTCTGTCATTTCAAAAGCCCAGTATTCTCTTAAGAATGATTAAAAAAAAAGATATGATCAATGGGAATACACAGGAGATATGATGTTTCATTAAATGTAGATTACAGTGATCTTTGTCACCTTACTTTTAAAAAGCAAGGCAGAGAATCAGCACATAGTAATTTAATAGAGTGAAATTCTTAGTGTGTGACCTCATCTGCTCATTTTTGGGGTAAAGCTCAAGTTAGTGGGGCAGATGCTCGAGTGGGACCATGCTGTTCTTCCACTCTAATTTCCATCCATTGCATCAGTGTGAAATGCAAAGCAACTTGTCCAGGATTAGTAAGATCTCCATTAATATCCTTCTATACAAAAATATCTCTGTCAAGTTTTAATTAAATGAAAACCTGTTAGATAATTTATTAAGAATATGGAAGATGTGCAAAACATGTGACTTGTTACTTTAAGGGTTGTATCTTCACTTTGAAACTGGCATAAATCCACCAAAAGTCAATGGAAGTATCTAGATTTACACCAGCTGAAAGGATCTGGTCTCAATTTTACTCAGTTTTTACGGCTTTTTTTTCCCCTCAGAATGGAAGCAAATGTTGAAAAATAACACACTGCAGTGTTATTAGACTGCTTATATCTCAGTCAGCATCAAGAAAATAGCTGCATAACCACCCATTATGCAGGTGGGATAATCAAAGGTGTGGAGGGAGAAGGTGTCCCCTCTGTAGTTTATTAATTCTGACTGTGACTCTGAAGTCTTGGTGTGTGGCTGAATATCACACTTGGAGCATGATGCACAGGCTGAACAGCATATGGCCCATGCAGCTCCCTGAGCAGGCATTCAAGTGGGAGCCCTTGTGGACAGTGGGAGAGCTGAAGGCAAGGGAAATCAATCCAGTTGAATCTGCTGGAGGCGAAGGTGTTTGGAGCCCTGAAACTTCCCCAGAAGCAGAGGCAAAGACATGGACTGTTAATGGTGCATTTTGACCTTCAGAGTTTGTGGGAGAAGAGGAAGGGGATCTTGGAGGCACATGCAGAGACGAAGGGATTGTGGGCAGGGAGGGGAGACGGAGACTTTGGTGACATCTTTGGTGCCATTGTAAGACTGGCTAAGCAAGAAGGGAACTGGCTGGAGAGGGAGACATAGATGTTCTCTTTTCTGACTTCCACCGTCTAAGGGAGGAGGTTCTTGAAGTGGGATGACTTTGAGCTATGTCTGGACAGTTAGAGGCACAGGAATATGTACAGGTGTGAATTGTTTTGCCAGAGTCCCCAGATGAAGTGAAGAGGCACGTGGCTCTTGCAGCCGTTTCAGATGAGTGTGTCTAACTCGCTTGGGCTGCACATTTTTCAGGAGGACAGCTGTTCATCTGGAGCATCCATGAGGCTGGCAAACAGTGCTCCTCCACTGATGGGACAGCAGGGCTGTCAGCATTGCTGTGAGGAGCAGAAAGTAGCTGCACCTCTCAGGGCCCTGTGTCTTTGACAGGATAACAGATGCCTGTCCACAAAGTGCTTCAGAGAGGCCGCAGAAGGAACATTTGTTGCAGCCAGCTCAGATGAAGGGAAGTGAAAAGCACACTGGGCTGTGTGGGATGGGGCCAAAGTGCAGCAGCCTCAAAGGAGCTTAGAAGTGAAAGTCTTCCAAGGCTGTGTGGGAAATGATCAGAGATGGTTCAGGGAATGGACAAAGATGCAAGAAATCTGTGTTTGGTTCCTTTACAACAAGTCACTCCATTCTGGCTGTGGCATGCCTCTCAATCTACACCCTGAAGGTAAATCCTTTTCTCTTGTTCTGTTACTTAGGCTGCAAGATTTTTTTTCCCCTTCACAATGGGTGTTAGGTCCCATGGCTCCTCAGCTGATCCTTCAGTTTTACTGTCATACAAATCATTAATACCAATTATTGAGGGTCAGCTGTGATGTCAACTGCAGGGAATAAGCCTTTGGAACAGGTACTTCTGTGCCGGACTGGACCTGCATTGCAATCTTTCTGATCTTGGACTGATTTATGGCACCCTCAATGCTGGACAAACATCCTGGAAAAGGAGAAGGATCTGTTGTGTTTGCAGGTTGCTTTTCCTGCATGGGGATAGACTCTTTACAGGAAAGGATTTAAAAATGAATTGAGAGAATGATAAAGACCTTTGAAATGCTTGACTTCCTGTGCTTGTTTCACCTCAACAGCAGGTGCCTTCCTAAACAGAAATTCCAGCTGAATCTTGGTCTCCTCCTGTATTTTCAAATTGGTCTGTTTAGATCACACTGTTTCAAGAAACAGCAAATGAGGTTTTGCTGTGAACACAATGGCAAGGCATATGTCTTGTAATGGGAGAATTCTTCATTTAATTTCATTTTAGAGGTAAAATGGGACTCATGAGGGTCCTGAGGATCTGTGAGAGATAACATCATTGACTTCCCACATTTTAATTAAACCTGATTTCCAGAAATAGGAAGCCTATTTGGAAATGACCAACTGCTTGCAGTTGTGTTGCTGTCCTTAGTGAAGTCTGCAGAGACAAATAGCATTTCATGTAGTGTGTCATTTATTTAGTCATTTTATTCCTCTTACACCCCTCTCTAGCATGTCAGAGTCTATTTCAGTAGATATTTTCTTCTCTTAGATGTCTATATTAAGCTGCTTCTAAAATAATCCCCTTGGTATAGAAATTAGTAGAATTCCTTGGTATGAGTGAGTGAAATCTGGTAGTACAAGGATCTTTTTACATATATTTGCCTCTGTGTGTGCAAGTGCATACATTTAAATCACACTTTAACATGGCAGGAATCTTCAATGTGGTTAATAAGTGGGGAAAAAATATTTAATCCTTTATTTTCATCAGTGGCTTCATCCGAAACAGATCACTGTTAGTTTTATGATTTTAATTGTATTGAGACTCCTATTATGACCTATTTTTAGGTTATGTGTTTTATCACATTTGTCCCTTAACCTGGGGGTTGTGGAGCAGGATAGGAAGCCTGCTCTTCCTTCTATCCCAAATAATTTAAATACAGTGCTCATTGAAGGTTTCAGGTTTTTCAAACCACTGGAGTCTAGTGTGGTGCTTTTTATTCTGATGCTTCAGAGGCTATGAAAACATGACTTCCAAACCTTTTTTGGCTTGAAACACTCCAAGTGGCAAAAGAAACCTCAGAAACCACATTTGGTGCTGAGTAGCTGTGGCCACATGGCTTTGATCTGGGTAGCAGCCTTATGAGGGGCTGTGTTTTTTGCTCAGGATTTGTGGCACGTTACCATTAATCAAATTTTCTGTCAGAGCTCTCTATGAGGAGGCTGATACGTGTTCTGCTTTTTAAAGCGTGCATCTGGCACACTCCTGTCATGGCCCAAGACATTCAGCAGTGGCTTCTCTGGTGGCTCTACATGGAAAACCTTTGGACATCACCAGAAACAGAGGCAATCTAAGTGACAAAAGATGAGCCAGCTGAACAGAAGGTTTTGTCAGCTTCCTAAAAACATTGCAATGCTTGCAGCGGGAACTAGGGATTTGTGATGCTTATCTTCCACTGCAGTTTAGATACTCCAGCTTCCTATTGGGATTGTAGTGGGCTGGAATGTTCAAATGGAGAAGAGCAGACACTTGAGTTCTATCTGCATGTCGAAAGTGTCTTAATTTTTAAAAGCCCCCAAATAGCCTTTTGCTCAATCAGCTGCTGATAGTAGCTATAACTAATGAAGTAGGGGAAGCCCAGCACAGGAAACTTGGCAGGACTCTGGCCTTTAAAACGCTTTGATTGCTTCCCCCCCACCCCGTTCTCATTCATGCACCTCTTGAATGTTGAGTTAATAGGAATGCCTGCCCTGCCGGGAATACCTGGAGGCCACAAGGGCTGGCCATGGGTCTGTAGTGGGTTGTTTGAAGCGGGAAATACAGCCTGGGGCGTTGTCACATCTGGTCATACAAGAGCATCTCCCGCCTTTGTGTGATCCGGCTGTGAAAGGGTCGAGTGGGCTTTGACAGGGTAAAGCCATTGATGATGCTGAGCTGCAGCAAACTGGGCTGTGTAGCTGGGGGGAAAAGAGCGCTCCCCAGCTGGGAAGCTCTTGGAACCTTATAAACTGGGGGTGGTTTGCTGCAAGTTAGCAGCAAGTGCTGTGGAGAGTGCTTGGGGTTAGGCATGCGGTGTTAAAGGTCTGAGGGAGGAAAGGGGGCAAATGTAGCTGTGATTTGTCATTGCCCTGTTTCATCCCTGACAGCTGCCTGGGGATCGTGTCAGCCCCCTACAACAAGGTGGAGCAGCTTGAACAATTCCAGCCTGTTCTTCCCTTCACAATTGTCCTTTTCCTTGAAAGAGAGCTTTTGACCCTTTCATAACCCAGAGTTGTACAAAGGGGATATCCCCAGTTTTGCCCTGCTGCTTCAACACTTCCAAAATCCTTCCAAAAGTTTTAATTTCTGTGTCTTGTACTGGAATATTTGATAGCAAAAATTCCGTCTATAAATATTTTAGAGGTTTCACCTTGATTATGACATTAATCTGAATATTGCCCCTGACCCTTTCTTGGTGTCACTGTAAATTTATTTTTACTTTGTTTTCGCAGATACTCAGGAATGCTATAACTGAATGAGCCTAAAGCAAACTGTGGCTATTCCAAAGCTGAGGTACTACAATAAGGCTGTATTTATACTGAGGTTCATTTGGACCTGATGAGTTAACACCCATCAAACTTGACTGCCATTCTAATCAGGATGAAGCCAGAAATGGCTATAATCATAGTGTCTGACCATCCACCTTGAAATTTTCTAAAGCCTTGCTCTAAAGTTGTAGGGAAGGGAATATTGAGAGGCTGCCTAAGAGGATTTATAAACCCTCCTGAGCCTATTCTTTCTTTTTGCTCTTTTATTTCAAAGCCATGGCATTTGCCTTTCTTTTTTTCTTTCCAGGTCAGAATAAGTATTTCTCTATAGCAGACATCTTAGCACAGCTTCAGCATTTAGAGGCCAGTCTTGTGTTTGCTGAAGCCACTGATTTCTAGGTATGTAGAAGAGAGCCCTTCATGCCTGTCTTTGCCTTCTCTGCTCTGAACTTAACTCTTTAAACACAGTGCTCAGACTTCAGTCCAACTTATCCAGCCACTATTTGCTCAAGGCACTTACCTCATCATCAAGGGATTTTACACCTCTCAGTCTAGGAATTTTTATGCCTCCAGCACTTTGTTTGAAGGGAGGAAGCAGTGTTATCTCTGTGCTGCACAGGGATAGCCAGTGTAGGGGAGAGTAAGTGACTTGTCCAAGTGCTCCCCACATGCTCAGTGACCAGGAATATTGAAGCCTCTGTGACTGTTCCCATCCTCGTCTGCTGTTCACTCCATGCCCTCTGCTTGTGGGAATATATGCTCTGAGGAGGGGCCTTTGTATCTGGATAGAAGTGAGCTTTCTTTTTTTCCCCAGCAATGTGAGAAACTGGCTTTCCAAGGTACCCTTGTGAAGTATCATCATTCCAGCATATGGGATAATTTGGGTAATTTGCATTGAATGGTACTGTTGAGGAAAGAAAGTTAATGTGTTGTCATTGAGGATATTACAGTGTTGCACACATGTTGAGGGGAAAAAAAGACTAGTGGTAAATAATGAAGCCACCTGGTAGGAAAAAGTATGAAACAGAATATTCATTTTTCTTCAATGGGAATAACAGATGACAAAAGTGAGGCTTTCTTCAGATTGTTTGTTTACAGAAAATTCATATCCACTGAGACCGTATGTTAAATTTGCTCTCTGATGTTACTGTTTGCCGGATGCATGTGGCCACTAGAGTATGTTCTTATGATCTTACCATTTATTTACCTTGATACAAAACTCCAATTACTGTCAGAGATGCTTCTTGTTAAATATGGTAAGATCTCTAGCTTCTAAGAGAGTGAATATGTATTCTTTACTCTGGGGCCACACTGAGCATGATGCTAAGGAATGAAAATACTGGGGACTTTGGTGCAAATTAATTAAGTGTCTAAAGATAACAGTCTAATGAAAATAGTTTGAAGAAGTTTGGACTTTGGAGACAGAGGAAATTTGGAAGAGAGAACAATATAGATGCATGTTTGTCTTTCTGTTTAGGAAGCTTTTTCAAAGCATTGGTTTTTCTTTTACGTAGATGTAAAGTCTAGTGATTCCAGAAGCTGAGGACCTACCACTTTTATTAGTGTTAATTCTTACTAATTTAACAAATGCCCAGAATAGTTTAACTATGGTCCCTGTAGACACACAGAATACTTGGAACCTTTCTGTTGTAAAAGTCCCCAGCTTTTAGTCGCCATTGTGATCTGAGGAAAAAAAATTAGGGCAACTGTAACATTAGAGACAAATAAATATGAATAGAAAAGTTTTTAGGGCAAAAGTCCTGTAAGCCCATTTGTGGAGCTGACCACTTTGTTTCATTGTCCACATCTGAGCCATAATATCACATACTTCAATAGTAGTTTGGGCTGAAAGATCTTGCTGGCAACCCAAACATTTCAGTGTCATACTGTCTCAAAACAAGCCAGGTGGCTTAAGAGTAGTTACTAGGGATGAGCAACACATGATCAAACAGGAATCAGCAGGAGTTGGAGAGATAACAATATCTACATAGTTGGTTTGGTTTTTTTGTTAAATTTGGTTGCTGAGTGAAAGTTCTGAGTGTCCCAATTTCCAGACTCAGTTATTGTCATGGTTATAAGAAACCAGAACAGCAATAAAAAAAAAGGAAGAATATTTAGAAGGAAGGATCTGTAAAAGAGAAATATAACTTTACCAGAAGTATTTTATCTAGGTGCCTTTAGATAAATACCTCTTTATAACTAATTTCTTAAACAAAAGAAATAAGCTTGATCTGCTGTGTAGCATCTTTAGAGTCTCTATGGTGTTACACAGGCAATTCTTAATTTAAAATGTTAAGGAGGCAGCTACTAGAACTGTAATGTGGAATGGAACTGCTAAGAGACAAAGCAGTTTTGCTAAAAGAAATATTGCTATGCTGAAAGCAAGTTATGAAAGGAAGGTCTCCTGAGTGAGTTTTGGCACTGGATTTGGTTGAAGATTTTTCTTTAATGATGCTGGCATGAAAATTGGAGCATGCTTGCATTGATAGGGAAAAATGAGATGAACTGGCAGTACAGAAGAGGCCTGAAATCTCCCATGGGAAAATTAAGATAACCCTGAGAAAGCAAGTGAAAGAAAAGGCATTAAATGCACTAGTGAAAAATGTAAACCACACTCATAAATATCCTATTTCCACTGAAAAGTCATAATTTGGAAGTATGTAAGTAGGAAGGAGGCCGGAATATAGCTCTTGCTTTGAGATGATTGAAATATCTGAAGTATCTCCATAAACTGTGTTCTCGGATGAGAAAAAGATCTGTCCTCTGTAAATGTTCCCATGTGCTAATACAAGCAAACCAAGAGGAGGAATTTGGAGAGGAGTTCCTAGGATAACTCTGGATTTATCTCCTCTGGGAGTATAATTTGTTTAGCCTAGAGAAAACAAGGCTGAAAGGGAATAATATTGTTCTAAAATCATGAACGAAAGGTAGGAAAGTGCTATGTGTGAAGTGAGAGTTAAAAAAAACACCACCTGGAAGAACTTAAATATGGGTTTAAATACCCAGTTGGAAGGAAGGTGAGCAGATAGAGAATGCATTTATCCTGAAAAGCAGAAGGATACTAGGCATGGAAAAGGCTGTTTCCCTGAAGCAGCTTTAGCAAGAGCAGAATGTTCTTTTTTGGCTTTGTGCCTGCTTCAAGGCCTCCAGTATCATCTTTAAGGCTGGAATTCCTATGTCCATGTATCCCAAGCTTTGAAAACAGTGTAGTGCTTTCATCTTTTGTAGCTAAAATAAAGCTAATAAATGGCTAACTCTGACTCCATCTGGTTATTGCAGGTGTCTTGAATCCTTCTTCTGCTATGATGTAATCCAAAATGATGACATTTATGTTCATGAGTGGTCTAGTCGTTTTTTTGGCTATTGGCTGACATTTTATGGTCATTTATGGTCCTGTGTCTGTGTCAACTGTTCCTGTTACCACTACTGGTTTTAAAGCTGCCTTTTTTTACTATGAAGTTGTATGAAGATTTCTGAGATGGTGCTTTTTATTTTTTTAAAAAAAAATCCAAGGAAGATGGAAGATTTGTAATGGGCAATTTACTTTCATTCACCTTTCCAACAGCAGTCTTTTATTTTATTTTATTTTTTTTTTCTTTTGGTCTTATGTCATCTTACTCAGCATCTTTCTTAAATGTGTGGTGGAGTTTGTGTGACAACTGGACCTCCAGCAACATGCTGTTGCACATCATCTTTATACCAGAGGCAGCTGATTCCCCTCTCCAGCTTTCTGCTTTGCCTGGGAAAGATCAGTACCTGGATGAAGGCCAGTCGGCTGTAATTGAACCCCTTCCACAGGAGATAAAAATGCCTGGGAATTCATCCATCCACAGAGCAAAAAAGCAGGATTTGCTGGCTTTCCCACAATCAGCCAGGCTGCCATAAGTGGGTGGACAGAGAGAATCTCTTATACTTTTAGTACAAGGGTGATAGTTTCCTAGATAATATGGTGATAAACATAGCATTGATACCTAGAGCTGGAATTTTTGTGGAGCATGTCATTTTGGCTTTTACCTATACACAGGCAATGGAGGAAGCTGTGTAGATTTCAGTGGAAGCAGAGATTGATTAACTTCTGAGTTGTTTTGAAAAACTTCAGTCAAGGTTGAAACAAACACTGAGGTTTTGTTCAAATTTTTTTTCCTTAGGTGTTCAAAGAGTAGAAAGAGCTTTTCTTTAAATGGTGAGTAAAATAGTTCTGTAAGGTGACAGGTAAGAAAAATGCCAAATTGTTTCTAATAATAATTAAAGCAGTTGCTGAGCCTTGCTGATTTATTTTCTTAGCCTGAGCTGTATTTGTGCATTTGTTTTATTTATCACAGAATATTGTAATAACAATATCAAAAGAATTTACAGTGGGGTATACTAGTTTACTTTCATCAAAAAAAGTTACAGCAGATGCTTTGAATTTACTGCAGATGGTGGCAAATATTTGCCTTATTATGAGGTTACACTAGTAGAGTGTCATGGCTGTTATTTAGTAAATCAGCTCATGATTCAGGTGGTAATATCTATTAGCTGTGGCTGGCAAGGCTCAAGTGAAATAGAAAATAAACCAAATACTCAGCCAGTTCTTGCTCTTGAAGCAAATGTTTTTTCTTTGGAGAAACAAGATTTTTTTTTTTTTTTTTGTTAACTCTCTCATATCCCTCTTTCCTACTTGACTGTGAGAATTCCTGTAGCTCTTCAGGGCTTCCACCTGCCCAGAGGCAAAGCCTCAGCATGAGCAGGACTGCTGATGTGCCCTCATTGGGGTCCCCATCACAGGGGTCGAAGGGGTGATGTTTAACAAGGCTTGGATCCAGTGTTGCCTCCTGCCTGTCATCTGGATGGCTTTGTCCAGGGCAGGAGCACTGAGCCTGCCCAAGAGGCTGGGCAACACAACACGTTTTTCATTCCTCAGGAGCTCAGCAGAGCTGAACTTTACCCTTGAGCAGTGGTATGAGGTGGTGGATGCAGGAACCTGCAAATGAGAACTTGGTATAAATGGATTTGACAGAGGGATGTGACCTTGTGCTCTGGGATCAAGAAGGCGATGGGTTTGTGAGAGACTCATCACTACAGTCTCAGAAGAAATTGCATTTTTGTAGCCCCTATGCCAATTACACCATCAGGCTTAATGGTCACCATCACCAGGAACATTCACCACATCCTCTTTCCATGTATGTTATTTCAGCTCTGTCCCTGCTTGAGATGAGCTTTGTTAAAGGAGTTTTAGTCTCCAGCTCAGCCTGTGAATACCCATGAGCTGGGGGCTCTCTTGGCCCTGTTGTGTCACCATGGATGTCTATGGTGACTCTTGGGCTGTGTCTGGCTTGGTTGCCCTCAGCAGGTCTGATGCTGGCTCTGACTTGTGCTCTTGGTGCTGCCTCCTTTCCCCAAGCTCTGAGATGACCCTGGGTGCCATCCTGGGACTCCCCCACCATGCCAAGGTGTGCTGGGGCTGGGGTTTTGATGGCAAGGCCTCAGCCATGGGATTCCCCTCAAGACCTGACTTGCTGTGATGCCTTAAGTTTTATCTTTAATGTTTTTTGGATTCTGTGCTGCCCAGGGGTGCAGTTTTGAGCCTCATATTAAGTGCCAGTCAGCTCTTCACAGAGCAGGTAGACAAAACAAATCCTTCTCCTGCTGCACACCAAGGACAACTTTCAGCCCCAACAGCACAAACAAGGGTGGGCTGGAGGGAGGAACAAGAAGGATGGGACCTCACAACTTGGAGCTGGAATTGGACAATTCAACCCCAATGTGCAAATGGACCAGAATTTATAAAAATGTGAGACCTCGTAACCAATCAGACATTTTGTGACCATTCTTAGTCCACCCTGGGTGTAGCCCTGGTCAGGCCCTGTCCTGCCCAAGGTGGATGCTGGAGGCCTTTCAATAAATCCCTACTTTATTCTCCAGCTCTGTCCAGGCTCAGTTCCAGCTCAGCCTTCCCAAGGCATTACCTGTCCCTCAGGGAGAAGCTGATCCAGGTGGTACCCTGGTGTGGCCCTCACTAGTCCTACTCATTAAAAATGTCAGGTATATCTGAGCATAAACCAGGAAGTATTAACGGGATGGGTTCCCATGTTTTCCTCCATTTATTTTTCCCCTCCCAAGAAACGTGGGAGGAAGCCAGACACGAAGAAAGTTGCCTTTATTCTGTCTTATCAGCAGTGCTGTTGCACCTGGTGCTGAGCTTACCCACATGAAAGGATGAGGCTGTGTCCTGTGACGTGAGTGCCAGCCCATGAGGTAATTCTGAGAGGATTTGGGAGCAGGAAGCACAGCCCCTCTCCTCAGATATCTCACTCCCTGGGCAGACCCTAGGGGTTTGAACAGCTCAGATAAGGAACCAAGGTTTTTGATGCTTTTATCATGGCTGATTGGAACACATAAATGTCTCAAGAGTACAGAAGGCATGAAAGATGTCCTTGAGGTCCCTGGGTTTGTTCCCCAAAAGATGTGATGATTTTCCTAGGTGAAAGGTGCATCCACACAGCTCAAGGATGAACAAATATTTTCTCCTTATAGAGCTTGATGTTATAACTGTTGAAAAGGACAACTTTTTTTAATTCAGACACTTTGAGAGAGTAAAAATTGTCTTATTTTTCTAGTTTGATCTTATGTGTGAGATAATGAATAATTTTTTTGGTGTGCCAGAATAGGTGTTAGAGAACAGGAAGAATAAGAGGGGATTAAAATGTTTGGGATAAGATCAGAGAAAATACTCCTGCTTTAAATTAATAACTGCATAATTTGAAATGTTGGGGCACTTGCAGCCATTTGCTGAGCTCCTTTTGGGAGCGAGGGAGTGTGTAAAAGTTAATCCAGTTCCACAAAAGGTAATCTTGTTATGAGTTAATACTAGCAATTTCTAGGTTAATGGATATCCACGAGGAATTGTCCCACGTTTATGCTATCTAATGCATGTCTACATTATGAGGGGAGTGGGATTCACTACTCTTGCATATTTTTTAACAAAACAATTGCCATTAAAAAATTGTATACTTTAGAGAGTTTTAATTATGTTAATTATCACATATTTTGTTAATAACATTTTCTTTTGAAGATGCCCATTAGAGGTTTTAAAGTGTTAATTTACTAGAAAATCAAATGAGAACGCTGTTTGAAATTTCCTTTTAAATTAACTTTACTTACTTTTATGTCCTAATTAAGTGGAGATAATAGTATTGATGGAAATATTACAGAACTAGGAATTAGTGCTCAGATATTTTACTTAATACCAAGACTTAAATCTCAGTGCAATGTATCTTTTGTTCTAATCAACATACAGCCTTTGCCTTTAATTTACTGATGTGTTTTGATCAAAAACATCTAAATTGGAACATTGATGCGAAGTGAAACTATCCTAACAAGATAGCATTCTGATACTGTTGAACTCCCTCTGAGTAATAAATTCCCCCCACAGCAGCTGTAATCTCTACTGGAAAAAACCCTGTTGAGGGTTTTTTTAGTATTTTAGCATTACCTCATCACGCATTAGGTAATTGCACAGTGATCCCACTTAAAACAAACTTTCCGTAGCGTTTGCAAATCAGTCTAGGATGTGTAATTCCCTTCAAGTTTGACTGCTCTAATCCCTGGTCCCACAAAAAACCATGGGATTTGTCTGTTGCAGAGATCTTTGCATTGTTGCAGAGATATGTTGTAGTGATGTGGCTGTTTCTCTGCAGTAAAGAGGGTGACATTTCTATGTATCGGGTTTTATCTCAATAGAACTGCATTAATGGTAGGAAATGCAATGGAAAAATAAGTAAAAACCCCTTACTATCTATCTAATAGTAAAATCCTTACTATCTACTATCTAATATAATAAAGCAGTTATATTCCTGCAGTATTGGTGTAGGGATCAGACCTCAGGGGGAGCTTTAATCCAGCTGAATGAAATATCAGTTTTGCCCTGATACAAGGGAGTCAAGCTTTCCTGGCTGTCCTAACCCAGCCTGAAGGGACTGGGCAAGGTTTTGTGAGGTTTTTCACATGCTTCTGTACAAAATGGAGAGGCAGCAGTGGTGGATACCTGCTCAGCACATGCACACTCACACTTGGAGGATGCTCTGCAGGAGAATTCCACAGGTTTTTGTGAAGTTCATGCTTCCTTATATCATGAACACTGATGGCATCTGTTCAACTTCTACCTCTGCCTTCAGTCACAAGAGAGCCACTCTGCAGTGCTTGGTCTTTATGCCATTTACTCCTCTGAAGTCCATGCCTGACAGTCTTGTAGAGGGGTAAGATTGATCTGAACCCCTGGAAAACCCATTCCATGCTGCCTGTTCTGCATGTATCACTGCATTTTTTGCTATTGCAGGAGAACTTGGGCACTGATGAGCCTGTGGCTTGCAAAGCTGTTGCCCCCTGTGATGTCTGTGACAAGCTGCAGAAGATCCAAGCAGAGCAGTATGATGGGTTGGTGACTGAAGGGAGGCACTTGTAAAAGCAGAGCAAGCTGTGTAAACCAAATATCCAATTTGCTCAGAAGGGGTAATTTGAGTTACTTTTAAATAGTTAGCTTTTATGGTCAATTGGGTACTGCCACATTACTAGTAATAAGCCATAAATCTAGTTGGTATAATATGAAATCATTTTTTAAGACTCTCAGGCTAAATTTTCAGGTAAAGAGGAGAAATTGAAATTTATAATCCATACCCCTTTTTTGTGTAAGTGTTATTAATAAATTAGCAAGAAAGAGGCAGCAGATGGAATGAATTGTTGTAGTTCATTAATTTTATGATGGCTTTCTTTGCATGAGCCAATTATGTCTGTCATTGTATCTCTAAACTGCAGTGGTGCCCAAAGGAAAGGGCACATAGACAGGGACAAATCATTGAGGGGATTTCCTTCTTTTTGAGGTTGCCACAGAAAATTCAGTCTCTGTTCTTACTAATAGCTTTGGGGAAGTTATCAGGCCCCAAAAGCTGTTGCAAATGTGGTGCTTTGGTGAAGATACCAGGCCCCAAAAGCTGTTGCAAATGTGGTTCTTAATCCTAACTTCAAAATCTTGGTAAAGAGATGATTAGTCTTGTTCAGCGTGCACAAAATTGGAATCTTCTGTCTGAAATAATTATCAATTCCTGATGATGATGATTACATTTCTGAGTTTGATCTTGGTGTGCCTTCACATTCTCAGGGTGTGCTCAGGAATGCTTTCCAGTGCTGCAATTTGCAGGAACAAGTGCCTGTGTGGTTAAGGACAATAGGAAGGAAAATTATGTTTGTGGTGCCTTTGTCTCAGGAAAGCTTCCTTTATATATGTCATTGTGACCTCTTTAATTAGAAAACACTCTGTTATCTCCTGAGACCCTCTCTGATAGTTTCATGTGGAATGTGGGTTGATTTGCTTTACTTTCAGACCTTGTATTCTCAACTTGCAGATAGTGGTTGTTTTTCTGCCAGATGTATGCTTCTCTTAATGACTGTAGTTTATTACCCAGTAGGTCATATCCTGTATATATTTTAAGAACAAACACCTCTGAGATTGTGACTTGGTGGAAGGAGATGACATGTGTCATTGCTGTTGTTTTCACTACAGCCTTGTGGAAAAACTAATTACCTTTTCATCTTGGTAAATTCAGAGGTCAGTTTACCACTACTATATCACAACATGACAGGGAACATGGGTAATTAGGTAGGCTGTGTAACCTGGATATTCCATGGATCTCATTACATCTTATTTAGAAAGGCTATAATTTGATTGGTGGAAAATTAAGGCATCTCCTCATGGGTCATTTTATCTTTCTGCAATAATAATTCTTGGCTTGATTAAAAATTGATCCAGTGTCTTAAAGTGAATTTATTATTGCTGCAATCTATCACCCACAGACAGATAATCTGGTTCCCATCTTTATCTGATTTGAAAAATCTGTCACTTATTATGTGTTGTTTTTTTCCCAATCATTTAAATTGATGGTTTGCTGAGGCAAGGCGTGCTACCATAGGCTTCTTGGGGAAAGCATGTAGGAGACTTTCAGCCAGGATTTTTTACTGCAAGGAATCTGATACTGTGTCAAATATCGATTGGGACTCTGTTGTGGCATCGTTTTCTCTGAGGGGGGGAAAAAAATCAAGCAGAAATTTTGGATGCAGAGCAATAAGAAGGACAGACAAGTCATACTGCTAGAGAAGATGGTCTGTGTGTTCCAAGTGTCTGGGTGAATTCCTGCCTCGTGTGCTGCAGCTCCTGCTGAAGGCAGATCTTAAATTGGTCAGGTTATGTAGAGGCTGGTCCCAACCTGTTGGCCTCAGAGAGTGCTGAAACCACCTTAGCCATGGAGCTGTGTGCCCAAAACCTGATCTGTTCAGATAAAAAAACCCCAAAAACCAGAAAAAACAAAGGTTAAACCCATGAGCAGTCTCACTGAAATCAGAGTTTTAGGGAATATTTCTTCCTCCATTATATGCTCAAGCTTTGATAGATCTTCAGGCTTCAGTTCTGTTCTAATTTGTTCATGTAAAAGCAGAGAGAGAAATTCTGATCGGGGAAGAGTGATCTCCAAATTACTTAAAAAACATCCTAGTTGAAGAAACGTTGTGATGAGCATTGCACTAAGAATACTAAAAGGATTTGATGCCTGCTCATCTCTAAAAACAACATTTACAAACCAGATGTAGCTGTTGGAAAAACACTCTTTATAGTAAAAGCATGAGAGGATCTCTTTGATTCCTAGGAATTTTAACATGCTTTCTTTCCAGTTTTCCAAAATATTTTAAAAAACAGGACCACAAATGTTCTTGTGTAGAACCCTAGCAGATCCAGTGTACCTATACCTATGCTTATAAGGGAATACTGGCAACTATTTAATATGGTCTGATTCCTGCAACTACCCTGGAGCAAAAGGATGAAAGAAGATTGTGCAGCCAGCTGGTGAAGGGGTGGGTGTGTGAGAGAAGGAATGATTATTAACAGTCCTGCTTCTATGACTTTAGACTGAGGCAAAAACGTGAAAAAACATAGAGACACACAATTTTTGGTTGAATTTCTTGAAGCAGAGTAGAGCCTGGGGCAGGTATTTCTGTCAGCCAAGTCGCTATTATTTAAAATATGATGAATCTTATCAGATAAACAGATGGAATTCAGCTCTGGAAGTTTGCATAGTTTGGCATAGAAGATCATCTATGAATTTGGACTGACAAAAAATAGTAGAAAATAACTGATGTAATAAACCTTTGGTTATGGAAGAGAAGGTGGCTGACGTTCTATCCTTTGGGTAGTCAACGGGAATTTTGCTGCTGACTTTTTTAAGTCTGAAATTTGACTTTGTGGACATTGTAAAATATGTCCTTTCTAGCCTAGAATAGGCTGCCAGACTCTTCCAATCTGTGTAATCCAGGACTGATAGTCTAACTTTTTAAAAATTATTTTTAATAAAGCTAAGGGTTTTAAATGGCATGTGCAAAATTGAATCAGTTCTGTAATTTTGAAATTACTTTCCTGGCCTGCAAAGGGTGTGTGTAACTGTGATTTTGGATACTAATCAGAACAAGAGGTGATACTCTCACAAGTGGGGGAAAATAACCTCCGTGAATTAAATTTTCTTGCTTAGGGTCACTTACTGCATTTGTTCAGTCCTGATGTCCTTTTTCAATCTGGGAAAGGGACTGCTCAGAAATGTGTACATGACCTGTTTTGATGTATCATGAGGTCCTGTAGCTGGGAGATGTGCAGCCTTTGGAAGGGAACTGTGACAAGCTGTGCTTTTTCTCTGTTTTGAGATGAAGCTTAAATTTGGGACCCCAGGGAAGGCCAGGAGATGGTGCTTCACCAAGAAGCATTTTGCTGTGCCCTGGGCCTCAGAGCAGTATCTTGCCTTGAAGGGGAAAACACTAGCTCCTGGAATTCAGATGCAGGAGCCTTGGGGTGGTCGGGGCTGCTGCCTCTCCGCTGTGTTCAGTTTGCACTAATCCTGCTCCCAGCTCTTTTTCCTGAGGTTTTTGAAGTCTGCCTCCAACACACACCAAGCTGCTGACCTTTGGCTGAGGTAATGACTGATGGCAAGGGAGAAGGTTGTCTGAAGAAGGGGCTTCCAGTTGCAAGATCCCTCATTGATTGGTTCTAGTTGTGCCTCCCCGAGTCACTGTTGATATGATCTTGCTGCTGTTAATACTTTCCCCAGAGACCTTGTGTTCATTGCTTAATGCTTGTCCATATTCCCTATAATTAGAGCAGACTACAGGATTGGAATGCAGATAAAAGCAATAAGGTGTTGCTTTCTCTGTGACATGTTACCAGCAGTATGTGAAAAGCCATTCAGATGGGTAAAGCTTCACGTCGTCTTCAAACAGGAGAGATCAAGCTGGGAGACTTGGGGTGGATTTTCTCTCTTCTGTTTCACTGAGGGTAGCTATAATAGATGCTGTTTGGTCTCCTTAAACCCAAATTTCAGTCTAAGCTGGGTTTAAATTTCATAATTAAACAAGATGTTTCTAGAAGCAGAGGATTCTTACATGTACTAATATATTTGTATTTGGGCTAAATATCCCTAGTGCCTAAAAAGCCCTGATGTTATTTTAATATGGATTTAGTATCTCCACCCAGGAAGTAACACCAGTAGAAAATAGGGTCAACAGCACAGTAGCAGAAGGGATAAATAAGTAAAACAGAACTGTGTGAAAAAAATACCCTCCATTAGGTTTTAGTGTCCAAATCAGCATTACAATCTGTAATCTGTGTTGCAAGATCAGGCCATAGTTCTACTGCCTCTTATTTAATTATTAATGAGTTTTTTCTGCTGCCACCTTCTTCTATAATAAGTTTTTGCATTTCATACCACTTGGGCTGAATTTGGATTTTTCTGACTTTTGCATTAAGTGTGTGTCTGTAGCTAAGGAGTCTTGTGCCCACACCTGAGATTTCCAAGGCAGAGCTGACATGCTCAAAGGCTCTTCTCAGTCACCTCTTGCCCTGCAGGCTGCTCAGGGCCCTGTTCCCATGGATTAGCAACCTGGGCTTAGGGTGCTGCAGTGGAGTTCTGCTTGTGCTGTTTAAAAACATGTTTTACATTAGAAATCATAAAATCACATTTAGTTTAATACAGATTATCATTGGGGATTGTCTTGAAATTTTTTTCCTCAGTGAGGTCATGCTGGCTTTTAATCATCTTTTTGTGTAAAAGTGCTTGTACTCATTCTTCAGCAGATGTACAGTGCTGTTCTCAGGGTGCAGGCTTGCCCTGTGGGCATGGGCACTGAGAACAAGTGGAAGACTGCTGTGCCTGCACTCTCCTGAACACTGCTTCAGTTTCTCAGCTTCCTAAACTCACCTGCAGGCTCTTGGGCAATTGCTTTTTGGGTGTTGGTCTGTATTTTCACTTTCCTCCTCCCTATCTTGTGATTTCCTCACTAAAGAAATAGCCAAGAACATCTATCTTCTGCCTTGTCTAATTGGGTGAGCCTTTGTAATCATTGTTGGGTCGCTTGTCCCATCCATTGCTTCTCACAAGTGACAAACAAGGCAATGTTCCTACTGTATTCACCACCGGCTGTGATACCAATGAAGAAGGGAGAGAGGAAAATGGTCTACAGGGTATTGGCACAAATGATAGCACACAGACACTGTGCTGTGTCTGAAACCAAATGGCTCTTTCCCCCTACCCTTCCCTTTATTTATAAGTTCTCTTCTTGCCTTTATTTATAACTCTGTTTTCCAAGTGCGAGAACTAATTACCACATTGTGTAGCTTCATTTACTCATCCTGCACATAAAAAGTATTTCCTGTGCTCAGAAAGTAACAAACTGCAGTAAAGCCCAGTAATCTTATATACAAATGATGCAAGCACAGATAGACTGTGTGTCAGAGGCAGTGTATGCTACCAGCTCTCCAGACAGAGCAGAGGCAATTCCACTGGGGCATAGGCAAAGTTAACAGTTTTTCCATGCAGTATTGAATACAGGGAGAGGCACCAACTAATTTGAAGTAAAATGAAGCTAGTGCTGGTGATCTCAAGCTTAATATATCATATATAAGCCTGTTTTATTTTTCAGTAATGTTTTGGGGAGAGGCAGGGAGAAAAGGAAGGGAAGACTTCCTTAATTAGAAAACGAATCACGGGAATTTGTAACCTGTAATTCCTCACGAACAAATAGTGATTTTTTTGAGGAACAGCTATTATAATACCCATAAAATCAAACCTGAAATACCAAAATAATACCTGCTGGATCAGCAGATGTTCTGAGGAGTCGGATGCACAAAAGGAAAAGCTCTGCATCTTCAGCCCCTCGGAAGCATCTCTTCAACCACCTGATGTGTCTTGCTGTGATCCTTTGAAGCCTTTGTAGGTGTTTTCTGGGATCCTTTTGGGATGCATATAAACTAGTAAACAGTGATTTTGTGTAAATACAGCTTCCTTCCAAGTGTTATATGGGATAGAAGATATTCTTGTTGGAGAGACGTTCAATACATGTGTATTTGTTGTGGGTTTTTTCCTTTCCCAGATGGTTCTTCAAAAATAATTTTGTTATGAAATCATAAGCAGGAGTGCAGGATGTTCGGATGTAGGAGGCAGCTGGGCTGTGCAGGAGGCATGAATGGGAGTTCAGAGTCTTTCTCCTTGTCAGTTTAAGGCCTGCCTCTTCTCTGATACTTCCCTCCAGTGAATTAATGCAAATCTATGGGTGCCTCAGAAAACGTACCTCAACTCTGAAGCAGAAAACTGTGAAAAAGATGTTGGGAGGGAACACTGTTAGTCACCTGGTCTGACCTCCTGCTGAAAACCTTTTCCAGGACCTTGTCAAACTGAGTCTTGGATGTTTCCAGCGAGGGAGATTCCACTGCCTCTCAGGGCAACCATATTTTAATGTGTAGTTGTTCTGGTGGTGAACAATACTTATGTATTAGCAGAGAATCTGCCCTGGAGCAACTTTGTTTTCTATTTGCATAGAATTTGGTGTGTTCTTTGTCCCTGTGACTGAAGGGCCATTTTACAAACCACTTAGGTCTATTTGAGTATGTATGTTATGAATTAACAAATGTGTTGGAAATGCACATTTTTAATGAACATTCAGGAAATCTTTGAGAATGAAAATAGCCTTGACCATGATTTGAAATTATATCCAGGCCAGCAAAAAAGGCTTATTCCTAAAGCATCCAAGTTCAGTTCCATTATGGATACAAGCTTTATTTACTAACCGTGGCAATGATGGAGTGATGTTGCCTTCCATGTTACAAAACTTTGATTCACCTGTTGATCCCAGTAGAAATATTAACACTCTTGTGGCTCTTCCTTCCTTAGCACAATGCAGACTCATTTTGTGTACATGCACTCCTATCAAAGGCATCCTGACAGTTGTTAAATCTGTTCTTCTTTATTGCTTTGAGTTAAGAGACATAGGCAAAGATGAAAAGAATGGTAGGGAAAGTTGAGCATTCAGGGAGAGAAATAAAAACCATTCTGGGGAACAGAGGCTACAGAATGGGAGACTCATGGCAGCAGGGACGAGGTTTGTCTGAGGGGACAGGCAATAAAAGCACATAAGAAAAGTGTGGGGAGTGGGGCAGAAGAAGAAATGGACAAAGGTGACTGTAAATTGATTCCTTGGCTTCCTGGAGATGCGCAATCCAAATGATTAACTACAAAATCTGTGATCTGATAGATCTGGTGCAATAGAAGAAAGATCACGTTCTGCTAATGAAGAAATGCATCGTTTGATTAATCCTTTTTTTTCCTTTGTAAGTTTTGATTTTTGTCTAAGTACATCACTGCCAAACCTCATGTTTTCAGCCCTAGGTCATTTTTGGCTGTGTAACCCTTGCCATTGCAAGGTGCTGGAAGGCACAGTGTTTTCTAGTCAGAATATTTCCTTTTGTCAGTACATTCCTGAGACTAATGTGATTGCATCCACTTATGTGAACCATTTAAAATATATCAGGAGGAAATATTTTTCTAGAATTAGATGACTTTTGACCAAAATACTGCAGGAGTACCCTGGCAGAACTATTTATGTTCTAGGCCTTTATAAAGAGGATATACGCCATCGTATTGTAGAAGGAGGGTACACTGGGGTTGTTTTGAACCTTGCAACAGCTGTCAGGATTTCTACTTTCCCTGGGAAGTGAAGAAGAAAATGTACTTCTCCCTGGGAAGAAATAGATGACTATTCCATTGGGGATGTGCTATTACTCTCCCCCTGATTTTCCCAAGGAAACTAGGTATTTAATAATTGTCTGTATACAAATACTGACTCTGACTGATAGGAAACAAAGAGTTTCTTGACATGAGCCCTGCCTCAGAATACTGCTTGAGCCCATGACTGAATTTCTGGGTTGGGTTTCGCATAAGTTTCCATTTGATGCTGATCACCAGCACAACTCAGCACCTCTCAGCAGTCTGTTAAGGTACTTGTTCAGTATTTCCTCCTCAAACAGAGATGATATGGAATATAGACACAGACACATTGCAGTGTTGTTCATTTTCTTTTTTTTTTTTTTCTTTTTTTTTTCTTTTTTTATTTTTTTATTGTGGAAAGCAGTGGATTTTCTCTTGCTTTTTGAAGCTGTTTGTTTCCTGGGGAACACCTGGGGAAGAGAGCTTTGTGTTGATTGTTGGAAGCCTCGCTCGCACCGGAGACATTCTAAACTAAAGAAATCATCTTGATATTTTGTCCCACATAAGTATTTTGTCACGTCCTATGCTTTTGGTGCCATGTGCTCATGACAGTGAATGCCCTGGTTATAAGAACCATGACCCAGTTGTTCATGGGAGCAGCAAGGTTGCTTGGATGGACTCTCAGATCAGCATTTCTGACTCACAGCTGAAGTTTTGGTGCACTGGTCTTTTGGTGCGTTTAAGGTATCATGTCTTTGCATTGCTATGAAGATAGTGTCTCAAATTTATTTTTAAAAGCTTTACATTTTCTGCTTTGCAGAAGAGGATTCAATGGGAATAAACTTACCTGAATTGCTAGAGTCACACAGCAGCTTGTATCCATAATGGAAACACAAAACAGTTTTGGGCAATCTGATGCCCAGCTTCCTGACCTTTGGCTTCAGATTTATTTGGATTCAGCTTGTCATACTGTTGTAGTTTCCTGTTCAAACTATGATTTGAGTGACTCCCCTCCCCCAGCCTTAATGAAGATGTTTACCAGAGTCGCATCTGTCTGGTGTGACTTGCAGACTTTGTTTAGTGGAGGAAGGCCCAAGGCTGGCCTGCCAGAGGTGAGATAAATTGGGACTGAAATCCCCAGGGAGAGCCTGAGGTGTGAAAGCTCTTCTGCTATGACTAGCTCTCATCAGTAATGATAACCCCTCAATTTTGTGCCACCTAAATTCCCCCAAAATTATATGCTAAATATAAATATTCATTTTATAAATATGCATGTTAATTAAATATACATTTATTTTAAATGCATGTGTTAATTATACATGTTACATCAGATCACAATTAAGTCAATAGAAATTGGAGATTTGCATATAATCATCCTTGTATACTAATCAGTTGTCAGTCTAGAAAGCCATTTTCTGCATCTAGATAGAATATAGACCTTAGTCCAGTGATCTGTTCGAAGATTGTGTGGCAACATCAGTTCTTTTGTTTTTATGGATTTTCTTGGGAAGAAATATGACTCCTTCAAAATGCATAAAGAATACTCAATAATTTCTACATGTTTTTTACTGCTGCTTCCAGGAGCACTGTGGAGTTCAGATTTTGGCTGAATGAGGTTACTCCTCTGATGTGTCAGAACTGTGGTAAACTTGCCTCAGTAATTTCTTTTGATGCGGGATGCAAATTCTCTTTGAGCAACTCAATTCTTATTCTGGTGTGCTACCTAAGTGTAGCTTTGCCTGACCCTCAATCTTCTGGGAAAAACACGAGCAATTCCCTTGGATGTACTTGGAGAGTAGTTATGGTCTTGTTGCCTTCTCTTGCCTGTTGTTTTCTGCAAGGTGAGAATTTTGAGTGCATGTTGCATTCACTATATTTAAAGCCATACCAAATCTCCACGACTTTGGTTTCATGTCAATGTAGATGAAACTGGACATTTGTCCTGTCCCAATACAAATATGTAAACGTCCCTGAGAAAACTCTTGGGGGCTGAACTGTTCAGAAAGCAGAGTTACTTTGAGAGTTTGGTTTATTTCTGAAGCATTTCTCTAAGGGAATCAGGTGAATTTAGAGCTATGTTTTGCCTGACTGTATTCACTGGTACCAAAACTCACTGTGGCACTTGGTGCATCCAAGTCCATCCTCACTGGGCAATGAGCCTCAGTCAGCACACTGGAAAGTGCCATCCCACCCAAACTGGAATTGAGCACATGTACAAGTGCTCTGGGGAATGGACTTCTTCCTGAACTAGGATTTGGGAATCAAAGAGGAGATGAACTTTGGCAGTGGGATGCTATGTTTTTTGGGAATCAGTATAATTAACTCCATCCAGAGAAGCAATTAAAGGTTTGTTTGAGGACTTCCAAGGAATGTGGTTTGTGGAAAGAAGTATATCCTTAAGGTTGTTTTTGCATCAGAATAGTCTTGTGGGGGGAATACAAGAAAGTGTTGTGGTGATTTCCCCCCCCACAGAATTCTCCCCGTATTCCCAAACACTTGGTTCAGTGTCTCGAACAGGACTGTGGACAATTCTGTGTCTCTCACTATGTGTTCCTCTAAGTCTTGTTGACTTGTCCTTTGGAGCTCTAAATTCAGTTTTCCTTGGGAACATTACCATCATAGAGCATTATTCACCCTGAATAGTTTTCAGGTTAAAACCCAACAAGGTATTAAAACAAACCCTGTGAAAAGTAGCTGTTTCATCAGTCATGTTAATCTTTAAAATATTTACTTCATGTATCCAGGACACCGTTGATTGCTTGCTGTATTATGTAAATCTAGAGAATAAAATAGGTCACTCTTCAAATTGTCTTCTTGTAAGGATATAATTAAGCTGCATTAAGACAATTACTGTATTGTAAGTATCTACTGATTTTTAAAAAACAATGTAGTTTTAGTTTTGACAGTGATATAATTTCCTATTTATTATGTTTTAATTAGAAACAGTGGTAAGTAGAATTAAAGCCAATTGTATGGTAATTTGACATAACTATTGAAATTCTGAAGTAATATAGTTAGTCTACAGTACAGTAGTAGTGGAAGGGGGATAGGGAAAGAAGAACTACTGATTATTCAAATCAAGAATTCTGGTAAATAGGAATCCTGAACCAGATGCCTCTGGATTCTGCTCATAGTTAGGTCTAACTCTTTCCCATTAGAGGAAGGGTGACCTTGGTCTTAAAGTTAAGAATCCTAGAGTTTTTGTAGGTGCTGGGAAGGTTGACTGTAATTTTGATGCCAGTGGTGTAATTTTTACCTCAGTGTGTCCTTAAAGTCTGTATTTTGGCTTTCTGCATATGTAAGAATTAAGATGAGCTAAAAACCTCAAGAAGCAGAAGATAGATCCAGCTTTCAGAATGATGGGTAGAAAATGGCTACCTTGGCATGCCCAAAGGATTAGGAAGAATAAGAGGAAATACAAGAAAGCATAAATGTGTGGGTAGGAACACTATTCAGCATAGACTTCAGCAGTTTGGCAATAGAAAGTTAGGGAATAAAAGGAAAATTTGCAAGAAATCAAGTCAATTTTGGCCTTCCAAGGGCCTGTCAAATCTGTGATTTTCAGCATGGAAATGAGCTTCCCAATCTGTCTGTTCCACTCTAATTTCCAATGCCATTCTAAGTTTTTGTGTCTAATATAAGACCTTTCTTTCTGTGTCCTGAGACCTGCAGCTATGGAGAATAGATGATTCCTTCAGAATCATCTCTTCAGCCACAGATATGGCTTGTGAAACCTTGGGTTATCCTCCCTTTGGACAATTACATTACATCCATAAATGTTGCTCGTGTTTGCACAAGTCCAACCTCATATCTTGGGTTGGTAACTTTGATTTTAAAGAAGGAAAAGCAGCTGGCAGATTTCTGAGTTCCATCCATTGTGGCATTATGGCTGCAAAGGAATTTACTCCAGTGAAGTGAAAGGGGATTAGAACAACTGTAGCTCGGCCAAACAGAAGGCTGAAAATACAGAGTTGAAAGGGAGCAGCTTGACTGGAGGGAGCCTGTGAGAGGTCATCCTCAGGAATGGAATTTTAAACCTGGTCATATTTAATGTTTTCTTCAGAAGTCGTAGGGCCCAAACTGTTGAAACTTATTCTTGAAATTTGCAAATGATGCAATGATAGAATATGAATGCTTCATCACAAAGAGCTGGACAAACAATTATCATTGGAGGAGGGAGAGAAATGGGATAATATTGTTACATAAAATTTTAAGCCACAAGGGCAAGAAGTAGAAATAATTTCTGCCACAAGCAGGAAAATGCTGCGTTTGGACATAATGGTGGAATCAGACCTCCCTGTGTTAAGTGTTAACCTGATCATAAATTTCTGGCCGTTATTAATTACTGTGGGTAACACAACCCTCAGATGTGTCACGTGGAATTTTTGCAGCAAGAAAATGCAGGTGAAAATTGGTGTAAATATTGTTCACCATTTTGACCATCCATATTTAAGAAGGAAGAACTCAGGAATGTGTGCAGAGAGGTGAAGCAGAAGTTTCCTTTTACAAGGGAAGGCAACAATGGTCTACATAGTTAGTCCATTTAAAATTCAAGGATACTTGGCCTTTTCATAACAAAATAGGAAAAGGTTCAGGATAGGGAGGAACTATTTATGATAAAGGATAATAAGTATTAAGAATAAACATCTACTAATAGCCTGGGAATATGGTTTTTATGTTTGTGATTCTCCATGAGGTTTTCATGAAACCTTTGCTTACCATGGGACTCTGGCAGGTGAAATATCTTCTGAAATTTCCCATTTCCCTGAGGCTGCTCTGGGGAGTCAGCAGTCTTTTCTGTTCACTTCTAGGGACTAAGCTTGTGCAAGGGGTTGTGCTCTTGGAGCCCATGACCTGTGAAGGTTCTGGCTTCTTTTTTTTTCCTTGCCAAGGTCAGGATTAATACATTGGAAATACAAGTTTTGAGTTCAGACTTGGATGTTTATTATTTCTTATTTATTTACAGACTCACCAGCTGTGAGTTCTAGCTAGCAAGTTAGAGAAATGAGGAAAAATGGAGTGTTTCTAACTCTTTCTAAGCTTATTTAAGCACAAATTGCCCAATAAAGAGGTGACAGCTGTATTATATATACCTTTGACCCAATAATGACCACCCAAGGCCCACAGTGTGGACCTTTCTCACCCAAATACAGAAACCCACCCAAAACCATGAAGAAGGAAGAGGGTGAAGAAGGAGGACTTAGGCAATGCCCAAAGCCCTCCATCTTGACTCACCTGTGTTGCTATATACTAAAATCCAAATTCAAATGTTCAGAATTCCCACCTTGACCCTCTCTACAAACACCCACAGAGGGATTAAGTCCCACATAAAACTGAAAGGAGCACCTGGAAGTGAATTTGGCATTCCAACAGAGAAGTGTCATTGCCCCAGTCTGACCTGGCACAAGGGACAGCAGGGTCTGACCTGGTCACTGGGATGACCTCTGGAACAGCAGAAGAAGTTCTCTTCCCAGAGAGTCATTACCTGCAGCATTTGCAGGATGAGGAGTAAAGATGTGTTTTAAGGGAAGCAAAACCTCACTGCTGCTAGTCTGTCAATTTTACCCAATTTGCACTCATGAATACAGATTTTTTTTTTCCTTCTTGCTTCACAGGTGCACCCCTGCTGCACCAGGAATATTATTCACATGCTGTGAAAAATGTAGCTGCCAGGGTAAGCTGTTACAGTTTAAGTGTGTATCTATATTTTACAAGATCCTTAATGCTCATATCTGCAGATATTCACTTATAAGAATTATATACAGAATTATACACATGTATTTACATTAAAAAAATCAGGCTAACCAACTGTCCTTTAAATGTTTTGCCATTCTTGTCCTCTCTTTTCCTTCCTTTCATTCCAAACATCCCTAGAACTCCAAGCTAACATTCTTAAAATAAATTTTGGGCCTTTAAGTAAAACTTCTTTTCTGTGAAAGGAGAGGCATTGTGGATCTTACAGACTTAACACTAATCACTCACTGCTCCTTCCTGGAATATAAACTAACTCTGTTTATTAATCTGAAATAAACAGCAGTAACATCTCTGGCACCATTGAAAAAATAAGTGCTGTACACTTTATTTTAAATGTAGTGAGTGGAAATTTACTGTTGGTGCTTACTGAACCAGTTCAGGTGCATAATTTAGGCATGAAGATGTGAATTAATTGGTGGGGTTTTTTTCTCCATCTTGATTTTACTTAATGGATATGGCTTATAAATTTGTATCTAGATATGGAGTGAAATATATTTTGTTTAAACTTGTATTCCAGGCATGTCTGTGGTGCTACCAAGCACCCCGAAATCATCTGGCATCTGTGGGAGTTGCAAGAGTTCAGTGCTGAGCAGAAAATCAGGCTCTTTGTGTTTTGAGAATGCTAATCCATTGTTAGGCTTTCCTTTTAAACTGAAAATAAACACAATGTGTGTTCTGTTAACTTAGACAGGTGCTAGAGCCGACAGCTCGAGGTTTAAGGGCAAGGGTCAAGCAATCAAAAGTGGTCCTCTCTTGCACAGATCATCAAACAGGGAGTGCATCAATGGGCTCAGTGGCCAAGGCTGGAAATTAATCAGCTCAGCCCTCGGTGTTTAGCCATGCTGATTATATACTGGCCAAGTGAGCAGGAGCTGACAGGCCAGGGGAGCTCACGTAATGGGAGCGCGTTCCCAACAAAGGCAGGGGAAGAAAGATCAATTTGCAATATTCTTTTCTGTACCCACGCAACAAAGCAGAAACATGAAAGCAGGACATTAAGGGATGCTCCCTATGAACTGGACAAATCAATAAACATCAGTGGTAAGGGGAGGGGAAAAAAAAAGTTTCTCCTTCTGTTGTGCGCCCTGAGGCTGCTTTTGTCTTTGTGAAGTGCTGAGTACCAGTGGCCTCTGTCATGTTTCCTTTCACCTACATGGTGTCATCTGCTTCAGTCTCAAGGTGAATGCTGGTTTGCACCACCGGAGCAAGTGTTTAAGGAAATTATTCCAGCTCTTTGGGAAGAGGTGGTAGGAAACAACACTCTGCAGAAGCTGCAGTGGCTGCTCAATACACAGAGCTCCATTTCTGCGTTGGAGCTCAGGGTAGAAACTGGGGTTTGGTTCTTGCACCTGGTGAAAGATTTCAATAGTTTCAGAGATTTCAGTTCAGAAGCCTTGAATAAGTGCCAGTTGCTTCCACAGGGAGCGCCAGATGCAAAATCTGGCTTGATGTACAGGAGCTTACCTTTTCTTAGAAAATTAATTCCCACAATCAGTAGTTGGAATGATGTAGGAAATCCACGGGAAAAAATAGAGAGAGATGGATGCGGTTTGGGGACATTCATAATGACTTCTAGCAGCATTTGTGAAAGGGAACTACAACTGAAAAGAAAAATGTTTATTGCAGCCACAGCCAAATCTGGTGTTTGGCCAGATATTTAAGATTTTATCATCTTAAATATTTGGCTGTGAGAGCCCAAGCCTGTAAATGAAAGTATTTCCAGCAGTGTTTCAGCTTTGCACTGACCACTTTCACCTGTGTGTGGAATATCTATTAGATGTGCATTCAATACTGTTGGTGAAAGAGTAGCTTTCCTGCTGGCTTTGTTAGGGGAGTCCTCGCTCTCTTGGCACTTTATTTTTAAAAGCAAATTGAGTGGAATGCTAAAGCACACGTTCAAGCATGGGACTGCTCCCTTTGCAAGGAACCCTGTGTTTTACATGGCACAGGATGTGAATAGGCTTTTACCTGCTGGCAGGGAACTGGTGAGGATTTGGGGACAGGTGTGGACTTGTCAACCTGGGCACAGTCCCCTTCCACCCAAGCAGGACAGCAGGTCTGGTCTGAGGAGAACCCCTGGGATGGGCTGAGCCCTGGTGAGGATGATGGCATTGGTAGATGCAAAGCACTTTGCTGGTGAATGACAGTGAACTGTGAAACACTTTGGGCTCGGGAAGGTATTTGTGTTTGTCAGCAGTTTTACTGAGTTAGTCTGTTGTTTAAGAACAGTTTTCCCCCATTTGCAAAGGGGGTAAGTCAGCCTGGAGGTGCAGCCAGCAGGAATTTAGCACAAACCCCCAAACTCAGCAGGTGCTAAAAAGCATTGATACCTCCTGCAAACAGGCTGTTTACTTGCAGACCCAAACCAGGTCATCACCAAGTTTTATATGATATGAGATGTTGTATGTCATGAGTAAGGAGGAGACTTTTTTTTTGGCTGAATATTTTCTGGCAGATTTACAGGGTGAATGAATTTGAAGAAGGTTATGATAAGCCACTAGTTTCTGTCTCTTATCAAGAAGTCCAGCAAAGAGGATGTGGGAGGAGGGAGGAGTGGGAACAGTTGCAGAAGCCAAATTTGTGCCTTGGATTAGTGTCTGGTGAAATATTAGAAAGTCAAAGAGAGATGCTTGGTGAAAAGCAAATTGATGCAAGTTTTGTAGAACAGATCATCTTTATGTAAATAGTGCAGCCATGTGCCAAACTCTGGCATCCTGATAAATAAGACAAAAGTTGTGTTTTTGCTGTGCCCCCTGAGGGAACAACCCTCTGCTTCCTGGGTGTTACTGGGGAGAATGAGAAGAAATGATGATGTAGGAAATGGAATAAGCCTTGAAAATGATAATTAAGTCAGTAAATGTTGGGAAAGGGGCTCTTGAGAGAGGTACAAGGCTTGGTGGTGTCCTTTTGTCATGTTGCTGATCTGTTTGTCATCAGCAATGCTTAATCACAATGCTCCAGGCCTTGTTAGTGCTCTAAAAGATTTGATTCAAATAAGTTGCTTTTGCAGTGTTTACTGTGCTTGAGATTCATGTGGACTCCATACACTGAAAAATCCTTCTTTTGTAACCTGTTTTGTTTCCCTGGAAATAAGATTGCATGAACCTGAGGGCTTAGAAATAATCAGAGGACAGCTGATTACTTAAAAATATTTAAGATTTTCTAATGACAAAGTTTGTTTAAAGAACATTATATAAAGATGTAAGAAATCATACAAAATGAGCAGTTCCCAGGAAACCAATCAGCCCAGGGCATTGATTCTGGTTAGAGAACTGAAGTGTGGAATTTGTTATTTGTTTCTCTTGAGCATTCCATTTTGTGCCACCCGACTTGGTGTGTGTGCTGATTATTTTTCCCTGGATAGCACACAGCCATAGCTTTTTGACATTTGTTGAGGGAGAATGTGAGGTGTTCAGAGGTTACATGGTTCAGCTGATGTTTCACCTTTGTGAGCAGAAAGCATGCAAGAGGCTCATTGGTAGCAGGATGTTTATCCTCAAATAATGAGGAATGGAACAGTTAAAATTAAGATTTTTTTAAAAGCCTATTGTAATTTTCAAGGTCCTAAGTGTCTGGAATGGAGTGCCAGAGCTGTACATGCTCTTCTTTAGTGACTTCTTTAAATGAGAGTGGTAGACATTTTCTGTATTTAAATAAAATAAGCTTTCCTGTTACAGTAGATTCAGGAGTTCTGTTTATCTATCCAGCTTGATGAAAGTCGGACAGAAGAAAATAAAAATGACATAAATTTAACAGTTTTAGTTTGGATAAGCTAAAAAGTTCTGAGTCACTTATGAGTACAAGCATTGAAAATCTAATGTCACCTGAGTGGACTTGAAAATGTTGCCTTGTCTTTTCAAATGATATTGACAAGAAGATCTTGTCTATTGACAAGAACATTTTAGATGTGCATGTTGTTAAGAACGAAACAGGAGTAATAGCTGATCTCTTTGACCTAACAAAAGTGCTCAGAATATTTAAATAGATGAACGTTATCAACTGTTTCCATTGTGCGACAGCCACAGCCTAATGAACAATCTATTTTTGACAATTGGGAATAGCATCCTTTTGTTTTTTAATTTAAATTAAACATTTCTGGCTTACACTTTGGAATGGTCCAATGTTGGCAAATGCCCAGAGGTTTGTAGATGTTTTGGCTGTTGAAATGGTGATGGAACAGTGATTAAATTTGAGGAAAAGATCTTAGTGACTAGAGAGGAAAGACAGGTTCTGTAAAGAAATGTGAGAAAAAGGACTAAAAGTCTTTTCTACCTGAATTCATCCTGCCCAATCCTTCCTTTCTTTCCTGGATTAGCATTTTGCTTAATATCTTCTATATTAAGATTTGGAAAAGAAATGGTTGCAAGAGGAAATGCCTTGAAGTGTATGGATGGTCCAGGTCAGAGCTGGTGCTGGGAATTCTGTCACCTCTGGATGTGGATGCTGCTCCTCACTTATCTGTGGTGCTCACACCAACAGACTCTGAGATCTAATTTAAAATTGCTGCTGGGCTTTTTTTATACTTTTTGTTCTCTGGTGTAGACTTCAAGTGTCCCATGTGTTTTGAAAATTCTATGGAACATAAGCTTCCTTCTGAACACACCTGATTTTCCTAAGTTGCTGTGCATGTAGGTCTTTTTTTTGTTTGAGTTTTTTACCTCTCAGAGTTAAAGTTGGATAGATGTTGGTCATTGCATTCTGAGAATGCTGTAATGTTGGCATTTGGCCATCAAGAAATGCTTTGTGAGTGTTTTTGTTGAGTCTTCATTCCAGGTCTTCTGAATAAACCAGTGCTAAAAGCTAAAATGCCAGCAAAACTTGGAAAGCAAACATGATCTAGCTGAGGTTAAATGACAGGCTGTTTCTTTCCCAGATTGTCTTAATTGCTTGTAGTTGATTTTCCTGTATCCTGTCTTTAAAAACTGCTGGTTTTGAGGATTGTTGCAACTCATGTCAGCAGGGATCATCAAATCTTGATGTTGTTCCAGGCTCTGTCTCTGATATGCTCAGAACAGACTTTATCTTCACTTGAGCATTGCCCAGAAGTTCTAGTTTTCATACTCTCTCATTTCCTAATGTTTTATGATGTGCTTTGGGTTATATGTGAGATGTGTCTGCATTCTGTTCCTCTACTCTATTGCAGTAGCTTTTTAAAGGAAAGCTGGTTTGTGGTATGATAGGCAAACTTTGCATATGATTATACTGGCTCTTCTGACTTCAGGAATGTGAGGATTCTGGGCAAAATCTGGATGATTTTTCTCTTTGGTTTGTGGTAAGTGAAACTAAAATTTAGAGTGCTTTAAAAAAAAACCCAAATTCTTAGAAACAATCATTTTCATTTTCCATGTGAATGAAAACAGATGGAAATAAGGAGATTTATAGGAAAAATCTTGAGTTATGTTGCTTTGACTTATTTATTAAAATGAAAAGTTGAATAAAAACTTTTCAGATGGGCGAAATCCAGCATTTTGATACCACAGAAAAACTAAGACAACAAAACCAACAAAAAACAACAAAAAATATCCCCCAACCAAACCCCCAAACCAACCCATTAATTTTTTTCTCCACTGAAAACATAAAGCCACCAGCATTGCACAACAGTGTTTAAAAAGTTGCATTTTGTCAGTGGGTTCTGGAATCTTGGATTTGGTTTTCTTGGGGCTGCTCTGTGGTGTGGCTCCTTCTGCCTTGGTTATTCTGATCTCTGCCTTTGGAAATGGCTCAGAGTTAATAGTTATTTTTCCTGTCACTATTGCCAGGCCTTATCAGTCCTGCTAGCTAGCTGCTTATCACTGAAATAAGCCAAAGTTTGCTCTGTCATCTACTAGCTGCCAAATATCATTCACAAGCAATTTTTTTTTTCCTGCTGCAAGATGGACATGAAACACCTGCTAATTTCCAAAACCCTTTGGAGGTTTTACTGGAGGCTACACACAGGCTCTTCCTTTGGTCACCACTCAAAATGTGTGAGAGTTTTTAAAAGCTGCTGATGATTTCTCAGTGACCTGCATCCACGCTTAGTGGCCAAACTTCTGGGACTGCAAAGGGAATCAATCTCATTTTCCAGGATTTCTGTGGATCCCTCTCTGAAGCTCATCCCTGTTATCATGTCATGTCCTACACCATGTTTAAAAATATTTTTTTTTTTTAAGCAAGGAAGATGCTAGGTTGGCATGCTCTTAAAAAAATATATAAAAGCATATTTTATTTATTTTATTTTAAAGTAGCATGGCAATTACCATGCCAGTTGCTGCTGATGGTTCAAAATCTCTCCTTCCAAGTTTCAGGGAGCCTTGTCTGTTTTAATGCTCCTGCTGAGGCTACAGTGGTTATCTGCTCTGATTCACTGGTACAACCAACATCTGTGAACCCTCTGAGGACGTTCTTGGCAGCTGCAGGACATAATTACCACATTTGAGGATATTTTTTTAGAGTATTTGGATCTGTGGCTGGCTTTTCGGATTGCTCCCCAGCTAACGAACCCGTTGCTGGTTTGACACAGTTGACAGCTGGTTGTGCTGGTGGCTACAGAAATGCCTCTGGGGCTGTCTGAGAATGAGTTAATGATGGGCTGGAGAAGTTCCTTGCATTTCCTATACATCATTCACCTGGAATTGGGCTCTGCACGAGGTTTTCCCATGATGACAAGGGACCTCACCAAACTGCCACATTTAGTGAATGGTGCAGCTTATTCTGCTGGGCCAAATTTGGGCTTATTTGCTGGGTTTGTTGGGGTTTTTTTTTGTTTGTTTAAAGCAGTGACAACAGGAGCAAAAGAATCTCTGCTCTGAAAATGCAGTGTTTTAATAAGGGGAAGGGCTGTCAAACATCCATTTTGGGCAGGACTCATACTTGTTAACTGTCTGAGCATCCCTTTTCTCTCTCAAGTTATTATGATCCACAAAGGAGCGTTTGTACTTCAGTGTGCTTTTGGTTTTCCTTGCTTCCTCCCTACAGGGCTTCTGGAGACCATGACTAATGATGGATTTGTGAAGCTTCTATGTAGATCCCGTGTCTGTAAATGCCTCACACATGGAAGTTTAATAGCTATTTATGTTGTGATACCTCATTTGTGGTCGGCTGTGCAAGGTGAAGAGCAAACATAATGTTGATATGTGGTGCTGATATTTTAAACAGTCACAGGAAAATAATTATTATATTTGGGGAGGACAGCACTAAAGGGATTTTTTTTTCCCCCTTAAAGCTTTCCCTTCTCTCTGGGATGGTTGAAATAGTTAAGTAATTTTAAAAACAAATTCCCATCCTCCCTGATTTAAGATCTATTCCTGCAGTATGTATTGAGTGGGGGAGATACTGTAGCATTTTTATGAGGAGATAAAATATTGGCTTAATGATAATTTGGCTAAGTTTCAAGATATCTGAGAAGACTTCCTGGAAATTAAAAACAACTCAAATGTAAGAGAAAATTAAGCTACTGACCCCAAGTACAAAAGGGGAAGAGCTCAGACATTCAGACATCCATTCTTCCCTGCTCCTTGATTTATTATTTTTTCTTTTCTTTTCTTTTAATATTTTTTTTTTAATCCCCTTTTGCTAATTATCTCCCCTTGACCCTGGCTGCTGTCATTACAAGGTGGAGGGATAGTTTGGTGTAGATGTGCTCTTACCATAGCTGCACTTTTTTAATTTTCCAGGGGTTTTGGGTTTTTTTGATGTTTTTGTTTTTGATGGTGTAACTTTTTCTGAAGGTTTCCAAACTAAGGAAATGTGTCTGAGACCAAACCCCCTTTCTGCCTGTAGTGTGAGGGCTGAGGAGATACTTTCTCTGAGAAAATTACATCCTTCTCTGTACTTCAACCATTTGCACCATTTTTCTTTCTACAGGAAAATGTGTAAATATCTGGAGGTGTGCAGGATGTCATAGGGACTATTTTGGTCTTCCTGTTGCTGCTGCCTCTGTATGGTTCATTTGAGCAGACTTTTCTATGTTATTCCCTCTTAGGGACCTGAGCTGATCCTCCTTGACATCCTTAGATGAAGACTTTATTTTTGGGATTGTATGAGTTTTTGCTCAGTTGGAAAATGCAGAATGAGACTCACTCTTGTAGTACAAGGAATAATTCCTTCTTATCTGTGGAGCTCCTGGTCTCACTGCTGGGAAAAGTGGAAGGTGTGGTAATTGGGGATGAGTTTCTTGGTTTGGTTTTTCAGGAGGGTGGAAAGAGATTTTGATATTTGAACATGCAGACACACCATTGGCACGTTTCATTTAATCACATCAGTCAGATAGTGATAACCTTTGATTCCTGCACTCCAGACATTCCATGAGAACTGGCTGTGCAGAGCCTGAACACCTGATTTTAATCCGTTGTATGATTTAGCCTTTTAGAAAATTGCTGCTTTTTAACACCTCAATCCTTTTCTCCTCCCCATAACTCTGGGGAAGGCTGAACTGGGCTGGAACATATGACACAGAAGCTTGGGAAAGCTGAGAAAGCAAGGGAAGGGGATATCAAGAAATAGGAATAAGAGTTGAAATGTATGTTTGGGAAAAGTTTCCAGCCTCTATGGCTACAGGACACTGTGGATGTCACCCCAATGTAACGATGCTGGAGTCTGCAGCTGTTGGGGATGTGCCCCACTGAACTGGTGTCAGCTCTGTTGCTCATCCAAGAGATTTGCTGTGGTATGGAGCACAGAGAGAGGGTTCATGGGCTGTGCTTGGAGCCTAGACTGGTTTTGTCTTGGAGAAGGCAGCTGATCCTGTGAAACGCTCTGGAAATGCTGGTCCCTGCAGGTCAGAGCCACGTCGTGCAGCACATCAGCCTGAGGTCATCTGTAAATCCCACAGATGTCAGAGGTTCCAGGGCTGATGGAGTCCATCCTTTTAGAGCAGCCATTCACAGCACTGCCCCTGGTCCCTGATAAAAGTCAGCACAGACTTTCAGGTTTCTTTCATTGATTCATTTTTTTATTTCCATGCTAACCTCTTAAAAGCAGAGGTTCAAGCCTTGCACTCTGACCTGTTGTTGCTTGCTGTTCCCATTCTTAGCCTCTTAGCTCATGTTCTGCCTGTCATCTGTGTGCTCCAGAACCTCTTTTGGAAACTGCTGTAAATTACCTCACAGTGCCTGTGGAGTTGGTTCCTTGTCAAACACCAAGTTGTGAAACTCTTTGTTTTTTTTTTTTATTTTAGGTGAAAAATTACAGAAACTTATTAGAGAGGCTCTAAGTCCTCTCCCTTCTTTATTTCTATGTCTTTGCACTGGATATTTTATTTTCTTTCATGGCCTGCCTTAAAATTGTTTTTAAAATTTGCTTTTAATTTAACTGTTTTTAATTGTTTTTAAAAAACAATTTCATGCCTGCTTTTAGGGTATGTTTGTCTGCTACTCTGGTTTGAAGGACAGAGGTCACTGAGATGGAGAGGATGTTGCCCACTGCTTTGGCAGCAAAAGGCTTCAGGACAGGATGCTCTGGATAGGCCAGCTGTGTCTGCTCCAAGACTTGAGCACTTTGGAGGGAGACAGGGATAGAATCATGTTCGTGGAAAACTATAGGAATAAATAGGCATTGGTCCAAGCCAGTAGAAATATAAAGTTAAGTTCAGAAAAACTATGCTAGAACTGGGTGAGAAAGGTAAGATTTTATGGAGCATCTCCCCTGATATCTGGGCGTTAATTTTGTGCCCACCAGCCTCTTGCAGAGATGCCAAGAACCAAGAACTGGTTGTGTCCAACACTCTGTTGTTGGCATCACCAAGATGTATGCAGGGGTTTTTGGAGTGTTTCCTCCAGTAAATGCCCCTTACTCTACTTGTATTCAGGGATAAACTGAGCTGATGGTTCAGCCGTCAAGAGAAGCCGCCTAGCCTGGATTTTGTGCCTGATTTCTTGCCACCAGTCCATCTCTAGGATCGTAAGGTCTCTAAAGTTTTGGGAACTTTTCCTCTCTTTCAGATGAGGATGCCAGCATGCCCAATCTCAGAAAGATAAATTAGTCTACATTCTATCTTTGTATTCTTATGTTTGCACTAAACTGAAAAAAGTGTTGAGCTGAGGAAGATGAGGAAATTCTAGAGGCACTAGTGATATTTCAAGGTATGGTTGGCTGTCTGTGTTCTTTATTTTTTTTTTTTTGTGTGTGTTTTTTTTTTTTTTTTTTTTTTTTTACTCAAGGAAATTGTTCAGAGAACTAACTTGCTGTTGGTGAATTGGCAAAGTCTGTGAAATTTTGGATAATCTCTAAAAATGCGTCAGCTACGTTAAAAAAACCTTGCTTGTGGGATTCAAGTAATTACAGGATATAAGTAATTAGTAATTAAGGAATTAAATAACACTGAGATTTCAAAAACTCTTTGGGGAGGCTGAATGATATTTCTTGGTGTATTTAGTTTATTACAGTCCTGTTTTGCAGAGTGTAGGTCAAATATTAGTTGTGCCTGTTTAGGCATGAACTTTGGATGGGAGACAGAGGGCTTGTCCTTGGTGTGCTGAATATGATGTTTCACATGATGTGCTTCCCCTTGCAGCCCTCAATCTTTTTAAGGCTCTTCTCTCATTTAGCAGCAAGTGTAAAGCATTCAAAAGTTCTTTTCCTGCCCTTCTATTGCAAAAGGATGATTTCTTTCAAAAGCAGAAAGGCTCAACTTCCTTTACCTGAGGAATCCAGCTGATGTGTCAGTGAACCTCAAATGCCTGGCAGCTACTGAAAATTTAGTTTCGTTTTGTTTAGGTTTATAGTTTATATTTTTTTAGTTTATAAAATTTAGTGTGCATTGTTGGCTCTGAGCTGTGGGTCTTCTGAGAGCTTCAGGCCATTCTTTCCCAAAAGGTGAACAGAACTTCCTCTCCCCTTGAAAAGGGGTGGCCATATACAGCTTTACACACCTGAGCATCACCAGCTGATATTATTTAATTAGAAGGGAAAAGAACATGGCTGGGTCTTTTTTATTTTAATTGAAGCGCTGTAGAAACTGAAGACAACTGTCAGGGATTCCATCAGAGGGCAACTGACAGTGGGGGAAAAAGCTAAGAAGAAAGGGGTAGGTTGTTTCTCACCAGACTCCCTATGAATTATATTCTTGGCAGGAATGTGCATTACACATACATGCAGCATAGTTTTGTATCCAGAAATTCGCACCAGGGACTTCAGATTTCAAAGACTTTGGACATTTATCTGCTGTAAACATAATTGTATCTAGAAGTAAATAAGACTCTGCAATTTATAGGCACTTTGATCTTGCACTATTTATGGACACAGGATTGCTTAGAATAATGCTGCCTTATTTTATACTGATGGTGTTGTATTTTCACCACTGTAGTAAGGGTTATTTCAGCTGTGAACCTTTATCAGAGCCTGTGAGTTTCTAGAGGGTTATAAACTGGCTCGTGTCGTCTCTGAAGAAACATGAACTCTCAAGCTTGGAAGAACATAGTTAAAAATTTAAGATCCATCAGTGTACCAAATATTTATGCTTGTGGGTAAATATAGAGGATTCTTTCCAAACAGGGGTGGGTGTGCTTGTATGAACGTTCTGAAGAGACAGTTAAAATTAACAGCAGTTTATTTGGTTCTGCTGTTTGTTATGTAAGGAGAGAGAGAGGGGGCACTCAGAACTGAACAGAAATACCTCCAAATTCAGAGAAAGTTGCTGTAAATAGACCCAAACCCCTTCCTTCTTCTGGGGACTGGTCCATACATGATGCTATTCTCTCTCACCAGGGCAAGGTGGATGCATTATTGCCCAGCTGGACTAATTTCTGGCGGGCTGTTAGACCACAGGAGGTCACCTGCAGGTGTAATATTTTAGTAAGAACGAGAATTTAAATTTCTAGCACAGAAATGGGCTGGTAACAGCGATGTTAACACAAGACAGAGTGTAGCTCCTTTCAAATTCTAATATGCTGGCTTTTAATCAGCAGTAGTTTGACGTCTGCTGCTGAATAACAGTGAAAGAAGAGAGCTGCAGAATCAGGGCCCAAGTTTCTCAGCTATTGTGTCTTGGGACAAAAGAGACACAGTCAGGTCACTTGAGAGTAAACAGTGGGGTTGGAGAGTGAGGTGAGATGGAGAAAATGTTTTGGACCCTCATCATCCCACAGAAAAACCTCAGCTGTTGAGTCAGCAGTAGAGATGTTTGTACCTAACTTGAGCCCTTTTATCCTTCCTGCCCTGCTGGCTCAGCTGCGTTTGGGTGTACCACAGAGGCTTGTCTCAAATGTGAGGTTTGTGCAAGTCTCTCAGATTTTTCTACTTGCTTTCTGTTATTGCTGCCGCTTATTCCCTTAAACAATAACCTTCCCATAAATGCATATATATATGTGTGTGTATATATGTATTTACACCAGCTCCTTATGTGCAAAGACAATGTTCTCACTCTGCTGTGCTGGTGTCTGGGCAGGTCAATTTGTAATTGTTTCTAAGTGCTTACTCCTGCAAAGGGGAATATTTTTTTTTTCTTCTGCTTGGTGACAATCAGAGATTCTTCTGAAGCATCATATAAAAATCAAATAAATTACTTCACATTTTAGCCTTACTGGAAGAATGTGCGTTGATCAGTGTAAATGAGAAGCCAACACATCCCCATCAGCAAGTAATAGCCTCTGGGAAGTAATTTTTTTGAGCTAAATAGGTGAACAAACCCTGTAAATGGTGATCAGTAAACAACAAAATTCTTCTGCACTTCAGTATCAACAAGGATACCATCAATTCTCCTGCTGTTCATTTTTACCATCTCTGTTATTCTGTGGTGTGCTGTCCTTGCCTGAGATGGTGGTAGCTCATTGTGGCAGATATTCTTGCTTTTCAGCAAAAGTAAATAGATTTTTGATTTAGAATAATTTACATTTAGCAATAGAAGGGAGTGTTTTATTTTCTCCTTCTCATTAGTTACAGTTTGTAAAGGCATTTGCATTTGAAGAAGAACTTTTTCCTCTCTCTTGACATCTTCCTGCCTGTTCAGGCACTCGAGTGCTTTCTCATTTGAAATAGCTTCCTTTAAAAAAAAAAAAAAAAAGGTCTTAAAGGCTAATAATCCCCCAAATTACAATTATCAGTATTTATCAAAGTAAAACATGGTGTCATGCTGCATTTGATACAAAAGCATCCAGCTGAATATTCTATTAGACAGGTCCTGTGAAGTTAAAAAGAGGACTGGGCTGAGTTATCTCACCATGGGAGGAAAAAGGCATGCACAATCAGATATTTAACACTCCTTTGCAATTATGGGAATTTTTATTCTCTCCCTGGTAGGGAACATAGCATTTTACTGCAGCGTTTCAAGTTTGCCTCCAATGGTATCTGATAGAAGTGCTTTTATCCCCTGAAGATACAGTACAAAATACAAATCATCATTGGTTTTATCTCAGCTGGAGCTGCCTATTTTCTAAATGAGTTTACTCTGTGCTACTGCCCATCAGGCACATTTTTCATCCTTCATCCCCACTCTTTTACTATAGCTGGGTTTAAGTCCTTTCTTCTGTCCTTTGTTCCTTCAGCTCAGCGAAGTAAACAGCAGGATTGATCTTACACTGCATTTTGGTATTGTTCCAACTGCTCATCAATAGACATGGGCTGGGAATGCACTGACTGGAAAAGAAGGGCAAGATTGAAATTCACTTTTTGTTCTTTGTGCCTTTTAGTGTGCAGCGGAATGTCCCTAATCTGAGAGCTGCTACACTGACTGCCTATCAACATGCAAATTAATCATCAAGTGACGAGCCCCATGTTCACTCCAAGTAAAAGTCTTTAAAGGTATCTATAAAAAAAAAAAAAAAAGAAAAAAAAAAAGGAAGGCAGGGGAAGTAAAACAGCCTTGTTTTGTTTATTTGTTTTTCTAATGCAGTTGCTGGTGACTGCATTATGAGTTTTGAATCCACTCCCTTGTTTAGTCACATGCCTAATGCTTTGGAAAGCATCTAGGTAGGGAGGGGGAATCTTTTGCTATCTTCATCAGCAAGACAACTTAAACTAAAGACTACCTGAGGTTAGCAGCAAAGCAAAGGAGGGATTCCAAACAAAAGCAATATCATGACTGCAAATTATTTGTGCCAGCTTTCCTGAGGAGAGGCAGTAGAAATAAACTCACAAATGCCAAATGCCATAGTTTCTCATTTTTTTCAGCACACAGTGTTTCCACTTGTAACTTTTCCCTGGGGTCTTGAAGGATTATAATTGAATTCGGGGCTGTAGCAAGAATATACAGTGCTACTGTGTTTTAATATCCATTGACTTTTATATGGCAGCTTGATAAAATGTTTGAATGCGGGGAAAAATGTGGGTTTTCTTTCTGGAAGACTAAACAGCTGGCAGAGAATAACTGAGGGCTGGAGGAGAGCTGGCTTTACATATATGAGAGGAGTTCTAGTGCTCTTATCTGGCTGTTGAAGAGCAGTATTTCAGACAAGGTTTCACTTTCCATCATTGCTGGACTGATCTGCCTATATAAAATACATTGCACAAGAAATGGCACCAACCTGTGTCCCTAACTGAAGCAGTTTAATTAATTATCACAACACTGAATATATTTCATCTTCCTGTTCTTCCTAGTTCGTTCTGCAGGACTTATTCTTCATCCTTGCCTGTGTGATTAGAGTCCCAACCACAGAGCTGTATGTATTCTGCAATCTCAATAGCTTTATTTATTTATCTGTCTTGCCCACTGTAAGTTCTGAATATCTGTCTGCATCTTAGACACAGAAAGGAGGAAGAAATAAGAAAGGATTGTATGCTGGTCTCACACTAGAGACCTACCCACATCCAAAGTTGCTCATAATTTTTGTGTTAGCTTACATTTCTTTCAGCCTTCTTGTTCTGCACCCAGGGGTAAAGTATCCTTTGCTATGTAGATGGGGTTGTAATTTTCATTCTTTCTTGGAGGCAAAAATGCTTCCTCCTTGTCTGTCTCTGGAGGAATATTTCAGAAAAGGAGAAAGGGAAAAAAAAAAAAAAAGAGAGAGAGTCAACTAGAATGTTTTATGCTGAGCTGGGTTTGAGCTGTGAAGTACAGGTAACAGTCCCAAACCTCCTGCAGTCTGGGGGGTGAACACTCTACTTTATGCCTGGACTTCTGGAGAGGAGAGGGGGCAGTGTAGTGTGAGATGGAGGTATCAGCAGAGAGGTCTAAGCTAGGGAGAGGAATTAAAATACCAGCCTGGACATGGGTGTGAAGGAAGCTCTGTGTGTGTGTGTCCCTACAATAACCTGTACACTGCTGGGGCTCTGCCTGCAGGCTCTGAGCTCACCTTTGGCTTCCCAGTGCTGTCTGGGCTTGCTGTGTCACCCTGCTGCATGGGAGGAGAGGTGGGGGCACAAGTGGATTTTCAGCTGGGCAGCAGGAAGAGAGTTTTCATCACTAACCTACCTTGGCACCTATTGGGACTGACTTCCAAGGCAGCTGAGAGCCCAGCAGCAGGGGCTGGGGGTGAGAAAATCTGAACACACCCAGCAGAGTCTCTCTGTGGTTTTGAGTCCAAAAGAATTAGTGCCTTTTAAAAATAGAAAAGAGATTTCTTCTTGCTCAGGAAAAGAACAAAGGCTCCTGAAGATTTCCATGGGAACAAATTCTAGTATTTTTAATTTGTAAAGCAGTGGCATGTTACGCCTTTGTTCAGTTTTAGGGATCTTTGGGGGTTATTTTTTTCTTTGTTGTTTGTCTTAAGTAGCATGTCTGTGAACTGCTGACATGCAGTAATGGAACCAAGACCTACATCTAGACTTGCTGGAGTCCAAAATTGCTGATAGCCACACTTGAGGTTTGAAATGGGCCTTGGTCAAGGCTCTGACCAGTGCTTCCCAGCCAGGATGTGCTGTCTGCTGAGAGAAAGTTTATTCAACAAGGTTGGCAGGACAACAGAGTGCTGACATGTCCATTAAAATTAGTGAGATGTCCTTCCCTCTGCTTCTGCTGCTGGCCTGGTGCTTGTGAGCTGTCTCTGTCAGGGGCAGCATGGTGATGGGTGAATCAGTGCTGCATATTAAGAAATATCAGAGAAACATCACAGAATCACTGGGCTGGAAGAGATCTCCAAGATCATCAAGTCCAACCCTAACCTCAACTAAACCATGGCAACAAGTGCCGTATCTAGTCTTTTCTTTAAAGAAGGATGTCACATAAAGCAAGAAATCTTATAAGGTCATTGCCTTTGCACTTTTTTGCTTTCCTTTAAGCATGCAATTTATGGTCTAGGAATGGTACACCCCAGTTTAGTGCTCCCACTGAAAATCTTCAAACTATGAGCCCCTTGCTCCCTCTCACTTTACTTCTCTCTGCAGTGGGATGGAAGGAGAATTGGAGGCACAAAAGGTAAAGCTCACACATTGAGATAAGAAGAATTTAGTGGAAAGAGCAATGAGATAAGAAAATAAGCAGCAGCAGTAATAATGGTTGAGAGTACAAGAAAGAAGTGAACCATTCCCAAGGAAACCCTCTGACAACAGACAACACCAAACTGCTCCCTCTCCATGGAGGAGACCCCTTCTCCCTGGAAGAGACTCCCTTTCCCCCAGCCCTGGAAATGATATGAGGTGGTATAGAATAACCTCTGGGTCCTGGCCATACCTGGCCTACCCTCTCTTGGTTACTGCAAAAATTAACCCTGTCCTGGTTCCAGCCAGGACAATATGTTGGGCTAGGAGAGTGGCAGGTTACTAAACTCATACCCAGATAGGAGTGGTGGGAGTAATGAGCAGTAATTTTTCTGTCTGCCACTCATTCCTAGGTGTTTAAGTGAAATGACAATGTTAGATGGCTTGTGATATCTGGCCTCAGTGCTCTGTCTCTAAGCCTGCCTGGATGTGCACCTTCTTAAACAACTGCAGGAATTTTTCACTGACTTGTGCAGGGTTCCTGTTTCTGTAACCTCTGAATTTTGAGCATGCCAGTGGCGTGGAGGTTCCTGGCCTCTCTCTGAGGTGCATTAACCCAGGAGTGCTCTCAGTCGTTACAGCTCAGCGTGTGGGTATTGATCACTGCTGCCTGTCCCTGAGCCAGGGGGGATGAAAGCAGGTTGAAGAGGACACTTTTGGCCTGTGGATGAGTGTAGGTGACATTCTGGCTCTGTGACATCGAGCTTGTCCTGTGAGAAGTGGTCTTCTGCTCTTTTGCATTGTTTTGGAGCGTGTTGCCATGCTGCTTTTATGCAGAAAACACTGATTCCAGGTATCCCTGCTGACATTCCCTTCTCTCCATGACTGATTGTGTGCTGGAGTACTGTCACCTACAGATCTGTGTGTATATATATGTGTACATGTACCTACACAGGTGAGTCTCATCCTGGCTTGTATAAGAGCTGGATTAGTGCATCCTTCTCTCTACTGGTCCTGGGATTTGTCAGAAAGGGAATCCCCCTCAGATCCTGACTTATTGAAGCTGGTCATGTGCAGAGTCAGTAAGTTTTGTTCTTCACCTTGATTGACTTCAGAGGTCAGTCAGCTGGGGCCTGGGATGTCACATGCTGTTCCTGTAGTTCATGAAAAACTTAATTTTGCAGTTAAAGCATTTCAGCGATAGTAGCAGAACTTTTTTTTTTTTTTTTCCAAGTTAAACAGGATACTTTTACAAGAGCAGGGCTTTTTAAAGCAATGTAGTGTTTTTTGGGGTTGACTTTTAGGAAGTTCCCACTGTTCAGGTTCAGTGTTTGTAGAGTTGTAGGTTAGCCTCTACAGTAATACAGGAGTCAGGTGCTGATGGAATCAGCAGGCTGCAGTTTCCCTGTGGCATTTGGCCCAGCTGGTCTTTAGGAGATATTTTGGAAGACCTTGCAGCAAGGGAGAATGGTAACTGTGCTTAGACAGCACAGGTAGGTAAGCCCAGTGTCTACACTTTAGGTGTAGGTGGAAGTTTTCCAGCAGAACAACGTGTTGGGCCAGCCAGTCTGCTGACATCAAAATGTTTCTGCAAAAATGGGACTTTTTATTACAACCTTCCAGAGCTGTGAGGTCTGGGAGTCCTCCTTGCTTTTCCTTCTTGGCCTTGTGTCAGTGCCAGGCTGCATTGGTGGAGTCCAGAATAGGAGCTGAACTATGCTGGGGGCTTGGATATTGGCCATACAGCCTCTGCTTTTAGCTGATGTTTTAAAAAATGGGAGGGTTTTCTTTTTGCATGTATGGATTTGGTTTTTGGGGGGGGGGGGGAGGGGTAGTGTCTGTTTTGTTTTTAAATAGTTCTTTTTTTCCAGATTATTAGAGGTGGAGAGGGAGAATCTTACAGCTCGACACAAAGCTGAAAGAAACTAGACAAATCCTCTAACTCCTTTCTTCCATATTGGTCTTGAAGGTCTGGTTATGTTTGACTTTTCATTGAAGTTATCCCTGGAGATGGCAAGAATTAAATGTTACCAGATCAGCCATGTAAAGGTCACTTTCTTCTACAGCCTGTCACCTTTCCTGGGCCTCCAAGGATCTCTCCTCTTGGTGCTGGAGCTTTCCAGTGTCACCAGAGATGGGGTCACCAGCCCCAGCTTGACCCACAGCCCCACAGGTGAGGCCCAAGGATTCAGCCACGCTGGTCTGCTCTGGTGAATTTTCAAACCAGACAAAAAAAAAATCTTTTGGCAAAACTCGTTTTCTTCTAAAAGTGTTCTCTCCATTACACTTTACCCCCTCATTTTTATAATGGAATGTGCACAACAGTGCCCATATTGACTTATGTTTTCAGTCAATATCAAGATTTATTGTCCCCTGAGTTAAATGAATCACAATATTGACCTCATTGTAAGCCAATACCAGCTTAATGTATTTTTTTAGAGTATTTTGTATTCATTTTTAGTAATAGGGCCCATACAGTAGTCTATAATATTCATTTGTATTCCTCTTCTTGCTCTTTCCCTTTTTTTTTTTTATATTTCCTTGTCTGTGTCTGTTGATGGCTATTGCAGCAGTAGACACTGGATTCATTTAATGAATGAGAAATAAAGATGTCCAGTTGCTGGTGTATCTCCATTATAGAGAAGGAATGAGTCATTTCCACAATCAGCTTGCCTTTAGCTTGGGCCAGGAAAAACAAGGTGCAGTGCCTCTAGCAGGCACTGATATACAAACAATAGCCAAGTGTTACTTGTATCTTACCACTTCTTTCTTTCCTTCTTTTTCTTTTGTTTTCTCTATTTTTTTAATTTCTTTTTTTCCTTTCCTTTTCTTTTTTGTATTTAAATTTTCCACGGGAGGGGGAAAAAAACCCCAGTATTTCTTTAATATTGAATTCCATTTATCTCCATAAATTGGTTATGGTATACGATCTAAAGGACTCAGCTGTTTTTAAAATAGGTTTATTCTTTTTCCTTTAAGATTATTTCAGATTATTTCCACACAGTATAGGCGAGTTATAAGAAGACTCATTTTGCAGACTTCAGTGAGAGCTGCACATTTGCAGTGCATCGTTTCAGCTGTGGAATGTTGAACAAAGAAATTAAATTTATATGTATCACCTAAATTATTTCAGATTCATGGTTCAGCAAAGAGTTGAGATCCTAATCAAATATGTAGTTTGCATGGGCACTACACCTTTTCTCAATAATAATATGGCAGTTCTATTTACAATGCTTGACTAGATTTTGTAATAATGCTTTTACTGAAATTTACCTTTTGTTTTTCTGCTGCAGTCTTGGCTGCCCATTAGACATGTGCACTCTCAGAGCAAAGATAATGATTGCAAGTAACTTTTCTTGAGAGGAGGGATGAGAGAGAGAGAGAGAGTGAAATCAGGGCTCCTGTCAAATATTCCTACCTCTCAGACTTGTCCAGTGACTAGTAAAATACATGCTGATATATGGGCAAGTAGATCTGTGTTTTGTGTTAAAAGGAATGGTTTGAATATCAAGGTTTTGAGAAATTGTCTGAAAAGCTGCTTCACTAGAATTGCCCCAGCTATCCCTTCATCAACATCCACTGCCTCTACTGCAGCATGAAGGAGAAAAACACCCGTAGAGGATGGAGAGGAGCAGAAAGGGGTGGCAGAAGAGGAATAATACATTCTTGGGGCTGAGCCCAGGGTGGGAAAAGGTGAAGGAGTATTCTCCTTTCATGTGCTGATGCTGGCCAAGAAAGGAGGAAACCCTGAAGTACCTTTTTTTTTTTTTTTTTTTTTTAATCTCTGGTCTGTGCAGCAGTACATCAATGAACATTAGGGTTTTCTACAAGGCAGTGCCCTGTAAATCAAAACTGTAGAGGCAATTAATAAGTAATCTTTCCCCATTTTGCTTTTGCAGTGGACTGTAGCTTCCCCACTTGTCCCTGAGCAGAGCTTCATGCCCTGATGGTGATGGTTGTATTTTTTTTTTAAGATCTGAGAGTTTGTTTGTTATTTGGAACATGCTCTCTGTGTGCATCCAAAGATCTGGGAAAAAAAAAAAAAAAACCAAAAGGACAATTTTGTTTCCTAATACAGGAGTTTCTTGCTTCTCCAGTCCTTGTTAGGAGGATGTGGGAAACTCAGAGGGGAAAAGAGTCTCCCCCAAAGCAGGTTTTACATTCCTCTCAGACTTTTTTCACTTTAACTTTCTCTTTTTTTTTTTTTTTTTTTCTGCTTGTCTAAAATTCTTGTTCTGACACTGTGGGTACCATAATGTCCCTGTTTCTGGGGAATTTTGATGCTGAAAATGGGTGGCAAAGGGAGCACATGAGAAATTGTTATTTGTAGGGCTAACTTCCTGCTGGAAATATCTTGCCATTCCAGTGTCTTTTTCTGTTGGAAGAGCTCCAGCTCCCTGGGCAGCTACTCTTTCTTTGGCATGCATTCTTATCTGGAAAAAGTAATCCAGAGAACAGCCAAAGAACGATGTTTTGCCCTCTTAAATCCTTCCTCTCCTCTGGAAATGCAGCTTCCTTTCTCCTTGGTTGAATGAGTGAAGACTGAGGAAGTAGATACAAATAAGATATGAAATTCCTCTGTTTGTTCCTAACGTTTTAATTTTTTCAGTACGGAAACCACAGACTCCAAGTGACCAGAAATAAGAAAAGGGAACAGAAGAATTTCATAGGAAGGGAAAAAGGAATTGTTTGGAGATGACTGCTCCACCTTATGTGTTAGGGGTGAGATGCCAGCTGTGACAACCTTTTTGGCAGTACTTCCCGATTTCAGAGGTAGAAAGGAATTCTTCCTCTCCCTCACAGCTTGAAAACTGCAAGGTGAAAATATAAATACAAAGTTATAATTAGATTCTAAAAATTCCTTCTGAGTCCTGACATTCCTGAAGCTGCCTGAGCAGTGAAGGGTTTCTGTGAAGGAAAGAGAAATCCAAAAAGAGTAAGAAACTCAAATACTCCAGCAGACAGTGAGCTGTGATGATGCTGACAGAGATGCTGTGAAGGAGCACATGAGAGAGAGCATAGAGAATTTGGATTGTGTATCTTACAGCAAATAGAGCAGATCTGTTAGCCATACATTAATTGGTACAGGAAGGCAATTAGGAGCAAAAAAAGGCAAAATGCTGGGGTCATAAATGCAGTTTTCTGTCCAGAGGTATGTCTTTGAAAAATCCCTGGCTTGTTCAAACTTTGATGTCATTGATCAGATGTTAGCACTGGGTAATTAAATGATAAAATAGAAAGAGAAAGTCCAATAAAAGCCTTTTTTTTTCCTTAATGATGATGAACTTAACATTTTCAGGCAGAAGAATTAAATTTGATGTCTGGTCAATAACATATTTGCTTATTAATAGAGTGAATGATCTAAAATTCAACAAATTACCGTGCAGATATTTATTAGTAGGCATAATAATGCCTTTAGTTCTAATACAGTGCTTAATTTATTTTAAAAAGTAACTTCCTCATACTTTGTGATGCTTCCTGGTAGATGTTGCTCTACTGAGAGAAGGAATGGCTAAAGGAGTAAAGTGGTTACAGCCCCATCCTTTTTATACATTGCCTGCTTGGTCTGGCACAAAATACCTTTTAAATTTTTTTTTTTTTTTTTTTTTTTTTGGTACTATGCCACCATCCATATACTGGGGGGAAAAAAACCCTGAGTTATAATCTTAAGAAGGGATTTGTAGAGAGGAAACTAATAGGAGGCAAAACCCACCCAAACCCATCAGTCCTTCTAGGTGTGGGATTCCTCAGAATTAATCCACTGTGGCTTTGGAGATTGCTGAAGTGAAGTGAGTCCAAAAAAAGTCAAATACCAATCTCTCATGGAGTGAGTTAAGCTTTGGGGAGCGGGTTAGTCTCAGCTGATGGCAAGCTGAGAGGGGAGAGGGCCCAAGGTGCTGGGCAGTGGTGCAAGGGCATACTAAGCTTTGGTAATTTTTGAGATCCTTGAGGAGTGCTGGCTCGTTCTTGTTTCAGCAGAGTTGGAGATGTGCTGGAAACAAATGGTCAGGAAATGCTCGGGAGCATCCTGTGCAGTGCAAGGCAGCAGAAGTAACACAGAGGAGTTAAGTGGTGGAAAGCTTTTTCAGGAGAGATGCCAGCCTGAACAGACCTGAGACACAAGACTGTGAGTCTGTTAAAGGAGACAATGCCACGGGAGCTAGGTCATACAAAAAAAAAAAAAAAAAAAAAAAAGAAAAAGAAAAAAAAAACCACAGTTCTCTCTTTTGCCCCTCGGTGTCTCTGCTGTGATGTTTAGAAGCCCTGGGATGGGCTTTCCCCTCCTGCAGAATGTGCCCAACCCTTTCAGCAGGCACCGTGGAAGGAGTTAAGGATGCGAGCTCAGCCTCAAGCTCGGTTTCCTGGCTCGTGTTGGTTGTTGCCAAAATCTTAATGTTGTTTTAATGCATTTTTGTGTTCATGAATCCATTTTCCAGAGCTGCTGATTGCACACACTAACCCTTTTTATGTGACTAAAAGCCAGCTGTAGTATCCTTGAAGAATCAAATGCTCTCATAGCTCTGGAAATTGCTCTGGGTGTGCATGCGTGTTTATTTGTGCGTCAGCTCTTTTAATCTTTCCACTGAAAACCTAATATACTGGAACTGGGACGTTTTCAAAAAAAGAGAACACTTCAAAACAATTCTAAATATAAATTAAATTCACTTCCAAATGGCTTGTTAAAAAATGCAGATGGTTTATATTTATTATATCATTTTTTTGTTTTATCACCTTGCAAAATTTTACGGCATAGAATCTTATTTAACGCCGAGGCATTTTAAGCAGCAATATTAGACAGCTGTATGTGCGTCATACTAAGAGATTTTTACAGGATATTAAAGTTGGTTCTGATGTAACCTGGTGTTTTGAGCAGCATAGATTAGGCATTTTCCAATTTTGTAATTTTTTTTTTTAAAGTAGGTGCTGCCTTTTTTTTTTTTTTTTTTTTTTTTGGCCCCTCCCAAAATAACCTTTTAGTCCTTGATTCCAATTGTTCTCAAGGTGTAAGGAACTTCGGGCCAGACTGATTGAGAAACTGCTCTCTGAGCTTATATGAATAACAAAGAGTGGCCTAGATATTATCTCAGCTGAAATTAGGGGTAATTATGCTCTATGGCAAATTATATACATAGTTAAAATAAATAACAAAGCACAGTGTTCATATCCTGGTGATTAACTTTTCCCCCCCCCCAAGTTCTGTTTGCCTTTACAATTTTTCCATTGCAATCAACGTGAGAATATTGCTGGGTAGCAGCAGCACCTGAATAAGTGCCAGCCCCATTTGTTGTTTTTTTTCCCCTCCTCAGCCTCCAACAGGCACAAGCAGGTTTAATGTTAACTCGACTCAACTCCAGCTCCTCTGCTGGTTCTCACACCCTCCAGGTCAGAGCTAAATCCCCTATTAATTAAACAGAAATTATATCCGAGATAAATCACTTGGCGCAAGGAACCCACGGTGGAATTTTTTGAAAGATGTTTGCAATAATTAAACATTCTGTGACTGGTGACATTTTAAATAACTCTTAAAATACCAACCTGTGTTGATATTTAAAATAGGCTCTTCAGTGGAAAGGCAGTGATCCCATTGAGCAAATAAGATAAACCACGTCATCATGTAAGAAGGGGAAAAAAACAATCATTGAACAGCAGCAAAAAAAAAAAAATCCTGAATGTTTTCATATGGCAAGAATCTTAAAAGTGTTTGGAAGATACAGGTTAGGGGTGGTTCTGTCGATGCTTGTGAAGGAAGAGCTGATAAACCTTCCGTCTCTGGTTGCTGAAGTGTGAGAGGTGGGTTTCCTGGCTCATGGGCACCTGTATAGGAACAGAAGGGGCTCAGGGAAGGATTCTGGCTGGTCTTTTAGGGTTTTGCTGTCTGCTTGTCACCTCCTGCACTGCACCTTTCCTCCTGACCTGGCAATTTCAGGGGCATTTTGTGCAACCAAGTGGAAGCCCGAGTATTTCATCAGTGTCCCCAGGCAATGTGCCACTTGGGCTGATGGGAGCTCACAGCAGTGTTGCTGCACACTTGCACAGGCTTGCCTCACCCTGTGCCCACTGGCTTTGGAAAACATACAAACAAAATAACACCTCCCCCACCACCAAAACCCAAATCCCACAATGGTTCCCTTCTCCCAGAGCATGTGGGGAGAACAAATAGAGAGTCTTGCCTGGCTGCAGGAGGAGAGGGGGTGTGGGAGAGCTGGTGTAGGAGGAGAAGGCTCTCTGCACCTTGTTGGTGGTTGACTGGTCTTTGTGGCCAGTTGGAACAGCTCTGTGCAGGCTGGAGAGAGGGAGAGATTTGGCTGCCTTGCAGGGTTGGGCATCAGTGAATTGGTTTTTGCACTTCTCTCTTTGCTCATGGCCTGAGTGACTGTGGCCATGCCTTCTACCCTGAGGAGGCAGGGAGTTTATCCAGAGCTGGGCAGATCTAGAGACTCCTCCAGGCCAGTCCTTCCCCTGTCCTGGTCTCTGTGAGCTCCTGCAGCCTTAGAGCAAGCAGGGGTGCCTTGAGGTTAAGGTTGTAAAAAACAGGATGAGAATGGTCTTCCTGTGAGAAGTGCAGGCATCTCACATGGGTCTACTGCTATACTTTGATTAAAGGTGCAGTGGGTTATGTGGAAGTGGATTGTATCTGTAGAGTGACTGAAAACTGTCACATAGTGTAGCTTTACTCTGAGTTCTTCAAGATGTCTCATGTCTGGCCCCTTTTCCAATCAAGCTGTCACTGCTGCATGTTCTCTTAGTTGCCTATTGCTCTCCATCTAAGTGGATCATTGCCCTTCTTCACCTGTAGTCTCCACCTAGAAAAGGACCCTGTGTGCAGCCTAACCTACTTTCTCAAAGAAAAGTCAGGAAATCCTGTTTGTCTTGGTTTAGTCTCTTTTTTTTCTTTTTTTTTTTTTTTTCTTTTTTTTTTTAAACTGCATTTTACGTTCCACCTGGATTTTATAGCAGGCAATTTCAGCGAGAGGCACAGGAACCAAGAGACTTGACGTGTCTTTACTTGAGGAAAAACTGTCTTTCCTACTGCTGCAGCAGTCTGGCTCCATGTCTGGAGCTTCCTTGTGTTTTGCTGGAGCTTCTCCCCTGCCTGCTCACAGGGAATGCAGCCGAGGAAGGTGCATGGCCAAGGAGCCTGGCAGTGTGGTGCTCATCTGGAACAGCTGGATGGATGGCAGCTCGGAGCAATGGCTTGTACCTGCACCTTGGATTTACGAGCATTTGGGAAAACACAGCTATTCGACTACCCAAACCATGCCTTTGCCAGGCTAATCCTGTTTGCTCCTTGAAGGATTAGTTTCTAAGATTGGGACAAATCTTTCTGGGGGAAGAAGAGGAGGAGTAAGCAAACATAACTTGTCACTTGGAGCAAGAATTAAGAAGATGAAACGTGAAGAAACGCTGACTTAGACCGATCTAATCGCCAAACTGTAGTTCAGGGATGTGAGCTTTGAAGCCGAGGCTTGGACTACAGGAAACACCTGGACAGGTAAAATACAATAGTTCCTCTCTGTGCTGATCAATGCATGTCCTCCTCCTGGTTTTAAGGCCTGAAGGTCTGACAGTCGATGTCTTGTGCCTGTGGCCTCACTGCTCCCAGCCTCTGATGCTCTGGGAGGGTTTTCAGGGTCCACCTCTGCCTCTCGTGCTGAAAGCCAGGGTATGCTCCTCCTGCCAGGGTAGGTGGGCTGGGGACAGTCACTCCCTTGCCCCTACCAAACCAGCTTCTTCCTATTCAATAATTGCTACCGGCAGATACAAACTACTGCTCGTCCCTGTTACTCCACGCTTTAACGTGGGGGTTGAGAGCTGCACCCCGAGTGACTGCGCGGTGCTTTATTACTCCGCGTTATTTAATTATTCGGCGAGCACCGGTTAGGCTTGCAATGTGAACAGGGCGGGCTGCGCTGACGGCGGAGAGCCGCAGGGCATGGGAGCGGCGACCCCGGGGCTCGAACCGGTGGCTCCCGGGGCTCGAACCGGTGGCTCCCGGGGCTCGAACCGGTGGCTCCCGGGGCTCGAACCGGTGGCTCCCGGGGCTCGAACCGGTGGGTCCCGGTCTCGAACCCGCGGCCCCGGCTGCGGGCGCTGCGGCGGGCGGCCGGCAGAGGGCGCCGGGCCCCCAGGCACGGGGGGAGCGCAGCGGGGCCGCCCCCGGGGACACCGCCCGCTTCTCTCCCCTCCTCTGGGGGCTGTGCGGAGAATAAAACAAATTTTTAAAAGAAATGAAAAAATTAAGGGGGAAGGAAAAAGCAAAAGAAAAAAGAATCCCAGTTTTAGCCAGACCAAACTTTTATCCCCAGTGGAAGCGTCGCCCCATCCCGCCGGGAGTACTGCAGCCATTTGCGGGGCTGCACAAACCCACCCCAGCCACGAGCCCACTCAGAGAGTGCTCCCCGTCCTCCCATGTGTTCCTTGGAGCAGGTTTCTGGCACGCTGGGACGCTTTAAACTGGAGCGGATTCATGTACAAATCAATTCAGAACTGGGAAACCATCACTTCCCTTATGTATACATCTCTCCTGCGTTACCAGTTTTCCAGCTGGGAAGGCTGGCAGGCAGACGGCTTGCGAGGTGGCTGCCAATGCTGATTCATGACCCAGCCCACAAAGGATATTAATATGGTACCATAAGAACGTTTTCCCCTCAAAGACAATGAATGTGTAATTTCTGTGATGCAAGTGGAGGTCAGTCTGATGCTGCTCTCTTGCCAGTAAGTTATACAATAAGTTTATAAGTGTACTTGTTGGACAGAGCCAAAACCTCAGAATGGCTTTCAGAGCCAGTTTTTACCCCATTTGGTTTACTGTGAGCCCCTGGTTTTTGGCCAGCTATAGTCATACTATAAATTAATTTTATTCTGCAATTTTAGAAGGCAGTGTAAGGTTTAAAAATATTTTTTCCAGTTGTCACGTTTCTAAATATGCTGTCTTTTATTTTTGCCATATTCAGTGCCAAAAAGCACAGCTTAGGAATGTAGTAGGAACATAGGAATTGCCACAACAGTCCATCTTGTTGGTCTCCTGTCTCTGTCGGCTGCTGGTGCCAGATGCAAATTCTTGAAGCAGCTACGTAAAAGAAGTTCTCCTAACATAAAAAATACTGAGGTGTGGTGGGAGGGTAAGAAAATAAGAGCTGCAGGAGAGACTGGGCAGAAAGGCTTTTTCTTTATTTTGTTTATTTATTCATTCCATCTACTTACAGATTTGTTTTACAGAACTCCAAGCTGATTTTCATTTTTCCTCCTTTTGCTTACTAGCCCTCAACTGTGCCACATATGAGAGGTAGCCAAAACAGAGCAGGGAGCTTCTTGCTTTCTGTTTTAGGAGAAGGAGCTCGCTTTCTCTGATGGGAGGGGATGTAAAAGGCTTCAAAAGACGCCAATGATTTGTCAAAGATCATGGGAAGATGCAGAAAATCATGTAGCGGAGGCAACAGCGAGGATGCCTTGTGCAGCTCAGTGCTGGGAAGCAGGATTTGCTGAATAAATTTACAGCAAGTTCATCTAGCCTGTCTAATGGCTAGTTGTTGTTTGAAGTGCTTGCATGAAAGCACAGCACCGTGTGAGTGCTAGAAAATTCAATGGTACAAGGGAGTTATTTAGCTTATGCCCTTGAGATTAATCACAGGCTGGGTAACTTAACTCCAAGAGCAATCTCTTCTGCTCTAACGTGCCTTACTCAGATAGCAGCTGAGCAGCCAAGGGCTGGGCATTTTGCAAAAATCATAATTATTTTTGATCTGGAGTAGAATCCTTCATTTCCGAAGTGCAGCTCTGCAGCCAGCAGAGCAGGAGGACCTCAGTTAATCCCCTGGAAAACTTGTGTTCCTTATCCCCCTCGGGAGCCTGTCGGGCTTCAAGCAGTGACAAGGCACAGGAGGGAGAAAGCTGGAGCAGGTACAAATCTCGGGGACACTCCTGAGGGGTGAGAATGTTCCCCTGGCTGTCTGTGGTATCATTTTCCGTGCTGGAAATGAGAGTGAAATATCCTCCAGGCACTGGGTGTCGAGGATTGTGATCTGATCTTTTAGTGGGTTCATTAGCTGGACTCTCACTCACGGCGTTTCCTGATGCTCTCGTGTGCAGGAAGCTTTCTGGAGACTTCAGATGAGCATCCAGTGAGAGAGAATACAGAAAATTCAGTGGATTGGGAGAGGTTTGTGTATAAAAGTTACTAAGCCTACGATGGATCATATAAAGAATTTTAGGGATCGACATATTCCTTGCTCGAGAATCTTTCCAGCCTCACTGATAAGTGAAGGACATCATTAATTTAAATGAATTTTTGTGCTTATGTCTGAAGCTTATCCTCGTTCGCTGGCAAAGAAAAATAAATGCTTTTTTCTTCTCTTTATTGCAACCCTGTGTGGCATGGTCCACGGACATACAAGGAGGGATTTTTTTTCTGTACACACGTCCCCCCAAAATGTCGCCCTAAATGATCAAGAGGAGGAAAAAAAAATAAAAAAAAAGGACATTCCACACACATAAAATATGTAATTAAAATGATGAATTATTGTAAGATAGAATATTAGCCTTTTGACATTTTAATCTGAGCAGGAGAGAGTGAGAGAGTGCATTTGGAGCCGCTCAATTAAATTTAGAATTTTTTCCCCTCCATTGTTATGAATAAATAGAAAGATTCTGTAGCAGTCTGCGGAATTATTAATTGCAAGTACTGTAGAAGGTGCATGCACCGTATCATGAAATGGAGTATCATTGTTAGTGACTATATTTCTTGGTAATTAAGGCCCAGACTAATGATGCAAGTTTTCTTCAGCATGATTTTCATCTGATTATGAGGCTGCTTCATTAAGAGCACTCAGACTAACGAGCTGTAGCTGTAATAAAGTAATTTTCTGTCTTGTGCTCTGATTGATAAAGAGTTTCTATAGCTAAAAGGAATTGAAAATATAATTATAATTAGAAATGGTTGAATAAAGTTATTACAGGATTGCTGAAGGGTAGTGCAATTGACACCATAATGTTTTTTGGAAGTGTGCATCTCAAAATTAGACTTTATAAAAGGAAGGGGGAAAAAAAACAACCCCCCAAACCCTCTGTGCTAATAAATGGGCAGAGTGTTGCTGCTTCCATAAAATGAACTGTTAGATTAAAGTAAAATGAGGTTTTCCCACATTGTTCAGAACAAGAAAAACATATGCAGGAAGAATGCTGTTGCCTTTCTTCCCAGCATTCCTCTTAAGTGAAGTAAAGCTTATGAAAGTGCTTTTTACTCCATTTATAAAAATTTTCGTGCTGCCATATGTTGCAAAAAAGATCCTTTTGATTAAGCTGATGTGTTTTGAAGCATACAGTATAATTTTGGTGTTTCCCTTTAAAAAATGTGCAAAGAGTTATGTGAGTCTTTTCTGTGTATTAGCATACAGTAACTAGTGGTTTTTTTGATAAATGTTTTTGAACAGCGAGGTTTTCCTTTCTTTCTGTCTTCTTTTTTTTTAAATCTCCTTGCATTGGCCAATATCAAAATATAACTGGGTCAAATACGAGGTCTTTTTTTTTTCTCCAGGGGAAGCAAATCAACTTTTTATCCCAGAAACCTTATTCCTTTTTATGATGTTCATATTATAAACAGCACAAACTCCGTTAGAGCAATCCTTTGTGCGTATGTCATAGGATATATAGGCTGTATTGATAGAAAAAAACGATAATAAGGGTTTTATTTAGAATTAGCTGATGCACTTTAGTACTCAGAAGTTGTTTGACTTATTTAATTTGGAGGCTTTCTGTATTGCTGTATCTCCCTCTTCGGAAGTCATGCATATATTTTAAGGCTACAGTTATGCACATTTGGTTATGTAAATCTGTCCCATGCAGACTCCAAGGAACTTTATTGTATTGGATTGAAACAAACAGTAGATCATCTAGATGTATATTTATGCTAATTAACTTAAAGCCAGCATTTTGCATTGATTGCTCGGTCATAATGCTTTTTGGAAGATTTTTAGAATTTTTGAAAATCATTCTTAACGCATTATACGGTGATAAAAGTGTGTTATTGGAATACCATTAGCAGGAATAAAAAAAGAGCAGAATTTTATTGGTTGTTCATTGAAAATGTTAGCTGTGATTAGTTACATAATCCTACATTAACCTGTAAATTAAAATTCCTTGGTGCAATTTGATGGCTGATTTAATTTTGTCTTTCTTTGTTTGCCGCAGGCTAATTCCATTATGAATTCTTTATACAGCCTTTTCCCTCAATGATTAGCAGCTTCTACTCAAGTTCTGATTACTATTGTACACTTAGCACTACATAAAGCTGGGGATTAATATTCCCCTGAAGAATTGTTGCTATGGATCTGCTCTATTCCTTCTAAGAGATGTTTCTGCAGCTTCAATTGTCCATAAATTATGATCTCTAGTGAATTATCAGTGGGAGTGAACTAAGCTTAACAAGCTGAAGAGAGCACTCTAGTTCTGAAAGAAAAAGGGAGAGAGAGAGATAAAAAGATTCTCAATTATTAATTGCAAGGTTTCCATAATACAGAAGTGGTGATATTTTCCCTATCTTCATTCCTGTGAGCGTGTAAGAAATCAGGGTGAGTCAGAAATACTGAAGTCCTAACCCCCTCCAGCACTTAGAGATAAAACCTTCAGGAGGATCTTAATTATGTGGAGGCAGAGGTGGAAAACCCAGCCCCGTCATCCTGGGGTTTAAGTTTGTATTTTGGCTCTTCTCATTTCTGTTTCACCATCTCTGTCCTCCTGGTGTAGTTTCCAGCCTGTCGATAGCACTATTAGTAGCCTGGCTCAACTGCCTTTTAAAATATAGTTGGGATTAATAGGGGATTTAATTGCAGATGTCTGAGGAGCTTTCATATTTGGAGAGGTTTTATTAAGAGACAGCTATTCCAGTTCAAGTTTGTGAGCACTTTGCTATGCTCCCATCTGTTCCCCTTCGTTAGGGCTTTAAAGTCATATTTCTCCTACTGATTCATGGCTGTTTCCCTTCTCCTCCCTTGAAAAACCTGCCTTGAAGGCTGTGCTGCAGCGTTATTCTTTCTTGCTGGGTATGTTCGATTTTCCTGGTTGAGATGATCACATCCTTCTGCCTTTTCAGCCCCAGCCAAGCCCCCTCTTGCTCAGACTCCAGGCTGCAGATTGTTGGGGTTAAAGACTCATTTTTAGGGAAATCCTTAGGGAGGGGCACAAAGGTGGCTCTGAGCCGTTGTGACCTGGCATCCCGGCCCAGCAGAAGCAGAGCTGCCTTGCCTTTACTCAGGCCACTAGATCACAACCTCCTTGGCTATTCCATGCCAAATCTCTAGTTCAGTTAGACTGATGGTGTGTTTTAGGTTGTCTCGAGACCTTCAGTCATTTTTAATTTTTTTTTTTTTTAATTTTTTATGCTAAAAGCACCATTGGATTGTGTCTGCTAAGCTACCTTGTGCATTGTGGTACACTATCTGTAGTGGTAAATCATATTTAGTTACACGAAGTGTTAGAGAGCCTCTGTAATTCTAGAAATTACTATACTTTCTTGAGGCCTTTCTGATAACCTCCCCTAGTCCAACAGAGTAAATTAGGTGTTGGAGCTGACAGTGCTTCACACCTATTCTAAGAGGAAAAAAAGCCCCAACTTTTAACATATGACTAATAGAAGGTGTTTTTTCATCTCCCTTTTCAAAGCTCCATTTGATAATATTCAGCAAAATCTGTATCTGTTTTAAATTAAAAACAGCAGCTGGGTCCTACTGGTGTTTTGTGCTTGGACACAATGACAGAAAGAACAAAGGTGACTTAGTTAGGTGGCTGGATCTGAATGCTCTGGTCTGCTTAGTCCACTTTGTGCTGCCTGCTGAAACTGCTGGAGATGCCCATCAAACAATTAATTCATTGTGGAATCACTCTTGTTTCAGCCTGTAGCACAACCAACAGGGTATGGTTTAAATAGAGGAATTTTGACTATCCCCAAGTGCTAGAGTTGGGGGCTAGGAAAATTGAGGAGCAGTTAGAATGATCCCTGCAGAAGGGTAAAATTCTCAATTTTTTAAAATTTTTGTTTCTTTCTCATCTGTGTGTTCTCTGCAGTACTCAAAAAACTCAGTGTAATGGACAAGTTGACCTTATAATTTCCATTCTGTCATGTTGAAACTAACAGACTGTTCATGAAGAAGCTGTTCTTTTTTCTTCCCAAACTGCTCTCTTGTCTTCATAGCCTCCTTTTTCAGTGTCATCCTCAATTTAGTAGAGAGCTGTTGCAATTTTACTCCTTTTGCTAGGATTTTGACCTGCCTACTGTTATTTGGGCGTTTCAGAGCTCTGTTGTGAAAAATAGCATTTCACATATTTGCCTCCTGTGTCAGGATTTTAAATCATGATTTTAAATTTGCTCTCTCTCTGTTAGATAACTATTTCCCACCCTGAAGATCACTGCCTGCCTACTCTGAGTGTCTCCTCCTGTGGTCAGGAGCTGGTTTTCCTTCTTTGCTCCTTCCCTGTTCTGTTGGACTCTTTTCCAGGTGGGGCAATCAGAACTAACTGCAGTCCTCCAGATATGGATGTGCTGGGAGTTTGTCATAAGCACATTTTCTTGAATTTATTGGCATTTTATTGTCCAGTCACTTAAGAGCTGAACAAGTCCTCCTGGGCTTTGGGTGGGGTAGTCATAATATTTACCCTCATGTGCAGAAAATTATATTTCTGTTAATCCTTCTATGTTGACAGTGGAGGCAAAAGAATGACTGTAAGAAATTCCTTCATGTGAGTGTTTTTCACTCCTGTTAATTGATCCCAAGGTTTTCCTAGTAAGGGTCTTAGTTTAAACCTCAGACACATCATGTCAGTGAGTGCCATACCAGGCTGTGGTGGCCACGACTTTCTTCCTCTAATTTGGCAATTGAAATCATCATTCTCCTGACTGCTCTGTTTTCCAGCTGGGATCCTAGTTCTAGGAACATCCCCAGCATTCACCTTACACATCACTGATCAAACATCAAGGAAATGAGACAATAATTGCTCTTGCTTATTTTTGGGGTTGGGTCTAGCTGTGACTGAAGCTGGCTTTGCTTTAGTTTGAATTCAGTAAGATTTTTACTGTGATCCAGATCAGTAGAATAGATTAAATCTCAGTCTGAGCTAGTTTTCAGCTGAAGTTGATTTCTCCAGCAAGGCTAAACCCCTTAAGTTCTCTGCTTGATCCTCTTTAGCTGTATTTGAGTGCCTGATGTCTCTCCAATGTTGTTACTGCCTCTCTCCTCTCCCTGAAGTGCTGGCTTCTCTCTCTCTCTCTGCTCTGTCATATTTAACTGGACTGAAAGTGGTGAAAGAGGGCAGCAGAGATCTTTTTTAATAGTGTATCTGCCTCAGCTATGAAAAGGAAAGCTCGTAGAGCAGAGAGGTGTTTGTAGCAGGCTGGTGCAGGGCTGGGAGTGATGCCAATGGAATTCCAAAGGAGGAAGCACAGGGGTGGAGAATGATGCAGGAGATGCTCATGTGTACCTGTGGAGCCAAGCCAGCACAAAACTGGATCAGTCCTGAATAAAGGAAGGTCTCAGAATCGCACTGATGATAGACCTAATGGAATGCACCCCCAGAGTGCTATAAACATTCAGGTCTAAATGTGTGTACCTGTTCTACAGGTGTGCCAGGCCAAACTGAGCGCTGAAAATGATGTTCAGTGATCTTTTCCAGCCCAAAGGATGATGTAAAAGAGGGGAAATTGTGAGTAATGCTGGAAAGAAAGCAGTGAATCTCCTTGACTCATTTCCAGGCGGTTCTCCTCCAGTTCCATGGAATACAGAATCCATTAAAAATTGGGCTCCAGTGTGTGTGTAATTTTACAGCAAGTTGGGTGGAATGGTTGGATGCTTTCCTGTGGGACAATGTGTGATGGAGGTTTTGTAGCTGCTCTTTCTTTTGTGGCAGTTCCTTTATGGTGCTTTGTGGTGTTTGCTACAGTCCTTACCTTTCACAGGTGCGTCTTGAACCTCCCAGAAACTTCATCCCAAGGCTGGCCAGCTCCATCCACTCTTGAAGAGGCTGCAGCCAAGCTCCTGTGAATCCCTCCTGGCACTGCAGAGAGCAAGGAGGGTTGTTCTGTCTGTTTTGGAGTCTGCAGGCTCTGTTTATCTCTTCTAGCGTTATGTTTTCTCTTTTCTCGCCAGCAAAGCCGTGTTGACTCTGATCCAGCAACCCCTAAACATGTTTCTGGAGAACTGCTGTTTAGCCACATGCTTCCTGTGTTTGAGCAGTTAAAACTCCAATGTCACTTTTTACTGGTCCTGGTTTAATTTTGCCCTATTTTTTTGTTTCTGGAATTTATCCAAAGCATTTGAACCCTCTTCATTCAGCTCTCTGCTACTGTGGAATGTGCTAAAGTTTGTACAGATGAATTCTGGCTCTTCCTTGGTTTTAAGGTGCTGTCAAATCATAATTATTTCTCTTATACCATGAGCAGCTGACATACATTGTTTTGTAGGTCTCATTGTCCATGCAACCTTAAAGGAAAATTTTTGCTCCTTTGTTGGTGGCTTTACCTCATCCTGCAGGAAATAAACCTGGAATTTCAGGGCCAGAGGGCAATTTTTTCACATTTAAGCTGTCTTGCCTAATCTGCTGTTTTATTTGTTTCTAAGCCAGGTCACAATGACACCGTGGCATTTTTCATTAAGGGTGTATCTTCCTGTCAGAAAATTCACGTGACAGTGAAAAGTGACTCCCTAGAAGACTCCATCCACACCCTTAGCTGTCTTTCTCAGACATTTTTGAGTTTAGAGATTTACTTCACTCCCCTCCTGTCCTCCTTTCTAGCAATGTCAATACTTTCTGAGATCTCTGCATGGCAGAGGTACTCCTTGCAAGTTCCTGGTTGAGCACTGAAAAATATTTAAGCAATATGAGAAAAGAGCCAGTGGATTTTGGAGGAATCCTTGCACATCCCACTTAGAAGTTAAGGGCAGCAGGCCCCAAACATCTCAGTTCCCAAGAAGGGAGCAGACTTGCTGTGCTGAAGAACAGTAATAGAGACAAGAAAATGAGAGGATACAGGCAGCCTAGCAAGATTTACAGAGTGTTGTAGAAATAAATACACTGCCAACAGCTTGTCACATGCTCCATTCACGCATTTACTGAACTCTGCAGAAATAGATGTGTTTAATCAAAGAGCTGGAACTTTTTAAGATCTGTTGGCAAGTGCACCTCTGCCAGATTTGTTTTCTGGACATAAAGCTACGTCTGTAGCAGGGTGGAAAATATTCCTTGATTCAAAGATTTACAGCAAGGATGAATTTACCACGCAGGTAGATATGCCACATTTTCACATGCATAATCCGAAGATTATCTGTCTGAAAATGGAACTCCTGAACTTTGTTTCTGAAATTCTGTGGGCCTTAGAAATGACCTATTTGGCATAGAGGTGTTTAGTCCTACTGTATCTCTTTCTCCATAGGTGGTTTAAACCAAAGGTGAGGAATTATTTTTGTGGAATAGTGCTTTTAAATGAGAGTGGATGATTTGGAATGTGTGAAAAAATGATAATTCTCATTATTACCTTTCCTTTATTTTTATATTCAGTATCTCCCACACCTCTCTGCAGCAGCTCTGATGACCAAAGACCTAAATTCTGATTGCTGTGGACTTGGTGCTAACTTTCAATGATGAAAATAGGCTCAGGTCCAAAAGTCCTATGTGAATATTTGCAATTCCTGTTAACCTCAGCAGTCTCTAGCACACATTAACATTATTTCTGGGACTTTCACCATCTTTCCTATTCCTTAGCTATAGTCTGGCCACCAGAGGTGTTCCCCAGGGCTCAGTGTAGAGCCCAGTCCTGTTTTATATCTTTTATCAGTGATCTGGATGAGGGGATTAAGAGCAGCCTCAGTAAATTTGTGGATGACACTCATTTTGGTGGGGTGGTGATTTGCTGGAGGGCAGGAAGGCTCTGCAGAGGGACCTGGACAGGCTGGATCCATGGGCTCAGGCCAGCAGTGGGAGGTTCAACAATGCCAAGTGCCAGGTCCTGCACTTTGGCCTCAGCAACCCTCTGCAGCACCACAGGCTGGGGAAGAATGGCTGGAGAGGGAAAGGAGCTGGGGGTGTTGGATGGTAGCAGACTGAACGTGAGCCAGGTGTGCTCAGGAAGGCCAATGGCATTCCTGGATCAGGAATAATGTGGCCAACAGGACCACAAAGTAATTCTTTCCCTGTAGTTGTCACTGGTGAGGCCACACCTCGAGTGCTGTGTCCAGTTCTGGGACCACCAATTCAGGTAGAGAGTGCTGGAGTGAGTCCAGAGGAGGGCAACAAGTGAAGGAACAGCTGAGGGAGCTGGGGGTGTTCAGTCTGGGGAAAAGGTGGCCCAGGGATGACCTTATCTCTCCCTACAGCTCCCTGACAGGAGGCTGCAGCCAAGCAGAGGTCAGGCTCTTCTCCCAAGAAACCAGTGACAGGATGAGAGGACATAATCTTAAGATGCTTCAGGCTGGACATCAGGAGAAATTTCTTCACAAGAAAAGGTTTTTGAGCATCAGAATGGGCTGCCCAGGGAATTCATGGAATCACTGTCCCCAGAGGTGTTCAAGAAATTACTGTGTGTGACAGTGCCATGGTTTAGTTGACAAGGTGGTGATCAGAGGTTGGACTTGATGAGCTCAGAGGCCTTTTCCAACCTCAATGACTCTGTGGTTCTGTGTAATGGCTCCTTACTAAATCTTGATATCCTCTGCTCCTTTTTATTGGCTATTGTTTGCTTATCTTTCTCCAGTTTTCAGCTTTCTGTCCCTCTATTTTCATATTTATAGATAAACTAATTAATGATAAGAATCTCCACGGACATACCAACAAAATAAAAACCATTGTGCTTCTTCAAACCAAAGGTTCAGCAAATCCAGCATCCTTTTCCTGTTGATAGCTGTAAATGGATGCTGGAGAAGACTAAGTGTGTAAATGTTAAGATTAATGTGTCCTCACCAATATTCTCCTAATCCTCTAGTACTTTTCAATCAAAGAATTTCCTGATCAATGTGGGGTATGTACAGACGGAGTTTTTGCCTTGAACCACTGAAAGTATCATGTAGTCCCAGCATCCTTTGGTAAGGTGGCTTTTCATGTCTCAAGAGAAATGTTAGACTTCCTTTTGTGTGTTTTGAATTTCCTTGCAGAAGCTTTATTTGGTGATCCTTTGCTCCAGTATCAGAAGGTTCTGTCCTCTTGAGGTTATGTGCAGTTGCTTAGGCTCTTACCACACTCAAACTAATTTCTCTTGCCAGATTGAAGTGACACAGCCTGTTTTGTTTTGAATAGAAACATTGTTCAGTGTGCAAGTGTGTGTGGATGAAACCTACCTTTCTGCCTGTGGTGGATGGCAGATGACTGAGCTGTGTATAAAGGCTGGCAAAGGAGGTGACTGAATCCAAGTTTCATTCATTCTTATCCTTGTCTACTCCAAGCAACTAATTTCTGGAGTTAGTGAAGTGTTTCTTGTTCGTTCCCTCAACATCATCATGGGGTTTGTTGTTGACCAGTTCTCCTGCAGAGAAGCTGCGTATTTTGTTTCTGTTGTGTTCCTGCTCTGAGCTGGCACAGAGGAATGAATTGTGGACAGCCATCGCTTGGGCTGATATAAATCAGCACAGCCTGCTGATTTCAGAAAAGCAGTACAGCTGGGTTAGCCAAGTCTTTTGATGTGTATGGGAACTGCTCAGTTTCCTATCATAAAAGTAGTTAAGTGTGTGCCTGACTTCAAGCATCTTCCAAAGAACGGTGCTGAAAAGGAGTTGATGCAATAAACCTTCTCCATAATACTATATTCCTCCTCTGATGTTTCAGTACACCCAGTAGTCAAAATGTTTGCACATGGGTTATTATTATTATAACCCCCAGTGAACTTGTCTCCCCAGCAGGAGCTCAGATATACAAGATAAAGTTAATTGGGCTCCCTTTCAAATGGAGAATTTAGACCTCCTTCCGGCTTTTCAGGTAGAGGAACGTGTTTTGGACTGCTGTTATCTCTCCCTTCTCCCTTGAGCTATGCTAAGCCAAATACTGTAAGCTGATAAACATTATTCCAACATTGGTAACACTTGTATAAACTCTGGTGCTGTTCCCTTCTTAACACCTCCCACTTCCTTGCATCCGTGTAAATTCTCTGCCCCAGCATGGTGCACAAAGGTCTGATACGGATCATGTAACACTCCCAATACAATGAACGCTTTCTTTCCATCCTTGCTGGACCCTGGAACTCTTTTGCTTCCCTTCTGTTCAGAGCTGAAAGCCAGGCCAGCTTGCCCAGTGATTTATTGGGTATTCAGGGTTCCCAGTGATTTACATTTTCCATCTTCCCTTGAAGGCGTTCGTGCTGCTTCAGGAGGATGTGGTGTTTGGCTTTAATGTTAAATATTCTTTGCAGTGATTTTACCTCTGAGTTCAATAGTCTTACCTTCTTTGTAGGAGTTTTAAAAGCTGTATTTGGGCTTGAGAAAGAATAAAAGGAAAGCTTCTATTTGCAGGCATGTTAAAAATGTAATGGTTTTGGTTTGGTTTTTCTTTGCTCTGGAAAGAAAGGAAGAAGTCTTGGTTTGACAGATCCTAAGGAGTTCATTTGGAGTATAAAATTAAGTCCATCTTTTCATAGGGGTTCATCTAATTGGAAGATGCTCTTTCTCCTCTGCTCAAGGTCTAGGCAACAAGTAGAATTCTTCCCTTCTATACATAACCATTAGTGAACACTCAGCCTTTCTATTTGGGAGCATTTCTGGGAATATTTATGAAGAGATTGCATCCTTTGGTTAAAAAAATAAGATCAGGCCATTCCTTTCTCTCCCCCTGCCCCCTGTTAATTTCCAGGTTAGTTGAATGAAAGTCGCCATTTAGCCTTTGCTTCAGAGACTTGTTTTAAGGAATTCCCCAGCAACTTCTGAGTTTTGTCTTTCATCTTACCTGATGCTTCAGGCAGTGAACTGCCACAAGTAAACTCCCCATCCTAAGGAGTACTACCCTTCCTAGGAACATAAATTAGAGCTTCTTGCTGCAGCAATTAAAATCATTTTGGTTTTCCAGGTAACTGTGGATTTACAGGGCACACCTTCCCTTTGTCTGGAAGATCCAGCTGATCCCAGCAGTTTTTATCTTCTGGGGAAGTAATGTGGGTTGCAGGATAGTATGACAGGCTGTGCTTCCCTTTCCTTTCTGCTGAGGTGAGCCTTGCCTGGCTGCAGGCACACTTGGAGAATGATTTATTTATCCTCTGAGAGCACAGGAGACCAAAATGCACGAGGTTTAGACCCTCCCAAGATGCTGGCAGCCTCATGGAACTGGCTGTCCTCCCAGGCTTTCTCCCTCTGTGCCTGAAATCTCCCAAGCACAAATTGGTTGGGCTCTGCTCCAAAAGAATTAGAAAAAAAAGAGTTAAAAAGAAGTCACATCTTTCAGGTGTGACAACTACTGCCATGGGTAAGAGTGTAAGGTCAGGTTAGCTGCTGGTGAACCTCATCTTGCAGTCCAAGTGTTTTTTGGTTTTTTTGGGGTTTTTTTTTTTTTTTTGGCTATACTACTGATAGACTTGTATACATGGAATAGAGGGGGTAGCAGGAGAAGGAATAAAGGGAGAAAGTGGAAGCTGGTACCATGGAGTAGTGGCTGTTCCACAGTAGCCTTTGCTTTTATTGGGAATCCGACAGCACTGAAATGAAACCACAGGAGAACATGGTCCTTCCCGTGTGATGGTTCACCTGCTGCAGTTCCACTGGCTTTCTCCAGCCTTCATGGCTCAAGCAAATGGAAAGATCTCCCAGAGTGTGGTGTCAATTTGTTTTATTTAGCTTGAACATCCTTGGGCCCAAAGTGAATATCTAAAATCCATCAGACAGGATCACTTGTAATGTCTTTGAATAAAGCTGGTGAACTTAAGCTCCTGTAAAACCTATAAAGCAGTTTGTCTTTCTTTTAATATCATTGTTGCATGCTATAATTTTAATTGCAATATCCCTTCTTGTGAGGCTTTTAAGGATTACTTCTTGAAAGGTGTTAGAAAGGTGAGAATGACAATTAAATCTTATCTCAAGTGTAATTTTATGGTTGTATTGTACTATTCCCCAGAAGTATGGGTTTGAAATTGTTGGGAGCTGTGAGCGAATCTCTGGGGCATAACTGAGAAGAAAGTGCTAAAACATGACTCTTTAGCCCAATTATTTTTATGTCTGCATTGGAATGAATTTTCAGTTTCTGGAACTTCTTTGATCATTTCACTAGTGTCATTAAGTAATTATAGCAAAAGAAATAGTCCTATCCTTAAACATGCTGAGTTTGTCACAAACTGTTGGAAACTAGAGAGCTGAAAGGATTCTGTCTGAATTCCTAGAACCAAAACTGCATGTGTGTTCCAATGCAGACTTGCATTTGAAGTGTCTCATGTAGTGACTTCAGTCCTGAGCATGTCTTACTCTTTCTTGTGTTCCAGTTAGAATTATTTTATTTTTCAGGCGAGATTATTCTCAGCTATTCTGAAAGAGAAATGGAAATTCAGTTTTGTGGTTATTGAAATTATTTGCAAGTCTGGATGAAATTCAAATGTTAGTTTGGGCTGAGTAAAAGGACAAAATCTCAGGAAAGTGTAAAGAAAATGTTTTAATATTGATCTAAAGGAAAATTTCTTTTCATAACATTTTTTGTTCTCTAAAGAATATATATATATTTAAAAATACTTTTGGTGCAATATGACACTTTCATTCTATCCCCCAGAAAGATTTTTTTTTTTTCCTTTTTTTTCTGGGAGAAATTTGGTTTCTGATTGTCCTGAGCCTACGCATTTAAAAACTTTCTTTCATATTCATGTAGCTGTAGCTAAACCTGCAAGGTTAGATCATGGGGATAACTGAATGAAAGGGAGACTCGGAGGACGTTGCCTCTGCAGAAGCTTCTCACAGCATGGAGCTTCCTTCAGATGAAGCAGTTTGTTAGTCCGTGCCTGCAAACAGCTGGACCTTGAGCCAAATCTACCTTGGAGCCCATCCACCCTGTGACAGTGTCACTCCTTTGTGGGTCACCTCTTCAAGCTGGAGTCAACTCTCATGACCAAGCTTGAGCTTTTTTTTCCTTGTGTGCAGTCTGCAGAGGCAACTTAAAAGCTGAGGTTAAAAGGATGACTAAAGCCAGCAAATGCGTCTGCAGGTCTTGGGCAGAATGAGACTTTTGTAGAGGGACTGCCAACAGGAGATCCTCTGTCTTGCTGTGAAGGAACTGTCCAGGAACTAGCAAAGATGGATAGTAAATCTCAGATCCTGATCCTAGGAATGATCAGACTTGGCTGGTTTTGGAGCTTACTGGTCTGTCACAATATAATGGTTTCAGACTCAGTCCTGAGGGTGTCATTCCTCTGAGAACAGGAGGAAACTTTGCATTTTGGAACGATTCTGGTTGCATAATTTGGAAGGGTGTAGAGTGTATACCTGCCTGTGAGCTCAGCCTGAACAGCTGCCAGGTAGAAGTATATTTGGAGAGGCAAACCCCCAGGAATTATTCCTACACTGACATGTACAAAGAACAAACTGAATGTTTCTTCTAATAATATTTAAGCCTGCATAATATTATATTTTCATCAAAAACTCATGTGGAATGTAATTTATTCTAACTTTTTTTTCTTTTTCTTCTTTGTATTTTAGACAGTTCCTAGATTATACTTACTGTCAAAATGCTTTACAAATCTAGGGGGTTTTAAAGTATTTTTTTCTGAAGGGATTTTTGAAATTTCATGTGGCTAACTCATATTTTTTAAAACTTCCTTGTGGAATGTGGTCTAGACCGAGGTTGATTTTGTAGAAGTCAGGCCGCATTTCTTTTCCCCCCCTTTGCAATCTCACAATTGAATGACATCTTCCTGACATTAACAGGAGTTACACATTAATAAGGAGAAAAGAGCACATTCCCACCCTCTTGCTTTAAAATGTATCCAGGAGATAATATGAAAAGCTTTACAGTCCTAATGATTTTTTTCCCCCTAATGTTTATTTTAAAAAGTGTTCCTCTGCAGGGGGTTGATCCGAAGCCCATTGAAGTCAGTGGGAATTTTTCCATAGAATTCAATGAAGTTTGGATCTGGTCCTTAGATAGCTCCAGGAGGTAGCCTGCTCATTTTTTGCAGCTGTCCTTGGGGGTGTTGGAGGAGAGCTGCTGCACTGGCAAGTCCATTCAGTGTGGAGCATGCTATTGATTATAAAGCATAACTCCTGCAAAATTTCAGCTGGAAGGGAGTGGGAGGTTCCACATAATAATCAATAGCACAATATGAGGCTGTATCTAGGAATTGGCTTTTTAACAAACACTTTTGAAACAACAAAGGAGATGAGATGGTTTTCATTTAAAGGGCAAACTCCCCTTTATTCTTGGGATTCCAGGCAGATTAGCCCTGGTATGTCCTCGAATGCTGCACTGAACACATTCATGATGCTTTCTGTTCTCTCTGCAGAAGCAGCACATGGAATACTTGCCTTTCTAAATGTACTGGTTAAGTTGCACCTCCTTGTTTGCTCTGTAAAGCTGCTCAGTATCTTATGAGTGAGGGATAACTCTGGCAAAAACCAGAAACAAGATAGTCAAGAGGGAAGCAAACTGAAGAAGGTGATCAACCTGTACAGTATCTTCTCCTTCCAGTCCTACATTTTCCCACTGTCTAGTGTCATGAGAGTCCTCTGAAACTGTTTTCACACCTGTTCCACCGCTTATCTGTTCAGTGGTTACTCAGGTGACCTAGAGAAGGGAGATTCATAAGGGCAGGTAATGCATGCATAAGGTAAAAATTCTACTTCAGACCCAAAGTTAATCTTGAAAGAGAAGGTTTCTCTTCTCATTCTGTTCATGAGAGCTCCCATACACACTGCAGTCAAGGCAAACCTGTGGAAGAATTTCATAGAGCAGCTGGATGCAAAGTTTTCCAGCTGTGCACAGCCAGATCTCTGTGCCTGCAAGGAGTCCTGTGGATTTTTGCCTGGTAGGTGCTGCTCAGGTTCAGCACCAGGTATGTAGCTGAGGGTAGAGGATGGGAGGACCTCTCTGTAGAAATGTATCCTTGTCTCTTATCCTAAATGTTAAATGGACAGTTAGGTTGTGGTGCCACTGATACTAAAACTGTAATTAGTCAAACACTGATTGGTGATTCCATCCAACACAGGGGAAAAAGCACCCTTGTTTTTTTGTGCACTGCTTGTTTTGTATTGAGACATAATCACACAGAGCCATGGATCTTTTTCTCTTTTCCACTGCTCATGAAAATATGTGACTATGGCCCCCAAACATTTGGATCCTGATGTTAAGGTGATTTAGGAATCTAAGGCTAAATAGGCAAATACTTAATGGTGATATTCTTCTCAAAATCCATTATATAAAACATAATAGACAAAGCCATGGTTCAGTTGCACCTGGCGCAGCTGCTTGTCGAGGGCAGCAGGAGATACTCTGTGAGCAGGCATTTCCTGCACAGGTTCTCCTGGCGCACACCAGATTGCTGTGATGAGGTTTTTCTGAAGTGCTAGCTGTTATTTAAAACCCACCAGTGGGGAGCTTTTGTCCCTTTGTGTCCTCTCCCATAACTTTTCCATTCCTTCTTTGGCTGTTAGAGTTGTTGGTGTCCTGGGGCAGGACCACCAAGGTGAGAGTCTCCCTTTCATCTTATACCACTTCCTTTGAAGTTCATTTAGCATCCCTCAGTTCAGGGTTGGAAAAGACTGACCAGCCTGATCACCATCCTCATGACAAAATTTGATCTCTTTTTCCATATATGTAAATGTCAGGAAAAGGGGAATTGGAGGGACCAAGTTTAGCACTTTTATATGTAGTTTAACAGTTTTATACTGGTTCTGAGATGAAGACATTATTTTGAAATATTAGTGATTTTGAGAAATCTGTAGTAACTACGTATTATTAACTTGGACTAAAGAAGTTTCCTGTAATTTAAAACACATTGGTTTTTGAAATTTAGCTCTCGGGAATTTATTTAGTTTTTGACTGAGAAACTGCTAAATTCCTTATTACTGTCATTTTATTCTCATCTGATAGGATAATTGTCCCATTTTATTAATGTTCTTATTTGTCAGAGCGACGTTCTATACAATGGATTTGTTTGTATCTGTTTTGTATTTCTGCTTCTTATGTCACCCAGCCTTCCACAACAAACGTTCAAAATATTTCTTCTCCTCCTCTCCCTCTTTATCTGTCTTGGGTTGAAACAGAATAGAGCTGATTAATGGTTGTGGGGGTGAGGGGGGGAAAGCAGAAGGGGCCGTGTGAAACCTCTAATTACTTTAATCCCTTTTCACATAAAATTTGGGAAAAAAAAAGACCATTTCCCAAATGCAAAATGAAGGAAGCCACTGGCACAGAAACAGAAAAGCTGCCCACGGGGCTCTGGGTGAAGGGATGCAGGAGACTGGCTTGGCTTGGTGCTCTACCAGACGTGGTGGGGTAAAAAACCCTTGAGTGAGTGCTTTTGGGGTTCCTGCTGGCACTGGTTTATTAGAGATGGGTTTGGTCTTTGGGACAGGTGGACAAGCACAGGTTCTGGAGTGCATTCTGTGTTGGAGGTCACCAGGTTCTGGGCTGCAGCAAGGGTTGGAACAATGCCTCCTCCTGTGGCTCTGCGTGTGCTTCAAGTCCCAGTGAAGATACACATGTGCAGATGTTGCAGGACAGATGTTGGTCAGTGGGTAAGGTGTCCCCCCGTGAAGAACAGATGCTGGTCAGTGGGGTAAGGTGTTCTCCAGTGAAGAACAGATGTTGGTCAGTGGGGTAAGGTGTTCCCCAGTGAAGAGCAGATGCTGGTCAGTGGGGTAAGGTGTTCCCCAGTGAAGAGCAGATGTTGGTCAGTGGGGTAAGGTGTTCTCCAGTGAAGAGCAGATGCTGGTCAGTGGGGTAAGGTGTTCTCCAGTGAAGAGCAGATGTTGGACAGTGGGTAAGGTGTTCTCCAGTGAAGAACAGATGTTGGTCAGTGGGTAAGGTGTTCCCCAGTGAAGAACAGATGTTGGACAGTGGGTAAGGTGTTCTCCAGTGAAGAGCAGATGCTGGTCAGTGGGGTAAGGTGTTCTCCAGTGAAGAGCAGATGTTGGACAGTGGGTAAGGTGTTCCCCAGTGAAGAACAGATGTTGGACAGTGGGTAAGGTGTTCCCCAGTGAGGAGAGGGTGGGTGCTGCAATACTTCTGAGGCCTTGTGCACCTTCTCCATTTCCACCCTGCAGCTGAGAGAGCAAGTGCATTGTGCCTTTTTCCCCTGATGCTGTGTGGTTTTAACATCCACGCCATCAGTCTGACCTCTGTGTGCATGGCATTCCATTTTTGTTGCATGTGTATATAATACAAAGTGTCTGTATATAATAGGCATGCAGTGTGTTTTGGATTTAGCCTTTCCCCTAATTTGTTTCTTTATCACATGTAGCTCTCTGTTCTTTAATGTGCTTGGCACAGTTGGCTATGTTTTTATTTCCAGGAGATGAGTCTTTTCCACCATCACTGTGAGGTGTGAAGGATCAGTGCTCTCAGTAGTGTTTAAATGGTTTTAGGGAGCCAGTTGGCATTGACTGTTCTAGAAGTGTGATAAATATTTACTTATATCTATAGATGCATTTAAATCTCACTCCTAAGACCATTTCCCCCCCTCTGTTGAAGACATAAATGCTCTCTCTTTTTTCATCAATAGTTCTACAAAAGAAGGAAATTTATATTTAATGAGGACCTGTCTCCTGGTGTTTACAAATTCCTCTGTGACGAGACTACAGCACTAGCACATGGATACATTTATACTCTAATAGGATTTACCTTTACAAGTATCTGAAAACCTTTTAAAGCAGAGATTAAATTGTTTAGCTCAATATTTAATCTGTTACTTCCTCTTTAAAGATGCCCAGTGGAATTTGTCATACGCTGAGCTGATAACACGTAATATTGATCAGTCATAAACATAAAACAGAGAAATCTCAGGAAGTCTTCTGCAATCCTTTTCTTTTTAATTAAATTTTGATCTGAACTGCTTTTGATTAATTTTCTTATTTGTAAGTATGTGAATTCTGGGGGCCAGCAAGTTTCTTAAGTTGCCTGGCATTGGTCTCTGGTGAGTGGCTTAGCTCAGGAACAGTATGATTGCATTTTTATGGTTTTCAGATATTTAATAGCTTCTTCCTGTCATTTTCTGAATGAGTGAATAAGGTTTAGCCCTCTGGGAGCCAGCGCAGCATCAGAGAGTGGAGAAAATGACTGGAATCTGTGTACTTGACTGATTGCCTTAGTCTTAATTGTTCTCTTAATTAGCTGCAGTAGCAACTGCATCTGGGGAGAGATCACGGTATTGGTAAACAGCTCCACCTTGGAGCCCTGTGTAATGCCTTTTGGAAACGTGACAATGAGCTCGGCATCTCCTCGGAGACACAAACCTGCCAAAAACCTTCTGCCCCCGAAGTCTTGGTTTTCCTCGTGTGACCTGTCACTCTCTGTGTCTGTGAGATGCACGGGCCCCCGACTGTTTGTTCTTCGACAAACGAAGCTTTAATACGCCAAAAAAAGCCGCCTTTGTGAGCAGAAGGAGGGAAGGGCGAGACAAAGGAGCCTCGGTGGAGGCTTGCTCCGACAACTTGAGGGTGTTATCCAGATTAGGAGTGGGAGACAGATGTGCTTTAGGGAGTCGGGGCAGGCTTGGAAGGTTTTTCAGCAGGCGAACCGGGGTCAGGGAAGATGTCTTGTGTCAAAGCAACCTTCTTCCTCTGGGGGTCAGCTCAGTCCTTCAGCGGGAGCTGCTGGCACAACCCAGCCACGGGCTCCAGCTGTTGGGCATGTGTGGAAAATGCCAAATATTGGGTGGTGGTGGGATTGCCCACCTGTTGGAGTCCAGCACATCCCCTTGAATGGCCTGGGACCCGAGGAAGGGAATTTGAGCCCTGGACAGGGGGTGTGGAGCTGGTCCAGGGGGCTCAGAGACCTTGGCACAGAGCCCAGGAAAACACCGGGCTTGATTTTAGTCCATGGGAGAGGCTTCCGACACTGAGAAAAGGGATTACAAACCACCGGGATGTGAAAACAGTAGTTTAGCACAGTAGAAGATACAGAATTCAGTAGTTTTAGGGTTTATAGAATAGAGGTAAATGGGAAAAAGATGGTGGCATTTGGGTGGTACCTCATGTACTTCTCCTTCTTCCTCGATCATCTTTTGGGGTGGTGATGGCACAAAGTAGTCAGAGTGGATTGGATCAACATAGAAATGACACTTTTAGTGTGGGCACTGGGCGTTGGCACAAAATAGTAAATAAACGATACGTAGTTATCTGTATAAATGTTAGGGGACATCCCCTGGGGCAGGGAGTTGCCTCATGTCCCAGCTGCTGTCTGAACCTCGGCTGAGAGCAGAGAAAATTCTGAGATATTAAATAATAAACAACACGAGAAACCTGAAAACAGACCTTGAGGACTCTGCTTTTTTATACAGACACGACTTGGGGCTTTAGAGGGCCAAGGACTTTAACCCACCTAAATCTTGGGTGAGGAATAAACCCTCCCCAAGACTCACCAGCCCAGCTTTGTGTCTCGTACACTCAGCCATGCTCTGAACTCAGCTCTGGGACCTGCAGGTGTAGAGGTTTGAGGTTGTGTTAAGATTTGTGTCATTTAGCTCCTACTTCAGGTTTGTAATGTAGCCTTGCTGCAGCACAGAACCTGCAGTAATGGATGGGCAGAGTGGCTCCCTAAAGCTGGTGGATTATTAAGAATATCTGCTAATTCTTTGGTGCTTTCATTAATGAATAGCTGGCTTAAGATTTAGACTGAGATTGTACTGGGTTTTATCCATCACTGCACCTACACTGTGAGTGCCCATTACAGTGCCTATGGCATTCCATGCAACGGGGCACTGGCAGTAGGAAGTGTGAATTAGTGGGATTTTTAACTCTGACTGAGGCAGGTTTGGAGACCCAAAGTGTTCTCCTGTTTTTAATGAACTTTTTTCTTTAATCCTTCAAGCAAATGAACTTACTGTAATATTGCAATATTCCCTTTTCAATAACCAGAATATTCCTTTTCATGTGCCTACCCAAACAAGGAGAGCACTGCTGGATTGTTTGGTTTTGGTGCTGCCAAAAGGAAATGCATGGAAGGTCATGAAAAGGTTTGCTGCTGTGTCTTGCTGTGTCTTACCTGGCTTTCAAAAGGCTTATTTTGATTAGTGAGTATCTCATTCTTAAAGCCATCAGTGCCGGAAGTTGGGTGTTTTCTGTCTCTTAAAGAGGTTTAGTTCATAGCATCATTTGTTGTGTCACTGTAACAAACCTGTTTATTAGCAAGATCACACTTGATCTGCACAGTTCACCTGATCCCTAATTAGCAACAATTTGTGATCATTTTACACTCTAGAGGTGTGAGATTTGGAAGACTTCTGCAGTAATATTTTAGATATCCTTCCTCAGGAAGCTTTTCTGTGCTTAGAAACCCTTTGTAACTCTAAATCTTCTGTTGAACCCCCTTACTGAACTTTAAGCTGTGGGAAGAAGGCAGGTTCAGGTTGAATGATGAGCAGATAATGTGCATGGGATAAAAAAGGCCGTTTAGTCAGGTTTGTAGTAGTTAATTCTGAAATTAGTAGTGAAGGTTAAACTACATTTTATTATATTAGGGGCAATAAAATTCTGTAGGGAGCTATGGATGCTGGAATCCAGGATCAGCAGTGGTTAAAGTTTTATGGCAAATTAACTCATCCCATGAAACAAGCAGAAATTAAATCTAGGTAGCAAATTCAAGCTATTTATTCTGAGCATTGCTTTACTGTTTTTAAATTCCTGTGGAATACTGCAAGGGCAAAACAGATATTTAAAAAAAATATTGTTGAAGCGAAGAAATGAACACATTCACTGTAACTGTGGCAAGTAATCCTTCTTGCTGTTCTGAGAGCAGCATAAGCATGAAAACCATTTTCAGTTGCAACAGAGAGATGTGAGCTGAGAGAACATTCAACAGGGCATTTAAATTTGGAGGAATGTGGCTCTAAATGGCTCATCCGTGTTATTGAAGCCTTGAGAGGTTACCTAGAGCAGAGGCTAGACAGTGTTAAAGGGATAAAGCAGGGATTTATTAAAAAGGCCTCCAAGGGATGCACCTTGGGCAGTACAAGAGCCTGGCTGAGGCTACACCCAAGATGGATGATGGATCACACATTTTCACACTTTGATAAGTTTTGGTCTGTTTACATTTTGGGGTTAAATGTCCAATTACAGCTCCAGGCTATGAAGCCCCATCCTCCCAGGTTGCTCTCCTCAATTTTCTGTTGTTTATACTTTTGGGCCTGAAGCTGCAAAGGTGTCCTTGGTTCTGGGGCTGGAAAAGGATTGTTTTATCTGACTAAGCTGTGAGGAGAACTTGCTACCACTTGATATGAAGTTCAGAGTTATAAAAGAAAGTATAAAAGCTAAAACTTAAGGCATCATTACTGCTTAGCCCTTCTGATCAAACACAAGACAGATGTGAAGGTGAGTGGTGGGAATTGTGAGAATAAATGCAGAGCATTCCATATCAGGGCTCTGAGCTGAGGTTTTGTTGTATAGGACATGTAAAATAGAGGTGAATAAAACATCCAATTCTGGTTTTTATTAAAAAAAAAAAAATTGTTAAAGTGGTTCCTCCTGCTACAGCACCCAGTTATTTCTGTGTGTATTCACTCTTGGAAGACACTTATGTCAGCTCATTCCCTCGTGATGACTAATGATAATATTAATAATCTACTGTTTAAACCAAACCTAAACCCTCAGAGCCAGTGAGTGGATTATTACCACAACTGTACAAGTATAAATCCAGAGTTATCCCTGCTGACTTCAGTAAAATTAGGAGTACTTGGAGAAACTTGTAGCCGGAAACTTGTAGCAAGATCCTAACGTGACCTGACGTTAATAACACTTTTAAAAGCCTTAGTTAAAAGCCATGGGTTACTGAGTAATATGTTCTAAGGTTCAAAGATAATTAGCAGCAATATACCTAAACCCCTGTTTTCTAATTTTTTGGTATTAAACTGAGATTACAGGTTGCTTTCCACTTGTTCTACAATGTTTTTAAGCTAACTTGGGCAAATTCCACTTCAGCTTTCCTATTCCCAGGTGAGTGGGGATGGATTTTGTTGGCAATAGACACTTGTGCTCATTGAAGGTGTTTTTTGGTTTTTTTTTTTTTTTTTTTTTTTTTTTTTTTAATATTTTTTTTTTTAATAAAGTGAGATTAAAATGAGATTAAGAAATAATTTGCTGGAGATTTCTTATTGCTTCATTAGCTGTGTGCCTTTCTCACATCTCTACCTCAAGATGCCCCTTTGTGTTAAAGAGAATGGTTCAGAAAAGGTTTGTCTGCTCTGTGAAACAAAAACCCGCCTAATTTCCTGTTTTTCCCAAGCCCTTTCTGGATGTGCTTGCCTGTGCTGCTCATGGAGAATTATGCTATGAAATCCCACAGTGTTAAGAAACCTCAAGGGCCATAAACATAAAAAAATTAGACAGTCAGTCCATGATTATTGGGAATGCCAGATATGTTATGAGCACAGCCACAGATTCTTTCCCTGCCTGTGGTCTGGGAGTGGCAGAGCCATGTTTTGTGGGTTGCTGTGCTGCCTGGTGTGGCTTTGGGGTGTGTTCAGGGGTCCCCATGCTCCACAGTCAGCAGCATCACAGATGGTCTCTCTCTGTTGAGTGCTCATTGTATGTCCCAAATAATGGATCATGCAGTTTGTGCTGTTCTTTTTCTGGATTGTTTTCTACTTTGCTATCACCCAACACACTGGGAGTTCACTGTAGCTTACAGTGGCATTTCTAAACCAGTGTGGTAATCATAAAGGCTGGCTGCAAAGACAGAAGGTGTAGGTTAATCAAGAAGGGAAATTAAAAGCTCCTGTTTGGGATCTTGCTTTAAAAACATGATGCTCATTCCTGGAAGTCAAAGTCCTTTACTTTGGCTTTCAGTTTTACTTTTTGCTGTTCCTCTTAAGCCCTGATTAGCCCAGTGTGTTTATTCTCCAGCCCAGAGAAGTTATTTTCTTTACAGACTTGGGCAAATGAGGCAAGTCGAGAACAAATGAGCTCCAAGTTGCCAAGTTGACCCAGAAGGTTTTGGAGGGTAGGGGTTGACTTGGAGGGCATACTAAACAACCCACCTCTTTCCAATCCCAGCTTTTAAAGAGGATGAAAAGCTGATCTTATTCTCAAATCTGTTTTGCATTTGTTTCTACGAGTAAGGGCTATAAATATATGCAGTTATAATCAGATTTTCTCAGGAAGTCCATTAATTGCAGGTATCTGAAATTCCTCTCATATATCACTGTGCTTCTAAAACATCCCAAATTTCACTTTATGGTGAAATAGATTATTAGATTAGGGTTTGAATGACCTCAATATCTTTCTGCCACATGCTTGTCTACTTCCAATAAAACTTTAGATAGTGGGTGCATTTTAATTTACACCATGGCAATAGAATTAGGCAGATTTTTGGTTAATCTTTATAGTGATTAACTGAAAAAGAAAGATTCAGATCTGAGTGAATACTTGAGTCACAATTAACAATTTATTCAATAAATTGTTGGTGCAGATTGCAGAATTCCCTGATTTATTTGCTGTAGGAAGTTGCTCACAAAGTTCTTCAATTAATAATTCATTGTTTGAAGATTGTTCATAAATACTTAGGTTTGTGCACTTGTGATTTGCAATTCATATTTTATAATTGTTAGTCATTTTTTGCCTGCTGTCTGGTTGGACAATCAGCTTTCCTGATTAATAAATGTAACTTGTGAATATTCCAATTCTGTATTGAGGTAGAGATGATTTTTTAAAGTATAGTTTTGTTTGTTTTGTGTTTTTGTTTGTTTGTTTTTTTGTTTGTTTGTGTTTTTTGACTTAAAATATGGTACTTTCAATATTTGACCACTTGTGCTATTTATGTCCAAGAATCAGAGTTTGGATTTGAATGCCTACTCATACACTCAGTTTCCATGTGTATATTAGACTGAGGAAGGATGTTACGAAAGGTCAGTCAAATCAAAACCCAAAATGACAGCAAAGGCAGCAAAAAAAATTAGTAAATCTGCTTTGCTGTATTGAAATGCAAAGTCATGTGCAGGTTCCCCCCACCTGCCACTGTCCATTCACCTCTACAAGAATCATTCTCAGGTCAGCATAAAAGCCTTTATTTGTCATTAATTCACAGGTTGATAACAAAGGTGACCGAGGTTTTGCTCAATGCTTAGAAATGAAAATGTGCTTTGTCACGTTTTTTGTGACCTTTCTGTGTCTGAGAACCAAAATCTGGCATCACTGAAGGTAACAGCAACCATCATGATTTTTGGTTTCCTTCTGGGTTTGAGAGTAAGCACTGATTATCAATGTAGTGTAATAGTTAAAATTTTGTAATCTGCATAACCTGGGCTCTGAGAATCCAAAGTTTTTTTAACTCAGATACTGATTAATACAAATTTTAATACAAGTTAATACAAAGGATTTCCTTTGTCTGTGGCAGACCAAATCCCCTGGATTTTCGAATATGCCCCCAAAAGACCTCAGTTCTGGTGGTGTTGATCAGAAGCCAGAACGTTTTCCTGAGATTTGATTAGAAGAAGAGTGTCCTAAAAGTTGTCCTAGGTGTTTGGAAAAGATCTCCATTAATTTTGGAATAAATGATTTCTCAAAACAATTATGATTAGCTTCCTACTAAAACAGAAGAAAAGATGTAGCATCTTTTTTACATCTACATTTTAATCCCTGATTATGCTAATACTCGTAATTTTAGGTAAGGATGACTTAACCTACTAATATCAATCTTCTTTATTTGATCAAGAACTGACTTAACTCACATAATAGTTATATAAACAACTGTCCATGCTGGGCCAAAATCCATCCTGACTGAAGGTGCATTTGGGATAAAATGGCCCAGAACTGTTCAGTGTAAATATTCCTGTAATTCTGAACATTACTTTTTTTTTTTTTTTTTTTTTTTTTTTATCTCCCGACTCTCCATTGTATTATCTTTGGAAGGGAATAATGTCAAAAGGCTTTAAAATGTATATATATTATTTTAGTGATTATGTTATCAAAACCCCTCTGGGATATCCTTGCCCCTCTCTCCTTAACACACTACTTCCCCAGGCCCCCCTCCTCCTTCTCTCTCTGGTGTTTTCTCTGAGAGAGCAAAGTAAAAATTAAATAATAGTTGACATCATTTGGTTGGACTCGTGCTCAGATTCTCTCTATTATTCATGTGATCCTTCTTATTATTTTTCTTTTTTTTATTCACCGTTATATTTTATTTACTTTAATGAGCTGGGTGCTGGGCTTCAGCCTGGGACTGGAGAGAGACCTGGCACACTTTCAAACTATTGTTTCACTGTGGTCGAGATTAACGTCATCAGGATTTTCCCCTCTGTTATTTATTAAATCTTTTTTTCTTCCTCTCTCCCTCCTCCTCTCATGTGTGAGGAGTACCTTGGTGATGGTCACGAAATAGGAGCTACATAAAAATAATGAGTGCAGGTTTTTCATTCTCACCCTTTCATTCTCACCTTTGTTTATAGGGACAACATTGAGTGTAGCAGATCTCTGATTTTATTTGTTTCTCTTTTCAAATCTGAGTTGGATTCTGGCAGAGGTAATATGCACATTTAAATTGGACTTGTGTAAATTCCCTAAATTCTCATTTTCTGCTGAAATTTCTGGTCATCAGCAGCTCTGTGCAGAGACAGCCCTCACTAATAAGCCAGTATATATGTGAGGTGTTAATAAAATAGTGACAGGGGACAATTAAAGGCCTCCATCTCTCAGCTGCAAAGGGCAGGATGGGATGGAATTGCTGTGCAGATCCCCTCTGCAGAACAACTGTGTCTTTTGGTCAATTTGTTGAGCTAAATATGCACTTGGGGCTGGAAGTGGCCCCCACCTGCCTTTTGCTGGCTCTAAGCCCTCAGAGGTGTCTATCCAGCAGGAAATGTTACCCAGTTTTAGACAGAATAAAGTCTGTTGTGGGTTTTTTTTCTCCCATAAAGGTATAATTTTGGAGAAGGAAATATTTAAGCCTAGAATTTTGGTATTCAAGGGATTTTTCTTCTTCTTTTTTTTTTTTTTTTTTTTTTTTTTTTTTTTTTTTTTTTTTTTTTTTTTTTGCCTGAAAGCAACGTTTTTGACGTGTCTGGCAAGGTGGAGTATCTCTCATTTTTTGTTGATGGCCGTGAAGATTAAGAGGGTTTATATCTGGAAATTCAGAAAATACTTCAGTTTTTCTTGGCCTTGAGATAGACTAGATATTAACAGCAAAAGGAGGCAGGTGGGGTGAGTGCAATAGCTGGAACAAGGGCTCTTTCCTCAGAGGATCCTCTGTCTGTGCATGCCTCTTTTGAAAGGTACCTGGCTGTGCTGGCTTTTTTTTTATTTACTAGACAGGATTTACTGCATCAGCAGCCTTCAACAGTGGAATAAAAGGACAAGCTGAGAATTGAAATGTAATGAAGTCCATGGCAGTTTCTCTTCAAATGAAGAAATACTCTATAAAGTTTTTTTGGTTTTTTGTTTAGGCTGTTTATCACATAAGATTTTCAGGTGGGTTCCAGCACTCCCAAGTTGTTGAAATCAAGACTCTTTTGTCTGTTTTCAAAGAACTTGGTTCCTAGGGAATCTACTTGAGCCCATTCAGGTGTGTTGAAATACATCCCCTTTTTCTATTGAACTACACTGCTATCTGAAATTTCAGTCATTGTGGAGGAGTATCTTTGATTTTGTTTGTATTTCTTCAGAGTTAGCCTTTCTTCTTAACCCTCCTTTACCTGGAAAGGCATTTGTATTGATCCCAACATGTGGGTCTCAGACTATGAAATTTAGGAGCTCAGAGCTGACCTCTGAATGTCTGAAACAGAAAGAGGGACCTGGATATCTGTTCTCATTTATCCTTTGGAATCACCCTTTTTTTTTTTTTTTTTTTTTTCTCCAACCACTGCATCTGGGATAGATAATCTTTAAACTCTTCCCTTCTCTGAAAAACTCTCTAGGTACACCAGTCCTGTGGAGTAACATAAATTTCAGATCTTCTAGTTAAATGTGGACTGAGTTGGGGCTGTGTTGTGAAGGCATCAGCCCCAGAAGAACTTTTAGGCTTTAAGAAAATTCAGTCTTAACCCTAAGACCTTTGGGAAGCATCTCAGAAGGACTCTCTGGAAGGGTCGTTTTGAAATGACAGAACATTTTTGTTGGGTTGTTTTGTTTGGGATGACTCAGTGGTAGATCTGTCAGTTGAGGCTTTCCTTTGTGAAAACTCCTTTGCAATGGGATTCCACAAATGCTGCTTCTGCTTGCAATGTTAGTATAGAATCACTCTCTCTGATTCTTGTGTGTGAAATTCCAGATAAATTGATCCATACTGCTGCTGGACCAAATTTACTGCTCAGGAAGCAACTCAAGATGCAGCCTGAAAGTTTCTGCCTTCAAAAGATAGAGTTAAAGATAAAATCTTGGTAATGATGTTTGTGTTTTGCTAATTATGCATTACCTTGGGTTTGGCACTAAGGACTTTTCGGGTTTTAATGGCTTTGCTTTATTCTGGCTACATTTGCTAGTGCATTATGGGCACCTTCAGTAACACCTTGAGCAAATCATGCACCAGAGCAGTCCATTTTTTGGCATTAATTAATTTAAGTGGTGCAGGGGAGTGACTGCAGCAGTTGTTGGAGTTGTTCATCAAAAAAAAAAAAAAAGGCATTTGTGCATTAACTCTGTTCATGGATAACAACCTGCCATCCATATGTTTCTGGCTTATCCTTGCAGCTCATTTTCTAAATAAAGTTGAAAGCTGACTAATATGGCATTGAGTCTCTTGCTGTTTCAGTTTGTCAGACTTTCCAATAAAAGGCCTGTGTATGATGGCTTCATGCTTTTGGTATGTGTCAGAAATGGTTCTATGCATATACATTACAAAATTAGGATTTAATTTTTGTTGTGTAGCCATAAAGAATTAGATTATATAATTATTATGTTTTCCTTTCTTATCTTTTATATTTTTAATATAATTTTTGAGGATGCCACAGGGCACTCCTGCTGTGAATTAGCTGCAATAAACTCTCTAAAAGAGATAAACATCAAAGAGCAGTAATGTTTTAAAATGAAGCAACCTGCATTCAAAATCCAATTGCTTTATGTTGTAGATGTTGAATGCTTCAGCTGCTGAAAGTGGATGGGGTTTCTCAAGGGCACAGAGGAGTTGCATTACTTGGGATTTTGATGCAACAGGGATCGTTCCAGTGAAGTTGCCAGAAAAATCCATTTGTTTTCATGGGAACAGGCTTCCTTCTATTTTTCTTCTTCCTTATGGAAAATATCAAGATATGAATAAGTTCTCTGCTGCCAGGAACCCTGCACTTGTATTTAGACTGTTATTGAACAGGTTCACAAAACCTGGTGGAGTTCATGGTGAATTGCTGTGGATAATTGGTTAACGGCAAACTTCAGTAGGAATATTAACTAATTAATTCCTTTTTAAATAGTTTAGAGGATTTTCTGTAGTCTGGCATTCATGTTGAACCTAGAGCTGAAGTACCAAGCCTAGATTTTGTTAAAATGCTGTGAATGTGACAAAAGCCCCCAAATTTACATTTTGGGACATTTATTTCATATACTTAAGGCTGTTTGGAAGAGCCACATCCTGACAGTAATGTGAATACAGGATCAGAAAAGCAGGCACCCACATTGCCCCCAGAAATACTCTGTGACAGCTCATAAGACCTCACACACAGACTGCAGGATGTTTAGGGTCTTACCATCAAGGGTTTTGTTTGCCCTGAACTCCTCAAGAGTCTCCAGTTTTCAACCTGACCTTGGCAACAGTTGTGCTTTGCAGGTGCAAAGGTAAAAATATTTAGATTTGGGTACACAGCTGCATTTGTTTGCTGTATGCTTTTAATGCTGCTTTAGCTGTGTTGCCTCTTTCGTATAGTTTTCTGATGATTTGGGGGTCCTGAAACAATGGTTGATAAATTGGTACTTTGTGTAGTTTTAACTTGAAATAGATATGAGACTGGGGCAATACCAGAGCTGAATTAAGCTCCCTATTTCTTTTTTTCTCTTCTTAAAGCAAAACCTGTGTGGAAAGATCCAACCTCCCTGATACAGTAATTACAGGGTGCTATCCTTAGTGATGTTAAATAGCTCCCTTTAGTGTATCTGTTTGATCTTGAGCTGTGCATTCCCATTCTCTCGTGGGTGTAACTGTAAACAAGAGGATTAACATTGCTTCAGTGATGTTTTGCTTAAGTGAATCAAAGTTGAAAGGGTGCCTTGAATATCTGTGGAAAGCTTTGTGTGTTGCAGGGTTTCTGTTCTATATATATGCACAGTGCACCTTTCATGGTAACCTCTAGCGATGCTTTAAAGTTTGAGTTCATTTTAAGCTTTTTATAATTTGGTTGTTTTTGTGAGAGTGGGATCCTCTGTCTCTGTGGTGGTAGTGACCACAAAGAGGCTGTGAATTTTCAATCTATCTAAGTTTTTTCAAGACCTATCATGGAGGACAGATACTTCCCATGAAATATTTGCCAGATTTTAGGCTGTCCTAAAGTGCAAGCAGTTACTACAGCAGGGATATGGGTCCCTAGGAAAGTGGAATTCCAAAACCACTATCTTCTGTTGGTGCTTGGAATACAAGCAGAGGAATTCCTTGAGGGGAAGGTCTGGTGGCATTCCATGGCTTGGTGCCACTGTGGGTTATCCATCATATCCATAAGGTTCCTCATATGTTCATAACCCAGTGCAGGACTCTGAAAAGGAAAGAAGAAAATGGGGAGAGAAGAGTGTGAATGTTTTCAGTTCAGTCCCTACCTGCCGTGGAGAGGCTCCTGTGTCATGTCATCCACTGAAAGGAAGGAGCAGCATCCCTAGAGACTTATCCTTCTGCAGGGCTCCCCACTCTGCTCATCCACCCTTCAGCAGCCAAAATCTACCATTAAAGCACCCTCTGCACGTGCATTTTTTAAATCAGAACTTTAATTAGAAAGCACAATCCTTCTCCCTTCCCCCAGTTACCCAAGTAAAAGCCTAATATCATGATTTTTTTTTTTTTTTTTTTTTTGCTAGCCCTAACTCAGCCAGATTCTTACTGTGCCTGACACCTCTCTGTGGCATGATTGATGTATGGAGGGTTTCCCTATTATCTCTGCCTTAATCTGACGTGGCACTCAGAGCTTGTCAGTGTCAGAAGCTACATCTGCCTCTTGAGTTGTGGCAGGAGCCCAACCCGTGTCTCTTGGAGGGGACTCCTCCATGATTCCTTTCCAGGTTGTCAATTAAATCTGCTGTTTTCGTTTCAGCTGATCCAAAGGAGACACTCTGCTCTGCTTGGAAGCAGTACTTCCAGGAGGACAACAGGAGTTTATGTGGGCCCTGCTTTCCTGCCTGCACTCTGTGGAGGAAGAAGCCTTCATGTTCACGTGCTACTCCTTGTTTCAAGATTATTTAAGAAACCACTGCTGTTGAACTAGCAGGGGATCTTTCCTCTGGTGACCTCTGCCAGAGCAGCTGATTGGTGTGCCCCAGCTGCAGGCCATCATTTTCTTGGGAAAGTTTTAGGACTGTCAGAAAAAATGACCATCTTCTTTCCTCGCCCTTCCTGACAGTGTATAGGCCTTGCTGGCCTTTCCAACTCCAGCGTGGGAGGAGTTGTTTGTTTTCCTTTCAAATGTTACCCTGCCATCCTCCTCTTTTTTTTTTTTTTTTTTTTTAACAATGCTGTTTATACATGAAGACTTGCTGTGCATTCAGTGTGGCACATGGATGGAGTGGATGCTTTGAACTGCTTTTGCAACAATGGATTCTGCTTGACTGATAATGAAACCATGGGATAGACCTCAGGGAGGTGAGTCATATGTTAATTTGTTCTTGACGTTTCCTTGGTATGTTAAAAGCTGTGATCTTTCAGAAAAAAAATCTCTTATTTTATTATTATTTTTTTTTTTAAAGCTACTTCCTGGGGCCATGGCAGATGCTGTTTTGGAATGGTACCCAACGAGTTGTTTAATGTAGTTCAGTGCTTGGTTGGCATTCTGCTATTGTGCGAATATTTTTGGTACTTCTTTTGCCACAAAGATATTTTATTAAGAGTGGCACATTGTTATACACATGTGGTGCTATGGAGCTCCAGAATATGCATGGGACATAATGTTGAGCTGCAGAAACACAATAGCAATGAGTCACTGAAATCCCTTGTTGGTCACAAGGGTTTGAACAACTGCAGTGATAATCTTTTGAGACAATGTACAACTCCAGTGGTATTTGCTATCTGCTCTGTGGTCTCCCTCAGTTAGCTGCTTGATTGGCTTGGCTTTGTGGGTATCCTAATCATGTTGGCACAGTCACTTTGATTAACAGAGACATGCAACTTGGAAGTCTCTAGGCTTGCACCGACCTCAATAAAGTTGTGTGCTTTTTCTCTTTCCAAATTCCAGCAGCTTCCTGAGGGCACGAGAAATGTTTTGCTCAGCTTTCCATGATGGTTTTAAATGTGGGGTTCAGAGGAGCCCATCTGCTCCTTTGGAAATTTAAAATAAAAAAAAAAAAAAAAAAGAAAAAAACAGAAGAAAGGGCCAATGCAGGTTCCTTAAATCTGTGTTATTTTTTCATGGCCTTTTAGTAGGTCCCAGACCACTTTAAGCATTAGCTTTAACCCTTTCTTTGTTAATACAAGAGAGTAATTTCATCACTATGACTTCATTTATGCCTAATCTGGCCAATCTTCTCCTGTTACATGGACAGTTTATTTCTAGGTGTTGTGATGAATGCTCTCTTATCTTATTTAATTTCTGCACTGCTGTGTCTTCCTGTTTTTACGGCCAGGTAAACAGCCTTGCAGGTTCTTTGGCAAAATGGAGGAAAGCTTAATTCTTATTATACCTCAGACCAGAAGAAATAGAAGTCTAATATCTCATATTACACTTCAGAAAACTGAGGGGGATATCCATGTGGTGGTTTTATTAGTGGTTATTCCTCTTCAAGTTGGTTCTTGACCATATTCCCCAGTCTTAAAAAACTGTTTTTTTAAGGAAGTACAATATTTTCAATGGCCATCATCCATTGCCATGTGGTCCTTGAATTACCATCTCCATCACTGAAGGTAAGGATGTCTTCTGAAAGACAGCTCAGTCAAGCCAGAAGGGTATTTAACTTAGATACTCTGAAAGGCAAAATGTCCAATGCTGAGATTTGAAATAAAAGGTGCTTTGGAGGGAGACATCCCCATCTATCCACAGACATATTTTTAAAGTATGCTTTAGGTGGGGTAGTTCTCCCAACTGTTGAAAATATTGTCTGTAGAGAGAGTTTGTAGATCCCTGCAGTTACATTTAAGGCAGTTTCCAGGGCGCCATTTGAGTGGTCTCTTTGTTACCAAAACCCTTAAGCTTGTTTTTTGGAAACCTCTCTCCTCCTTAACTAAGTTCTGCCTTGTCTCACAGGGGTTACCAGGTCACATGTGCATTTCAGGGGGCTCATCATTCAAACTTAAAACCTTCCCATCCCTTCTCTGTGATGTTGTTATTAGGGGTCAAACTCATGCTTCCATTTCTCATTGAAGAAATTGTTCCTTAAGATATGCCACAAGACCTGCTTCCTTGACCCACTTTGCCTTAAGCCCTTTTTTATAAAGTTTTTACATTTTTTTTCGTGGTGGTAAAGAGATGAGGGATCCTGAGGTCACAGTGCCATGTGGGATGTCAACTGAATGTGCCAAAGAATGTGAACATGAGTCCTCTCACAAGTGAGTTGTTTCCTGGTGTTGAAATTTCACCCATTAACAGTTATCCCTCCATTCCTCAAACATTTTTTTAGGTCTTTAAAGAAAATGTGATTCTTTAGTTGGAATTTATATATAAAACTTGTCCTTATCCAAAATAATTATGTTTATTAGTGATTCATTTGAATCGTTCTAGGAAACAGGATCTGCATTTTCAGTCTTGAAAATGAAAGGGAAAGGAAAAGGGAGGGAATCACATTTTTTAGCTTGTTTTGACTCATTATGAAAAAGCCCATTTCATTCTCTCTTTTTCTGTCTCCTCCTTTTCTCTCTTCATTCACAAGAACATTTAGACTTATAGACATAAGTAATTTTAAAATAATTTTGTTTTTTATTGTTATAGAAGCTGCTGTCTTGTCTTGCATATTAATTTGACACTGTTAATCCTATACAAACACATTTTTGGTACTGACTTCTTAGGGATGCAAGTATTTTAAGTATATCAGTGTAAATGGAGTTTGTTGGACTGATAGTGTAGTGCATACATCACTATTTCACTTGACTGTACTAAATTACCACTTACTGCACATGAAACCTGCTTTTGTGTTCTAAGTTACTTCAGTTGGGGAAAGTTAAGCACACAGTAGCTATGAAAATAATTTTGTTTTCAGCTACAAGCTGGTTTTTTGCCTCTCTTTGAGTACTCTGACTGTGGAATGAGACATTTACTCACTTTGAAGGGAGCTGGTGTAACACTACAGTGGATTTTAAAACACTTGGATAACATGCTAAGAGAAGGTACATAAGCATCTGTATGAGAAGATGATTGTTTCTTTAAGAAAAGATCAAAAAAGGAGGGGAGAGGTGGAGATTTCCTTTGTTTTGTTCCTGCATGCTTTCAAAATGAACATCCAGTGAGGATGCTCCCTTGTGCTCTGGGCAGGAGCCTGTCTGCCATAGGGAACAGAAAAAGCCCAGGGGAATCTACACAAATTCAGAGGATTTTGTACCTTGATTTTGTCAACTGCAGCTGGGATTGCCCCTTATTTTAACAAAGGATATTCTCCTGTTCCTTTGGCTGGGAAAGGAGTGTGCAATTTTATCTCAGTGTCACGCTACTGCAGATGCCGGGTGGGAAAAGAGGCCTTCAAATGGAGCTGAAAATAACTGCAACCAAAACACTGGACAGCTTGGGCTGCTGAAAACCTTTTGCATGAAGCCCTGGCTCCCTTAAAGTAGCTGGCAGTGCTCCCATTGAGTTCAGCGCAGCCAGGATTTTGCCTTATATATTTATCCTGATTTATGAAAAGCTCAGTCATCGTGGTGTCTGAGCACTGAGATACGGTATTTAGTTACAAACAATCATTTTAAGAGTGATGCCAAAATCTACACATGCATTAGACTTGGAGATTAAAGAACATGGAGCTTTGGTTGCATGTGCTTCTCCAGTTGTAATTATTCTTCATTCTAAACACTGCAGACCTCCATGCTGTTGGGCACAGAGGGGCTCCAGACTGAGACAAATCAGAAAGATTATGTGATATAGTAAATAGCTATAAATTAATGGATCTTGCTGAGGTGCCAGTAACTACTTCAGTTTCTCTGTCAGCCCCAGAGGAATTAATAATTCCTCAGATTTTAGCCAGCCATTGCAGCAAAGGATTTTAATCTTCTGCATTTTTTAACAGAAACTGTTTACCTTGCAGTAACTTGTACAGCACTGTGTGCTCTCCACTCTGATGCTGCATTACAATAACTTGCTGCAGAAGAAAGCTGGTTGAGTTCAAGTGAAATCTATCCCAAGGAAAGAGTATCCAGAGCAGCTGGTTTCATTTATATATTTTATTTCTGAAGCTCATGAGCATTCCAGCGAGAGATGGTATAATTGATTTAAATCAAATTATGAAACACTATACTTTTTATTCTAAAATCCACTTTTCTGGCATTCAATTCTGTAATGTATCACTCACAGGTAATGCTGGTTGAAGTTGAAGAGGCTGAAAAATTCTCCTCTGCATCATGCAGTCCATTGTTACATGCTCCTGCCTCGGAGCTGAAGTCAAAGTTTCTGTTTGTAGAAGAATCATCATCTCATTAAGGAACTGAGGGCCCATTGCTTCGGGTCAGATGCAAAACCTTATTCCTTGAATTTCTTAGTAATAGAAGTGTTCCTGGGTTTTTGGAGGAACATCTTAGTTCAGTGATTTATTTTTTTTTCCCAGCATATACACAGGACAAATACATGGCAAGCAAAACAGGGCTGTTTTTAGGAAAGGGTAACACTGGACATTCATTGCAGCACAGGTTAACCTGCACTTTAAGAGGTTCAAAATATTCAGTGTTCAATTGTTCACTCAATTTTCTAAGTGTTTGCTGAGGCTGAAGATCTCGTTAGTGTGTTAAAACCTTGCCAGAGTGTTTGTTTTCCCTAATAACTTCTGAACTGGCCAATTTAAACCAGATTTTTATGGAGGTTATGAAATTCCTGTAAATTTTCTGAAAAAAAAAAACAATTTTTGGCTGGGCGAAAAGAAGAGGGGAACAACTGGTGCTACCAGTAATGGAAAGGCTGCAGCTGGAGCTCAGCTGCTCCCTGCTTAGGTTTGGCCACCCAGCTTGGCTGGCTGGGAAGAAACACCGAGGTGTGGTGAACGTGTGCAGCTCTGATCCAGGGCCAGCAGATACCTGCCCGTGCAGGAGGGGTCAGATGTGTCTGCAGGAGGAAATGTGTCCTCCATAAGCAGCACAACAAAGGAACAAAAGTGCTGGAGAGCATCCAGAGGAGGGCAGCTGAGCTGTGGGAAGGGTCTGGAGCACAGTTCTGATGAGGAGCGGCTGAGGGGGTGTTTAGCCCAGAAAAAAGGAGGCTCAGGGGAGACCTTATCACTCTGTACAACTCCCTGAGAGGAGGCTGTAGCCAGGTGAAGGTCAGTCTTTTCTCCAAGGTGATAGGATGAGAGGAAACGGCCTCAAGTTGTGCCACAGGAGGTTTAGATTGAACTTAAGGAAAAAAAAATTCTCGTGGGAAGGGTTATAAAGTGCTGGAACAGGCTTCCCAGGGAAGTGGTGGCCAGGGTTCAAAAATGATTTGACGTGGTACTTGATGACATGGTTTGATGGTGAACGTGGTGATGGTGCTGGGTTAATGGTTGGACTTTGATGATTTAAGAGGTCTTTTCCCACCTCAACGATTCTGTGGTTCTGTGTGAACCTTGCACAAATGACAATGTGAAGACACACTTCAGAGGTCTCTGTAACTTCACTATTTCCACTGCCTGGTTTGAAGCAGCAGCTGGAGGATGACTGGGGACATGTGCCCTGACCTCACTGGCACCACACTGCTGCTCAAAAGCATATTGGAGCTACCTGTGACTCCCAGCCTGGGTTAGAGACACAGGACAGGAGATTGAGAGGTGATATCACAGCCTGAAAAACAACTGTACCTAGAGGCAAATCGCTTCACTTAAGAGGTGAGGTTATTAGCTTTAAGGAGCCAGTCATTACAAAACACCACAACAACAGATTTGTGTTTATTTACTGGCACCCGCTCAACTTGAATGTGTATCTCTGAGCAGGATCAGGTTTCAGAAGTGCTTTTGTGTAGAATCCAAGTTCTGGCTGGTGTATGTGGACGTGATTCTGTGTTTTACACTCCTGTCCCTTGCTCTTTGCAGGGCCTGTGCATTTGGGGCATTCCTTTGCTGGTGAGGAAGCAGGTGGTTCCAGCTTTAAAATGCATTTTTCTAGAAGCTGTTGAAGCAAATGCTTTGTGCACTCCACTTACCCAAAGCTTGAGCTGGGATGAAGGCCTTTTCAAGGTTTCTCCCCTGTTTTTATTTCCTCCCCCCCAGTAGGAACTTTCCTGCCAGGCTGTGTTCACTGTGAGCCAAACCTATGTCATGTTTCTCAGGTGCTCAGTTTAAGTGTGTTTGGGAACCACACAGGTAACTTTTGCTTAGTCTTCTAATAGGATTCCCTTTCAGTGATAAGGTACCTGGATTTCCTTCTCAACCCCTGTTGATGATGTTGGAGAAAGCATTTGTTCTGGACAAGATGGTTCTCAGCTCCTGTAACTCAAATATATGTTTATTCTGGCGCCTTTCAAATAAGTTTCTTGATGGTCAGTAATTGTATTAGCTATTTTTCTCAGATTAGGAATAGACAGAGAGACCTGCTTTAAAAAAGGTTGACAGATAGAAATAATTCCTTCTTATCAGTGTTTATACCCTCACTAGCTGGATTTGAACCTGCTCCCAGTTTAACATCTGATTGCCAGTACTTTGAGCTGTCTTTCCAGGTCAGTGAAGTGGCATCATGAATGAAGTATAAAATGTGTCATACCAGTGGTTTACAGCAAGCCCACAGCACAGCTGAGTTGGCTGATGGGCCGTCTCTGTTTATGTCAGCTGTTAAAAACTCATGCACACAGCCACACTAAGTACTGATGCCATCAAATGTGGTCAAGGCAGACAGTTCAGCCTGCAAAAGTGAGCCAGAAAAGGCATTAAAATGCTTAGTCTATTACATACTTCCTTATTTTTGTCATTTTGACATTTATGTGTTGTATCATTGAGGCTTTTGAGAAAGAAGACCCAATTCCTGAAGCGAACTGAAGTGAGATGTTCAGTTTACAATGCCACAGCCGTCTGGTTTGCATTTAATTCCAATTGACCACCTGCATGCTGTTAACCTCTGGAAGGTTACTGTGATCACAGTTGTTGTTGTTTATTTAAAAGTTTTGTAGCTCAAGGAAAATATTAGTAATCAGTTACTTAACCTACACTGTTTACTGATCTCATTGAACTTGCAGATGCAGCTTTGCTGGCCAGTGAAAACTGGGAGTTGTCTGGTGCCAGTAATAGCTCGCACTTATTTTTCAGGCAGGAGTAGGTTGAGCAATTAAAAGAATTTTATATACATATATTTTTTTATAAATATGCTCTTTGTCTGTTGGCTATTTGTCTTATGTGTCAAAATCCAAAATATAACTTAGAGCATGTGGAAGGTAGCTCTAAACGAGCCAAACTTTCACAGAGGCGTGCTTGAGTTGGGAATGCTGCTGGTTACACGTGCAAACCCCCAGAGCTGCATGTGAAAACATAAAGGAATTGCAGAGCTAATTCAAATAAATAAGACAGATAAGTGCATACTAATGTTCTCTGGTCAGGAGTACTTAAATTGCTGTAATGAAACATTTTACTAAATGACAGCATTCAAAAATTAGGAGTTATTGCTTCAAAAGTACCACCTTTTTTTTTTTTTTTTTTTTTTTTAATATGTCTGTTGCCAACACCCACCTAAGCCTGTGAACAGAGACCCTGTTGCCCCTTCAAACCTCTCCTTTCCTCTAACAAGAGTGAAATGTCAAGACTTGGTGACTTTTAAACTGTGACTTCAGCTGCATCTGTATTCCTCCAAGAGCTTAGCACAAGATCACAGAGTGGACAGTCTCCAAATAGATGATGGGTGTTTGGTTTTATTGCAAGCACCACCTCACCTTTCAGTTTGAGGATGCTCTGTTAGGATGGGCTACTGGAAAAGCTTTTTCAGGTAGGACTGATTGGGTGTGTAGGGGGCAAGGGGAGAGAGTTATTTCTGCGTTCAAAATCTTGAATATTGATGAAAAATCAAAGGCCAAACGTGGTTTGGTTGAAGATAGTAAACATGTATTCCGGCTCCAAATCCATTTCTCTGATGAGCCTTGGTTTATCTGGCACCCTGATTGTCCCTGACCACAGTGAGCTGGGCTAACTACTTGGGCTGCAGCCCCTGGGGATTTGTGATGGTCAAGCAAATAATACTGCAGCAGCAGTTCTAATTTCTAAAAGAAGGGGAATTTAGTTTCCCACTGAAATTTAGGAACACTCAATGTCAACACCTTTTCCAAAGAGGCTATGTAGTTGAAAACCAAATTTTCCACCAAAAAGCCATGAAGTAAAACTTTCTGCCAACCTCTCTTAACCTCTCTACTGCTTTATTTGGTTTTTGTTTGCTTGTGTGAGTGTCTGTGGGGACACTCGGGCATGTGGATTCAAATGAGCTGTTCAAATAGATTAAACAACTTTAAACCCCTCTGTGGTCTTTGGAAGTGAATTAGATTAAAGTGAATTAGAGCTATTTTAATTCTGAATGAGTGAGTCCACATGGGCTTAATATAGTTGTATATAGAAACCCACATTAAAATCACATCCTTAGTTAACTCAGATGGTTTCCAGTGTAGACAAACCCATCCTGTGTCTGTTTAGCAGGGCACACAGAGCCTGCTTCATCTGTAACTTGCACTGTGGACAAGGCAGAGGAGCTAAATTAAAAAAAAAAAAAAAAAAAGATTCTTTTTTATACAACTGGTATAAATGGTTCCACAAACAATAGGTCGGTAATGCATCTGGTCTGGGATGTGTCCAGAGAAAGAAGCTGGGCCTGAATAGCTTTTAGCTCTCATCATTGAAATCAACAATGCTTGCCAGAAGAAAGCCTTCAGCATTAATTCCATAAGCTATAAATTATTACAGGGCTCTGATTCCTTGGAATGAAATGCAATAGATAGATGGCAGAGAAATATTATTAATGGATGGTTTACTACGTTCCTAACTGCACTGACTTCATGAGAATACATTATATTACTATCTGGAATAGCAATACTAGGGATTTATTAAAATGACTGAGTATGCATTGTTAGCTAGGATACCGTGCTATATTGGAAACATAAAGTATTCTGCATCAAAGCATGTAATCTACATCTTTCCTTTTCATCCTTAATTTGATTATGAACTATTACCATGTTTTTGCCATAAAATAGGAAAGTTGTACGTTTTGATGGTTTCTCAAATGCTGATTTTACTTTCTGCGCAAATACTTTGTATCTTTTCAGCATAATTATTTAGCAGCCATTTCGGGTTAATTATTGTCATTAACAATATGAGTCCTATGAGGGAATATCAATTAAAATATGCACAGCTGAACTTTCAAATGAGTAAATAATTTAGTTTTCGAAAATGACTGGAAACAGCAGGGTAACAGTCAAAAGGGGAACAATTATTTTAATGCTTATTTGACAAATGAGTAATTTTTACAGCAAATTAGTTTCTTATTGTAGCACCCCTACTGGTAACAAGAGAGAAACTGTTAACATGAGTTTTAAAAATAAAACCTGCTAAGATATGCATGCAAAGTTAAGGAAATCATTTGTATGAAGAAAAGGTGATTACGATACACATTGTTAGCTGAAGAATGTTGCCATGGGAATCTAATTAGGGATATAAATCACACAAAATTATGTTTATATATAGGGCTGGATACATTAAAATCATATGCACAGTAATACATCAATTTCGTTGTCAAAGTATTGAAGATAGACCCTCATTGCTCTTCATTCTTGACCCCACTAAATAGAGCAATTGAAAGTTAATAATTTGGGGGAATTGCTTATCACAGTGTAGCAATGGCAAGAAAAGTTAACAAATGAAGCATGGAATTTCAGGTGTGAATATATGTTCACTGGTTTGTGTAACAAAAAGGAACGTAGGAAAAACTTTGCAAGGTGCTTGAGTTTTATCCCTGTTTTGGGGAAAGTTTTACTATACACATTGACTTTTTAGCAATGCCATCGTGGTTGTTTATGCAGTTATTTGGGAGAGGCAGGGTGAAAATAAGAGGAAGTGTATAGAAACCAGAACTATTGAAAATATTTCTGTCATTTTTTTTTTCAAAACACTGAGAAGGTGTTTCAAAGCCTTATATATGTGTTAAAACAGAAGGGGAATTTCAGCAAAAATGTCTTTTGTCTTTTTCTTATTTGCATGCTCTGTTTCATTTCTGATTTTCGTGTTCTGCCTGATTACTGCCTGTAGTCAGCCCCAGTGCTGCTGATGGTTTCCCACAGCTATGATTTGGAGTAAGTGGGTAGTTTATAGTGAAACACTGATTACTAAAGACAATTCAGAATTTCTCTTAAGTTTCAGTGTCTTTTTTTTTTTTTTTAATTCTCTCTATCAAGTGTGTCAAACTGCACTACTGAGTTGCACTGAGTGCTATTGAGACTTGTGCCCAGAGGAATTTCAGTGAAGGTGACCAAACATTTTAATGATATTAAAAGCGGCTGCCTGGACCACGGAGTGCAAATTGGGTGGCCCTGGCATGGCAAGGAGCTGAAAAGAAATTTAGGAAAAAAAATGTGATGACAATGAAAACTCAACTCGCCATTTCTTGGTAGGAGTGGGCTGTTGTTTCTACTCTCACCAGCTGGTGAAATTCAGTTTTAAACTTTGTTACCACCGAACGTTTTGCACTCAGTCTGTTCTAGTCCGGAGGCACATTTTGGGACTTGATTCTAACTTGGTAGGAAGCAATCTTCCTTTTCCACATGACCTCTGTGCAATATAAAGGAAACTTCAGTAACCCCAGAATGGCCACACACTTTCTGTTGACATCCACAACAGAGCATGTGATTAAGGGTGTAGATTTAGTGCTGTCTCGTTTGAAAAGCTGCTAGAATTGCAATGTTGCTTTGACAGAGATATTCCCTTACTAGGATGTATCTTCCACATAAATATATATATTATTTTTTTTGGTGATGCAATGAGACAAAGAGGAAGAACCATATAAGACGTTGAGAAATATCATATTTTATGCTAGAGTGACTAGGGCTGTTGAAGGCTGGAATCAAGGAGTGACTGTGATCCAAGGAACAGCCTGCCTGATCTGTTTTTAAGGAACCTTTCCAGTTTTTGTGTAAACATTTATTTCACAGTAGAGCCTCTTTAAGACAGTTTCACCTTTTTTTATTTGTCCACTTCACCACGGCACTCTCTCACCCCACCTCAAGCCACCGCACAGTTTCTCCCTGAAATCTCACAGCACAGAAATTCCATAGGAAAACACAATGATGTCATTTCAGTCAGGCCATAATTTTCCAGCTGTTGGAAGAAGGCACATTGTGGTGTTTATTTCACTACTTATAAAGATTTGTGGCAAGGAGGGAAATACTTTACTTCCAAGATCATTGTTCAAGCAATTGAAACTGTTCATCTGGCGCTTGGTGCCAGAGTAGGGGGAGGCAGAAGGGATGATGCTGGGGAGTGACTGCATGCATGGCCTGCAGGTAACTGTGTGGACAAAGCCTCAGAGGAATTAAGGGATATTTTTCATTTTAGTTCTTATGGCAAGAAGGAGAGAAGCATGCAGTGGGCAGCTTTTCAGCATATCTGTGTCAGTTGTGAAGTTTTGCAATTCCCATTGCTGGGTTGGCATTTGACAAGGCTTCATGTGGATCAAGCAAACTCTCACCTGGGCTGGTGTCAGTTTGTCTCTTGCATCTGTCATGGACAAGCCTTTGTCCTGAGCTGCTAGCTCTGCTGTAAGCCATAGGTCTGCTGATGCCTTGGGAAGGCTGAGATGAAACTGAGACTGGACAGAGCTGGAGAATAAAGTAGGGATTTATTGAAAGGCCTCCAGGATCCACCTTGGGCAGGACAGGGCCTGACCAGGGCTACACCCAGGGTGGACTAAGAATGGTCACAAAATGTCTGATTGGTTACGAGGTCTCACATTTTTATAAATTCTGGTCCATTTGCACATTGGGGTTGAACTGTCCCATTCCAGCTCCAGGCTGTGAGGTCCCATCCTTCTTGTTCCTCCCTCCAGCCCACCTTTGTTTGTGCTTTTGTGGCTGAAAGTTGTCCTTGGTCTCCATCAGGAAAAGGATTTATTTTGTCTCCCTGCTCTGTGAAGAGCTGACTGACACTTAATATGAGACTCAGAACTGCACCCCTGGGCAGCACAGAGTCTGAAAATATGAAAGCTAAATCTTAAGGCATCACTCTAGGTGATGGAAATGGCTTATTGGTCAATGTGGTTTGTGATGCCTCATGGCAAAGATTTCCAGAGGCAGCTGGGACTTTCAGCAATTTAGATTCTACTGAAAATGACCATACTTGGTTATTGCTTAGAAAAAACCCCAACCACCAAAAAAATCAGTCCTGAGTCCTGGAATATCTCCTCTGTTCAGAATGGCAAAGCTGCATTGTGTTGTACTAGTGGCCCAAGTGCTCCTCATGCTTTACAAAAGCCCTTGCATGCGTGACAGTCCATAGACATGACCTCTCCTCTTTGGAGATGACCAGCTGTCCTCAGGAAAATTAAGAGAGAGGAAGTGGGCAGGTATCTGAGAGATGTGACATACTTTAATACACTCATTTCTCATTAGTTAAATAGCATAGTGGAACGTGAGGTGGCTCTGACATGTGAAACTTTTGGGATAGTCCCTCTCAGGACTTCAGTCAGGAAATGTTAGCCAGCTTCACCCCCCTGTTCATCTGAGAACTCCAGAAGGGCTGGGGACTGGATGCAATAATGAACAAAAGCCTTTTGGATGCTCCTGTTGATTTTTTTTTTTTTTTTTTTTTCACTGTGTGGGTCCACTGAAGCACTGCAGCATTTTGGCAACTCAGCTGGAAGAAGAAAACAGGCCTGGAAAATGTAGCTGCATTATGTGAGACCACTGGCTACTGCTGGAATTGTGTCAGTTTATAACATGTTAGGCAGGTTCCCTGTGCATCCGCTGCGAGGCTGCTGCTGACAGGACTTGAGCTCTAGCAATGAGAGCAACCAACAACAGCAAAAAAAGAGCTGTGGGCTCTTGGATCCTCTGTGATCCCAGAGGTTGTGGGCAGCATAATTCAGTAGGAGAGAAAATGAGACTGTTAAAATGTTCCCCTGATGTGCCCTGCAGCTTGTAAAGACAATCACCTGTTCAAAGTGGTGATTTCTTCATTGGAGAGATGTGTAGATGAGTGATAGACAAAGTCCCTGCAGGTTTGATTTAGCTCTCCAATTTTTTATGATGGTCAATTCCACATAATTTAACTTCACTCTTTCCCTGTTCTGTATACCTTTTTCTGTCATGCTTGGCACCATGCTTTCTGTTCAAAATGCCAGTTTGAGAGACTAAAAGTAGCCCAGCACAGAAATGTTTGCTAGCTGGACACACAGTAGCCACCCCTTACCAGCTTTTGAAGCATGGACAGAAACAGAGCTGAAATTTGTCATTGATTTGGTTTAGAAATTGAAACAACCCCTTGAACCTGACACAATAAATATAGTCACTTCAGCTTTTAACCCCGCTCCCCATTACCTCATCATATTTTACCATGAATGAAACATATACTATAATGTATTCTTTGTCAGATACAGTCCACACCCTTATGTAAACTGCATTTTCAGTCCTCCTCCCGTTCAGACACATTCCCCAACAGGAATTCCTCAGACATGCCAGTCAATGCTTTACTGCTTAGCAAATCTATCGGATTAACACAATTACAGCAAAAGCGCGGGACAAAATAAATATTCCCCAAAGAACCTTTAGGAGGATTTTGCCATTTCTTGGTTAGTAAGAGATGATCCCTCAACAGACACCGGGCTGACCCTGCTTTAGTTCCTCTTATTTTCATCTGTCCCAATGGAGCAAGAAAAATATATCACTGTATGGGCAGCAGGAGAGTGGAGCAGCCTGGTATTATGTGTACTTTTCGATTCAGTCTGCAGGGAAAGCTGAGAGTCAGGGGAGGAATCAGGGAACTCTGTGTTCAGCCAAATTCCAAAGCCTTTGGTGTCTGGCCAGATTTACAAAACTTAATTGTATGTTTGTATTGTGTGTTGCAATATCTCAGAGATTTGAAGAGTGGTTCTCGCGGATCCCTCTTGGGTGCTTGGCTCCTCCAGACGTTCCCATCAAACATGTGCACAGCTTCCATGCTCACAGTAAAAATGTCAAGGCGTCCCCACGCTCACCTGTGGTGGTCCCTTACCTGTCTAATCATCCCAAGGGGAGCACAGAGGGAGGCTGGGTTGCTCAGCTGATCATCCTGGAGCTGTTCTGGGGCACGTTTTTCCCTGGGGTGTTGGCATCAACTCCTGCTTCCCCAGCAGGGACCTTGCAGAAAGTGGGTGTGTGCTCATCATACCTGCCTCAGTGTTCTCTTCCAAAGTGCCTTGAGGCAACTTTAACCATTTTAGTTGTTCACTGTTAGTGTTTTCCTTTGAATCATGTTGCAGTGGATGGCAATGCTGCTTTTTTCCTTAGAGGCACCAGTGATGGGTCGTTTTTTTATTTATTTTTTTTTTTCTCACCACTCTTAACTTCCTGGTCCAGTTGAGTCATTCAAACTTGGAAATCTCCAGTGAGTTTGGATCTGGATGTGACTGGATTGATCTGTGCTACTGCCAATACTTCTTTAGGGGATAGGGTGAGAGAGAAAAGGAAAAAATGAAGGCAAGCATTGAATTTATAGCACTCCAGATGTCAGAGAAATGAACATAAAAGTGCAGATGCCTTATAGTCAGCCAGACTGCTCAAATGTATGCAAATGGGTGACAAGTTTATGTGAATATAGTTGAAAAAAAGAAAAAGCAAGGGGGAAATGCTTAAATAATCCTGTTCTCATTGCTGTAAGTGTTGGACATTGGCTTTGGTGGAAGTCCCAGTTGTGATGACTCAAAGAAAGACAAAGCTCTGGTAAATGTGGCCAACTGTATAGACTTTGATTGGTCTTAATGTTCTTGGACATACCATTAAAGTAACATAAATTCCTACCTTCTAAGTTATGGGGCCTATTGATCAAGCTTTTCCTTGCACAGCAGTATTTAGATTATTCTGCAAATCATCTTCATGGGTAGCTGTGAGAGATGGCTACAGTGTCTTCAGTTAGGGTGGTGTAAATGTATGAATTTAAGTGAGAGCAGATGTACTTGCGCATATATTTCACATATGAGCTCCTCATTTTTTTGGGGGTAACAAAACAATTCTTTCTGTCAAACGGGCTTCCAACTTGTGAATTAATTATATATGCCTTCCTGCAAACTGTTTAAGAGCAGCTGGTCTTCCTGGCATTTTTATTAGCAGGCAAAGAAGCTTCTCCAAAGCATGAAATGCCAAAAGGGAAAGCCTCTGGCTAAGTTTTATCACGGATATATGGAACTGAGTGCTGTCTGTCTGCAGCCAGGTGAAGGAAAAATCAGTGGTCATCAGTCTAAGGCATCCCTTTGTGCAGGACCTTGATTAACTTTCTATGCCCTTCTTGCTGTTGGAAAAAAAGCAACTGAAAAATGATAGCAGTAGGCAGCCATAACGTTGAGGAAAACTGATACAGTCTGGGTAATCTGCTGCGAAACAGCTTGTGTGGGTCTGTGTCCAAACCCCTTGTCTTTAAATAACATTTCAAGCCAACTAGCTTTTCTGGATTCTTTTGCTCAAAATGCAGAAAGGATTTTTGGATGGCAACGGCTATTAACACTACTAAGCATTGCTTGGGTGTGTTCTTTGTCCATTTGTGCAGGAAAAGACCTACCGTATCCATGGTCCCATGATGCAATACTAGAACCTTTTAAAAAGTTATTAAACAGGTTGTAAAACCCCCTTTAAAAATACGCTTCGATTTGTACAATTTTTTTAGAAATGGCAGAGGACAAAACCACATCCTTACCCCCATTAAATTCCTGAACACTCCTGCCACGTCCCCCCAAAGCCTTCATTTACAATGTCTTGGTTTTACTGTATAGAAAAGGTGAGAAAAACAATACAAGTTATACAGCACACATACAAATACCAGCTTATATGAGCTAACACTGGCAGTTAACATCTTAGATTTTTCTCAGCAATAAGCTACATCTGCAGAACTTATGAGTCGGGTTTTATAAAGTTCACAATTCAAAAATGTCTCTGTGCTAAAGGGCTTTGGCTTTCTAGCTCAGGGCAAATTTTATATGCTACAGTCTGTAACCATCTTTGTTTCTAGAGAAGTATATGCATGGATCACGGATTAAAACGTTTTACTACGTGCCGTGTGGGTTTTATTATCTGAATAGATCATATCCTAAACAGGTCAACTGCCTCTGATTTAAAGTCCTGGAGGATGGGAAACAGCATTTATTCATGCAGTGGGTTTATCATGTAAGATAAGTAAGAATACTGCAGGTATTCTTCAGTCTCAGCCACTACCCAAAAGGAAGAGCAGGATGCTGGGCATCCAAAATCAACATCAAGTCTAATCCCACTTCAATAAATGCAAGTGTTGGTATAAAGAAATAAGCCTCAGCAGTCGTTGTGATGAGGCATTATATATGGCACTGCAAGGGAGTTTGTGTAGTGTTTTCTATTGTTCCTGTTTGCAAGATCATCTCTTTGACCAAAGCTTGTCTATGCACCCAGAAACATAGCAGAGACCAGCAAGGGTGTGGTATAACTGCACCCAAAAAATGGGAAGTCAGGCATTCCTGGATGCTCCAGGCACCTCTGCAGATGCTGAAGTGGTTTGTGATTGTGTACAGTGGAAAATACAAAAAGTGTGAGTATTTGGAAATCAGAATAATGAGTAGGTATAATATCTGTGAATGGAAACATTTGTCTCTGTTGGGACAAAGCCAGGAGGGGTAGTGTTACTACTACATATTTATTGTTGCAATTAGCTGCTATTAAATATGTTTCAGTGTTGTATTATTGTTTTCAGTGAGACCAAACGGACTATCATATAGCTGAGCAACAATTTCCCAGGGGAAGTATGGGGAAGCTCTTTACTGATTTGCTTAAATCTCTGTTGAACGAAGCAGTGGAAAGTACTTTGTAGGAAATAATCACCCATTGGCAGGAGGCTGGAGTAGGTTACATAATAGGGATCGTATTTCTGTGACAATGAATGATTCTGTTTATGCAATATTCATTGCTGGTCATGTACCCTAGACTTTGTTTATTTTTTGTCTCATCCGAAAATGATAAGATAAATTCAACTTATGTTTTTTTGCCCAGGCCTTTTAGAAAATAATTCAGTGTTTCTTGCATAAATTTTGTACATGGCAATGCACACAAAGTCTTGCTGCTCCCGGAGACATACAAGTTTTTCTGCACTGAATTCTTAACAGACTGTAGCATCTATCTATAAAAAAGGGAGAAGGGAGAAGGTCTTGGGAGTTATGCACTGATCAGTGTAGCCTTGGTATCTTAAAAGCTATTAGATACTAGAATAAATTATTAAGCAGTCCATATATAAGCACCATCCAGATAAAAAGGTGATAAAAGAGAGTCAACACATATTTGTCAAGAATGAATCATTTGAAACCAATCTAATTTCCTTCCTTCCCGGGAAAATTGGCTTGGTGGATAAGGGGAAAGTGGTAAATGTGATACATCTTAACTTAAGCCAGGATTTTTGACACTGTGGGAGACTATATGCTCTCATGTAAACTGAATTTTTGCCTGGATAACAGGGGATGGTCCGAGTCTTTGAAAATTCCACACTGAGAAAGCAGTTTGCAGTGATGCCCTGCTAAAGGAGAATTCACTTTTGCTCTTGAAGAGGCTTAATTTTGGGCCTGGTTCCCATCAATATTTTCATTAGTGGCTTGAATGATGGGACAGAAAGTGAACATGTGAAATTTAGACTGAGGACACAGAAGTGCTTTAGCACACAGGATTAGAAGAACAAATGAACATGATACATTGGGAAAAATATATCAGTATTAAGGCACTCAGGTTATAGAACTGCAAAGTAGTGTGTGTCAGAGAATCTGTAACTGCACAGAGACTTGGCATCAGGAGAGAAGATGCAGCTTTAGTGCCTGGAAAGTGGAGCAGGAATAAAAGATGAAATATTAAGACAGCAGCTCTTAGTGTGCAAGACATCTCTGTCCAGTGGCAAGAAGTCAGCAGCTGGATTTTTGGACCTTTTCTTTTTTTTCCTACTCCTTCAGACAAGTGGGATGTATCCTAAAAGGATGACCCAAATGATTTGAGACTTAGGGAATATGATCTGTGCTGAAAGATTTGTGTGTGTTTGTCTAGAAAAGGTACATCTGAGGAAGGGTGTAAGTCTTGAAGGGGACTGCTGTGAGGGGATGCAGATCGATCAGTCACCCTGGCTGTGGAGCAAACACTGCCTGTAGGATTGCAAGCACTCTATTTTCACACATGTTTAATAGAAGGCTTTCTGTAAAAACTAACCTGAACTCAGATTTATCAGATCAGTGCTTTACTTGCTCAGGCATGTGAGAAGTGTATCACACACTTAGCTCTCAACACTGCTGCTGACCCTGATCTGTGCTTGTTGCTCCCTCTGCCCAGATTGCCTCTGTGGCTCTGTATTTAATTTGATACCCATAGGGGCAGTGTGTCTAAAGCCTTGCATTCAGCTGTCAGTGTTCTCAAAGGGGTGGAGTTACCTAAAGTGTAGATTAACCTGGGGTGTAGATTAAAGATGTGAAAATAATAATAATAATTTAAAAAAAAATCGAGAGACTGGCTTCACCAGTAGCAAATCAAGCCTTTTGGTTGTTTAAAAAATATCTGTATGGGTAGGATTTTTAAGCACTGGAAACCCAGGGATGTTGCAGCCTCTCTTCTGAAGGTTTTGAGAAGTGTGATGGACATATGGCATGGCTGCAAGTAAACTTGCTACTGCTTCTAGGTAACAAGATGGACTGGAGGCCCTCTTAAGATTCCTTTTAGTCTGATGTCTGTATGATTTCTGTGACATAATGTTTTGCAACAATATTATATATTTTATATCCCTGCAAAAAAAGAGCACAGAACTGACATAATCCAGGCAGCTTTATGTTGAGAGATGAAAATGTACATATGCATTCATTAATGTCTCAGGAAAATAAATTCGACTGATTTGACTTTAAATGGAAATGAACATGGCAAGAATGATATGCTGAATAATGACCCTGCAAAAAAAAAAAACACCAAAAAAAACCCCACCCCAAAACAAAAAACCAACCAAAAACCAAAAATAAAACCTAGCTCAGTTCCTCAGTACTAACTATCACAGGGCATTGATTTTCTATCGTGTCTAGTTTGTGTGATAACATAAGAATTTAAATTGTGGCCTCACCCAGAACAAACACAGATGCGTTTTCTCTAGGTGTTAATCTCCCAAAGGCCCATGGTCTTGTAATGTAAACAGACCTTGGAGCCCCAGCCTGGTTCACTCTGTATCAAATAAGCTGTATTAATATCCTGGGTCAAAACTTCCTTCAGGCAGCCTGAGGGCAAAAGCCATCCAAATCCATGTGCACTGGCACTTCCCAGCGACAAGGCTCTCTCTGCTGGACCCTTGATTTATGGCTTGTATGTTTTCTATTTGTGAGAAATGCAGTGTTTATTTGACACATGAGGCTTCTGATAACTGTGCTCTTGTTAAATTTTGTCCTGCTTCTGCAGGGAATGCTCGCCCTACTCCCCCCAAAAAAACCGTAAGGAAGGAATGAAGGGGAAAGTTGCAAGGAAATCTAATTGCACTCCTGAAAATACTGCTTTGAGGAAGGGCTTTGGAGTCAAACCTTCTCATTCCAGCACCCACTCTTTGCATTTCCTCTGTACTAGAGAATCTCGACCTGACAGTGGTGAAATTAGTAAAATGTTTGTGTGAAACTGTTCCTTTTTTTTTTTTTTTTTTTTTTTTTTTTTTTTTTTTTAACCCTTATAATTTACTATGATACAGCCCCTGGCCCTTAAATTGAAGAAATTGCTTTTACTAAAGCAGTGATTGGGGGTGGTCTGCTCCAGGTGCCCTCCAACCCTTCCAGGAAGGCTCCTTCCTTTGGTGCCATGCTGGCTGTAGGAATTCCCTTGGCTGCTGCTGGAGCCTGTTTTGGGAGGGCACTTGTATTCTTGTATTCCTTGCCTTGTTAGTGCTGTGAGTGGCCTCCGAAGGCAGAAAGGCAGAGGGCAGTCTTTGTCTTCTCTGCACAAGGCCCTGAGAGGCTGCTAACACATGGCACATGTCCACAAAAAAACCCAACAATAGCTACATGAGAGATGGCTGCCTCCCATGGGTGGCCTTTCAGGAGCAGGGAGATTTTGAAAGAAATATGCTGCTGTGCCCAGCTTCCCTTGTGTACATGCTGCTACCAGAAGCTCCCCCCATGAATCCCTTTTCTTCAGAGCCAAATCCTGCTGCAGTCCATAACCAGAGGAGCGTCCTGCTGGCTTCTGGAGGAGACTTGTCTGAGGGTGGCATGGAACAGCTCCCAAACAGCAAATCCTTCCAGCTCCCTTCTTGTGACTGCTGTGGTTTAACTCCACTAAAAAGGGGAATTTAGACTAATTCCATTAGTCTGGGATATCACCCTGCCCTCACCCGTCGCTGGTTAACCCTTGGAGATCTGCTAGTCCTGGTGGTGGCTCCTCTGTCCATGGCCATGGGATTGCTGCAGAGTTCAGCACCAAATGTGAAGTGCTGAGGATTTCCTCTCTTTACCACATCAGTTCTGTGCTGTTTTATTGAGTCTTTGCTCATGACACAAAGTGGAACAGGAATAAAAGATGAGATATTAAGAGAGCAGCTCTCAGTGTGCAAGACGACATAAGGACAAGTGCTTGCAAGCCCTGAAAAAACAACAAGTCCTACCTAAAGATCATTTATATGAATTTTAAGGAAAATCCTTGAAAGGTTTGACCCACAGAAAAGCTTGCATTCATTTTTTATGGTTATTTTTGGCAGTGCTTGTCTGGCTTCGAGGTATATGAAATGTCAGCTCTGGTCTCTCATGGCTTTAGTGAGGGACCCTGAGCATTTGGGAAGAAAGCAACTGTCTGTTGGGTTTCAGCTGGAATGATGTATTAAATTTTCAGACCAGCCTTTCTTCAAGCACAGTGTTGACAGCACGCTCAACTTGTAGCGCTTGGAGTTAGATGGATATTTACCAAAGTAACACATCTTAAACAATTTAACAAAAAATGGAAACAAGTGAAAACCTCAAAACAAAACACTTTTCTGACAGATTGGTAGTTACTGTCCTAGTGTGAGTGACTTTGCCCTTTCCTCAGTTGTCAGTGTTTTTTTTCCCTGGGACCTTTGCTATCACACCCCCCAAAATTTCCAGCCTTCTAATTACATAAAAGCATCAACAAATAGAAATAAGGACAAATAAAAGGCAAGAGCCTAATGTGTTTTCAGTTGTACATTGCTCCTAATGAAAGTCATGTGTGTAAAAACCTCAGTGATTTTGTCCTGGCTTACTGAAATTAAACAAAGAATGATACCTATTTATAATCCTGAGAGTTCTGCCAGTAATATATTTTATCACTATGGTTGCAAGAAAAACAAATAGCTACTGAGGAAGTATTTTTCACAAAAATGAATGAGCATGGAGGGTTCCATGGGAAGAGTTGCTGCTTGTGGTGGAGTAGTGGGGAAATGAAGCAACTGAGGAGAAGCAGTTAAAAGCAAAAAGGCACTTGACTTTATTATGGTGCTGCTGTTTACAGTTCCCTTTCAATTCATCAGCTTGCTTTGCAATAACCTTCTGTCACTTACATAGGCTAGTTTTTCTACTGTAGTTTCAGCTGGGAAGAAAAGCAGGATATTTAAAATAATTCTGTTTATTTGTAATTAGAAGGCAAGTGACTTAATTTCTTTCTCTTAAATTGAATTGATTGCATTTAATAAATACAACAGAGGGCTTACCAAAGTGTTCTCAAAGTAACGTAAACCACATGTACCATCCCACAAAGAAAGGACATCAAAATTGAGTTTCTGAATGGTTTTATGTAGATTAGTTTATTGTGGCTAAATGCAACCAGCCTCCTTTTCTGCTGCCCCATTGTGTTCAGAGCTCACCAGCTGGCATTAACTGCATAAAATAGTGGCTGGAACACCATAATTGTGGCAGGGTGAGGCTATAGGTGAGACCATAGCAGGAATCCATCCTCAAAATCTACCTGATCCAAAAAATGCCTATTGCAGGCAATATGCTCTGTGTGACAGGTCTGAAAAATGTGATAGCAAGGTTCAGACGTGGTGCTCATCCGTTTCAAGGAGCATTGCACAGAGTTCCTTGGTGGTGGCAGCTATTTTGGGAAGACCTCTGCAAGCCGTTTGAAAAGTGAGACTCCAATCTTTACCAGGGCATTCAGGGGATGAGCAGTACTCATCACCAGTGGTAATAAGCCTGAAGGTGTGGTGCTCAAATTCTGTTTGTCACACCTTCAAGGACTCCTCTAGATGAAATTTTCTTTACACTTGTCATCTTCTAAGGAAAGAAAAAAAGGGTGATTTGTTCCTAGGGAGGGAAACTTTTAAAAGACATTTGCAGCATTAAACCTTTTTTTTTTTTTCTCTAGTGCTGCACCTCTTTGTCTCTTGCATGTGTGAAGAGCTAGTTTAGGTCTGGCATCTTCCATAACCCCACATTAGTACTTGCCTGTCATATCAGGTGTGTAAAACCACTCTGCCTATTATACAGTGAGCTGTGATTGAATCCTTTATTTATGACTTCTGCCCCACATTCCATTAATTAGAATGCAAATTAGGTGTTTCCTGGAAAGCTGCTGTTTACTTCTGGCATACTTTACATGTTTCATTAGTCTTAGGACCCTGACAGTCAAGTTATGTCAATTTAACAAGTTATCAGTCAGCAGAGCTGCTGTGATTGTACATACACATCCACGTAGGCATTGAGGGCTGCAACGGGATGCAGACTTGGGTTTCCCTCCAGCAAAAGGCATTTAAGATATGTTATCTTGTCTTGTCTTAGTTAGTGGGCTCAGCTAATTAGAGGTAATTATTTTTTTTTTCCAACAGCATGGCTTGATCTTGTGTGCCAGCCTTTAATTGACACCAGTGCTTCTGAATTTGGCTTTGTGAGATGTTTTTAAGTGAGAACCTCAGTTTTTGCTAGAGAGTAGGTTATTTGGCCACTGCCCCTGATAGTAACTGAGCAGTTACTGAGTGAGCAGTAGGACATGAGAATCACAGAATGGTTTGTGTTCATAGGGACCTTAAAGGTTATATGGTTCTAATCCTCCTGCCATGGGCAAGGATGCCACCCACTACACTGGATTGTTCAAAGCCCCATTCAACCTGGCCTTGAACACTTCCAGGGATAGGGTATCCACAAACCTCTCTGGGCAACCTGTTCTTCTGCTTCACCACCCTCTGACTAATGGATTTTTTCCTAACCTCTGATGTAAACCTGCTCTCTTTCAGTTTAAAACCACTGCCCCTCGTCCTGTCACTATTTTCCCATATAAAAACGTCCCTTTTCCTTCTTTCCATAAGCCCCTCTATAGATACTGGAAGGCTGCAATCAGGTCTCCTTGGAGCCTCCTCTTCTTGAGGCTGAAGAACCCCAACTCTCTCAGCCTGCCTCCACAGGAGATGTGTTCTATCCCTCTGATGGTCTTCAGTGATCTCCTCTGAACTTGGCCCATCCAGGTCCACATCTTTCTTGTGCTGAGGACCTCGTTAAGGAACAGACCACAAATTACTTACAGAGGGCTTTTTTTCTGTTTTAACCTCCAGGTTTACCACAGTCTGCATTTTCATGTGTGCCCCTGTTTACCAGCCTCTAGTAGCTGACATTTATTGAGTAAAGGGGAGGTGTTCAGTGCCTCTCTAGGCGTGAGGAACCTGCAGAGGTTTGGCAGCGTGGTTGAGCCTCTCATGCGAGGTTCCTTCACCTTCCTGGCACAGATCTACAGAACTTTGTGAGGACTGATGTCCTGCGTGGAGCTTCTGCTTGCCTGTAAGGTGGTGGGTCTGGAGGGCTAAGCCACGTGAGGGTTGTTGGTGGTTGGTTTTTATCTTCTTTTCCTCTGTTAGAGCCAGGATTAAATGCTCGGGAGACGCAGTTTTCTTCTTTGGAATCAGCTGTTTATTAATTCTTATCTACAGTACAGCCTCACAGAGTTGTGAGCTCTGGCTAACAAGGTAGAAAATGGCGCTGTCTTTAACTCTTTTCAAGGTCTTTTAAGCATAAATTCTCCAATAAGGAGATGGCACCTAACTTATTTTTACTTTTAACCCAATAACTAACCACCTGTGCTCTGCAGTGTGGATTTTTGTGCCTGATTACAAAATACCACCGAAACCCATGAAGAAGAAGGTGAAAGAAGAATAACTTAGTCTACGCCCTAAATCCTCCGTATTGCTTTATACATATTACTATATACTAAAATCTTAAGCTCTAAATTTTCCACCCTGTGATATCACATAATTCTATTCAAGCCACAAACCACAATTCCAGTGCTGTCACTCAGTTTTGGAAGCCTGTTCCAAGGCCTCAGGTCAAATGTAATGCTTGCTTGAGGGTCAGTGCCTGCTAGAAGAGAAAGGCTGAAATTCTCCTTGCCCAGGGTTCTAACACATGAGGAGCAGCTGATGTTACTTGGTCTGTTCAGCCTGAAGAAGAAGTTACATTGCAGTAACTGGATGAGGTTATTGATATCATTGCCGTTACAATTTCCTTGTGAGGGGAATAGGCAGGCACTGATCTCTTCTCTGTGGTGACCAGTGACAGAACTTGGAGAGAATGGCCTGAAACTGAGGCAGGGGAGGTTTAGGTTGTGTATCAGGAAAAGGTTCTTCACCCAGAGGGTGGTTGGGCACTGGAACAGGTTTCCCAGAGAAGTGGTTGCAGCCCCAAGCCTGGCAGAGTTCAAGAGCCATTTGGACAATGCTCTTGTGCACATGGTGGGACTCCTGGGGTGACCTGTGCAGGACCAGGAGCTGGACTGTGAGGATCCGGATGAGTCCCTTCCAACTCTACAATTCCACAGCTGTGCAAAGTTTAAAGGTTACATTTTCTGTTTTGTTAAATGCTGGGAATGATGTAATTTTTGATTAAAATCTATTTTGAGGGCGTGGTTAAAGAGTGAAGATGGTGGTGTTGCTGGGTTGGTGGTTGGGCTTGAGGGTCTTAAAGGTCTTTTCCAACCTTAACGATTCCAAGATTCAAAAATAAGTGCTACTTTCTTAACCTTTCAAGATGCTGTGATGAAAGACTTATCTCTGGATGTGTTTGAACCCCAGAGGAAGGATTTTCATGCGAGAAGGGGCTTACACCAAAGTAATGAAGAGTTTGGCCCCTGGCACCGTTATTTTCCTCGGCTCCCACAGTGACAGAAGGGGGTGGAGGGAAGTAACCTATCCTATTTCTGTTTGAAAATATTTAGCTTGAGTGATGTGAAGATTTCAGTAGATCTGTGACAAGATCAAAGACTATAAATTATTTAACAGTGGTTCTACTTTTGTGGAATTATTTAAAGTATCATAATTGCAGCTCAGCTTCCCAGCCTTCATTTTCAAGTCTGGAATTCTGTTGGGAACTATCATAATCACTGAAGAGTATAATATTACAGGCTGGGTATAAAAATATCTTTTTAATGACTAGCAAATTAGTGAAATGTCTTGACCTAAATCTAGACCAAACAGAAGACAGTGTTTTTATGGAGGGGTAAGAAAGACTAAATTGTCACCACATTGTTATTCTTGTTAAATTCTCCACTACTTAAAATGTCAGTTGATTAGATAAAATTTGTAACACTGTGCATCAAGGCAAGTGATGAAGGGCTGTGTGTTACATAGTATCTTGGCATTTCTGCACTTTTGTTTTCCTTTTAATGGTAGCATGCGCATTCTGTGGCTGAAACTTGGAAAAATAAAGGCTATTCATTACTTTAGTACCCTGTGAACAATAGAGATCATGAAAGGCATTGCAGGGAACCCCTCTGTGTGTTGGCTCTCCAAGAAGCAAGATGAGCCCTTGGAGGGTTTTCTCATAGTCTTCAAGTGGTGGTTGTGTGCATGATCAGCCTGGCTAAACTCTTTGTGTCTCACTTAAATAAGATCTAGAAGAGACAGGAATGCCTCATTCTGTACTACATGATTCACAGTGTTAACCAAGTCTATGTTAACATGGAGACAGAAATTTTTTCTCCAAATTCTGGTTTGCAAATGACTCAAAGGAAACTGAGCCCTTGTGTTCTTGCGTGCAGTCAGTTTTCAAAATACTCAGTTTGCTGCGTTTTGACCGTACAGTGACGATACCACGCAGATCTCTGCAGATGAGGACTCTAATTGCATTGCCAATTTTCACTGTGATCTGGGGCGAGTCACTGGCCTTTCTGTTGTTCACTGCCCCCAAATCTGGCCAGAAGTGATAACACTGACTGGTTTACATGTTCAGCACTGTGATGTTGCAGCTGCATTTGCAGTGCAGAGTCTGTAATGAGAGAGGGAAATCAGAGTGATAGTGTAGACAGGCTGTCTGCATTTTGCCTTCATGCCAGGCTACAATAGATATTTCTGGGGCAGAGACCACCTTAGTGTCCTGTGTTCACAGAACTCCTCATGCAGTGAAGTCTGTAACTCTGAGCACCAAAGGGATCCCAGAGATAACACAAGGCAGGAACAGAGGTGGTCTCCATTCTTGCCTTTCTCTCCACATGGTGCTCTCCTTTGCAAAGACAAATGACAAATTTGTTCAGCACCTGGCTGCAATGAATGTGATTAGTCCTTAATTGATATTAATTAAAGCATGAAGCATGCACGAACATGAAGGAGGTTCATAAATTAAATGGGAAAAGACTGTTATCTTGAGAATTTGCATCCCGGTAGGACCTATGCAGCAGGTTGGAAGCCACCTACACCAAGGTTACACTCAGTACCTGCACGGATTGTGGATGAGTGTCAGATGCGGAATGTTCTCCTGGGAGACAAACACGATGTGAACAATCCCTTTTCGCTGGCAAATGTCATCTGTTAGATATCAGCCTAATTTTCTCCAGTGACACAGAGCAGGCTTCACCCTTGCTGCGTTGAGCATTTAGTTTGGCTGTGTGCAACCTAAGGCTCTGGCTCAGCTTCTCCTTCAGGCTGCGTGTTGACACACACTGGGGATCTGCAGTCTCCAAGGCATTTAAGCAGCTTTGTATCGTGGTGCAGCCATTTCTTTCACTTCCCCCTACTGAATAGCATCCTTCCTACATCTTGAAAGTAGAGATATGTGGCTTGAAGAGTTTGCTCATTTTGTTGCCATTTCTTGCTGTCCGGTTGTGCTGAAGTTGTGCTGACAGACCAGGTAGGGCTTGGAAAATGGCGTTAGGAGAATGATCAGAGACCTGGAAACCCTACACACATAAGCTCAGTCTAGTTACTTTATCCAACACCATGACCTAATGATTCCTAGAGGTACTTTGAATGAAGAGCTATTTGCTTAGTGGATCGCTTTTTCCTGCCCCAGGAAAAAGCTGGATAAAATAGGAAACAAGGATTTTGCTTGGGTATTTTTATCTTGTTTCTGTTTTGGTTTGTTTGCTTTTCCCCCCCGCTCTTAGACTGTAACAGTGATTAACTACTGCTTTCCTGGGTATGTGGTAAGGTCTTCATAATTTTCAGTCTTTTGAACTTAAGCTTTTTATTTCTGGAAACAGGAGAGGGTTTTATGGTGGTTGTAGGAGCTCGTGGTCAAGCAGACTTGATTCTTCCAATTGTACGTGATGGGCTGCAATGATTTTCTGATCCCTTCCAGCTCAGTATTCCTAGTCCTGTGTCTTCCAAAAAACCCCCATCCTTTGATTTTCAAGTAGAATGAAAGCTTGAGTGAAGCAACCACTGTCCTTAGGTTTTCCAGTATGAGAGCTCAGGTGTTCATAGTCCTGCCACATGGCCATAAATCTGAAGCTGTACAAACTTGGCTTGATAAGTGGTAGAAACTGTTTTTCACTGAAGAAGCTGCAAACCCCCTCTCTTTACCAACAAGATTTTTGCCAGGAAGTCTCTTGGTGAGACTGTTCTGTGTGTAAGCAGGCTTTGGAAAGCTTCCAGACACATTCCACACTGTACACAAACTAGACAGGGCCAAAATCTCATCTAATGTGTGTCCTGGAATTACTACTCATCCCTCTTTGTAATAAATGAGTGCTGTTTGGCTATAATCTTTCTAAGCTGTAATGCAGTGGCATCCTGGAGTGCAAGAGTCCTATCCTGGATGACTACTTTCAAAACATACCCTAGGGACTGTTAGAGAAATTTATAATCGTCCCTTTAGAATCCCAGGATTAAATTCTAAGTGGCAAGCAGATAAATAAACAATGTTTCTCCCTAATGCCTATTTATTTACTGTAGATCAATGGAACATTCAAGGATGAAATTGGTTTTCTCAGAGGATTAAAGATATATTTAAAATAGGCTTTATTATAAGAATTAATAGTGTGGATTCTGGAGGGGTGAAGGGTTAGTGTGAGCCAGGTAATCAGAAACTGTTCCATTCTGAAAGGACTATTTAGGGATAGGAGAAGAGAATTTAAGTTACAGGATGGCTAATTTTGGTTCACCTGTTTGATATCCTGCTAAAAGAAGTCTTTGAAATTGCCTGCTGCTGCTGGGAACTGGGCACACAGTGTGGAAGTGCATTGACACGTGACATGTGGGCCAACAGATGGGCCTGCAGCCCCTATTCAGGGCAGGACCTGCTATTGGCCCTCTTTTTGTGCCTGGTCCAGAAGAGCAGATGACATCTGTGTTGCATGAGACGTGATCTCAGCAGCTGCAGACTGGTCTGCACCCCACTCCTACCTCCTCTGACAAAATACACCTGGCCAGGAGGTTCCTCGTGCTCTTGGACTAGCTGTGATAGCTGATGCTGTTTTCCTTCTCTGGTTTTTATTTGGCTCCTCATCTGTCTGCGTTGGGAAGGATCCTTTTGATTCTGTGTTGTCGAAAGGAAAAGGAGCAGCAGCAGAGTCCAGGGATGTTTAACCAAAGTGCAGGATGGTTTGGAGTGCTGGGGGTTGGGGCACTGTTTGCTGCCACCTCATAAGAAAACCCTAAAGCACCCTCTTTTCACCTTTGGGAAAAAAAAAAAAAAAAACAAGTCAAAAACCCTGAAAAAACAACGTTAGCAACCACAAGATGAAAGAACAGTCCATGCAGTCTGTAAGAGCACAGTTGTTAGACCACAACATCAGTCAGTGCCCAGGTGAACAAAAGCCCTGTGAAATGAAAATATAATATTGAAAATATATTTTGTTTGTATAAAAGGTTTTCTTCTCTCTCTTTCTGGTTGTTGTATTTTCTGAGTGCGTTGCAGTGTTCTCAAAGAGTGACGGTATTGCAGCTCTGTTGGCCAAGAGGTAGATTTCATCAGACTCTACTGATGAGAGAATCAAGTATATTCTGCATTGTACACATGGAATCTATAGGGGTGTGTGTAAATTCTCAAAGAGTCTTCTGTGTTCTGCATGTATCTTCTCTACCCTTCCATTTTTTTGGTACTGTTTTTCCTGCACATATATTTTATTTTTTTTTTTTAATTTAGTCTCATTTCTACTGCAAGCTTTATCCAAGCTGTTAATTTCTTTACTGTGATGGTGGTGGCACCTAAATATTTCAGTTTCAGGGCTGTAAAATCCTCCTGTTGAAGCTGTGTCTATAGTATTTCTTTCCAGAGCACAGGCAGTGGAATTTGCACCTGGAATTCTTGTGCTTCCAGGACAGAGGAGAGCCTGTAACTAAACTTCACAGAGGCTATAACAACACATGAGCATGGCAGGACACGAGGGAAAGTTCCTTTTGATTAATTTTTTAGCACAGTCTTTTTTTTCCTGAGTTAAAACTTGTGTTCCACGGGAGGCAATGATTCCTGCCAGGCAAAGTAAAAGATTTAAATGTTATTGGGTACCTGTGACTCACATGTGGAAGAGAGGTATGGCAGTTATTGAAGCAACTATGAGAAGGAATAACTGGGGCATTTGGTTAATGATGGCTGAAATCTGAAGAGGAAGGAGGGTGACAAAATTTGAGTACTAGATAGTGAATATGAGCCTGAAGGAATGTACAGTGGCAAAAAGAGACACTGCAGAAGTCTATAAATGATGCAGGAAGTTGTGAAGACTAAGATACAGTTGGGGGACTGATTATATATATGTGATGGACTTAAAAATCCTTACAGGTTTCTGGAGAGGCAATGTGGAAAAGAAAATTTGCATGATGGGACTAAAAGGCATTGCTAATTGATAACTACAGGCTCTGCTTTTGAAAGGCCATGAGAATTTTAAATGATGGGAGGGATGATTGTGAGCTTTGCAAATGAACTCATCGTGTTGGGGGGAGGTGAAATATTCCTCTGCACTTTGTTTGAGGACTGGAGTTTTGGGGTTGTTGTCAGGGAAATACTTATGGCTGTAAATTGCATTTTTTTAAAACTCTCTTTAATTTAAAAACCCTTTGTCCCATTTGCTGTATTAGTCTTACTGTTCTTGCTTTAGGCTTATATTAAAAGTTGGCAGTCTCAGCTGGAGGAAAACTAGGGGATAGGTCAGATGCTAATTAATTTCATGCTAATTGTGCCATAATTTGAAATCCAGTGGATTAGTTTTCTGTGGGAGAGCTGAAATATACGGAAAAACAAAAATGAATAAGGACAATTAATCCCTGTAAAATTGCTTGGGATGTTCTAAGAAAAGAGGGCTTGTTGTTGCTTTTATTTTTTTTTTTCCTGAAGTGTTTTAAAGACGCCTGTGTTGTGGGTTATATGGAAGATTCATTTCTGCTGAAAAAACAATTTTTGTTCCTGAAACACCTACAAGAAATACCTCAGTGTCTGGCTAAGCTCTTGCTGAGGGTTCCCTCCTCACAGGATGAGGGTTTGGATTTGGACAGAGCTCCTGTTTCCCCACCACGGGTAAGTCCAGACCTCTGAGCTGGGTGCTGGGGAGGCAGAAAACCGTATTTATCATGGGATCACAGAGTGCTAGGTTGGAAAGGGACCTTGAGGATCACCTGGCGCAAACTTTCTTGGCAAAAGCACAGTCTAGACTAGGTGGCCCAGCACCCTGTCCAGCCGAACCTTGTGAGTTGTCTATTTATTTCTTTTCTAGCAGTAGACAAGGCTGGAATGGATGAGGGATGGATGCCAACCACTTCTCGCTGTCTGCATTTCCCTCCTGCAGAGTCTCCAGTGGCTGCTTGGAGAGCTTGACTTGGAGCCAGGCTGGGGGGAGTAATTTACTGCTGGCCTCTAATGGCCGTAAATTACTGCATGCCCTGGGGAATTGCAGCTATGAAGTTGGAGCTGTGACTCAGAGGTGGGTCCCATGCTCACCACCTCTAAGGTTGTTCTCTTTCACATGGAGCACCAAGCTCTGGCTGCCATCAAAATACTGCCCTGTGTTTCCAGGCTGGCCTCATACAAAATGTCTCTGATTATTGGAGTTTTCTTCACACGTGTTGTCAGTCTACTAAAGTTCAGCAACATAATTCTGAACCTCTGGGGAGCAATGACTTCCTGAGAAATCATCTCTTGTCCTGAAATCCAAGGAGCCCCAACTCCATGAGAGGCGGGGGGCAATGGCATGGGTTTCACCACAGAACTTTTGTTTTGCTTTCTGCTTATGGAGACCACGCAGAAGTTCAAATAACGTTACAAAGCAGAAAGCTTGATGATTAATTATGCCTGGTCCAGGTATAATTTAAACATATTGACTTGTCTGAAGTAAGTGCCAGACGGTGCAATAGGGGAGACAGGAAGTGGCTGGTGGAGATTGCTGAACCAAGCTGGAATAAGAAGTCAGGGAGAGGAAGCTCATCATCATTTAAACTTTGCTTGGCAGCTCAGCAGAAAACTGATGCAGTTGCTGATGGATGCTGATATCAAAGGGAGAAAAAAAATCATGACAAATTCTTTGTGCTTTTAAAATTAATGTAAAGCTAATCAATAGCTTGACTTGGTGCAATATAAAAATGTAGTACTGGGACCTCCATTAAAATGATTTTGCTTTAAACCTCTATTCTGGGATTGCTATTAGAGAGGCTTTAGAGATAGTAAGGGCAGTTAAAAGAGAGCTTTCCAATTCCCGCCATGTTGTTGCATTTCACAGCAACTAGTCTGTAGCTGTGCTGGGAACTAGGTAATGTCAGCCCTTGAAAGATTATGTTTTCTTTAAAGTTTTTTCTTTACAGACCAGTGTGTCCCTAGGAAATATTTAAGATAGCTCTTAAATGGGGTCAGGCACAGGGAGAAGAAGAAACCATTTGACTGTACTAGACTCACTGTGCTAAAAGTAACCTTGGGTGTTTGTTTTTTTTTTTTTTCCTCCCCCCCTCCCTCTCCCTCCAGAAAACTGTGACCATATGGGAATCTGTGAGCCACAGTTCAGGATCCAACCAGAATGCCTTAGGTTTCTGATAACAGATCATATTGTAGTGAGGGCTCTCTTTCTCTTACCTTCGATAACCCATGTGTCTAAAATCAGAATATGTGTATTTTTCTCAACTTAGTAGGTGTGTTTATCACCCTATGCTCACATCCTTCACTCTCTCACTCAAGCTGGCCATCGCTGTTTAATGGTTATGACTGTGCCAGCTGTAAAAATGTTGCATGGTTCACCGCGATCCTGCTCAGAGATGTCAATTCCTCCTAAATTGTGTCTCTGTTGGGTGCTGGTCACAGAGGCTCCAAAACTCAGCCCTCCTGGTGATTGATGCCTCCAGAACTCCAGAGTTCCATGATGCTGGCTGTGCTGAAGCCAGAGGTGAGCCTTCTGCCACCTCTGCAATTCTCCCTCCTCCTTTCCTGAAATGCGCTGGACGATGTGAAATCGCAGCTATGCAAAACATTTACACAAAGAGTTGTGCAACTAGGTGAAATTTGCATAGTGTGGCTTTGGAAATGGCTCTTTTTTTTTCTTTTTTGTCTGTGCAGGGCACTATTCCAGGTGTTCTGGTTTTACTTTTCTTGTTTGAGTAGCTTCTGCTCTGAGAGAACTGCAGTGTTTGCTGGACTCCCTTTAGGGAATACAAAGTGGGTTCATCAGGCCCTTCCATGACCTCAAATATGATCTAGGTGTCCCCATCATTCCATATTGAATCTCAGCTTCCCTGTTCTTGTCTTCTGAGTCCTAACATTCCTGTAGAGTTTGCCAAGGCTGAATCATGGTTCTATGGCAGCTTCTCCACTTCATTTTTCAGAGGTTCTAGAGGAGATGATTTTGTGATTTGGAGTTCCCCATCCTCATCAGCTGTCTCCAGTATCTGTGTGGGTGAGATAAAGTTGCAAAATGTTTTGGTGTTGCATGCTGCCCTTCTCCTGAGTTGGTCCTAGGAGATTTTGGATGGTAAATTACAACTTCTTTAGGAATGCTTACAGTATAACTTCACTGCAGTTCCCTTTTGGCAGCAGCGGTCACAAATATGATGTCTCTATAAATCTGTTTTTCACCTTAGTATGAATTGTTGCCTCTACTCAGGCTACAACATTGCTGATGATCCATTATATGAGAACAAAGCAAGTCCAAAGAACTGCCTTGGTGTGACTCTTAAACATGGAACAGGATTTGTGATTCAACTCTTAGGGTTTCATTTACATAGATGGGGGCATGGGAATGATGGGAACCTCCAAAGCTTAACATGAGCATCTGGATGGGATGGTAACGAAATTTCACTGTGGGAGAGATTTTGAAGGCATGGAGATGGCATTGTGAGTTGTTCTGAAAGCTGCCAATTGTTGTCAGTATGTTGACAATTATTTTCAATTTGTTTTGTTTTGGTTTTTAATTGTGAAAATGTTCCCAGAAGCTCAGTAAATGAGGACATGTTCTTATAAATATTGAGCTAAAATGTAAAAGCTCACATGGCCCAGCTTTGGTTATGAAACCTACTTCTTGCAGTTGGTGTCATTCTGCCCCTTGAAGGCCTGTGTTCAGAAGTGGTGCCTCTAGTTGTAGAATGAGGGTATTTATCTCAGCCTACAATGAGATAAAGCTTAGAATATTTTTTTTTTTTTTTAAATTGCACATGCAGCCTTGCAAATGGATTTAATCCCACTCCAACACATGGCTCTGTTTGTGGACATAGGATGCCAAAAACCAGCGATATATTCTGTATGATATTTATAAGCTGCATGTAAAACTGCTGAACCAAAAAAACTTAGTCCTTGAAAATTAAGATCAGGATTGTGCTTGCAGACATGTTTTGCAGTTAGTCTTCTTTTATCAGTTAGATATCTTCTTTTTCAAAGATCTTGGAGGTTTTTGAAACTTCTGGTTGTCCATTGCATTCAAAAATAGTTTGTGAAATACCACCTGGAGTCGGTCTATGACATTTCCTTCTCCTTTTGTGCATGACCAAGATCAAAATTAAGTGACTTCCTCACAGCAGTTTAGTTAGGTATTCCCAGTAGTGAACTGGAGACATGGGACATCTGAGTGACCATCCCAAACCAAGTGTGAAAGCCAAGTGTGCAATGACTGGGGCTGAAAGAAATGGAAGGTTTTTAGCTTCTTGCACACATATTTACATGAGTCTTATGGAAAATGTGGAAAGAAGTACCCCTATGTTATTTACCTGCTAATAACATCCCTGTTCTTGCCTATTCAGTGAAAGACAAAATAATGAGCAATGAGTGGACTAGAGACTTGAATTCCACTTGATTTCTTGACGACTCCAATGAGCCCTCCAAATGAGTACTGCTTAGAGAGTAAGTTATCCCTCATGGTGAATATAAGTGGCAGGATTTAGCTCTTTTGTTTCTGAAAACCAATGCTTCTAATTCTATGCATCTCAGTTCTGCAAACTGCTTATCATGGCTAGAGAAAGTAAACTTGCAAGGATGGTAAGTTTTGCTTTGCTGCTGATAAACCTGCTCCTACAAATACTTCTTTAAATGCAAAAATAACCCCTGCTGGCTCGTGCAAAGTAACACCTTGATTTATACCCAATTCAAAGCATTCAAACTCATCTATGGGAAGGAAATACATCAAGAGAGGTTATTAGGAATTCCTCTCCTTATGGGTTTTTTCCATGTCTTCTGTGGTCCATCTGTGAAATGGACCATAAGGGGGAAGCACAGGGGAGTGGGAGATCAGCATAGTGGGAAGACAAAACCAATGAAACCTCAATGAATTGATGATGAAAGGAGGGGAGACAAAAAGACTCCGAAGGGAGCTGTGGGTGATCTGGGGGAAAAGAAAGGAGAACATAGTGTCTGAAAGCCCAGGGGAAAAGAAGGGGCTGCAGCACTGCTGGCCAGTTAAGCAAAAATGAGGAAACTAATGAATGAGGAGAACAGCAATAGGCTGATACAGTTTGCAGCAAGCAGAATTAGAAACAGAGTCTGCAGACAGGAAAGGAATACATTTTGCCTGTTGTGTTTTTATTGAGTAGGACCTTGTCCTGTTCTCAGCTGGGATACAGGTCATTTTCTTCTTAGCAGCTGGTACACAGCTGTGTTTTGGGGTTTAGGATGAGAACAATGTTCATGTGCTGATGTTTTTGCTGTTGCTGAGCAATGTTTGCCCTAAGTCAAGGACTTCCCAGTGTCTCATGCTCTGCCAGTGAGAAGCAGCACAAGAAGCCACGAGGGAGCACGGCCAGGACAGCTGACCAGAGCTGGCCAAAGGGGTATTCCATACTCCAGCACATAAACTGGAGGAATTTGGCTGGGAGGGGCTGATCATTACCTGAGCTCTGATCAGCAGGTGGGGAGAAATAGTGCTGTGCATCATTTGTTTATCTTGTTTTGTTTTGTTTCTCTCTCCTTTTTTATTATAGATATCATTATTATTATTAGAGGTAATGTTAGGTTTGGATTTTTTTAATACTTTGTTTTAATATTAAAATGTTCTTATCTCAATGAGGGTTTTTTTTTCCCCTCTCTCTCTCTTTTTTTTTTTTTTTTTTTTTTTTTTTTTTTTCTGATTCTCTCCTTCCCACTGGTGGGGGGAGTGAGCAAGCAGCTGCTTTTTTTAGTTGCTGGCTGGGATTAAACCATGACAGACCTTAACCTCTGAATGGTTTACCTGTCTTAGTGGGCCAACTGGAGAAATTGGGTGTGATGCAGAGTGAATGAGAGGGACAGCATCTGGCTCTAAATTTGCTGTACTCCTGCTTCATGTCAATGCCACAGAATAAAGTTTTGTATTAGGGAAATTGGGACCGCCATTAAAAATGTATATCACCTCAGGTGATATATTACTCTTCCAAACCCTGGCCTCGGACATCCAAAAATAGCTTGCCACGGACATGTAAAGGCAGGTCGTAGACTCTGGTGAACAATATTTAGTGTCCCGTGGGGATGGGGGAGAAATGCTCTAATGAAATCACCAGCCTTGAACTGAGCTGCTTTTCTTAGGTGGCTCCCCCAGACCTCAGTAAAAATGTGTCTGTGCAGGTTCAGCCAAGCTGCCTGTTGAATAGTTTGGCCAAATGCAGGAAGCAAGATCTTTGACCTTCTGCAGTGTCCTCATTGTAGACGCATGCATATAATTTCCAGTAATTTAACAGGAGCTTTAGTTTGAAAAAGATTTGGGTTTTATTACTTTCATTCATCATCATTAACTCATGCCATGTGGCGGAGAGGAGGGAATGACATATTTCCGCAATTAGATTCAGTATTTTGCATGAAAAAATGAGCTGTTACAGCAAATGCTTCTTTTGAAATAGGGGCTTAAAACCAATGGAAACAAAAGTTGTGATGTGTGCTTGGAAGACAAGAGTTAAAAAAAGGGATATTTTTACTATGAAGTCTTCTTTAAGTTGTGGTTAGAAATGATTTAACCTTCTAACCTGTTCCTACCGTGTACTTGGCTTATGTTCAAAAAATGTTTTCATCCAGTACCTTGATGCTCCTCTAATTTGTCTGTTGCAAATGTGTTCTATTTCTGCTTGCTCTTAAAAGGTGCACTGGCTTCATCTGCTGAGAGTACCTTTGAGTAGGGCTGCTTCAGTGTGCAGGGAGAGTGTGAAATTTCATTTGATTTTAGGTTCGCGTGGGTTCCCTTTGCTTGAGTTTTGATTTAGCCGAGCCCAACAACTTAACACAAAACACAGGTAGGAAAATTGTATTTCCTATGGTGAGGAATGCAAAAGGGATTAGTTCTTTGGAGTGGCCTGCTTTTGGGCTGAGGTGCACTTCAAGCACTTCGCTACACTTTATTTTTTAACCCTTTGCTGAGCAAGGGCCTGATCCTATTCTCCATGAAGTCGAGGGGAAGTTTCCCATCACAGGGCTGACATAGGTAATGAAACCCCAAACTGGGTGAGTTTTCTGTGGTTGACTGTTCCTGCCAGCATTCCTCACAGCTGTGTGTGTGACACACGCTCCCTTGATAATCTAATGAAGAATATGTGAAGAGCCAAACATGTATTTTATTTTACAGAGCAGGCTGCATTTTCAGTAATTTGCCTTTTCTCCTTGTATGCATCTCGTTCTTGTGGATGTTCACATGAGCCAGTACTCCTGATAGCTTTTCTGCTTTCCTTCTTGGAATGTTGGTTTTCTTTTCTGCATGTTCAATTACATGTGCACATTCATCTGTCATTAGTTCCTCTCCACTGGAGGATATTTTGCAGAGCTCTTTATGCAGCATTCTTAATACTCTCATTTCTGATTTGGATTTCTTACTGACAGCAAAAGTTCAATCCTTTTTGCTGCTGTTTTAGTAATTTTATGGCTTTATCTAGATAAACTACTTGCAAGTCCTATAGTGGAATTTTAGTAGTTTGCTTGAATTTTCCCCTTCTAATTCAATTGTGCATTGAATTCTGTTCAAATTTATGTTTATTTGTACTGGTTTTAAGGCATTTAAAAATGTAAGGTCCTCATTTATCAGGATTTCTCTACTGATTGTATTCTTACATTGTTGTCATAATTCTCACTGGGGTTTTTTGTTGTTGCTGCTCTTGCTTTTCTTTGGAAAAATGATTCTCATTGTTTGATTATGCTTGCCAGCTCATTTCTGTTTCAGGAGGAAAAAAATGATCCTTTTCAGGATCAAATACTGTATTACCTGTGTTAGTAGTGAGAGTGTACATCTGGCTGTAGGTGATGGGGAGATGTACAGAAGCAAACCAGTAGTCTCTCCTTGCTCAGGACTATTTTTGCTAGAATGTCCACCATTAGAAAGATATTGAAAATGCCTCCTAAACTCAGTTTATAGTGTGTTTTCTTGTGACCTCACCACAGGCATGAGAGGAAGAATTCAGACTTAGTTTGATTTCTCTCCTGCATCTTTGGGAGAGCACGATGCCTGCCTGGCACTCTTAGGAAGGTGAAAACTTGTCCTCTCCACAATGGGAACCAGTTCTTATTCCTCATTTCAAACATGCACAGAGGTCAGCACAAGACTACTGGAGTAAAAACTTTCTGGTTTGGATGTGTTTTCATGGAAATACACTGAAATGCAGTCTCTAACATTTGGCATGTCAGAGAAGAAACTACACCAATAACTTATTTCTTTTACTAATAATTCACCTGGCTATTGATCTGGGTTGAGTTTGGCTCCAGCTCTGCCCTTCAGCAGCTTTTTTGGAAACAAGTTTTCCTTATCTTCATGAGTCAGGGTTTGACATTCCCACTCTATGCAATAAATTTCACCTGTGTCTTCAGTACCATGCTAATGCCTGGATTTAGTGACAAAAGGAAGGAATTTGAGCTCAACATATTATCTTGGAAAGCTTTGCCTTTTCCATTACTCAGGCTCCACTTGAAACTTCTTTTTCTATACCCCCTTTAGTGCCTTTACAGAGAGAAGAGCGGAGTGAAACAAATTCATTTCCCATCTTTGGAAATCTATATTTTAGTCTACCTTCTTAAGTTTTTGGGGTTAAATTTTAATTAAAATTAAGGGTAAAAGGTGGAAGGGTCACAAGAGTACTCATGTAAGAAATGTAGCCATAGAAGCAAATAGACTCTCTACACTGAGGGAGATGATTAATACGAGGTGAATTTACTAAAGAAATACTAGGATCAGGCCCATGATATGGAATTTGATTTAATTCACTCATACATAATGATTACCCACAGCTCCGAGCAGATGTAGTAATGACTACAATTACTTGCAGATCATTTTTTTGCTATGATTAAATCTGTACATTATATTATTCTTGAGGCAGCAGTTTTTAATATTCAGCTTGCTCCCCTCCCTCATCAACACTGACTGTACACAAGCTTAGAGGCAAATCCCCAGTTCAGCAATGAATAGCTCTTTGCCAGGAGTGAGTGTTGGTTTGTGTTGGAGTCCTTTGGTGTATGTATCTAATGCTCCAAGTTCAGCTTTGGAGCATCCAAACTGTGTGTGTGTGTGTTTCCGAATATATTTCAATTTGAAATTTGGCCACTCCAGATTCAAGACAGAACTTTCAGAATAATGGTGAGTGTGCAGATGGAACTGGCACCTGTGATGTGTCTCAGTGGAGCAATGGAGTGATCAGCAACATGACCTAGAAGTTTGATTGTCTCTTAGGAGCTTTCAGCTGACTTGGGTTGGTTTTGCTGGAGCCAGCAAAATTTCTGCATTCCTCTCTTGGTTCTGCCCGAGTCTCTTTGCGTAAGCCTCGAGAAGTCTACAGGCTGCCTTCTAATTTTGCTCTTTTGTGAGATCAGGGTGGGAGTTAATTTGGGAGCAGAAAGGCTTGGACTGTCTATGGGAAGGCTGAGGATATGCAAAATGTCTCGTGCTGGTGGGCATGGGAGAGAACAGGACAGTTTGAACAGGGCATTTCCAAATGCTTGTAATTCATGTGCGAGATTTGTCTCAGCTTTTAGATTAAGCACAGCAAAAATCACAAATAGACCAAATAGAGACAAATATAACAACATAAAAAAGTCACTTTATAATAGGCTTGATCAATTTTTGATTAAAAAATCTTTTTGATAATTGAACAACAGGTTAGAGAAAATCAGAAGGATATCATTGTCTGTGGACTAGCTGGAGATATTCTAATTAAGAGAACAAGTTTCATCAGCCGCCTCCTCCCTCAATATTTCCATTTCAGCAAAATGAGACTTGTCAAAAAATACTCACCACTCTTGACTGTGGTTCTTTATCCACCTAGGGAGGATCACTGCATCAAACAAAGGCATCTGTCACAGTTCTTGTCATCCTTGTTTGTTTCTGGATTTGTTTTTCTGATGAAAGCCATGACAAAACCTCTGATTATGATGAGGCAATTTTTAAAAGCAATGAATTGTGGTTGGGAGGTGAAAAGTTGTTTTTCCTGTAGAATTTCTAATCAGCTGGGTGACTAGGAAAGAACCTGTTAACATTTTGTTTCATGTTGCCTCATGGCTAATAGTCTTGATTTCTAGTTCGCAGTAAGTTTTAGGAATGCTTTTGATTGCAGGAGATGACCTAAAACAAAATTCTGGAAAATTGCTACTCATGAACACTTCCTCTTGCAAACCCCATAATTTTAAACCATTGCATTGCCCTTAGGGCACTGTGATAAAGGAGCAGGAAGAGAAAAAAGGAAAAACAAAAGCCTGATTCACAGTAAAATGCCAAACTGTATGTGTAGAAATCAATTCTTTGCACAAAGCAGCTGAAAGGAGTGCCAGCACTCTTAACAATTATATTTATCTTGATGATTAGCTGCAGTAACACTCAGGAGCAGTGGACTCTGCATTGATCACAAGAAAATGATGCACGTTGCTCGACGTGGATGAATGATGTCCTGGAGTGACAAGTTGATGTCTTCAGATTGAAGAAAGCCTCCTCTGTGTTTTATCAGCTGGCCTCTGGCCAGAAAGGGTTACTGTGCTCCGCAGTGTGGTCTCGAGGTGTGCTAATAGCCAGGTGGGTAAGAGCTGACATGATACTCAGGGTTTGGTCTTATAAAAAGTCATTGACCACTTTAAGGGACGCTCTTAGGCATAACTGCAAACCTGGAGGCCATTTGTCATAAAGATTATTACTAGGTGGTTAAGCACTTGAAAGGCTACCACTTGATGCAAGACCTTCCCTATAAAAGCTTGGCTCTAGGTCGGTAATTTGCCAATATTCCTGGGTCAGGAGAAAGCAGCTTAAGATCAGAAATAATAATAGAACATTTTAAAGCTGACAGTACAATGCCAGAAATGGGGGAAGTATTAATAATTTTCATGATAAAAAAGAACCCTATCAGGTTTAGAGGGAGGAAAAGAGTCACAAAGGAATCTAGTTGAAGATTTGAAGAGATACTTCAAAGAGCTTCATTAATATAAAAGGAAAGATTAGCCCAAGAACAAAAGAATAGGAGAGGAGTTTGCAGGTATAAACCCAGCAAAAGAATTATAATAATGTCATACATGGGGTATTTGAGGGAAAAGCTAAAGAGAAATTAAAACAAAGCTATCTTTAAACTTTTCAAACCAATAATGTCATTAAGGATATCCTCCAAAACTTAAGATGAGGGCTTTTATGGAATGCTGCTGTAAAACTTAATTTTGAACACAAATGCAGTGCTGGCATGAGGAAGGATAAGAAAAGCAGCAGAGGAGTTACAGCCACTTTCATACACAACCTAGGGCCAAGATCTTCAGTTCTTTGGGAATTTCACTTGCTTTTGTGAGACAACAGCAACTGTAATTTCTTCTTCTAGGGCTTAGAGTGAAATCCAAGGGCTTAATAAAACAACGTGAAGGCAAGCTCATTTGCTTGACTTTGTATGCAAGTTCGCATTTGAAACTGAAGAGCAAACAGTGCCATGAGATACCCATTGTGGCTCATGAATGGAAAATGAATTATGTTGTTCAAGTATCATGTTCACTTGCATATTTCCACGTTGCAAAACAATGGCTTACAAAATACTGCACGCAGCATGCCTATAATTTTGGGTTGGAGTTGAAGGGCAATTTAGTAATATTTTGCCCAAAGGCTCCAAGCAGCATTGACACAGTTTTGGCCCCTTGTGATGATCCCTTTTTGAAGACACAATAATGACCTGGTTTATGTCCCAGGGAGCTTACAATCTAATTGAAGATCCAAGAATGCTGATGACAAACAGGAAGGGAAAAAATAGATGAGGGCAAAAAGGAGAATATCCATTTACCTACTGGTAGCAAGAGTACCTGTCCTCTCCACTGCTGTGCTGTGTCCAATGCCTGTGACACCCCTACTACAACAACAATGTGTATTTGGAGGCTCAGCAGCTTGGGTTCACTGAGCTCTTCAGTTAGTCTGGATGGACAGAATTTCTTCTGGATTGATGGAAAAGTGTGCATCTAAATTTCTGCTGCTGCTCGTGCCTGTACCTCAGTTTTTAGATGCTTTATTCAGTGTCACAGGAGAAGGGTGTGGATGAGCTGTATCCCAAAGTGTGAGACCTGTAGCCCAAAGTGAACTGTAGCCCAAAGTGCTCTGCTGGTGTCAGATCCTGGGCCATTGCCAGTGTGGCTGGTGGGAAGGAGCTCCTTGAGATGATGTCTGCCCTTGGATGGAGGTGGAGGCTCTTCTTCCCAGGCTGTTGGGAATCCAATGCAAAAGCTGGCTCATTTCTCCCAGGAGAAGGCAAAGGCTGTCCTGTCTGCAGAATTTAGGTTAAGAAAATATCCCTCTGGAAAAAATGAGCAGTTCTCTTGAGTAGACCCTGTTAATTGACTTCTTTTCCCAGCATGACCACTTTTTTTTAGAGAGATGCTTTTATGCCCATGTACATCTCATTGGCAGTTCTGGTAAATAAGTTTGAACTGTTTTTCTCCATCAACATCCTGATTTTTGTGTAGGCTCCTTTCATGTCTTGATTATTTTAGCCCACTGTTCATTGTTTGCAGAGATACTCTACACACACTATTTTTAATTGACTATCCAAATGAATTACTGTTGCTGATTTGGTTACACTAAATCCTGTTCTGTTATCAAACAAATTTGCTGTCAAATGAAAGATCAATGTTATTATACTATGTCCCACTTCATGGATTAAAAAGGGTGTTTATTCTAATTAAACTATCAAGAAAAGCACACAGAATGTTCTGAAAATGGGCAGCACTTATAGTCACAGCTGTTAACAAATGTGGTATATCTGATTCGAGATTAAGATACCAAAGGAAGAGCAATTAGAATTCAATAAATTAAATAGGATCTTAGCACCAAGGTTACAGCAAAAGACAATAGTTTTAAACATGCCTATAAGAGAAGGTAATTTACTATGTATGACTTAAAAGCATAAAATCTTTCAATGACGCAGTCCTGGATCAGCCACATAAAATGATGGTGATGGTGATTGCCATTACAAATGATTCTGAGCATGGACATGTCTTATGTACTTTTTTTTTTTTGCTCTTGTGAGTAAATGCATAGATAAGAAGCCTTCCAAGACTAGAATGCATGGCTATCAATCATTTATACCAAGCACAGCCAGTCCTGCTCACCTGTCATGGCAGAAAGTGCATTTATTCCTTTTCTGAGCAAGCTGCAATAAGATCTTTTGGTGGGTTTTTTTTTTTTCTTTGTGGAATGTAGGCTTGCTGTGTTACTGCTGAGCTTTTTTTTTTTCCATTTGAATTGTAAGGAAACAGAAAATATTGAGTTGGTTTAACTTGGTCTCACACTACACCAGACAGAGCTGTACATTATCTTTAGGCTTTCTGAGCTTTACATACAGTCAGATAAGTTTTGGCTCCTTCTGTCTAATGCTGTTTCCTCTAATGGTTGAAGAAATGGAACATTATACTACCTAACATGTGGGGGTCACATTAATCACAGAAAATTCTTTTAATGTCTCAGAAGTAACTGTCAAACTGGACATACTGAATCTATTTAAACTAAAGCATGCCATTTTTTATCTACAGTGATCTTTAATTCACATAAAAGGGTCAAGAAAATGTGATTAAGTGACAGTTTTAAAATGTACTATAATATTAAATAGCTTGATTAAGTGACAACTATAAAATGTAATACAATATTAAGTATCTGGCTGTGTCCCAAAAGAACTTTAAAGTATTTTGAATGGTTTGGGAATTCTCTAGCTCATCATGAGTTACAAAAGTGCATTTTTATTAAACATAAACAGGTGAACTCAGGAGAAAACCCGACAGGTAATGTCTTGTCATGGTGCAAATAGTGTCAGTCCTGGCTTCAAATTAAAATGACTGCCTTTCCAAACAAGATCCTAAGGAGACAAACAGGACTCCTTCTAATGGTGCCTCCCCCATGAGAACACAGGAACAAAGAACCCTCTGACTAAGGATGTACACAGAATAGTCCAGTGGGTCAAGTAAACACTTTTTTTTTTTGTTGTGTGGCTAAATGAAAAAAAGTTCGTATGTTGCTGCTTTGGCTTCCCAAGTCTGAAGTATCTGTACAGTGATGTGCTTATCACTCTGAGGAGTAAAACCCTGCAAATTCCTGTTCGGCCTGAATGCCCTGCCCTTTGTTATGAGCCTGTGGGCTGCCACTGGGCTTGAAAAAGGAAAATTCCCTTGGAACTTTAGTTTCACAGCTTTTCCCTAGGTGAAGGTGGGAAATTTGCTGAATTTGGGCGTGGGCATTTTGAAATTCTAATCTGTAAAACGTCTAGTCATCCAGTTTCATCTGTTCTTGGTGTTCCCTGGGTTTCCCTGGAAGCATTCCAATAGATGTGAAGCCCAGCAGTTCTCATGCTGAGACACTTGAAGCAGAGTTTGAGGGGTGTGGGGTGCATTGGATAGGGAATGTCCACAAACAGGGTCATGGTGTTTTCTTGTGAATGTTAAATAGCATCCAATTCTGGGTTACCAGGAGCTCCAGCCCCTCTGGTGAGCTGCTTTGCACATGTCTAATTTGTGGTTCAGGATGTACAACCACTCACTCTTCTACATGGATTCATATACAGAGCGCATATGAAGAAAATGAAGAAAAACACTCCCATGCTGTGCTGGTTCTGACCAGTTCTGGAGTTTTCAAGTCAGGTGCTAACCTAGTTTTAGCATCAATTTTCCAATTTCTTCATTTCTTCGTGCCTTTTGCATTTTCTCAGGGGCTATGTGGAGAATGGGTATGGTTTCCCTTTAAATATTGGGAGCCACTCTGGAGTTGCAGCAGATGAAAATACTATAACTAAGTTTCTTTGTAATCCATTCATTGGTTTATGGACCCCAGATCCTCAGGAGAGGGACACAAATCCACATAATGTTCTTACATGCTGGCTTTTGCATTTGGATCTCTGATGTAGCTGACAGATGTGCAAAATCCCATCTAGCCAGATATCTCCCTTCTGACTGCATAATCCTTGGAGATCCAGAACACACATTATTCCAGTTAAAGCCTTGAATCCTGGCTAATAACTTTCCCTCCTGACTTGCTGGTTTCAGATGCCATCCTATGAATTAGGCTTCTTAAATGTTATCCCTAGCAAGTTCCAGGCAACATATAAACCTTTGTTATTTCCTAAATTGAATAACTAAATGACTTGTCAGCTCAGTAAGTGATAAAACATAAATGAGACTTAATGCACCAACCACTCTGCTGAAAAAACCTTAAATACAAAGTTTTATGTTACTAATCTGAGAAGCAAAGGAATTGTCACAGCAGGTGAGGTGTGAGATCGATCAAGACCTCTGTGGCTTCTTTAGAAACCTCCAAAAGAAGAGATTCCAGAAAAGGATCTGGGAAATGAAAATTTTGGTCTCTGCCAGTCAGCCCTGGGTTTCAGTAGCAGGAAAGCCCATGCTTAAGTCTTGGTGTCTCAGAAACACCAGCAGAGATGTTCCAATCTGATCATTCTGCAGCAGGCACAGTTACTTCTAGAGGCTGAGCTCCTGGGTAGGGTAAATCCTCAAATATTTGCAATTAAACATGCCGCAGTTTGTATGTCAGAGACAAGGTAGTTGGCTTGTGGGGGTGGGAGTCACCCTGAATATCCAACACCTGCACTGTAATGTTAGCAAGGATAAATATTGGAGTGGAATTGTTTCTGACCTTAAAGTAATAGTTTCCACAATGGAAAAACCAAACAGACCAAAAAGAACACAAGGAGATTTCAACAACTGTGCTGCTTCTAAATGAAAAAAAAAAATAAATAGAAAGAAAGAGGAAACCAGTTGTCTCCAGTTCTCCTTAAAGCAAGAACCCACATTTCAGCTGAGAAGAACTGTTTATAAATGCTTGAACCAAATACACTAACAGTATATATATATATTTTAATTTTTTAGGTAATATGCATGGCTTAATATAAAATGCTGCAGTCACATTGGTGGTGTTTTGTGGGCTCTTTTCCATCATCAGCTGGTTTTCTCTGAAAAAAGTTCAGAGAGAAATTGGATTTCTGACACTCTGGTTCATTTTCACACACTCTCTCCACCTCCATGGTCCTTGTGGAGATACAGGTGTCTCTGTGGAAGAATGGCTGCTTGCTTCAAGACCCAGTGGGGCTAATCTCAGTATTTCAAAAGGTAAAATAATTCCATCTAGGTGGCTCATTCTGGATTTTATGGCCAGCTAAGTGATTGCAGCTTGTGAAGAAACAGCATTGAGGTGAAGAAAGAAGCCAGCAGGGCACAGCTCTATTCAGCCTGGGTTTCCTGAGGATTACAAGGGAGAGTGAGGACAGATCTATGTGTTGGGGCTGACTCCCATTGGGCGAGATTCCACCAGGAATTACCCAGCAGCACTGATTGTGCAGCACTGTGCACACTTCCTTCTGGGAAAGCAGCCCAGCCTGCTCCTTTTGCAGCCCATGACACGTTTGTTGGGAGCATATGCACAGTCTGGATGTTTGCTTTCGTGATGAATCCAGGCAGTGAGTAAACACCTTCCAAGTAAGAGCCACCCCCACCTTCTCCCCGTCAAACAGCTGTCACTTGGGTCTTGCATTTTTATATTTTTTTTTTCCTAGGCTAACTAGGATGATGTTGAAAATATGAGCTCCTATCCTTGAGTAATTTTGAAGCAAATTGAAATCCATGCTGGGAACCTGATGTGCTTGCTTTAGCTGACTTGTTAGCGGCATATAAATTATTTTAATTACAACTTGTGTTTGGTGCTTTCTACAAGACTCAATCCTGCAATGCTGTACAGACCAAGTGCTTGAGATTTGCTTGCAGGGTGATGCTTCCAGGTCTGTGTGAGCCTTTGAAACTGAATTGAGCTGGAGTAGCCTGAGCCAAAATCTTTTGAACTGAAGGGAAAAAGCAATCTGTGGGCTTGGGTTTAGACTGAGGGATTTGTTTTGACTAAGTCCATCTTCTCCTTCAGTACTTTTCTGGTTTCTGTTTTATGTATTCTGAGCTCAAATGTATCTGACAATTTTTTTTTTTTTTTTTGCGAACGTTCTTCCTCTGTGAATTGACTGTTTCAAACATGAGGGATATTTTTTTCTGACTGGCTGCATAAGTCACCTGCTGGTGTTTCTATTCTGTCATTGGTTGTGTAGAAATATTCTTTCCAAAGTAAATAACGGCATTTGCTTTAACATTTGTTTTCTGCAAACACTTGTGCCAGGAAACCAGATTGTATGGCTGAAGTGAATGAATATTTTTATCTGCATTAGTCACCCGAATCTAATTTTAAATCTCTAAGGAAGAGAGAGGTGGGAGTTCGCCTGATTTGTGCTAATCTTAGTTGAAGATGTATGTTAGTGCTCCAAAGTCACATCCTTTTACTACCCTGCTTAATAATCAATAAATGAGCTAAAACATAGTTTGAAAAGATTTTTACATTGGCAGTAACAAATTATTTTTAGTGTATTTTTACTGTGTTTTATTTCTTTGTACTTCTTGTGGGTGCTATTGGCCAAGGTTGCTGAAATGACAGTGGTAGCTTTATTAAAATAATGGAGGCTGGGGTTTTCAAAGGGACACAAGAAAGAAGTGCCTCCCATTGAAATTCTATGGAGTAACCTGTATTGTCAGTATCTTGCATTATAGTCTGTTTTGTGAATGCATTTTTGAGGCTGTGTTGTACTGCAGACATAAATATTTATAGCTGGGGCTGTGATCCTGCCTTTGCTTATGCATGTGTCTAACTTAAACACATGTGAGTATTCCCCTTGGCTCCAGTGGGGCTATTTGCATTCATAAAACTGAGGATGCATCTGGTATTTTTTTTCATGGAATTGTTAATAATTCTACTGTGTGAAGCTGCAGATGCATTTTTGTGAGAGAAAAACTACACCTCTGCCCGGGAAGATACAGCTCTGTATCAATTGATGCTTCTATGACCTTCACTTTTATACTCCCAGGACAGAGAACCTGAGCTGCTGCACCTCCTCGGACACACTGACCATCTCCTCATTCCTTCCTATGAATTTTTTATTACTGCTCGTCTCTGTAAGATAAAAAGCAAAGAGACAGATGCAAAGTTGGCCATCAGTTTTCTAATGGAGCGAGAGCATAATTAATCAGAAATAACACCTAAGAATAACTGGTGCAGAAGAGTATTTCCCAGGGAGGTAGCGTGGCCTCCTCGGGATGTAAGTCAACTTGTATTAATCACATGATGAGATTGGTGACACTTTGCCTTTGCAACCTTTAGGATTTGTTAGCCAGCAAATTTCTGGCTAGTGATTCAGATTTGTGGAGGTTTTGATTTTTGGTAAGGGTGAATGGAATATTAGGCCAGAGATCAAAAAGTCAAACAGAAATGCTGGAAAACAATTTTGACGGTGATGAAAGACAAATTATCTGAACGGAGAGCATCACCAGAACAGCAAGTCTTGTGTCCCCTTGACAGCTCTGACAGGATTATTAATGTACTGCAGGCAGGCATCAGGGCTGAGCTGGGGTGGGAAAACTGTGTCATGTTTACTGCCATTAGTGAATGGCACTAAATGGGGTCATAACTTTCACTCCAGACTCTTGCAAAAGATCTTCTTTGGAAGTTGTATGGCTGAGAATGGTCTCAAACCTGGAGCTTTCTAATTACTTTTTTACTGGCTCTCTGGTGATGCCATAAATAAGCCCAAGGTTATGCTGGTGTGCTGATTATATAGTTTTGTGACTCAGATGTTGTCTTTAATGTCTGTGAGCAGTCTTGTGTTATTTGTTGTTTGTCCCACAGTATTCCTAGAGAGATAAGAGATCAGGCAATACGATGGACAATCACATCTTATCACATTTTGCTTCTTTTTGTAACACCTGTCTCTCAGAAGATTTTAGTTGTGGTTTTCACTGTTATTCACAGCCTTAGCAAGTGCTTACAGGTAAATGTGTGTTTTGAGCTGTTTTCTGAAAATAAAAAAAAAAAAAAGAAAAAAAAAGAGAGAGCCTTGAGCACATGCTTGAGTGCTTTTCTCAACCCAGTCCTAAGACAGGTTTGATTAGAAAAAGATGATGCTTTGCCCACATATATAGTAGTGCTTTTGTTTCCTCCTGAACAGTAAGCTGGACATTTGGACTTGGTTCACTTGGTGCTAATGATACATGACCCTGCAGGCTGTGGTCTCAGCTGGCTTCCATTTTGGGTTTGCAATTTCCTCAGCAAATTTTATAATGGCTTTTTGAGTTGGTGATGAAATCTTATTTCTCCCTGTACCTGTGTGGATGTGAGTGCTGGCCATGGAGAGGTTAGGCGTAAGGAGGGATTGTGCCTTTTTCTGCAGGATGTGGGGCTACAAAGAACAACTTGGACATCATACGTTTGTTTTTGAACTCTTCTGATCTACTCCTCCTCAGGAGAACCTTCTCTTTTGCATTTGACTTTCTTGAAAAATCCCACCTGGAGATCTCCTTTGCTGTATGCTCCTGGTTGTCCAGGAGTCATTTTGCTCTGGTTGCTTGTCATCCAGCAGAGCATTCCATTTCCTTTGGGGTGGTGTTTGTGTTGCCTGTCTTGTTTCACAGGAGTTCTGCCACTGACTTTCCCAGCTGCCTGGGGGCTCTGGTGTGGTGCAGTTAATGCTGTCATTCACTTCTGCTTGTACACAACTGGACATTTCCCAGTCTTTTCAGAAGAACTTATTTCCTACCACCCACAGCATGACAGCATGAGGAGTGTAGTACTTGTGGGTTTGGATTAAAGTCCACAATGTGCAGGGCATGTTGGACAGTGTTCCCACGAGCCATGCTTTTGGCGATACAGGTAGGAACGTTTTCTTGGGTGCTAGAGAAAGCTAAATTGTTAGGAAAAAAGAACTCTCTTCCCTATGCTGAATTGGTTGTGCATAAGAGAAACTATTTAACTGCAGTGTGGTTTTTTTCCCCTTGTTTAATTTGATCCATGGATCTTGCTGGCTCTCCAGTTGGTTGGGTGGTGGTGGGAGATTACTTGGGCCAGACCTGAATTTCTACTCTAGAACCCAAATTGTCAGGCCTTTTCAAAAACCCAGAAGACACTGAGGTTGCACAAATCCTGTTTTACTTTGGATGAGTCTCTGTTCCTACCTTAAAGAGGGAGTGTGTGCTTTTTGAATTACTGTTGTAACTACCAAAGCAACTTTTGGGTTCCTGTACATGTAGGCCAGAACTAATAAGAGCTATGAGCCTTGTTTGGGCTGCACTGATTTTCTCCAGTTGGAGGCTGGATAGACCTTCTTTCTGATTTTGAGAGTCTCTTAGCTTTTCTTCTTTGACTCAGACCATCTGATTCTCTCTATCAGAACAAATTCTGATTTCTGTTCATGCTCTTCCCATTCCTCCTTTGCATCTGGTACTTGCTGGAATAAACAGTTGATGAACTGTGGCACAATAAGTGTACAGATGTTCTCTCAGCATGCCAGCTGCACTTATGATTCTCCTCTCCATAACTGTATATCTTGCACCTTTACTATACTTGAGATTACTTGTAGCTGTTGAGCCTGGTTTTATGTGGATTTATCCTGTTGTGTAGCAGAGATTCATGTCAGCTCCCTGGGTTTTTTTCTCCTCAGGTTAGCAGTGCTTCACAGATTTCTCTCCAAGCACAGAATTCCTACAAGAGCATGAAACGTTTTGCAGAACAGTGGGCATTAGGAAAATGGAAGAGTTGAGGCTTTGATTCAATTCTTTATTTGCCCTCCGCTTGTGTATGAAAACAGATGCTATCCACAGCATATACTTACAGAAATATTCACCCTGTTAATACCCTAGTATTCATTTACACAGCAAAATATTCTAGGCTTCTTATACACAAACTCCCTAAGAACTAATTTTCTCCTTGGAATTATTTGACAAGCTCGTCAGTTGTGCAATGATTTTCTTAAATGTTTTTTTAAAAAATGTAATTTCTCTCTGGATTTTTATACCACAAGAGGTAGCCAAAGATCAGGTATTAATTTCCACCCAAGAATGTTTGTTTATATCTTCCAGATAAATTAAAATATGATTCAGTGCATCATCAGGCTGTAAATTACAATGCTAGGGAATGCTAATGGTTTTATAGAAGCCAGGACCAAAATTTATATGAAGACTGTTGATCTGTTTGGGAGTGTTATGTTAGGCTCATCAATTTTTTCTTGGGCTGACCTAATAATTACCTTCATCAAGGCAAGGCTTGTATGCCTTAAATTCCTGCTTGCTTTGTTCATTTATACAGTAACCTGGTTTTGCCAGCACTTCAAACACAGCTGTGTTTGGGGTGGGAGTGAAAATAGGACAGTGTTGCTTCTTACATGAAACTTTTGAGGCTCAGGGGCTTTTTTGGTGAGGGGACATATGTGGAGGAATCCCAAAAAGCCCCTCACAGGAGGAATCTCATTTTAATGCTGTTACAATAGGACAGACTAGTTCTCCTGAGCTGTGCTTAATTTAGCTGTTGTGGTATTATTGGAGATGTTGAAGCCCAAACTTCTGGATGTAGTTCGGACTCCATGTGGGACTGAATTTCAGGCCACTGCACCCTAAATTTTCTGTTTCTGAACTTCCAGTTCCTGGTCTCCCTTTTTCTTGCCTTGTACTGGAGTCGAGTTCCCACCTTTCCTTTGGAAGGAGACAACTTGTTTGGTCACTCATGGCAAGGGAAGCTAAGGTACTTCATCATCCCTAGCTGCTGCTGAGGGGCAGATGTCCATAGCACAGATGAGAGGTTTTATCCAGGAAGCTGGAAAAGGTTTCTCCATCTAAATAAGCAAACATTTGTACTTTGTAGATGTTCACAGTCATGATTGCTAATAACTAGTTATTTATTTCAATTCAAGAATTTCATGACCATGTACAATTTTTTTTTTTTTTTTAATATCTCCAAAGATGGAGGTGGTGCAAATTGCTGGACAACCTGCTACTCTTTAACCACAATTACAGTAATAATGCTTTTAGTGTTTCTATGTTTAAATGGTGCTTTCTGTAATTCAGAACGTGCTGGTTTTCTTACTAACACCTCTGAGAAGAGCCTGGCTCCATCTTCTTTACTGCTGTCCAAAATCCCCATCAGGTATGCATAAGCTGCTGAGTCTTCTCCAGCCCGTGAACCCAAGCTGCCTCAGCCTCTTCCCATGATGGATGCTGCAATCTCTTCATCACTTTGATCGTTCTTCCCTGGATTTCCTCCTGTATGTCTGTGCCTGTCTTGTACTGGGGAAGACAAATCCATTTCCTACAGTATCTACATTGATGTGTGTAAATTAAAAACCACACATTGGAAAGACCACCAGTCCTCTTCTTCCCAAGTGAGGTGTTTTCCTGGGAGTGTTTTCCCAGTGAGGAGATCATGAACACTGCTGCCTTCACTCAGGTTGCAGTGAGGCACAGGAGTGTCCCTTTCTTCCTGTGCAGCAATGTTGGCTGCAGATTAGGTGGCCTTTTTGAGTGTAACCAGAGTATGTTAGATATAAAAGCCCTGGGCAGAGTGCAATGAAAATGGAAAAAGCTGCTAACATAAAATCTGCTATATTAAAGCACAGGTAGAGGTTAATGCAGGGAACACTGACCTGCTCTGTGTAGTCTACGAGAATAGGACTAGAAAGTTTTAGGAGTGTCCACTTGAGTTAAAAGGCATGAAATCATAGAGTCAGTTTACATTCTGAGCATCCCCATATCCTGCTGAAGGCAGGAGGTTTTTGCCTAAAAAAAAACAAACTTCAGAATTTTTGCCAAATTGAATCGGTCTCATCTCACTGATATGGGTTTCCAGCATTCTGCTTTGGGATGTCCTTAAATGTTTTTGTGATGGTACAGGTGTTCTAAGCTGACTCTTGCTAGCTGTGATTTTATTTATTTATGTATTTATTTATTTTTCTGAGGAGCAGTCAACACCTAATGGCACATAAAACTGTATTTGCCAAGATTGGGCATGAGATGTGTGTGGCAGGTTAAAATGTTTGACCTTCCAGCTTTATGGAAATCACTTTTCTTTAGGGGCCAGCTGAAAATGTTTGAATTCAACAACTTGCTTTGCATGGAGCAGGTGATATCCTAGGTAGACAGGTTTGACACAAAACAGTGTGGCTGCCTCATGCCACTGAGCTCTGCTGTGGAAATATTGGGAGATTCTCCAAATACTGTTCAAAAGCATAGAACAACATTCTGGTGCAAAAATCAATAAAAAGAACTGCAAAAGGCTAATTATTTTGGAGAGATGTATAACTAATTGGCAAGGAAACCCATGGGAGAACACAGTATTCACATCGGGGCCAGTAGCATCACTGGCAGCAGCAAACTTTTCTTTATTCCCACTCACCCTGGTCTTTCATTGTTTGAGCTGGAAAGCTGCTGAGAATAGATGAAGAATCTGCAAAATACATGTGGTGTCAAGTGTTCATGACCTAAATGTGTCCTCTTATGTTGATCCTGGAGCTAAAAGGGCATGCTGGGGCAGGAGAATCCCTGGGGTGTGAGATCCCTTTTACCTCTAGTCAAGACAAAGAGCACAGCATCCTTTTTTTTTTTTTTTTTTTTTTTTTTTTTTTCCAGCCCTGCAGAGGGGAAACCTGGTGGCTACAAATTTCTGCTCAGCAAAAATGCACAGGGGCTGCCTGGATGTTTATGGCTTGACACATATTCAACTATAAGAAGCAGAAAAAAATCAAGTAGGGCCTCAGCACCCACACTTCCAGAAGGGAAGTGTGTTTGTATGGTTTTTTTCCACTCATTTACTGATATGAGCTCCTACTAGCTAAATCAGTTTGGATTTCTCTCTCCTTTCTCAGACATTTCAGAGCATATAATTGGTGGTCTCCGTGTCAGTTATTGAGGACAGAACTTAAAAGGAAAAATAACATTTTTCATTTGGAAATTTTCTTTAATTCCATTTCCCGTAAAGTGCCATGGAGGGGGGAGAGAGCCTAGAGCCTGCACTGTTGACTGGTTAGTGACCTTCAGCAATTTACATAAGCTATTTCCTCACCTATGGAATGAGGATAATGATACTCTAAAACCTACTTAAAAAAATTGCATCGGGGGTAGATATTGTTGAACTGCTGCTTTAGCACAAAGAACAAATCTTTCGTGTGGCAGAAAAAAAAAGAATTTCTGGAGACTCAGAAGTCAGTGGAGGAAAGTGAATCTTCAAAAATGTGTTCTTCATAAAAACCTTTAAATTGAGACAACAGGGAAAAATTAAAATGCTCTTAAGTTTTTTTTTCTTTCTCTTTTCTTCCCCCCACCCCCCGGTGTTTACTTTTCAACATGATGTTGAAGTGGGTTTTGCTTTTGTCCATAATCGGTTCAACCTCCAAGTTCTCAGCACTGCAAAAGTCTCTATTTATTCTTTGCTCTGGAATTTTTGTTTGAAAGTCATAGGAATGTGCTGGTTCTTGCAGCATGCTGGGAAAGCTTATTTGGCAAAAATCTGTAATTTCAGCCAAACTTGAGACGACAGCACTGGCGGGAAAATTGTGACAAAAAACTCGACAGAAACCAGAATGTTTGAAGCTGAAGTAGATATCCTCTTCTTATTCAGACTGGCACGTAAGAGACGTCATGGCAAAGCAATGTTGCCCAAATTCCAATCTGAGGCATCTGCTGATGCCTCAACAGGTGGTGTTTGTACCAAATTTGAGAAGGGCCAACTATCGTTAGCCTGGCAGCAGTTGTGTTTTCTTAAAATTCCAGCTTTGAAGTCAAGATGTTATGTGAAAAATCTTATCTTTCATTAAATCCTGAGGTTCCAGGGCTTTGGAGATGACTTGAAAATGTGAACCTCGAAGACTCAAAAAAACTCCCACAAAAAAATAGGAAAAAATATTGCTTTTTTTCCCCCCTTCATTTAAATGATGTGTATAATAAGGTACTCTTTGAACTATTAAGAAATCCAAAGGATTATTTTTAACACTCAAGGCAGTCTGTTTGGGAATTTATGTGTGTTGTGTGGGTGTCACCCCGTTGAAATCAATTATTTACTCTCTTCCCTACTAACTTTTCTCTGTGTTTGGGCAAAGCCATCCTGCCCGGCTAAGGGTGATGGGTGTTGTGTTTTCTCACTGAGATGTGAGTATGTCAGTAGCAGGAATGATCTCTCAGTGCCTCCATTCCAATTCAGTCTCATGTGGAGCTTCTGTTCCTTCTGGACAAACTGTAACTTATCCCTATGAGTGCTGACTAGCACTTGGCTCTAGTGAGAGCTGCTCTTGTGCTGCTTTTCTACTTCAAAGTGGCCCTCGAGGTGGCACAGTGCGAGATCACTATCACTGCTGTGGCACATCATCCCACAGTGGCAATATCAGGTGCTGTGGGAAACCGTATAAAAGCCAGTGAACTATTCTTTCAAGCACTTGGACTTCTTTAGGCATGTCTAGGCTGCCAGCAGCAGATAATCAGCTCTCCCAGAGGCAGCACTGTTGAGTTACTCTCTCAGACAATACTCTTGGCAGAAGCTTGAGGAGCAGTACAGTTCAGGGGATTCTTATTGTCTTAGGGAGATGATATGAGCTGCCTTGCCTGGGGATGTCAGGATAAAATCCTACATGCTGTCACAATATCTTTGGGGGCTGTCCCCCCTCAGCTCTGTTCTTTTCTCCTGGAGCTTGCAGCATCCCTCCTTGCCAAACTGCTGTGTCCAGTAGATGCAGTCAGATGAGATGCCCTCTCAGCAGCTTTTCCAGAACCAAAGCATGACCAAGATTATGATGATGGCTGGTGATGCTTCATCATCTTCCTGGAAGGGACTGGAGACACTTTCTCAGCATCTGGGGACATGAAAATGTGCATGCCTGAGGAATACAGTAGAAGATCACATCCTGAAATCCTAAGAATCCTGAAATCATATCCTAAGACTGTTTGGGAAGCAACACTGTTTTTAGAATTAATCCATGGATAGCTGCATTTAATAAGCTGCATCTGTAGAGTTTATTCAACAGCAGCTTGTGATGACATGGCTGGTTTTGGTAGGGCTTGTGCAGCCCTTCTAGCAGCAGCTCTCCATCCTCTTCCCACCTCAGTCTTGCTGGTGAGACCAAACATCTCATTGCCAAATCTATTTTGCCTGCATCCTTGAAATGTCTCTAGCTGTTCTGAAATCAGCGTGGTGTTTTGGCAGCAGGAAGTAATGTGCCCAGTTAACTCTTCCTTATGGACACTATTTTATAAAACAAATCTCATTTCCTTCCACACCTTGTGTGGACAATAAGGTGCCCTAGTGTTTCTCGTTGTGCAGAAGAATAGAAACCCCATTCAGGTGTTTACCTTGCCATTTCCTTTCTTCAGACAGAGGTGCTGGTTATACATTACAGGCCAGCTCAAAGATAAGCTCTTGCTACTCTGTAGATGACTGAATGGCACAGTTCTGGTGCTCCCCACTAAGTGTGTGCACACAGTGTTCCTTGTCTGACTGAACTACAGGTGTTTGTTGTCAGAAGGACCCATTTTCAGTCACAAGTTTTGAGTCATCCCAGCTAATGGGGCTTTTCAGCAGGAGTTGTGCCTGTGGCAGGGATGGATGAGTCTGGACTGGGTCCTCAGACTTTCAGGCAGCTGTGAAGACGTTGGGTAATACCACTGGATGCTGTCCCTGAAAAAAGGAAATTTTCAGGCTAAGCATGTTTATTCACCTCTTTGATAGGTTGAGGGTTTTTTTTTTTTTTTCTTTTTTTTTTTTTTTGGTTTTTTTTTTTTTTTTTTTTTTTTTTGGGTTTTTTGGGGTGTGTGTGTGTGTGTGTGTTTTGTTTTTGTTTTTTTGGGGATTTTTTTTTTTTTTTTGGTTCCAGTTTGGATTGAGTTTCTATTTAGAACTTAGCATTTAATTCCCTTGGCTGGGCTTGTAAAGTGACATTTAGGTTGTTTTTAAATCTGAAGAAGCTGTCCCTGTATAGCTCACTTTCAGGATAGGTTTTCAGTAGGTTTCACACCAAGAGCAAGATTTTTAAGGGACTGCTGTGTGACTTTTCAACAGGACACAGCAACCAGGATGCTTAGCTTGGTGACTCTCTGGGTGCCAATTTATCTCCAAAAATCACGTCCCAGTTATTGGTAACACCCTCAGAAAATTTTGGAAATAAGTGGATGGGTTCAGTTGTGTTCCCTGTGCTGACTACACCTGCAGGTTACACAGCACTGCGCAAAGCAGTGTCAGTGAGCCAGGGATTATGGAATATCAGGTAGAGCTCTTCATCCTTCACTGTTTTGAGTGAGGTCATGTTTGACACACTGGAAATTCCTTTTTGGTATTATCAATTCTCCAGTACACACGAGGTTACTTCTTTTTTGCATGTTTTGCTTATGGGTGTCAAGCAGCGATGTGTCACTCCTTCATAAATGAATGTGCATTACATCTTGCTGGTCATGGACAGGTGCCACAAAATTGCATCATTGGGCAAGAAGGGAAGAGAGGCTATTTCAACCTGTCAAGATTCCTACTTTTGAAGATTTGTTGGGGTGTTTCCTGTGCTCAACAAGAGTTTCTCCTGAAAAACAAAATTCCTGGGAACACCTCTGTCACCATATAGCTGATGTATTGAGGCAGATTCCTTCCAACCTGCCTGTAGGCAGCCAAACTTAAATTATCAGCATAGAACAGAAGTGAACATCCTTTCACAGAGAAGTTCTTTGCAGCCACATGCATTATTGTCCTCTCTTCATCCCTTTGGGGGCGAGTGGGCAGGGGCACGTGTGAAATTGTCCTCTTGCATTTTGGATGTGCTGACTGGGTGAGATGCTGGAGATGAGATGAATCACTAGGAGTGGTTGCAGCAAGTCAGCATTGCATGCCCTCCTGCTGGGTTTTTATTTGAGCAGTTTGCTGATCACAAGGCACCGCCTTTTGCCTCTCTAAGAAAGCTGTGCAATGCCATCTTATTCTATCGTGCATTAAATGTACAGATTGTTTTGTGAATCACTGCTCACTTCTCATTCAGTTTCTCAACAGAGTATAGAGCTGCAATACAACCTTGTTTTTAGCGAAAGATATCATATTTATTTGTTTTTGGCAAAAGATAACATATTTGTTATATGTGGTCTGGACTCCTTTTGTAACACAGTGAGTCTTAACTCATTCCTTTGAAGTCCCTGGATTTTCGTAGTCTGTAAGAATTAAAAAAACCCAAAAAAACCCTATGATGTAAGGAATTAACTTGTGGTTTCTTTACAAATTAATGAGGCCTAAGAAACATTGTATATTTCTTTTTAAAAGTGTGCAATAAAAACCAGAGGAATGTGCTGCTGAGCTGATGACCACAGTGGAAGAAAGGCTCTTTTTCTCTGTTTTGCTGTGCTAAAACTCTCGGGGCTGGTGCGTTCTTAGGCTGATACAGTGGCGTTGTTTTGGGTTCCCACTCACAGCCTGGAGCAGTCCCACATGGCTGGGTATGGAGTAAGTACTGCCTGTGGAGCTGGAACATGAATATGAAGCATGTTAATGCTAGTATCAATTAGACAGTGACCCAGAAATTCTTGGAAGAATGATTTTTCAGCTGTATCCTGTCTCCAGGGCTTACAACCCTAACGGTAGCTCCTATGTGGAAAGCTGGAACAACTGGGGAGTGAGCCAGGGGAAGATGAGGGGGGAACAGAGCTGAGATGCTTCTCATGAGAGGAACAAATCATTCAGGCAAAGGCGCAATCAAAGCTCTTGGACCAATAACTGAAGTCGCCATTTCAATTATGTGTGTCTAGGATTGTGCCGGCCTCAAGTGTCATCTAGGCAGATGTACTCCCAGTTTGCTTTCCATAAGAAGTGTTGGCTTTTTGAAAATATTTTTAATGACATCTGGGCATTTTGCTAGGCCTCAAATTCTTGATAACTTTCCAGGTCACGCAGCCACCTTTGCATCATCTGCCCTCCCAACCTCTTCCATTCTTTCAGGGTCTTATGAAGAGCATTAAACTTGCAGATGCAATTATTGTATAATAAAGTATTGATTTCCTAAGGAACCCTTTAACATCTGCTTTCATAATTAGCATTTACAAGGCATCAAAAATTAACCATGTACAGCCTTACCAATTAATTACAGAGCTCTTTTATTTCTGAAATAAATATCAGTGCCCACATGTTGAAAGATCTGAGTGTCTTGTTTAACTTCACTGAGTGCCAACTCATGACGTGTCTAGGTAAGACTACTGTAAAAGCAGATTATTAGAAGGAATTTTTTTGTCTTTTCATGTGCCATTTGATAATTGCCTTTATTTACCCATTTCTTTCAGCTACTTGGCATTGTCTTCCTATGTGTGTTGTAATATTTTTTCCCGGGTAATTTTTATTTTCTGCAGCAGTGACTCTTCTTGATGGTAGCTCTGGTCAACTTCAAGCATGAAAGCAAATAAGGCATTTGTTGCTCAATTAGATGTTTTCTCTTTAAATGGTACAAATCTCAGAGGGATGCTGTGGCTTAGTTTTTTTTTTTGCTCCCTCACAGGAGCAAACTCGCTGGCAGGTACTGTGTAATCAAAAGCCTTCCCTCTCCCATTCTGTTGTTGCAGATGAAATCTACAGAAAGGGTTTGGTGTTCCAATTTGGTGCTGAAGACTTATGGAGAGGCTTTTCTTCTCTAGGTGGATTGGTGGTTCTGCAACAGTAGCTGCTGTTTTGATGTGTGTGGTCTTCAGCTCTCATTTGTTTGGGCTCTGAGTTCCTCAGCAACCTGGAGATCTGTTTCTCTCTGTGCCCACTGCTGCCCCATGCCAAGGAGTTTGTTCCCTGTTTTCCCCACAAGTGTTGGTGAGACACAGAAAAACATACTAATACTTTTTATAGGGTCCTTTTTCATGCTGACTTCAGACCCCTAAAAAACTCAATTGTGAGATTTTTGGTCTAAAACTAAACCAGAGAGAGGCAGTGGTGCCCTCTTCTCTTAGCAAAGGAGAAAACCTGTTTCGAAGACCTGCTCAGAAGATTTCACTTGTGTTGAACAAGATTGAGCTCCATGACCCAAAGCAACACAAGGAAAGACCCTGTGAAAAGATTGAAGTGTGTTGTGGGGATTGACAAAACTTGAAAGAGTCTTCTTTGTGCTTCTTGGGCTGATGAAACCATGAGAGTGGAGAAAGACAACGTTTTTTATTTATTAGTAGTGGGCTGAGTTTGACTCGTAGCAAAGGGATGATGGTGAAGACTCTCAGGAGACAGAAATCAAGGGGATTAAATGCACTAACTCACTACATCTGACTGGAGGGGGTTGCAAGGAATGCCCCCCAAAAACAGCACAGGAAAGAGAAACTCTGATAACCCCAAATTTACAAAATTTAAATTGCAGCTATTGGCTTCCAGGGGCTATCAGGCTAGTAGTTGCCCATAAAATCAAAGCTCTGTTGACATTTTAGTCAATAACCATCTTATACCACCATCCCAGAATATCCAGATTTGGGTTATGCTCAGATACTTTTTAGTGTGATTTGGATTATATTCAGATACTTTTGAGTGCAGGTTTATGCAAATTTTTGCATAATTTCTGATTTTCCAGAATCAATTTTCAGAAAGAGATTTGAGCCGGGGAAGTGGGGGAATATGCACCATTTGGAGGCTATTTTTGTATTTTTAGGAGCACAATTACGGTATCATTTCAGTTGAAGAAAATCTTTGTATCATCCCTCGTATCTACTGACCATATCTACTGCCTTTTACGCAGATTTTAAAACTCTTCGTTTAGCTGCAACAGCTGTAGAAATAGAAACATCAATATAGGGTCATAAATTTGTTTTCAGAACCAGCCTATACTGTGCCATTCAGGCTGTGGCTCAACTCAGCTTTCAGAGAGGCAAATTTTCTGTGTGTGGCAGTCAGGTGTTATCTGCTGGTATTCCAAAAAGACAAAGTTCCCTACCACAGCCTCTGCCTTTTTCTTTTGGTTTTCTGTGTTTCTTGTTGGATAGACACGGCATGAAAGCCTCTGCAAGAAGCTTTGATAAGTAACAGTGACAGAAAATATACAAAAGTGCCAATCTACCTTTTCACTTACTGACACATAGAGTAACCTTGACAGTTTTCCCAGTAGGATTTGAGTCTCTCTTGGGTTCACAATCCATCTGGATCCTCAGAGCAGGTGTTTTTCTGCCTCTTGTTATCCAGTGGCTCTTCCCAGCTGCTCTGAACTCCAGAGGAATATCTCTGAAGACATTGGAGTCTGCTGAAGCCTGACTCACTTGGAAGAGCCCCAGCATGCCAAGTATTCCCACATGGAGACTTGTAGCTGAGAGCTACTGTTGGCTCTGCTTGGAAATGCTCAGTTTCTTGAGTGGTTCCCATTTTAGATGAGTGCTGAAAAGCAAATGTCCCAAGGGATATGTGCTGACCCTCGTGGAAGGGCTGATCACACAGGCATGCTGTGGACCAGTTACTGATCTATCCCACCTTCTTCTTTTACTGCAGCACAGATTTCTTTCTCTAGTTTCAGTGTCACCCACTTAGCTGTGCTTGGTTTGTGGCAGGGGAATAGGCAGGCACTTCCTCTGGATGAGAGCTGGCCGTTCCTGGGCGAGAGGCAGGAATGCTGACCTGCACAAGGTGAGTGACAACACCCTCGTTTGTGCTGCTGCTTCAAGCTCTAAGCAGGTATGGCTGTCAGGATTAACCCTGCATTCCAGAAAATTCCTCTCAGTAAATCACTTGGAAAGTGACTGTGGGCAGGGTACTCCTCCCTCTGGGTACAGGTAAAGCTCTCAGGGCGGTACAGCCAAGTTACTGCATTAAGAGTTGACTCTAGGATGGACACATGCACACACATATATTTGTCTTATCTGGGGCGTGGAAAGAGGGACTACTTAGATTATCTGTTCAGGATTTTTTTCTTTTGAAAGGCCCTTTGTCTGGAAGTACCAGAAAGGATGAGACAAACTGGTTGCCTTCACGGCCCAATGAGCAAAAAGAAAGCAGTGCTCCTGTTACCTGGAGACATTCAAGAAGGCAAGTGCAATTAGTCAGTAGATAATTAAGCTGTACATAATCAGAGTAGTGGAGACAAGCCACCTTATCCCACAGATGTAGCAGAGCAGAAGCTCTTTTTTAGAAACTGCACGACAGGGAAGGGAGGGAAGGCAGAAACTGCTTGATCAACATTATTTGCACCATGTCCTCAGCAAACAGAAGCTCCACTGGGGCCTTTTCTTGCAGCTTTCCTCCTGGGAATGCTGTCAAAGGAGGGAGTATTTCAAAGCTTGTTGTCTTTGCACTTGTCCTGCTGAGGCAAAAGTTTCACTGATGGAAGCAACTTGGAGGGAGTTTGCTATTTCAGTCCAGTGAGACTAGGAGTGAGGGTATCAAGGAAATGAACAATGCCCAGGGGAATTCATGATTGCTCTTGTTCTCCCTGTTCAAGGCTGCCCCAGTGCTTGGTGCAGGTCTCAGAGACCTGTTCCTCAGGACTCCTCTGCTGCCCATGGCAAATCTCTGTTGTGTTTATGGGGTGGGGTGCCCAGCTAGAGCGGAGCTCAGCATTTCCCTCTGCCCAAGGAACCCTCAGCTGTTTGTGTCAGGAAGCCTGATGGGTGCCTCAGCCTGCTGGCTCTGTAGCCAGGCACACTTCACTTAACCTTCAGGTACATTTATAATTAATGCTTAATTGATTTCCATAATGCAAGATCAACACATTGGCCTCTTCCTGTACATCTCTTCTCACATGAACAGTCCTTACTAACCTTATTTTGTCTTTTCCATGAGGTTTAACCTCAGGCAAGATTCTTGATGAACTTGCTGCTCATAAAAATATCCAAATGTTCCTAGCATAGATCAAATTCTGGCCTCAGGCCCCTTGGTGTTTCTTTTCCAGGAAGGGTGGCTTCTTTTTTTTCATAATGTTAGGAGTCTGTGTCTTTTCCAAGACTCAATTTTCTTTCTTGTATCTTCCCCTTTGGGGAAAGGTCATATTCACTTCACTCTAGTTGCCAAATTTTGAAAACTCTGTCTTAGAGAAATGATCCTGTGTGGGATCACCTCTGACATTCTGTTCACATCAGTATTGCGTTTTTTTCTCTTCTGTACATCTACAGGAGATTTACCCACTCTGGAACTGAGATTGGAATATTGTCCCAATAAGCATAGCCTGTGCTAGATTACTTTCAGCAAAAATAACCCAAATCAAGCTCTCCAAAGCTCACATGAGACGTTCTTGTTGAACCCAACTAGAGATCCCTCAAAAACTAGATGATCAAAGGAGTCCAGTGGGTGCAGTGTGAGTCACCCTCCTCGACCCTCAGTCTGGGGAAGAGGAGAGGATTTCCCATCTGAAATGATGTTGTGGCTTTGCTTCACATCTCTGAGAGTGAGGACAAACACAGGAGGTGAAGGGATTTGGAGAAGGACGTTATTAAAGGTGATAGAAAGCAAACAGCCTTGCAAGAAACAAAGTGCCTCACGGTGTCAGGACAGTGGCCACTCAAAGTCTGTCTGTGATATTTGTGTTTGCACTTTTCAGGTGGCTTTATTCAGGCCACGCCTGTGTGTTTCTTCACAGAACAGGTCTGTGATACAAGATTGTGTCATTAAGGTAGAAACCAAGTGTTGCCATTATCTTTTCAAAGCCTGAGGTCCAGGGTCAGAAAACGAAGTCAGCAATGATCAGCAATGCTGCTTCACGTTGCCTTAGTCCAGCCATTTATTTTAGTTAAGCAAAGATCTGGTTGTTGTTGGAATTTCTGCAGTTGTGCCTAAACAACATTATTCCCTACGCACTCTGGCAGTTCAGCACTGTGGTTATATGCTGTCTCTGAGCCTGATTTCTTTTATTTCTGAGGTGAAGGAATGGGTAAAAGGGTCAGTTTAAGTTGACCACGTGTTTTGACATTTTGTGAGTTGAGCTTTTATTTTCTCTTTCTCTTTTAACAAACTACAGTCAGGTGATATCCTTGACCTTCTACCTAGACTTTCTACCTAACACCTTTGCAGACGGGACAGATTTTGATTGTCTGAGGAGAGAGAGATGGTCTTTAGAAATCATGGGCAGAAGAGGAATCTACCCTACCAAAACCCCACCAGTTTCTAGAGCAGATAACGGGAGGGGACTTTCAAACACGCATGTGTGCTGGAGAGAGGAGAAACCAAACTCCTGCAAAGCTCAGCAGGGACTTTGCTCTCAGGAGAGAAGACATTTTCCGAGTCACACTTACAGTTCTCTATCATCTGCTGCCATCAAATACTAATGACAAATAATGATGGATGCTGATTCCTTGAGGTGGGAGCAAAAAGCATTGCTGGTGGATTGACCTGTTGTGTTAATTTCAAGCATCAGTTAAATCTTAGTTTCAGTACAAGTGTAATTCACTAAAGTAACAGACTCTTTTTTGTATATCAAATGTAATTTGGTGACTAAAAAAGAACAATTTTCCCATTGCTGCTTAAAAAGAACCATAAATTCTATATCAAATTTATTCTGTTTGTATGAGCATGCAGGAGCACATGGAAGCCTCAAGCAGGCATCAGGAACACATACTTTGAGGTACTGAGGTATAGAAAGTGAAAACAAAATCTTTCCCAAAAGAAGCTTGTGGTCCAAATACATCAGTTTTGAAAATTGGCACACTTATAAAGAAATTCTAAATAAATCTACATAGTAACAAGACAAAAGGGGCTACTGCAGACAATTAACTACAGGATCTGTGTGATAAATCTTTTATCTGAAATTAGCAATGTGTGTATTGAGTGGATCAAGATGAGCACGCTACTCTTATAGAAAACTTGTACATGCAAAACCTGTCATCTCTTATTAAAAGACAAATGACATTTTGAGGCATTACATAAATAATGGAATCACATGGCCACCTGATCTTGGTTATTTCTTAGTGAAGGATAAGGCATTTCAGACGTCCCTTTATTCTGAGTTGTAGAGCTGTAATTCTCCTGAACTGTCAGCACAAGTTGAATAGCTCTGAAGGCTCAGAATGAATTCCTGGTCTGTTTGAAGTCAGTGGGAGTGGTGTGCCTGGCTTAAATGAAGCAAAGGTTTTCAACTTTAGTGCCTGGGAAGGGGTGCCTTTGGCTCTTTGGTTTGCTAAAGGAGATGTCCAGTCACTATCTGGAGAAGAGAAATTGTATCTCTGTCTTCATCTATTCATTAGTAAATTCCGCTCAAACAAAACAAAACAAATTTAGTCTGGTGTTCTCAGTTTGGATGACCTGCCCAAGCTGGGCTTGGCCTTTAGGAGGGGATGCTTTGTGCCATGAGTGGCAGAGTGAATAAAGCTGGATTTTCTCTTTATCCACCTCAGCCCTGCTGTTTGGCTGCAGTGACACCAGCCTGTGTGGCTGCACCTCTGGTTGCTGTTGGGTGTGTGGTCTACCTGGAGCTCTGTGCACACACACCAGCAGGGGAGGGGACTCTGCTGCAGCATTTCTAACAGCTGAGCCTGCTGCTCTCTCAGGAGAACCAGCTGCTGATTCAGACATTCCTCATCAAGCCAACTGCTGTTCATGAAATTTATAGGAACTTTCTGATCCCTGAAGTTTGTAGCCCTCTAGAAAATCCAGTTGAAGCTGGACAACAGATTTGGAAGGTTATTGGTGGGGTTAGGCAGACAGCAGGAAGGCATCAGCTCTAGTTTGAATGAGAGCATAACAAACTAGAAAAGGCACAAATTACTTCCTTTCCCTTTATTAAAAACACTGGAGAATTTGGTAGGGATCAGTCAATTTCATACAGGTGTCGCTTCAAAACTTTGATTAGAGGTGGCCTTTCTAAATAATTGTTTAATGAAGAAGAAGAAAACTTCATAGAAATCTAGCATGGGTATTGTTAAAAGTATGAAAACCAATCAGTTTCCTGTGCTCTGCAATGAGCAGCAAAAAAACTTGCTTGAATTCACTCTGCTTGAATAAATTCTATGGTATTTTGGAATATCTCTTTGGAATCCAGGTGGAAGTCAACACCATTTTGTCAGAATTGACCACGGCTGGCCACTGAAGTGAATTGATTTGCACCTGGTGACACAGTATGTGTTTGTGGTCCTCTGCCTTTCAGTGATGTTTAAGGTCTGGACTTTGGAAGAGAGCCAAGAATTCATAGGACTTCCCAAATTTATAGAAAAACATGTCTGCAGCTTGGAATGCCTCCTGCCAGAGCTGGGTGGGTCTGTGTCTTCATTTCTCACCTTTCCCTCTTTGTCTGGAGGGAGAGGTGAAGGTGTGTCTTCCCAGAGCTGATAAAGGTTGCTTTAGGAATGATTTGCATTAAAAAGTCAATCTATCTAAGCTGAATTTTAATGTGAAGAAAATGCTGCTGAGATCTAGGGCTGGTATTAAACTAGGATTTGTAATGAACAGAGAGTTTGGAGATGATCAAAATAAATGAAACAGTTTGTGTATTGAGTTTTATAGTCAGTGAAGTTTTAAATGATAGATTCAGTCTGATTATGCAGACATTATATAGTGGCTGAAAATTGCCTGTATGGAGAAATTTCCTTTCAATCTCAAACATACAATGTTATATTTTGGTCTTAGCTTCTGGAGTTACGTTTGGAGTATAGATTTACATCCAAAAAACAGAGATAAGGTTCTCCCTTATTTTCAGTATTGGCCTAATCTCTATCTTCTCACACCAATTACTGTCTTCACATAGATGCATCTCCTCTGTTATTCTGCCATTTGAAGCAGTGTTCATGTATCTCTCTGTGTCCTTCACCTCCTTTTCCCATAGAAATGCCACTTGGAAACACAGTTTCTTCTTCCTCATGGCTCCTAATGCTATTTTTCTGCTTCTCTCACCACTTACTTGCTTTTAGCTGTAGTATTTGAGGTAGAATTACAAAATTAACATACAGAATATTCTGAAAGGGATCCAAGGACCAATTGTACCCATCTACACTAGACAAGATTAATTCAGCTGAATAAGGAGGATGAGGAAGCCTGGTGGCTAAATCTAGGGAAGGAAATATGCCAACTGCCCATTTTGATGGATAATCTTAATTTCTCCCTCTAAAAAGGTCTTCGAGTGTCTGGATAAAGAAATCAGAGATCTAGAACACCATGAAAACCTTCAACAACAACATAGTAACAGGGAAGAATCTGTGAAGAAAAAGAAAGAAATGGTGTCAAACATTTCAGAGCAGTGTTTAAACTTAAGGCCATTCCTGCTGCCTTATAGTCCTTCACATTGCTTTCTCCAGCTGATAGGTATTCCACAGAATTTGGTTTATTCCCAAATTTACAGGATTCTGCAATGACACTTCCCATGCACCCCATGCCAAAGGCAGATCAATTTTCATGTTCTCCATTAGCTGCACGGTATTGAAAATATATAAGCATGTCAGGTTGATTTTTTCCAAGCATTTTCTTTGGGATAATGAGTTTCTTCTGTGTTTGCATACCACTATGTCTCTGTTTATGTACGGTTTCTAAACATAACACTATAAGCTTTTTTTCCTCTTCACAAATCAATGCTATTGATGGTTTCTCTTTTCATTGTTTTTTTTCCCTCCTGTTTTAGTGAGCTGTCATCTGGCCAAAAAAAAAAAAAAAAGGACCTTGTGCATGGCAGCATGTTTCTTTCTTCATGTCTTGATATGTTTGTCATTATTCCACAGTAAAGAAGTTATACTCACTGGTTTAATCTCTATCTATTTATTAGTAGTACTTCCTATGGGCTAATTAATTCTGTGTTTAAAAAACCCAATGGTTTGTGATGATAAGCAAATCATTAAAATAGATATTTGTGAATTTACTGAATTCTTAAAGAGGAATTTCTGTGTTAGAAAAGGGAAATTAATTTCTTTTTTGGAACCCTTGCTCTCCCATGTTTTCAGAATTTCCAGAATTATTTATTGAGAGAACCTTATGGGGCCTGAACAGGGAAGAAGTTGAGACCCTGTCTCTGAACCAAGCTGTTTGCAGTTTCTCCATCACTGGGTAGTTTGTTTCTTTTTTGCTATGTTAGGGCTGGTTTCCAACATTTTATCCCTAATTTAGCACCAAAAGTGCACAGTGGAGTTGGCTTTCCCCAGGCTTTTGTGTGTGTTTTTGCAATGTTGGCATTGGTTTCCTCCCTTGTCTTATAGAGCACTCAAGAAACAAATGCAGCTTGTCCAAAATACACGGATGATAACTACCCCAAACATACACATTTTGCTTTTATTCCCACATATGTTTTGGCAAGCTAAAGAGCTCATTTGGCTTCCTAGATATTTGAGCAAGGAGGGAAACTCTTGTCGTTTCTCCCTTCTATTCCGTGTTTTTATTTATTCATCATATTGTTCTTTCAACCCGCATAAAGAAACCCTGAGCACTATCACAACTGGCAAAGATTAAAATCAGTGACTAATATCCTTTCTCCAATAAACTTTACCAACCCCTAGCACGAGACATAAATAATACAAAAGGCCCTCTCATATTTTGAGGAACTGATATGAAAATTATAATAATTGTTCCACGGTTAATGCTACAAGGGCTCAGTAACACTTCAGGACCTCCATACTGGATTTGATTTGCAGCCAGCTGGAGCCTTTCCATTCAATCAATGTGGTTTAGACTGTGCCCCAAAAAAGAGGTGGGTAAAATTTTCATATTCAGTTTGGACTTTTCCTCCCTTTTGAACTCATTCTCAGCAGCTGAGCGAGAAGCACTTGAAGGGGTAAATAACCACTTGAGTGGTTATGAGATGACATGGTTGCATTAACTCTGTGTTTAGAAAATCTGTCTGTGTTCAGGTCTGTGCCTGGAGCCCTGGGCACAATGCTCTGATCTTATAGGGGAGAATGAGCCAGTCACTAACCATCAGCCAAATAATCGAATAATTGAAGCTCTCTGAACACTGGAGCAGATTCAAAGCCTCAAATAAACCAAAAGGAGGTGCTAGGGGGGCAGGTGGAAATAGCCATTGACTTTTCCTCAGGACTGCAATTAGGTGAAAAGATATTTTTCTCCTACGTGGAATGTGTGAATGGATGGTATGAAACAAGTGATTAAACCCTGGCCCTTGGATATAAGCACTGCTTTCAGACTGGCTTGTGACCCAACCCAGAGTCTGATTTAGAGGTGGGAAGTTAATTAACTTCATATAATCCAAGCTGCTTGTTTTTATGTTTGTGTTTTTAATACTAAGTTTTCTCTGCAACAGTAAAATTCAGGAAAATGGTTCAAACTCTGAAACAGAAGTGTCACAACAGTCAGGTTTGTTGACTGCCTCCACCAGGTGTGAGGCTGGTTGCTGTTGGTGTTCAACTCAGCAGAGAATACAAATAAAGGATGAGGTTCTTCAAAGACTTTTTATTAGCAGTTGAGCTAATAGTTACACTTGAATAGGAATTAAGGCTCGAGCTGGCACAGTTTGGAGCTGACGCCAGCGAGGTTTAGCAAATGGCCACGTTCCCAGGCTGCTCGGGGCATGATGTCCAGTGGCATATGGAGATGAAGGACTGGAAACACTAAAATAGCCAAGAGAAACCCATGGGGCAGTGGGAAAACAGTGCTTGATCCTCACACCCTTTGGGGACTGTGGGTTCACTCCCCCCAGTAAAAAGAGCTGGAGAGGAGCTGTCTCAAGGACAGGAGATTAACTGGATGAGACTCCTTAAAGGTTTTTCTTTCTTTTTTCCTTTTCTTACCGTCAAGGCTCATAATCTTGTAATTTTGGCTCAGAGAGAGGTACCTTTTAACCCTGTGACTTAAAGGAAAGTTTTTTTGAACACGAAGTGGAAAGGAATATATAGAAAGTCAGGATTATATGTAGTTGGTATCTAGTATAAATACACAAATTCATGTAGCTTTGCATTAATTTCAATGATTCGTTTTCTGCTATCAATGTCAGAGTCAGAGGAGACATTCTAACCAATTTCTCTGTTTGTGGGAAGTCTGGAAAAGAGAAATCTGACAAATGGTAGAATCTTGTCTCTATTAAATTAGGGGTAAAACTCACTAACTTCATGGAGTTGAGATTTCAGCCTGAGAAGCAATGTTTTGATTAAAAAAAAAATGAAATAAGAAATAAGTTTTAAAGCTTTATCTGTGAAAAAAGGGGACAACCAGGAGGCTAGAAATACATCACAGCAGGAGTTGGCTTTTCTCTTATTTATCCAGGTAAAATAATCTGATAAATAATCTCAAATAAATATGAAGAACCACTCATCCTCTTAAATGAGACACAGTATCTTGTGAGACTTTCATTCCATGAATGAAGGCAGAGCACCCCTTGAGATAACAACTGCAAAGGACATTAATGCACTTTTCTCTTCAGATTCCACACACAGAGTTAACTGGTTCGTTGCTTTAAACTTTATTCTGGTTGTTTTATAACTGCAAGGATCTCCTTAAAGCTTTGGAGGAGGATCCCTTAGCTGTCTCTTGCTTCAGAGGAAAACATTTTTTAGGGAAAGAAGTGTTAGGCCAGGAGTGTATCTTATCAAAAAAGAACTTCAAAGAAGTTGCAGACATTGTTTTATTTGTATAGTTTATAGGTAAAAGGCTAATGATTCCAAATAGCCATGATTTTGGAGCCAGGCCCTGGAAATCGTGCTACTAGTGAGCTTCAGAAGAGGAATTTCAGTTCTTGTTGGACATTTTACCTTTAAATCTTATTTTCCTAATTTTTCTAATGGCCACTTTTGCTAGAAACTGCCTTGCAGATTAAATAATCTCATAATCTGCATGAATCCAGGATTTTGTGCTTTAAGAAAGATAACAGCTCTCTTGAGTCCTCAAACAAAAATGCTTTGAAAATGCTCCTGCAGAATTGTTGATTAAAGGAATACTCACTTTGAAGTTCATCATACTTGTGTGAGAATAAGGATAAAATGGGATTTTAACGTTCAATAACAAATTGTTATTTGAGAAAAGAGTCGCTTGACAAAACTATTTCATATTCATCATTAGGAATTAAATTCCCTGAACAAAGCACATTTGTTTCACGGTGTAATAAATAGCTGCTGCAAAATATGAGGATTTGACTTAATGGGAACTGCACAAATTGCCTTCAAGGAAAGTCATGCACATGGACATGCACTCAAGAGTCTTCAATGACTCCTTTCCTCTCTTCAATTTGACCTGTTGCAGAGTGATACTGGATAGTTTTTCACCAATTTTCCCCCCCATTATAGAGCTCTGTGTGCTCATGAAAAAAACAAACATGACTTGAAAGAGAGAGATTTCCCTGCTCTGCCCAGCTGAGCACTCGGAGAGCTTGCATGGGAGTGAGAAACCCTTCTCGTGGATATATTAAGTGCTACCATCTGTTTGAATTGTTTTGAAATGTCTTTTTGGGCCAAGGCCTGCCCTTGTGAGGAGACAGTTTAGCATGAAAGTCTCAGCAGTTCCCTGAATGTGAATAAGGCAGCAAAACCCAATCCTTTCATGCCTCCCAATCATGCCCTTTCATTTCGCTGCAATAACTGGATCAGAAGAGCAGCTTCCAAAAACTGAGCCTGTGCTTGTCTTGATGACTCCTTAGACTGATTTCAAGGAGTTTTTTTCTCCACTGACTCCGATATTGTGTTGGGCAACAGCAGTGAGTCAAACACAGTTTGTGGGCAAGCAAAAGAAAAGTGCCTTTTTTTTTTTCTTTTAACTTTGTCATACTGTTTTCTTTTTTTCCAGAAGCCTTAAAAAAATTGGAAAAATATGGAAGAAAAACTTGTATGTGAACTGGTTTTTTGTTTCCTGGGAACAGTAAAATGCCCCTTAGAATACTATATAAGGTGATATTATTACTGCCACACTTCAGAATTTCTGTCTGAGCTAACAAATACATTTTGAATGAAGTTTTGTCAAAGTTTACAGCATTTGGCAATTACAATTCCTATCTCTTATAAGCCAAACTTTATTTTTAGTCCTTAATACTGTGTTAGTGAAGTTATAATTAGCATGTACACAGGAATAGCAAGTCAGTTTTTCTCCTTAAACACCACTTTCTTTTTGTATTCCACTACTTCTTCATAAATTAAATTTTATACTGTAGATTTCATTTTGATTTACACATCAAAATCAGTGATGTTTTTTCAATATTGTCTTTTCCTCTTTTCCCCCCTCCTTTATTATATCCCCAGGGGAAAAAAACCCCAAACCAACCCTAACCATTAATGTATAGCACATATTTGTAACTTTTTCCAGATACTGTTATTCTGAAATGAAGAAAGTACTCTAATCACTTCCCTCTATACACCAAGTATCATTTTCTTTTGTGATATATCTAGAGCTGATGTATACTCAACTACCTGATAGGTTTTTCCCTATTTGTCTGGATTTGTTTGCTTTAGAAAAAGAGAAAAAATAGACCAAGAGAGGCAATCTCAAATTTTTAGCATTCCTGGAATCTCTATTCATCCCTTGCAGGGCTCATGCAGCTGAAGCCGCACGTGCTGGTTTCAGCTGGGGTAGAGTTAATTTTATTTCCATAAATAAAATGTTAGAGGGGCTGTTAGAGGGCAGGCTTTGGTAGTGAAGCCTCCTTTTTCACCAGTGTTTGGACTAAAGAAGCATTTCATCACAGTGTGTGTGTGAAAGAGCTTGGATAAATTTTTAAGCTGCCCTGACACAGCTGTGCCTGAGCCCTCACCCTTTACCGTTCCCCCTTTTCTGAATTGCATTGCACCATTTCATTTTCATGCTTATTATTGAGGATGCAGTTTAACACACCCAAATATGACAGAGATTAACCAACAGTGCTTAAAGGAAGGAAGGGATGACTTGGAGAAGGGAGTGTGTTCTGGCACTGAATTAGTTCTTCGACATTGAATCTATTATTGTGTATTTTTTTGGGTGAAGAATAAAAATAAAGATCTGCAGCTTTGTTTACACTGGGATACTGTGTCCTGACTTGCCTCTCTGACAGTCTGGGGACCTTTTGAAGTCTGAAATCATGGAAAGTTCATCACCAAAGTTTGAAAGATAAGATGCAGCAAACTGAACTGACCAGGCTGAGAGGTGACGTAAGTGCTGGGACCAGTTCTGGAGCAGCAAGGCAGGATAGCTTCTACCTTGGTGAAAAGAGACAAGGAGCCAAGTCAACCAAGGGTTACCTGGACTGGAAGAGCAAGTCCAAGCAGCTCTTCAGCCTTATAATGAAATACTTCCCAGAGTCCTCTTCTTTATACTGAAGTGCAAATGCTGTTGCATCCAGGACAAAAGCTTGTAGGTAGTGATGATGTCTTTTTCAGCTTTCAGGTGCACAGACCTGAGCCAGCAGCACCCAGAGGTGTTTTCTGTAATCTGCAGAAGAATGTGTGTACCTGACAGGGTGCTTGTCCAGGTGTACATATCGGTCTATTGGAACAGACTGGTTTTGTCTTAGAACTTTGTTTTTGGAGCTCACTCTTCTCTGCTCGTCCCTGTTTTACCAGACACCATCATGCTGGTCATCTCTGCACGTGGCTCTGTGTTTCCTGACATGGACTGAGGATGCAGGAGGTATTTTTGAGCTACCTGGAGAAAACCCACCTTGGGAGGCCTGTGCTGAGTTGTGCCTGTCCAGTACAGTGTTTCCTTCACTGTACATGTTTCACTGTGGGCCAAAGTTACTGTTCTTAGTCAAAAAGAAACAGGAATAGACTGGGATCACCTAGAAGAACTCTGAGATAGTTAATGCTTTTGCCCAGACAAGCCTGAGCAATGTCCTTTGTGAATATCAAACTTCTGACACCCTGTATCTGCAGTTTCAGCTGAGAGATTGTGGTGTCAATGGGACCACCTGAGCCAGAGGCAGAGAATAGGAAGGTGAATTTTGTTTGCTCATTTCTGGTCAGCCTTCTTTGTCCAAGCAATATAAGTACACTTATGCTTGATCTGTGCAAAAAAATAAATACAGGGCTACTTCTTACAATCCAGTTGGGAAGAGGATCTTGTTCGGGATGTGGCAGTTTGTTATTGGATATGGTCTCTTCCTTGAGTACTTGTAGCCAAAACTCCTGTACTGGCTGATCTCCGAATTCTTTTAATTTTTTTCCTTCTCCCAGTCATAATCTTAGCCATAAATGGAACAGGACTTGCCTCCTGCTTTGAGAGATGCTGCCTCATTTGTCCTTTGAGATTTTGCGAGCGAGAGTTGCTGCTCCAGCTTTCATTCATTCCCTGGTCCTGAAATAGTTTCTGGATCTGAGCCATCTCTCTTCAAGGTGATGATAGGGATGGGAGCTAGGGCGGAACTTGTGCATGGTGGGGATGGGAATTTGAGCCTGGGATGTCTGTTTTAGTTGGCAGATTGCTGTCTTGGACCTGCTTGCTTGTCTGCTGGAGCCAAGATTGTTGCTGTCCAAACTGCAGCGTGAGATGTGCACATCTTGACCAGCAGTGGGGCTGAGCTGCTTGGCACGTGGAGTTTTATTCAGCCTGGGATGTTGGTGACTAAAATGTTCAACTGCTCCCAAATTACCACCACGGTTTCTTTCATAAGTACGAAATAAAGAACTTCTGCTGAAATGAAACCTCATGGTAAGATCACTACATCGTGCCTTGCTTGAAAGAAGATTTTTTTTTCTTGGTGTGTGTGTGCTGCAAGGAGTAAGGAAGAAAGTCCCAGAGAGAAGGAAAACTTCGGCAACAGAAATTTTTCTTTCCTGGGTCTGATCCCTAGGGGTAAATCTGTCACATCCTGCATCTGAAATCAGCAGGGTTTGTACAGAACTATTACCTGAAATTAAAATTACCTGTACCTGAAATTAAAATATGGTTGCAAATAGTCCCAGGGAAGATTTTTTTGACTCTTTTGGTCAAATACAGTATATTCATCGGTACTTCTCACCCTGCTGAGATTTGCTAAAGTCTGTAAAGGAAGCAGAAGAAAGGACTTGCTTTTAAAAACGTGTTTACTTCCTTCAAACCACCTGGGCTTATGGACCTTCAGCAGGTTGAGAATTTGTTTTATACAACCTATTTCCCCTCCCAGGTGGGCTTTAATGAACTCCTTCAGCTTTAGAGTGAAGCCTTACAGCTGAATTTCATTCAAGCTCCATGCTTCTCTCTAGCTTATATACAATATAAAGATCAGTCCCGTGCACTCACCATCTCCTGGAGGGTGTTGAGCACTTCAAGTTGACTGGCAACTATCCCCAGTCCCTTGCCAATGTCATCCTGCTTGTAAGAAAAATACATCACGGGAGAAAGGCTCTGTTATGAAAACTGTTATTAGAGAAAACATTACTTGTTCTTAAATCTTAACCAGATTATGGAGGGTTTCGAATTTTCAGTAACAATAATTTTCTGGCGTTCCCCATCAGGAGGCAAGGACTGCTGTCAGGTCCACTGGCATTAATCCAGCTTTCATCTGGAGAGAGATTCTGGATTGAGAAGGAGAGCTGCAGTTTTACCCTCGTGCTTTTGTTCCTCAAGTTAAAACTAAAATTGGGGCAATTTGGGAGAACTCCAGGGTTTGGGTTTTTTGCATGAAGCAGAGAATTTGTTTTCTTCCAATTCTTAACATAGCCTGTGATGCTTAAATATTTTGTTAAAATCGTTGTTAGTGTTTAGCTGTTGAGCTCTGGTACACTTTTATGATGCTTGAGTTATCTCAACTCCCTAATGTAAAAAACAAAGCAAACCTTTAATTTCATTTTAACAGTGCACAGGTATATGGATATTTAAGCAATTAAGAATTTCATATCCTTATCTCTGTGGGGCACTTCACTGGAAAAACTGGTTATTTCCTGGTTGCAGTGAGATTTACTGTTAGGGTTAAACCCTGTTATAAAGCCTGACCTCATTGCATAAATTACTAATTCACGATAAGATGAACACGTTGGCTGTTTGCTTGGTGGAAGCAGTTTGCTGAAAACTCTCTTTAGTTCCTCTTAGGGAGAGTGTGGAGCAGCACTTGACACCTTGGCCTGGTTTTGGAGCCCAATGGATCCTCAGTCAGTGCCACCAACAGGAGCTGCATCCCCTTGGACTCTCTGCCAAATCCAGATTTTGTTCCCACTCTACTACCAAGGGTCACCATGGAGACATTTTGTACCAGAACAGCTCGTTTTAAATATTAGATTTCAGCCTTTGAGTGCATACTGGAAGTTTACAGTTGCAGTTGCTTTAGAACATCTGCTTTTTCATAGGAGGAGGGAAAAAAAACACTTCAGGGAAGTTAAAAAGCCTAGATGATAGATTTGGCATTGCATGTTTGTTAGAGTAGTAACCAGTTGCTTAGCAAAGAAGGGTCCATCCATAAATACTTTAATATTATTTATTAAATTATGGTGGATTTTAAAACACACCTAATAATAACAACATTAAATGTTTCAGTGTTTAACAGGCGTAGGCATTTTTTTAACAATATCTACAAGTTATGTGCTTTGCAACAGCTTGTTATGGCCTCATCTGTTAGGCATTTAGTGTGCATTCACTTTATTTGTTTCTTCAGGAAAAAAATGGAATTCTCTCTAGCAAGATGCAAAGGAATGTAGCTGCATCCAATGACCAGTTAATAAACAGGATCAAGCATTTATGAAAGAAGTCGAAATTTAAAGCTGTATTCACATACAGGCATAACTCACTAGGGTTTATCTTTTGCCACCCTGCTCCAAGCTCTCCTAAAAACATGACCTCCTTCATTGCCTGCTGTGTGAGGGTGGTGCTGCTGGCTGGGCTGGCTTCCTGCTCTCACTGGGGTTTTAGCACAGCTTGAATGAAGAAATAAAAAATAAGAAATGGAAATAGAGAAGAAATAGAAATAGGAGAAATAGCCTTGATCTGTGGTACCAGGAGTGGTTGGGACTGGCAAATAATCCATTAAAATGAAGGAATTTAATGTCAGGACACAGCCTATTTTGGTAACAGCTTTTCCAAAGTAGACCCCTGCCTTCCTCCCCTCTTATGGGCACTGTGCTCACCAGGCTGTGAAGGGAACATTTCAGTTCCCCTTTGAGGAGCAGCATCTGCTGGAAGGATTGCAAGGATGTCTTTTTTGGGAAGCTCCACCTCACGAGTGTCAGGCACTGGCTGGTTCCAGCATCTGTTTGTTTCAAAGGAATTTGAGGGCAGAGCTCAGTCTTCTGTTATCAACAGACAACATGCCTTTAATGATATATTTATTATAAATATATAAATCTGATACTTATGAAAGATTCTATGCATATAGAGCTTAGAGGAAGCTCTGCCTGGGAGATTTGTTTCCTGTTTTTCCTCACATCAGTTTGGACTTGATGAGCTTGAGGGTCTTGTCCAACCTTAGTGATGCTGTGATTCTTTGAAAAGACAAAAGTTATTTCTGAACATTTAGGACAAGAGGTTAATTGCAGATTATTTTTGCTGAACTCCACCCTTTCTGACCCTGAAACTACAAGATGTTTTATTCTGAGGATTAAATAGGAGAGACCAGCCAATGATTCCCAGATCATGACAGGTGGCAATTTCTCTTGCTTTTAATCCCACTGGGATTGGTGGGACTCCCAGAGTGGTACTGGAGGAGGAGTGCTCCTGTGTGGAGATATTGCTAACCAACACCTGAAACATCTGATCCCTCCTCTAGCAATCACTGTGTGTGCCACGAAGGTGGGGATATGTGTCTGAGAACTCTTAACCCAGGCATGTGCTGAACACTGGCAGGTTTCTGCCAACAGGGAATTGGTTCTTTCCCTGTCCAGGTGTTAAGTAGGAAGAAGACATAGAGAGGCTAGTTAGGGTTTTGTCCAGTTATTTTTCCTCCCCACATATTTCCACAAGTTCCAACAATGTTAACTGGACACCAAGTCACCAAACAGTTAAGGCAGAGATTTTTGGAGCATGGGAAACTGATACTGGCCTTGCAAGGCTGTTGCACACAAGACTCCGTGTTTAAGTGCCTGAATATGGATGTTGGTGCCTTGCTTCAGGCGTTTGGTTTGCAAATGCTGGTGTTGGGTATTTGCCAGGAATGGAATTGGAATCTTTTGACTTTGTGGTTTAACTCCTCGGCAGCATTTCTTCTCAGCACACTGTATCCTGTGCTTATTCATATGGAGAACAAGCTTGATACTTCCACAGGGAAAATGATTTTTTAGTGATGAATGACAATATGTGGAATTTGGGGTTCTTGCATGGGACTTTTTCTTGATTGCTGTTGAAGAAGGAGTGTTTTATTTTCTCAGTTCAACCCTTTCTTGGTTGATGCCCTTTGGAAGAGAGCTCACTAGCATGGTTCCTTTTACTGAATTAATGGATGACTTTAGGGTTTCTGAGCCAGAGAGTGTAACTGCTCAGCCTGGCTTAGGACCTCCTTGTGCTGAAGTGAGGCAGGTTCTCCAGGAGAAGGTTACCATCTTGCTATCCCCAAACAGACCTTGTCAGCCAGTCTTTGTCTCTGAAGTGGCAAGGAGCAGATAGGAAAAACTATATGGCAGGAAAAGGAAGGACTCCTCTCATGTCTTTGCCTCTCTTCTGATCTCCTTGGTTTTAGCATGATTTGTAGAGAAGAAGAAAATAAATAAATTTGACTTCTGGAAAATGACTCCTGTGCCTGGGATAGGCAGTTGCCTGGCAGAGATGCTCCTGGAAAGTTATCTGTGGGAGCTCTGTGAATTTGGAGCATATTCAGAGCAGACTTATCTTGGGAGAATTTTGCTGGAATGAGTGCCCAGAAAATAAGCCTGAGCTGAGGGTCTTCTACAGAGTTAGAAGTCCATCAAAAGGAAAACAAATTGGCCAAAAGGGAAAGGGAGGGGGCAGCAACAGACTTGATACAGGCGATCCTTCCCCAATGCTATAAATTCTTACTTCAGAGAATATGGTTGTGAGAACCTCTCCATTAAATGGTTATTGCCTTTTTTTTTTTTTTTTTTTCTTCTATATGGACAAATTGTTTTTCCCCCCTCACTTCATTCTGGGAGACAGCCGAACTCTTTTAACTGGAACTTTCCCAAATAACTCAGCCCAAGACAGAGACACTGGCTAGGAAAATATAATACCAAGCAGAGAGAGTTTGGCAATGTCTTTAGTAAATGAAAGCCGAATTTCTTAATGGAAAGTGTCAGGCACCCTTAACCATAAGCAGTAGTAAAACTCAGCCTATAATTATGCAAATGAAGAAGGGTCATCTTTGCCAACTGGACCCGTTTCCCAAACATTGCATTCTCTTATAAGAATCTGGAGTAGTTGCATGATATATAACAAGGTGGTTGTAAAACGACATTTTGAATGCGACGTGAGCTGCCACTTACAACAGTGAATAAAGTCCTTGTTAGAAAACAGTAGGTCAAGTTCAGCTGCAGCAAGTCCTGGAGATCTGGGGCTGTGTGGGGCTTCAGAAAGTTTGGCAAGAATTTTTCTACTGGTAGTAGAAACCAATGATCTTCCCTGACTGTCATAGTTTTTGTAAGCAAGGTAGGAGTTACAACTGATGTGTTGTGAAAGGCAAGCTTGATGAATGGAGATTAAAAGGGGTAGTCATTGCTGCTGGGATTGGGATTTTGCACTGTGTGCAATAAGCAGGCTAGGAAATACTTTTTCTTTTTTTTTTTTTTTTTTTTTTTTTTTTTTTTTTTTTTTTTTGTCTCTCATATTCATATAATTTGATCTCTGGAGGGTTTCCTTCTCTTCTAAAGGAGTACAAATTTGCCAGGGGTGGAAAGAAACAAGTAGTTCTAATAGAGATGGTGAGCTGAGAATGGCCATTCATATGTCTCACCTATAAAATCAAAATCAAGAAGCTAAGAAAAGCAGTCACTGTGTTCTTACATTCTCCAAACCTCCTCGGGCTGTGGAATGGGGACAGTCAAGGTCCATCTAGACATTTTCTCATCTCTAGGTTTTGGTGATTCCCTTGTTCCGTTCCGCTCTCTTCCTTTGGCACACTTGGATGCATTAGATATGGGGAGAAAAAAAGAAAAAAACCCCAAACCCTAATGCTGTTTAGGTTTGTTCCACGCTCTTGGGATCATCTTGCTCAGGGTTTCCAGAGTTGCTCAGAATAGATGCTCTGGGCCGTGTGTCACATGGCATCCGGCCATGCACCGTGACACAGATGGTTCCTGCCAGTCCTTTTTTTTTTTTTTTTTTTTTTTTTTTTTTTTTCTTCTCTACAGGAGAGAGATGCCAGCATTAGCTAATCCCTAAAGCTCCCTCATGCTGGGCATCCACCCAGTTAGAGAGGTTTAAACCTCCGTGGTGTCTTAAACACTCTTGTTGATGTTGCCTTGTGCTCTGTTTCCTCCCAGTGCCTTTACTGGAGCGCGGGTGGACGGCGCGGAGCTGGGCCATCAGCAGAGAGGACAGTGGCAGTTTTATGTTTTTTGGAGCACAGTTTGTTTCTCTGGGAAACAACCTCCCTCTGTGGAAGGGCTTCTTTCAGATCTGCTGCTCTTATTGGTGTTTTTATTATTATTTTTTAGGGTGCAATCGTTGCTGGTGAAACAAAGAGTATGTTTGTCATTTCCAGTCTGGGATATGGTGGTGCAGGCTATGTAGTAGTTTCTTTCACCATAGGTAAAGCTTGGATATGGCTTTATGGTTTCTATCTGGAAGAAAAGCCAGCCAAAATCCTTTGGGAATAAATGTCTTGTGTAGGAGGATCCCGGGAGACAAGGCTTTAGTACTCTGAGCTTGCTGCTGGTGGGGAACAACCAGAGCACTGAGCAAGTCAATCACTTGGATTTCTAGGAGGGCAAGATAGAAATTACTGAGCAATTATAAGAGGTGGCAGATGACAAATAGAAATGCCTTTCTCTTAATTTTTCAGCAGATGATCTCATTTTACACCAGATCCTCAGCTGCTGTAGATCAGACTAGTCCCTTGAAGCCTGTGCTGATTTGCACCTGCTACAGAGCTGGCAGTGGCATGCTTGATTTTAGAAAGAAAATAATTGTGGTTGTAGTGTAAAATCAGCTTAGTTTTGGATTAGAGAAGCTTTCAGCATTTCAGTCACTCTGGAGGTTGCATGCACCACATGTTTGTCAAGTTGCAGGCTGACACACACAAACTTCTTTCCTGTCTTTCAGGTGAATCTGTATGTTCACCTGCTTCAGTGGCTGTTTTGGAAAATTCTCAGACTTCTCCTTAAGTGTTTGTCTGCATTATTTATTTTGAAAGCAAGGGTTTTAAAAAGAATTCTTGCCAGACCCATTTGGCCCCATACCCTGTTTATGAGCTTAACTCATTCAAGTCTAACGCTGTGATATCAGGCAGGAATAGGAATATTGTGAGATATTGTCTAATTAGGCTGCAGTTTAAAATCTGCCAAAAGATAATCTTTTTTTGCCCAGATTAGACCCTCAAAAATTGGTTTAATATCTAGTGCATGGAATATATTATGAGCCCCTGTATTCTGTGATCTCAAGGTAATGTTCTATTTTCTCTTCCCTCTTTGCCTGTTATAACCCACTTTTTTTTTTTTTTTTTTTTTTTTTTTTTTTTTAATATTCAGCTAAGTAGTCAGAGATGCTGCTGTTAAGACCACTTCAGTTGGTCCTGGGGTGCAGGGGTATGCATAGACAGAATAGAGCTGGCACATCATGCTGAGGGTTACTTAAAACATCCCTGTAAAGCAGCTGATTTACATTGGCCCAGGGAAAGGGGTGAACTGGAATCAGGAGGAGGCTCTTAAACTTAACCACGTCTTGTTCAAGGCAGAGAAAAATATTCATCCCATCAGATAGGAGAGTGGTGGTTCAACTCCCCCAGCTTTTTTTTTTTAAGAAGGCAGAAACAATGCACTGCATATTTGCATGGAATCCCCTTAAGGACATCTGTCATGCTGGAGATTAAGCTAAAAGTCTCTCCCCAGTTTAATGTTATGCCTTCAGGCAGTCTAAAGCCAATAGATTTAGTTACTCTGCTCCAGATCCTAGATTACCAGCACAGGGAGTTTTTTATTCTCTCCCTTATTTTCCAGAAGCATAGAACCTTCACTTCTAAATTCCTGGCTTTGTGTGGGTTTTCTAGGCCACTTCCACTTACATTTTGGAGCCTGGCCCTGTGCTGGATTTGTGGTTAGTGTTTTTTACATTAATTTCTAGCAGCCACGCTTTCCTCACTTCTATCTCCATGTGGTGCATTAGCCAAGTTATTGAGCTGATTTCCTTCATTGTGACACACATCACAGGAGCTATGTTTTCATCCATCACCTTTTATCCAGAAGTCTGCATTGCCTTTAGGACTTGAACTCCAACAACCACCAAACAAAAACAAAAAAAACAAAACCGAAAATCAAAACCAAAACCAAATCAAAATCAGAAACTCAAACCCTATCTCCTCCAAAATAAAAACCAAAACACACAACAAAAAAACCCTCAAAAATAAAAAATCTAGCAAACCCTCTCCCAAAAAAACCTGGCCAAAGAGCAGAGAGGAAAGCAATTATTTGAAAGTTATGATGCTGACTTCTAAAACCAAGTTTGCTCTCGTTATTCACTCTTGCTGTCCTGGTACCACTGAGTCTAATTGCTGTCTGCAGCAGAGATTCATTTTGCTCAGCCTGCTTGCTTGTTCTCTCACTGTGTGGCCTGGATGTGGGAAGCCTGACCACAGCATTTGAAAATACACATTAATTTGTGGAAGAAGAGTGGATTCCTTTGAAGGAGGAAGCTGCAGACGTTTCCCCAGTGGAGGCATCACTTGGCCAGTTGACTTTACAGCCACAGATGTGTCTCCATTAACGTAACTGAAGGAAAACAAACAACAGACATTTAGAACACCTTCTGCAGGACGAAACTTCCAATTCCCATTTTCCACCAGTTGATTACAAATAAGCCAGAATTGAACAGTTACTCAGCCACCAATGTCAAAACTCCCCCAGCTAGAGAGGGTTGTCATCAGGAGCCTGTTGGCAGGTGTTTCACAGAGAGCAAGGGATTATCTCCTTTAAGTGACCATTTACAAAGCCAGCTTTACTCATTAGATGTAAAGTTCAGTATTCTGCCAGCAACTTTCACATTTGTGAGCTGAATGTCCCATCTTGTGGCAACTCTTGCATTCTACAGTGTTCAGCTTGCCCATGTATCCTTGAGGCAATCCCAACAAGTGAGGCAAGTGTGAAGCCCCCTTTTTTTCCACTGTTTATCCTTGATGCTATTAAGATACTGCATATTTGCAAATACAGTTCATTTTTTTCCAGGTTCTGTGCACGTTGCCAAGTCCACAAGTCTTAGATTGGACACAACAACCTCAGATCAGGCTTACCCAGTTAATTATTTGACCTCAGTCATTAATAATGGTGGATGAACATTCCTCACAACCTGTCTTCCAAGATGCTTCCAGATGAGCAGCCCCTGGTCAGTGTTATGGCTCTGCCACATACCCTGTCATTCTTTCCCCTTGCTGTCTGGTTAAACTATGAAACTTGAACCTCATCAGGCAAGCACAGGATTTGCCAGGGGACTTGAAACACCTCATTAGCTATACAAGGGCTTTCAAGGCTCTTAACAGATTTCTCCATTAAACTCATAAATTTCTCCATAAATTCCGTTTTATATTTGAATCCTAGTCAGTACCACCAACAGTGGCATCATCAAGGAATAAATTAAGACTGCTAGGAGGCTCTCCTTTGCTGGTCCTTCCTCTTAAAGCTCTGATGAACTGGCTTGCTGTAGGATAGGTGCTCATGTGCACATCTCCATGCAGCATGTCCAGAACCTCTCTCATGCATTCTGGCCATATTTCAAGGAGGGTTGTTGCATTCTGTTGTTCCAGGCATCTGAAGGGCCCTGTCCTCCAATCTTTTTCCTGCACCATGCTATTACAGTGGCTGATTACAGTGCTGTCCACAGCATGTGTGCATTAATCTCCAAATGGTTAAAGGACAGTGGGTTTGGAGTTAAAACTCAAACCAGCAGCAGAAAAGCTGTGCCATGATGACTCTTCCTGCCCAAAACTAGAGCATGAGAGCAGCCAGTGGGAGTCTGTCCAGTGCAGAGACCAGAGGAAAAGGCTGCAGGGGTGAAAATGCTGTCTGTGTGATTGTGCCGGAGGACCCTGGGCTACTGCCTCCATGAAGGTTGTGATCACAGAACCATGTAGGGATGAGGACACCTAATTCTGCATGAAGGATGAGCAGAACAGGATTGCCCTGGGTCTGCAGGCCATTTACCTGGATGGTGGGTCCTTCTCTGCATGAGCTGTGTCTCAGCTAGAAGGACAAACTCAACCTACTTTTCACCTCTCAGTTGTTTATAAATTGCATGGAAAGAAAGTTTAGTATGTTTAGCAAGCAGGAAACAGAATTTAAGGATAATGAGGGTGATGTTCCCCTCATGGGTATCAGCCCACAGAGCTGTTTAGGGGAAGAATAAGGTATCTTTTAAGACATATATCAGGACAGCTGCACTCAGCCCCCTCATCCTTTCCAGTCTTTTCTTCTTTTTTTGTTCCACACTTTACTTTTTAATATTCAGGTCCTCCTGTGGCAAGGCATCCTCCTGTCACGGCATTGCAGCTCCAGATACATCTGACAGCTCTGAAGGATCTCTGGCATTTTGGGAGGCTCTGTTTCCATGGCACCTACATTTCCCAGGTGTGACCAAGAGAAATGGTCCAAGTTATAAGGACCTAGCACTGAGAACAAAAGTAAGGTCTCTAATTTGTAGCTGGAAGTGCTGAAGATGCTCGGCTAAGGGTTTCAAAACTAAAAAGCTGTGACAAGAAATCTTGATAACTAAAGAGTCGCCCTGAATTGAGAGTAATGCAAACATGGGGCTACATCAGAAATGAGCTGTGTAAATACCTTGTGGGGATGGGGGTGGCCCTCACCAAATCTGCCTGTATGAACTGTAGGATTTATTCTGTGTGACACAAAAAGATATGGGCAGTATTTTAAGGAGGGAAAGAAAAATTTCAAGGGTTGGAGCCTGCATTTAAATTCAGCCTGCAGGAACAGTTTACATAACCAAAGCTGTGACTGTGCCATTAAGGTGGCCCCTCATGAGTTCATCCAGTTCTAATTATAAAGCCACATTATTACACTCTGTGGAAATATCAGACACAGAATATGAACCCAAGAGCAATCCTAGAGGTTTCAGTCTTCACAGCTAGGTATTTTCTTGCTCTGGAATTCTTAAGAGAATGAGTCAGATAAACAGAAAGGACCTGGCTCTGAATTAAACTCAAAGTTACAACGCTTTCATTTCTCTCTTCCTTTCCAATCACTCTGAGACTTTTTTTTCTTTTTTTTTTCTTTTTTTTTTTTTTCTTTGAGAAAGATTTAAATACACCAAAGAAACACCATTTTCAGATTGCAATAGGTGGTTTCCAAACCTCATTAGCAACAGCCAAGATGTGGAGAGCACATGCTCCGTGTGAGGGGTCCGGATCAGTGCTCAGTGCAGGTCTGCAGAGCTTCTGTGAGTTTGGGAGTGCTGCAGATTTGCACCAGCTGGACGTGCAGACTTCCCTTCCCACCAGCACATATGCTAAGCCTGGCAGAGAACTGAAGCCCAGATTGTGAACTGCTGCCTCACAAGGATGAACAGCTACTCGTGAGCAGTTAAATTGACTTCACTGGGCCTCTTAGGTGAAGAGCTCCTTGCTGGGGAGAGTGCAGGGGTCACAATGCAGTCCTTAATTTTTGTCCTGTAAATAGCTGCTGGGTTTGCTCAGTGCTGTGAATGATCATCGTTTTGCAATGGATGACCAGAGTGGATGATGAGATCTGAGACTAAAGGAATCGATACCTGCTAACACAAAAAAAAAAAAAAAAAAAAAAAAAAGAAAAAAAAAAAGAGAAAGAAAAATTCCTTTTACCTCAATTCCATTACCTCCCTCTAAAGAGATGCTCCTTCAGCTACACAGCAGCAAAAGCTGATACGTGGTTCTGTTTCACCAAACCATCAAACATTATAAAAGTCAGTTACATAAACATTTGAAGCTGGTGACATTTGATTCCAGGGCTGTGTGGGCAGCATCATTTACAGCAGAGTTTTCTAAACAGGCAATCCAGTTTTCCAGGTAATTAAAAATGTTTGCACAGGCTAGTAGATTTATCTTTTGAAACCATTTTAGCACTAGTGCTCTCCAGAGTGGTATCAGTTGACACAGCGCATAATCTAGAAGAGACTAATTGCTGCATGACTTCTAATTTTTCTGCAGTCATGTAAATGAGCTGGAGCCTGCACAGGTGGAGCCTATTAGAGTGAATGATTTTGCTCTCATGTTGTTATCTTCATTTGCTGTTGTCTTATCAACTCAGAGTAGGGAATCTGCTGTCATGAAAAGCAGGCTAGGGAACAATGTCTGACTGAAAAGTCTTGTTTCATTATTTTTTAATTCATACAGTACTACCTGCCTAATGCAGTTTTCTGATTACCATGAGAGGCAGCCAGTAATGCAGTTTTATTCAAATAAGGGAAGCAGTGCTTTAATTTAAGCTAAGAAATCACCCACATTTCTTACCAGGCAACAAGGATTGTGATTCAATAATACATGAATTTAATAATGCATAATGGTAGACTTTGCAGGTACTAAATAGCAAGATCAGAATGAATTAGTATGCTATGTTGTTCTGGGGGAGTCCATCTCCTCTGTGCATGTGCATCTTCCCCTGTCCCTGCTTTGCTTTTCCTTGAGTTGTTCCTCTAAGAGATAAGATAAACAAATTGAGTTTTAGCTCCTGAAACCCTCATTACAGATCTCCCAAAACCCTTTTAGGCTGTGTAGGAAAGACTAATAAGCTGTCCCATGTTATGCAGAAGGCCAGGTCTGCAGTGAGAAAGTCAAGCAATGCAGTTTTCCATGAAGGAAGTCCTCAGGAGACCAGAGCAGCAGGGCACTGCTGTGGTTCCTCTTAGGTGATCATCCCAAGGTATAAGTTCTCCGCTACAGTTATGGGTTTGGTGGTTGTTCCAAGCCTAAATAAAGTCACAGCTTTGTGCCATTGTTACCTGTTAATGTAAGAAGGTGCTCTCTTTCCTTGGGCTTCTACCCCAGTGGGTTTCAGATAGCAGTCACACTTCTATTGTGTGATGACTCTACGTAGCTCTACTCCAGTTTATTTAAATTGATCTGCCTTGGGTGTTAATAATACCACTGCAGGTTTCATGAGCCTGTTTAAGTCTCTAGATAACGGGGGATGCAAGGTGAGAGGAGAATCTGTATTTACATCTTTTGACTCGTGTGGCTCAGTGAGGACACTGCTCCCTCAGGGCTTCCCCCTTCATTCTTGACCACATGAAGCCATGGTCAGAACTTTCTCCCTCTCATGGTAAGGATGGACTGCTGAAGTGTGAGACCGTGTTCTTCACCTCCATTCATCAGGTATGACCTCCAACAAGCTGTCTGTTCACACAGACCTCCCTGAGCATCTACTCTTTTCTGCTCCTTGAAAAAGGAGGCACAAGATCCCAGCAAAAATGCAAAGTGAGGGAATCACTGATTCTCCTATTTTGTGGTCCTTGATTTCATGTGTCTTCCCTTCAGAGACATTGCCACCAGTTCCTCACCACCTCAGTGCCTCTGTCTCACCCAGGTGTCCTCTTGGAAAGGTTTGGAATTGCATTGTTTTGCTTTTCTTTGCCAGCCTTCAGTCCAGTGAGTCCTGCATTCCAGCTGGGTGGCTTCACTGTTAGCTGGCTTCATTTTAGGTGAGAGGGATGTTGTCACCACAGTCTGATGTTGTCATCACATGAGCACCCAGACCTGGGCTCACCTTGAGGGCCAGCAGTTCAAGAGAAGAGTTTTCTGTAAAAGCACATGAGCAAATGTGGAGCAAGGAGGAAAATAAAAAGAGAACCGTGGTCCCCATTCTGCTCTCATCAAAAGGGTATTTAGATCTCAGTTAGTTTCCATTCTGCAGCCCTCAAAAATGTGTCCTCAGTGCAATCCCATTGGTTTAAATAGACTTATTCCTGATTCACACTGTCCTCATATGTTTATAATAAAAATTCTTACCAGTGCCATTAATACCCTGCAGATCATTCAAACTGAAAGAAGTTTTTTCAGAACAAATTCAACTTCCATCATTTATGCTTTTTGTACAGTCCTTGTGTTTCACTCATCACAAGCAATAAAAACTTACTGATCAGTTTCACTTTTATTTACAATCCAATTAATTCCCTGGCACAGTGACATCCTATTTAGGTTCATGACATTGGAATGAATTGGTCTGGTTTTCTTTTTTAAAAGTAACCTAGTTCCATTACTATTTTTGACTTTTTTTTTTTTTTTTTTTTTTTTTTTTTTAAGTTGATCGTCTCCTTTTATTGGCAGTTTAGGAAATAAAACATTTGTATTCCTTAATAGCATTTCTCCTAATTCTAAAATGCCCCTGGGAAAGCTCTGATTAACTGTACTTCTTTCAAATGTAGAATGATCTAATTACTGTTCCCATACCGAGAACTTCCAGAGGACAGGATTATGTCGTTTTTAACTCGTTTGTGTTTGGAGGGTGTTTCTGTACAACATCTGTGTGTACATGCTACATAGAGTCGTGTGGAGGGCAGAGTGCACACATACAACAAAATGCATGGGTGAAGAACTACAAAAAAATGGCATTTTGTTCCTTTTCTATCTAGGCTCTTTTGCTTAGTTTTCTTTTCAGCAACAAATTTTGCTCATCCTCTGCGGATAGGAGCTTGCTCAGAGTTGTAAAAGAGATTTCCTCTCACATTGTCCTGTTCAATAAACCTCTTGTTCCATTGTGGAATCCGTGGAAGCCTTCTCTGGGGACAAAGCTAGAATGTGGAATTCATTACGTATTGCCCAGTGCTCCATGTGAAGCACTCCTCCGGATTCCTTCGACACAAAAACGTGCTTTATACCATTGCAGGGGCTTTTGAGAATTCTGAAGTAAATCCAGCTCAGAGCTGGTATATCAATGGCAAATCCTCTTAGCTCTGGTTACAGGAGATCAGGATGTTATTTCAGCATTCATATTTGGGAGCTGTTCCATTAACACCTACAACAGTAGATGCGGATATATATTTGGCTGCTGTTTAGGAGGATCTGTTTGATGACTTATCCTGACGACAGGGTTTCAAATTCTGTTCTTACTTGCAGCTATGCATCTCCACGGAGGTTGCTAGTTTAATATTTCCAGCATACCACCATCTCTCTGCCAAGGCAGGGATACTCAGCTCAAAGGAGACACTCACTGTCTTAAATCATGGACGCCAGATCCTGTTAACATCCTCCTATCCCTGAAATGTCCTTATTCAGACGTGCAGCCTTTAGATGTGGATTTATTGCAGGGACTAGTCCTGCTCATTAGCACCAGGCCATTCAGTGCCAGGTGGCCCTTTTCCTCCCCCAGGTAGCTCATGGCTTGTATCCCTGCCCTGTAACTTGTGCCTTGCTTTTGGTCAGGCCAGGTTGTCCTTTTCCTAGGGCACTGTTCACAGGGCAAGAAGTGAGGAGGGTTTCAGAGCCACCATTCCTTCCTGTTTCGTACAAAGTGTTTGTCTTCTAAGTGAAGAGCTGCTCAGCTGCTGTTGGGCTCAGGGATGTGTGTAGTAGAGGGATAATTTGGAAACCACCAAGGAAATGGATGGTACAAATGGCATCAACATCTCATGAGTGAAGGCACCCAGAGAGATGCTTTTCCCTGGGAAACCCTAGTTAAGAGTATTGTCAAAGTTGAGTTATCAGTGCTGAAAATGGTATTTCATATTTTCTCCTGATGTGTATGGAACATGGGACAACTTTCCAGGCATTTGGGTTATAGCTCAGGAGTGAGTTTAAACAGATTGATTCTTATCAACTTGTCATTCTTTCCCATTGCTGCTGTTTTCCATCAGCTCATCTAAAAGCTTTGAAGGGTGTGGAAATTTCAGCTGATTTCAAGGCTGACTCAGTTGTGGGGTGCAAGTTCTGCCAACCTGTTTCTTGTTTCATGTCTGCACTGAGTTTTTCAAAGGTCTGTATTCTGGGTCCAGGGATGAGAAATACTTCTGTGTGTCCAAGCCTCTTGTGGTATGCAGTGATGGAAAGGCTTTTTACTAGGGTGATATTTGGTCCAGTAACAATAGTACAGAGCAGAAGAGGTGGCGGGGAATTAAAGTTGCTTGCTTGATTAGCCATTTATATACTTTAACTGCTTCTTAAATAAGGGCATCTCTTTTTAAACACCCCAAATAATACATAGTTTAATCAAAGCTGTTATTTTCCTGCTTTTCTTGAGAGAAATCTCCCGTGTTTTATATCAGAGCCTCCCTAATGAACTGACCTTCTGTCCTCATTGTCAGCTCATCCTTCTTCTCTAACCATGACTCTTCTGATACTTGATGTTTTGCATTTCCTTTCATTTTTCCCTTGATCTTGCAATTCCTGAAGGCAATGCATTGAGAGGAAATGCTCAGTTTTCCCTTAAAGAGCCAGGCCTTCTGTCTAAGGAAAAGACCATGAAGATGTGGCCATTAGAGAGCATCACATCCATGGAGGCATAAAAAATGAGTTTTGAAGTAGAGTATTTTCAGCATATCCTTCATTCTCAGCTCATCCTATGATTTCTGGGTGACTTCCCAATGATTCTGAGATGCAAGAGGCTGCAAGTTTGATTTGTGTGTGTGTGTGTGTGTGTATGTTGGGAAATGGACAGTGAAACTTAAAAGTGCCGATCACTTTGAATGGGGTTAAGCGCAAATGGTTTGAAGTTTTCTGGTTTTGTGTTCTAAAGGAGCTTAATCAGTGTCATTGAAATGCAAAGGGTCGTTTCATTGAGCTTTGAAAGTGGGAGTTGTCATGAGGTGTGTTCATTGCTCTAGGGCGTTTGAGGTCAACACAGCATCCTTTGCTGCATGTACATGGAGCCCTAGGTATCTCTTGTCTTCAGAGATATTCCAGAGGAAACAGGAGAGAGAGCTCGATCAGGGTCAGTGGAAGATGTCCTCAGGGAGCAGCCTGAGGCCCTTTCAATTCCCCAGTGTGGGGGAATGAGGTGGATTTTGTGAAAAAGGGAGTCAGTTTGTCTTCAAGGGAGAAGGTAACAGAGGAGAGCTCAGAAGAAAGGAAGGCATAAGGTGGAGATGAAGATTGTCAAATGGCTTTGGAGGGGGAAGGAGTGTTTGGAGGATGTTTCTGTGCGTCCAGAAGCCTCTCCCTTGGTAGTGTCTGCAGGTGCTCTGTGAGGTTCCTTCTCTGGAATTAACCTTCTGGAGGACAGCATTCCCATCTGGAGCTTGTGGGGCTTGGGAAGCAGCAGCTGTCTCTGGGATTTTCTGAATCTGGGAGGACAATTAGGCTGTTTGTCTGGATTTTGGAGTTCACTTTCCTAATGTGTAGTTCCTCTACTCCTGGTAATTCTTCTCCTTTCTCTCCTTAGTGTCTTGGCAGTGAAATGATGTGATCAGGAGCTGCTCCTGTCTCAGGTATTCCGTGGGAACACCAGGAGTGTTCTGGAACAACTTTAAGGATAAAGCAATCTTGGAAGAAGGATGAAGCAGATCATTATAAAATCAATGTTAGCAATCTTTTTAAAAGACAAAGTTTTGCAAAGTTTGAGTGACAAGATTCCTTCTTACAAGTCTCCATTTTATAATTTGATCTCCAGATGGCTGTGATTATTCTCAATCTGGAAAAAAATATATTAATGAAAATTTTGGGTTTTTAAATTGAATGTGATATGAATTCTCTTTTAATTGAAACAATCAGGGTGTTTTTTTTTTTTTTCTTTTTGTTCAACAATAAGCTCAGTAGGGAACTGTAGGCCCTTCCTACCAGAGAGGATTGATGTCATAATCTCACCTTGTTAGCTGCATAATTTGGAAATGCAGGGCAACTTTTTTTTCTTTAAATATCCAGGTAGAAAAGAGCACAAACTCCATGCTGGACAAGCAGAGACTCTCCTTTCCTGGCATTGAGGCAGAGGAAGTCACAGGAAGGAGCTTGGTCTGTTTTGGTAGGAGGAAACAAAAAAACGAACAAGAGTGATTACTCTAAATCTAGAATTCCTTTTCTAACAAAGTAGACTATCTCTTCCTTCTTTTTATCTTTCATGTGGCTGGGGCTTGCTTGATTTTGGTGCCTCCTAGCTCTGTCTTCTTGGAAGACAAGGAGATGAGAGAAAAAGAACTGCTCAGCTGTCTCTTGGAAGAAGAGGAAGAACAAGAGAGAGCAGAATGCAGAAGCATCTGAGATGCAGAAGCATCTGCTCCTACAAGCCATCCAGAGGGGCCTTCTTTTCATTTTAGAAGGTCACAAAGCTTGTCTGTGGCAAGGCAGGCCCAGTGTCCTGTTCTAGCTGCTGTAAATTGTATTTTCTGTCAAATTTGTCAGGGCTTGCATGCACCATGCTCTTCAGCCAGCACCCTGAGTGCAGGATGGACTTTTTTTAGTGAGGAAATTCTGCATCGTAGCACATCACCCTTGTATCTAGAAGAAACAAGCCTTTGGGTTTTTTTGGTACATTTTGTCATTTCAGGTGGAAAGAAAGAGAAAAATCCTGTTCAGCACGTGTTCTTTCTGTAAGTGATAATGATGGTGGATTTTAACATCTCATTTAAAAACTTCTCCTCTCTCAAGACACCTCCTTTCTGATTAGACTGAATGTCAGAACACTACATTTATTGTTTGTTAGGGCAGTGCTACCCCACAGACAGCATCAGGAGTTGTGCTTAAGGGACTCAGAGGTAAAAGTGCTTTCTGGATTTTGCAAAAAGGAATCCAGCCAGTCCTGTAGGTCAGCTAATCATGGGGAGAGGAATGACTGTGCAGGTCCAGGAGATAAAAAATTAGTTCCACAACACGGAAACACATGGCTGCTCTTGCAGTGGCAATGGATCTGCCTGGAAATGTAACAACTCGTAAGACATGTAACCGAAATTGTATTGTTCAAGAGTGGAACAAATTAATTAGGCTAAATGGAGACTTTGCCTGTCATGACTCCAGTGAGAAAATTCACAGGCTGCCTTTTTCCAACAGCTTTCCTCCTTCTGCCTGTGTGGACTGGGGTTTTCTGCACCTTTTTTTGCCCTCTGCCTCTTCACTGAAGTCTCTGTCCCCAGTCCCAGGAGCTGAGGGACTCCTGCTTCTTCCCTGGATAAAGGACTAGCACCCAAGAATTGAGAAGGAGCTGAAGCAGAGGATGTGCCCTTCCAACCTCTGTGATTACTCACAGAGTCACAGTTTCTCCTCCTCGCTGAACTTAATCCCTCCTTTTAGGTCTTTTCAAGCTATTCTCGCTGTGCTGCTCTCTGTCCCATCCCTGCAGTGAGAGAGATGCCAGGAACAACCTGCAAATAGCATGGGTCCAGAGAGGGGAGAAACCCTCTTAGCTGCTTTCAGGAGCAGAGCTGAGTTTCACTGCTGTGCTGACTGTGATTCTGATGATTTCCTTATGTTTAAATTGCCAGGTGGTTGGAGGAATTTTGGCTGTGCTGCTTTTTAAATTTTTTTATTTTATTATTATTTTAAATTTCTGACTCTTTTGCAAACACGGATGTACCAAGGGAAGATGAAGGATGTGAAAAAGCAGCACCATTGAGATTAAAGGGACCAAATTTTACCAGCAATCACAGCAAATATCTGACTTGCTTAAGTGAAGCCAATTACTGTATTATTGCCTCCTTTTGCACTATGCACAGTAGGGATGTCACTGGATAATGGTTTGCATGTAGAGTTAATCATTGATGCATTTCTGACTGATCCCAGCAAATTATGTTTTGGTTCCACTATATTAAACACAAGAGCAGGGGATTATCATTAATAAATCTAAGGCACAGCATGCATAAATCTTGAATAAATCAAATATCAATTACATAGGCAGTATCTGCTGACATCTGCTTTCATCAAATAATATATTTGAAATAGATTTTATTCCACTTTGTTGGAGTCAAAGGAATGTTAGACTGGTGTGCAAAGACCCTTACTCTAAAGAGTTGGGTTATGTAGGAGTGCTATCACTTGCTGAGCAACATAAAACAGTTCTTTTTATTTTTTTATTGCCTTTCATTTTTTAGACATAAATAGCACATTGGTTTCATAGAGTAGTTCACACAGTAAAGGAAGGACTTGTATCTTTTGGGAGAAGCTCTTCTGCTTGTTCTCTTTTTCAAGTATTTTTATGAGGGCTGGTTCTGATGAGGCTGCACTTGCAACCTTTTCATGTCACAGCTGGCTGGGTGGGCTGGATCTGGCCCCGGATTTCCCTGTGGGGTTGTGACAGGTGGAAAGAAAGTTAGTTAATGCCCAATTTCAAGGGAATTACAGAAAGGGAGGATTAGGTGTGGGCAGAGCTCAGTGTCTGTGGGTGTTGGAAGGCCTGTGGGCAGGGTAGAGTGTTTATCTCTGAACATATCATCTCCCTGCCAGGGACAGGTGGGTGTTTCTCTGGCTTGTGGGAACACGCCAAGGAGGAGTTTAGGGTGAGTCCTCTCCTGCTCTCCTTCCTCTTCCTGGCTGCAGGAGTGACTCCCTTCATTGTGAGCCCTCCCTGACTATTGTGTGCCCTCCCTGCCCTGGGTCTGGAGGCACAGGGGACCAGTCTGCACCCATTCCTGCATCGCCCCAGGCTGAGGAAGGGCTCCTCCAGGCTCCCTCCATGCCTGAGCCACTCCTCCAACAGGGCATGGAGCAAGGAAGCAAAGTGATGTTGGTGTATCAGTGCAGTGTCTTCAAACATTTTGTCTTCCCCTTTGCTCTCCTTTTCTTATCAACTATTTCTGCACCTCGTTTCCAGATTAATGGACACTGATGTGGTGACCAGTGACAGGGAATGGCATAAAGCTGGGTCAGGGAGGTTTATGTTGGATATTAGGAAAGGGTTCTTCACTCAGAAGGTGTTTGGGCACTGGAACAGGATCCCCAGGGTAGAGGTCACAGCCCCAAGCCTGACAGAGCTCAAGAAGTGTTTGGACAATTCTCTCAGGCACAGGGTGTCACTCTTGGGGTGTCCTGTGCAGGGCCAGGAGCTGGGCTTGATGCTCTTCATGGGTCTCTTCCAACTCAGCATTTTCTGTGATTGTGTGACTGTGAGCACCCCACAACATGAGAGCACACTCTCCTCCTGAAGGAAAAAACCAAACAAGATATAACAAGTGTGCTCTGAGTGCTTCCATTCCCAGCTCTTAGTTCCATGGAGGCCCTTCAAACATTGGAAATGCTGCTTAATGAGGCCAGTGGATCTACAAGTTCATTTCATGGGCTCTCTAGAGAGAAAAAAATTCATCTGAAGACCCTGGGGACATGCCAGAATCTTCTCCAGGATTTTCTGTAATACAATTAAACTTACAAACTTACACACAGATGTTTTCAAATATGTGCATAAACCATATTAAGTTTGAGTACAGTTTGTAGGTGGATTTAGTTTTCTAATGTTGGTTCACCATTTGTACAGTGTGCTTCTTTGTGAGCAAAATTATTTCTTTTCTGTCTGGACATCTGTTGAGTGTGTTAATTTTGAGAAAATATGCAGATATCAAAACTATATTATGTGATCACAAAGCCAGAAGGAAAGTAATAGTTTTTCTCGTTTTTTTTTTTTTTTTTTTAAGATCTGTCAACCTCTAAATTAGTAATTTCAACAACTCTAATTTTCCTTTAACTTATGCATTCACAGAAATGAAAAAGTTGCTATCCTATGGATTTGTGTATTTAAATACAGCCTGCTTTCTCTTGTGCACAATCCTAAAAGGCACTGGGAGCCTTGTCCAATTTGTAGCCAGTGTAAATCTTTACCCTGATTGCTGCTGTAACACCAGCAGGCCTGTGAACAACACAGCACTTAAGAGTGTGGAAAGCTAAGAAGTGTATGTGTGAAGAATTTATAAGAATACTGTCCCCCAGGAAGCATTTTGAAAATATCTGACACTTGATATAATCTACTGCATTCCAAATGCCAAAAAAAAAACCAACAAAAAACCAAAAAACAAAACACAAAACCCAAACCCCCACCCCAAAAAACCAAAATCAACCAAAAACCAAAAACAACCAAAAACAAAAACAACCAAAAAACGACCAACCCAACCCCCCCCCCCCCCCCCCCCCCCCCCAACAAACAAAAAAGCAAACTGAAAAAAAAAAAAGCTCTTTAGAAGTATTTTTCTGAGCCCCAGGTATGTCCTCTGGCAGAGATAGTCCAGCTGTATCCAGAGAGAGAGGGACTTCTCTGCAAGTAGAAAAATAAACACCCTAAAATAAAAAGTGACATACCTGCTGCTTTTGTTTTGGTGGTGGGAATATTTAAGTTGTTAGGCAAGCACATTTCAGGCTTGTGTTCAAGTCTGATTCCTTTCTTAAAAGAGTATAAATTACAATTTAAAGCATTAAATTCTCTTCCCATCTGCTTGGTATGTTTCCTGCTGCCTTCTGTGGACATGATACCTGTGCAGTAGGAAACAGGCTCTTGTTCTCCCTTTCAATTTAACAAGTTTTGTTACTGCTGTCAGGTGTAATGATCTGAACCTAGGGGTGACAGTATGGACCTGCAGTGGTGCATCCTTTTCTTATCCACGCCCTGTTGCAGAAGGAGCTGTAGTTCACTTGAAAATAGGCAATGTTCAGCTTTTGAATGTCACTTGTTTTACATATGTTTTGTTGTTTTGTGGGTATTTTTGCATTTTTTTTTTTTTGGTTGGGTTTTGGTGTTTCGTGGGGGTTTGTTTATTTGTTTGTTTTTTGGTTTGGTTTGGGTTTTCTTTTTTTTTTTTTTTTTTTTTTTTTTTTTGGTTTTTGGGGGTTTTTTTTGGTTTTTTTTTTACAACTTTAAAGAAAATTCAGAGTAAGAACTGGTTTTTAAGGCAGAGATCATCTGTCTGAGGAAGGGGTCCAGAATATTGAAAGAGATGTTGCTCTAACTCTGTAGGAAAACTGGGCCTGGCCCATGCCACTGCAGAGGAGGATGTGTGGAGTTTAGATGTCTGTGGTTTTTTTTCCTCTCAGATGTTTAAATCTTCTTGATTTGCTGTGGATGTTGTTGTGTGGCACCTTGTGTCTGCTGCATGTGCACATACATGCATGTGATGGGAAAAGCAAAACCTGAGAGCAGGGAGGGATTTCACAGCAAAACATTTGCAGCCAAGTGGCATTTCTAGGAGAATAGCAATTTAAATTAGATTTTTTTTTCTTTTTCTCCAAGGGAGGCACGTGCAGCATGAATTTAATCTCACTGTATGACAACCACCTTGCCCACAAATCAGGAAGGTGGCTTTCCATTTACATTTCATACAGTCTCACTCTTTAATTTGCTGCTTTTGGTTTTTTGCCTTGTTGGAGTTTCAGCACCAGCCACAGGCTGCTAGCCTGGAACGGATCAGAGTTTCAAGCTCAGTCACAACGTTAGAAGATGCAGAACAGGGGGAGGTGAAGGGAAAGGTAGAGGCAAGGACAAAACCCTGTTGCCAGCTCCATGAGGTAGATGAGAGCAGCCAGAACTGCCAGCAAGGAGAGCACTGCCCACTGCTACCGGGCTTGGTGTCCCCAGGACAGCCCCACAACTGTGTCAAAGCACAGAAGCAAGTAGATAGAACATGAGCAGGTGAAGAATGGGATGTTCCACACAACTTGTCTTGAAGTCTTCCTGTCCCCATATCAGCCCAAAGGGTCTTGACCTCCCTTTTGACACAACCTATGGGCCCACCACCACCGTTTTTGTGGATGTGACAGAAGTCATTAAAAAAGCCCCCTGCTTGTCAAGTGGAGCAGCTAAGTTTAAGGAGAAACCTTTCCTAAAACGAGCTCATCCATAAGATTTTATGTGTTTGAGTTGAAAGGGGAAGAAATACACAGGGATTATGTAAGATAGTGGGAGATTAAAAATGCCGCCGTTTCCCTGACCTTGTTTCTTTTTCTGCTAGTTTAATTGGCATCTAGCAATTACTTAAAGTGGCTAGCAACTATAATGCAAGTATTTACAGTCGTTAGCAACTCCTCATGTTGGAAAATAAGCCTATTGAGTATTAAATTAAGCCAGACTGCTTAATTAATACCATCTCATGGTTGTCCTAAAGAAATTTCCCTACATGAATGGCGGAGTACACACTCATAAGCTGATCTGTGGGCTTTGAACCAAGCTGGCATGACGTGTCACTGAAAGCAAGAAGATTTCTGGAGTGCAGGCAGCTTGCAGGGCCTTTACTTCTGCGAGGATGAATGTGGCAGGCTTCCCAGATCTTTTATATTTATTTATTTATACATACAGAGACATATATATAATCTGCCTTTTAGTTAATTAGCTAATGTTTGTAAAGTGCTCTGAGGATTAAGTGCTGTGTAAGTGCTAATTATTATTGTTATTATCTCTCAGTACATCTTAGTAGACAAGGTCGACCAAGAAGACACCGAAGAACATTCCTGCTACTGAAGGCTGGGTAGACTGTTTGCTCTTCATTTTTCTTCCCTGCCCTCTTCCTTGTGATGGAAGATGGTGTCAGACAGAAGGAGGACACAGACACACAGACACACACACAGACAGACAGACAGACACATCCTTGATGATGCAGTTTGGTGGAACCCTGGACTGGGTTGCTTGGGGAGCCCAGCACGTGTCTGCTACTGGGCATCCTTGGGAATAGGATAAACAAGCCTCTGTTTGGGAAGACTGAAGTGTGGCTAGTCCTGCCTGAAAGGGCCCTGGCCTTGTGTGGTGGTTACTGGAAGTCCCTCCAAGGCATGGGATATGGTGGGTGCCTTCCACAGTCTGTCAGTCTGGTGCTGTCCTGGGTGCAGGCAAGTCAAAATGTCCATAAGATGAACGTGCAAGGCATGGGAAGGGCTGTAAAGCATTGGGACACACTGCCCAGAGAAGTGGTGGAGTCACCATCCTTGGAAGTGCTTAAACAATGTGTGACTGTGGAGTCTGACACAGTTTAGTGGTGAACATGGTGATGGTGCTGGGTGGATGGTTGGACTTGATGATCATTTCTGACCTTAATGACTCTGTGATTCTAAAATGTGCAGGTGTTTCTGGTCCAGCAGGAAAACTCCCCACAGAGATGTGGAGGTTTTGCTTGCAATCCTTTTTGAAAATCCACATGATGTGGTTGAACTGCTTCATTGCCCAGCACGCCCTCTGAGGAGTTATATCCTTCCCAATCCAGAGCGGGCAGAATTTCTGCCTGTGGACCACCAGATCTTGCGGCCCATACAGGAACACAAGTTGACTTTTTCATTTGACAGAGATTAAAAATGTGCTTTGTTTCCTTTATGAGGGGGCAGAGAGGGGCCAGGTGCCAGCAGAGAAGTCCTTTGCTGCCTGGCATGGATTGTTCCTCTTTACGTTTCACCAAGTGGAGTTTTCCCCTTTTCACTTCTCCCTGGCTTGATACCATGTGAGTGACTGGTAGGTGCAATAAGAGTGATGCAGTGTGTAAGCAGAGTGCCTTTCAGTCTTCTTTATGATGTGCAGACATTAAATAGCCCTCATAAAACCTTTTCAAGCAGAATGGATGTTTTTATTTAATACACAGGCATCAATATGTTTAGAGAGGCCTGTGTGTGTGTATCTGCCTCAAAGAAAAAAGTAATAAACCAACACTATGAAAGGTTAAAGAGAAGCCTCAGAAACCTCATCAGGCATCAACTTTTGGTGAGATATTTTCCATGAGAACAGCAAAGCAAATCACATTTCTTTATTTCTAGACATCTGACTAAGGTTTAATTGCTCTTAAATGTTTATTTCTGCACTTGCACGAAGGTATGTCCATGGTAACAATGGGTGTATGGTGCTGTCGTTTGATGTGGTGTTTGGTTAAGTGCACCTTTAATTGCTGGCAGGTAGTAACTGGTTCTCAAGACTTCTGTTGGCCAAGATTGAACTATTAGTCCTCCTCCTCTTCACCAAAAGGAGAAGTATCCAATTTCCATTTTACGGCATTGTTTTACCTATTTTTGTTAAAATTTGTTAAAAATATGGATGGGGGAAAAGGGGATTTTAATTAAAGCTCTAGATGTAGTAAATAGAAATTGCTTTTGATTTAACATGATTTTCTTTCTTTTTCACCACAGAAAAATTTTATAAACTCCATTTTAGCTTTAAAGTCTCCTAAAACTACCTCAAATAAGTAGGATTGATGTTTGTAATTAATGTGTTTTAACTTGTATTGTTTATGTGCTACGTGTAACACGCGTGTATGCTTATGTATAAAAGAAGTTAAATATATATGTGTGTTATGCTTATATCATCATAGCACTTTACTGTATAATTATGAGTTATTACATAATTCAATTATAGTAATTATTGAAAAATAATACATCATTATGCTATAATATGATTGTATTATTATATATAGGTGTATGTAGGAGCTCAGGAGATATATTGTGTGGCTGAGAGAAGGTTGGGCATAAATCCGAGTAAAGCTCAGTTGCTGAATTGAAGTCAATGAAGCCACCAAAGCGCAAAATCAGCTTTCTCTTTTCTTTTTTTGTACAACTGTGCCTGTGTTTTCAGGGTAAATAATTTGGTTTCAAAACTCCGCTGGTAAATACACTCATGTTAGTTATCAGGATGCTCTGTTACCAAAGAAAAAAATTCCTGTATCAGAGGGGTTACAGTGAAAACAAAAGCACTGAGAAAGGTGGTGAATATATGGAATTACATTGTTATAAGAGACAGTAAATAGACTGTACGAGATAGTGATTAGCCCATAAAAGTGAAGCTTGGATGAACCTGATGATGGTCTGCATGGTGGGAAGCAGGCTCCGAAGCAATGACTTTTCCCTGCTTTTTGTACTACTGGAACTGGAGGGCACTCCCTGAAATAATTAGGCAGCGAGTTGAAATCAGTAAAAAGGAAGTTTTCCTCCCCCCTGCTTCCCCAACACCCTCAGTGTGCACTTGCAGTGTGAAACTCCTTGTCACAGGATGTTGTAGAAGCCAACGGTATAAATGGGTTCAAGAAGGGATTAGACAAATTCATGGAGGAGAAGTCTACTGGGAGCTATTAAACATGATGGTCCAGATGCAACCTCTGGCTCAGGAAGTCCCCAGACTGCTGATTGCTGGAATCTGAGGGGTTATACCAGAGGAGGGATCACTGTAATTGCCATGCTGCTTATATTTGCTTCTGAAGAACCCAGCGCTCCCCGCTGGGGAAAACGAGATACTGGGTTGGATGGGCCATCAGTGGCTCAGAATGGCTCATCTATTTTTATGCTCTTAGTTGTTGTAAAAATGAATAGGCAAGTTACCTCGTTTTTCTCCTCTCTACAAGCTGAAATTCACTAGTGCCAAGAAATTCAGATTTCCAACTGCTTGGGCCACTTAGGACAGGCTCCTCAGAGCCAAAACTGATGCAGCACAGCACATTATGTATAACATATTCCACACTGGCCTCTGTGACTGCCCGGGGCCAAGTGAGGCAGGCAGTCCAGATCAATGGCTGGAACCACATCTTCCCTCTGGGTACAAATGCCTATTTGCTTATACAAGTAAAGATACTCAAGCAAAGTCCAAGACTCCAAACTTGGGGATGGAAATTGAGGAAGAAAAAAGCGTATTCCTTGCTGTACCTCCTTCTCTGGAGCAGGTAGCAAGGGATTAACTAGCAAGGTTGGCAGATGGAGGAAGGTTTACTGCCTGCATATTCAATACCAGTGGTTACTGTAATAAAAGGTGAGCAGAGAAGCTTGGATTTGCTGGGTTTTGTGCAGTATTGGCATTGTTTTATCTGTAGTGGTAAAGGGGTGAAGGTAACCTCTTGCTCCAGACTCATGCAAAGGCTGATCTCACTCAGCCTGCCCTTGTAAAGGAGTTTGTTGGCACTAAGAGGTGAATTAAAACCACCTCATTTGCCTACGTAACATTGCCTTGGGAGACAGGAGTGTGTTGGCCAAAGTGGATTTGGGTAGATCTTTAGCCAAATTGAAATTCTTGTTGAAGAGCTAAGAAAGGAACGGAGACTTGGCCGGTTGTCTGTGGGGCAGCACCCTCCAGGCTCCAGTCTGCAGGGGGCTGTGTGATCAGCCTTTAGTTATGGTGCAGACTTCAGCGATTGCCCCAGGAAAGAACTTAAGCCCAGGGGCCTGAACACAAACCAGCTGAAGCTGGAAGTAGTCTGGAGGCTAAGGTCTGCCTTTCAACCCTGTCCAGTGCGTGTGTGTTTACCCAAAGTCACGCTCCCTCCCCCTTCTTCCCCTCCTGGCATCTCCTTTCCCTAATTTTTCATAAATGCTGCCACTGGGGATTCGTATATGGGAAAAAAACGAGGTGAAAGAAGCGAAGGGAGGAGGAGGAGAAGGAGGAGGAGAGCTGTACCTCTTCTGCAAATGCAATAATTCAGACGGGGGAAGGCGCTGTTAAAGTCTCTGCCTTGACGCGCGCATGTGAAACGTGGCCAAGTTATGGTTTCTGTGGGAATTGTACGTTTGAATTTTCTGCCTTTCGTGTGGTTAAGTTCTCAACCACAACATTGCATTAAATAGTCAGGCTTTTTTCTTTTCTTTCTTTCTTTTTTTTTTTTTTTTTTTTTTTTTTCCTAATATTAGTTGTTGTACCCCTAAAGCTTAATGTTTTGCTGCTTTCTGAAGGTGGGAGGGTATTTGTGTGTTTTTCTGCCGGGGCGATGACACGGCGGTTTGCTTCAGATCCGAGGATACACTCGGATTTCTGCCAAAGCACCAGGAAGGGGGGAGGTGTTGGGAGCTCTTTCTAGCGAGAAGGGATGGCTCAACAACAGGGGTGCACTGCCAGACCAACAGCAATTAGCCCAGGGGACAGGACTAGGCCTTGGGATTTCCTGTTGTGAGACTGAATTTTATCGCTTGGTAAGCAGTTCCAAATCTGCTCCAACTGGTAGAGCCCACTGGTTTTGCCTGCTCTTTCCTGCACCTTCTCTCCTCCAGATATTGGCTCTGCAACCTCTGGGAACTGATGTGAGCGACCTTTGTAGGAAAACTGCACTGGCTGTCCAGCTAAAAACCAGATTTACCATCAGCATTAATTGCTGCTGGGGCTGAGACTCTCCACGCAAACCAAGCACTGATGTGATGTGAAGCTTTGGTTTCCTGGCAGCCCCTACAGGAGCCTATAGAAGGTCAGAAGAAGCATGAGGGATGCTGGCACCACATCCATTCTGCGTGTTTGAAGCTGCCAGTGCTGGACGTTTTAATGCCAGATTGGATGAGGGCTGTGGTCCATTGAAATGTAAATTAGAAGGGTTTCACAAGAAGTGTTTATGTGCTGTGCCAGCAGTAGGCTGAAAGGTGAAGGCTTAAACTTGACTAATGTATTTTCTTTTAATCAGTGACCAGCAAAAGAAAATGGATGTTTACAGGTCCTGTGAAACACATTAGCTTGGGCTGGGTTCATTACTGCAGCCCTGAGCAGTCTTAGGGAATCACAGGCATCAGGGATTGTCTCCTGTAGCACTGAGGGATGTGGATGAACGGAGGGTGCTTCTCTTTGCTTCTTTTTAGTTATGCATTTTTTTGGATACTGTCACCAATATTTTTTCTTTGAAAACACTGGTTCCAACTCCCTGTACCCACCAAAAGTAGTTGCACTTTTCAGACCCTGGTCCTGGTGGAAGTCAGGCAAGGCTTGGAGCTTTGCTGGGCCTGTTGGGGATGGAGATCTGGGAATAAAGGGAAACCTAACCACCAAGGTGGTTTATTCTTTGTGGTATTTACTGTGGTAGTAGTAAACCATCCTCTTCCAGCCTACAGGAGTTTATTATCTTCATGAAAGGTTATTATCTTCTATATGGAAAATGTTATCTTACCCATCATTCTTGCTTTATTTGCCCAGTGAGTCCTTCCCTTCATGAGCAACCCTGGTGTTTTTTGCCTTGGTGTTCCTGTACTCTCCTTTTCAGCCAAGTAGCAATGATCCCATGTTTGAAAGCTGAGGTTGTCCTTCTGACCTTCTCCGTCCTTCTGACTGCGCCTTCTCTCTGTGTTTTGAATTTCCACATTTCCTATGGGCACAGACTTCCAAACCAGATGGAGGTGGAATGCCTTTGCTCTTCCTTTTCGTCCCACAAAGAGGGTTTGGGTGCTTTTGGCACCCTGAGCTGAGGTGGGTGAGGGCATCCTGCATCTGTAAGTCAGTGTTTATCCTCACAGGATATGCTCAGGGCTCTGTTCTCAGGCCTAGTGGGTAGGTGAAAGGCAACTGGTTTTAAAACTCCTTTAGAAGAATGTAAATATATTTTTTGGTTTTGACCCATCAGGTCCTTGAGCAGCTTGTGATGTTTTCAAAAGGCAAATGTCCAATTTCCTTCGCTGTCCCCAGAACAAAATCCTGTCCACTGGGGTGAGTGGGAGGTTTTCCTTGGTCTTTAGGAGAGAAGAGCTTCAATCTGCGTGTCCTGGTAGAGACACTCTGGGTACTTCTATGGGTTTTCCCTCCTGACAGGATTTTCTGGCCTGTTGGGAAAAGTTTTCTTCTCACTCTGCCTCTGAGAGCTCTAAGGGCACAGGCAAGGACACTGTCAGCAGAGAAGCTGAGTTTATTGGCTTCCTATCCCGTGATTTGGTTACTTTCTGCCCTCTTTTGAAACAATTCTTTGCTTTTGAAAGCAAATGGTGTCTATAACGTAGTGAATTGGACACTAAATTTCTATTAATTCATAAAAAACTAAAATAGAATCCATTAGGAGTAGTTTGGTATTGGTGTGAAAGGAGATGTAAATTATCTACTATCATGCTTGAAATGCGAAAGCTAATCATGTTTGGCATCAGGCCAGCTACCATTAAAGTAATTATTTTTAATCATCAGCTTTTGGTGACATGAATACTCATATTTGTTGATTTACTGTGGAAAGCACTTTACATTGTAAATAAAAAGCTGAGAAAATATACATTTTGCTTCAACGATAATAATAATTATTCGGATAAAAAAAGACATTTGCTTTTATGAAGCCAAAAGAGTCGGTTTCTGTCCCCGTGTCAGTCAATATAATCAGCCTGATCTAATGCCTGTCATATTAAATGGGAAGTCCACCAGCTGCAGGAGGGGTTTGAATCCTATTCCTGTGTGAACATTACATTTTTTTTTATCCTTTAAAATTACCGGTAATTATTAGTAACTTAAACCACTGCTGTTGAACACCTTTTCTGTTTAAGTTGACATAAATTTAGGCAGGAGTGTCCTGTGTGCAACCTTTATTTGATGATAAACCCCATAAAATATTGTAAATCGTCTATGTTAACTGGGTTAAAATTCCTATTTTTACCCTGTTTACATTAGTTTTTCAATGAAGCTGAGACTCCTAATTTCCTATGCAAGTTCTTTTAGGTAAGACATGAGTGCCTTGCTTGTTTGGGGTCACTGGAAATCACCTGTCTTCTGGAGGAATAAAATTGTATGTGCTGGCATATACAATATTTTGCATGACAAAATATTGCTCTGAAATTTGGAAGTAGGAAATAAGAGAACCTGCAAAACATTCAGGAAACAACTTGTGGGTACAACTGAACGTCTGTATTTACCCCAGTCGTCCATCTCCTCAAAATAAATGTGTCTGGTTTGCAGAAAAGTGTTCTTGAATTTCAGAGGCATGGAATCTTAAGGTATGAAATGAGATTCATACCACTTAGGTAAATAGATTTAACGTTCATTTAGATTAAAAAAATAATTAATTAAGCAATCAAGGAGTTCAAATCCATCATGTAGTGACTGGCCAGGCAGTGAGTATACAAAGCAATTCAGGGAGGGAAAAGTTTTATTAACAGGTAAAGCAAAAGCAGCACGAAATACTAAGTGTAGGGCTGTTTGTGATTTTAAGCGTAGAGGGGCTGGTTCCTCTCTGTTAATTACAGTAGAATAAAAAGCTTATTACAGGGTGTGAGAGGGCGTGGGACCAGCGTGTGCTCGGAGTCTCAGAGGCAATTCCACCGCACGCATCTTGACAGAATATTTTGTACAAGCCCAATTATAAAAAGAACCGAGTAACGCAGGCGAGCGAGAAAATGAGAGCAAACAAAAGCTCATCTCTGCACTCTCTCCTTAGGTAAGCAGATCCAGTCAAACATGGGCTGTTCCCAAATCCTTGAGAGCACTGCCGTGCTGGCTGAGCTGGTGGTGTGCAGGACCTGTGGGAGTGTTGGCTCCCGTTTCCTTGGCACCAGCAACTCAGGAACGTGGGTATTGATTTCATCAGACTTCCAGCAGCTTCCTTTTCCTCCACTTTTGGACCACTTTTTGTGCTGCTGAGTGTAACATGGCATGGCAGAAGTTCCCTGTATTGCTATGGCAGAGGTTGTGCTCCTCTGCAGTTCTTGTGTCCCTCTGTCCCCACACAAGTTCCATCCCCAAAATCTGGACCTATTGTGCTGCACTGCAGTTCTTGTGCCCTTCTGTCCCCACACAAGTTCCATCCCCAAAATCTGGACCTTCTTTGGGCCTCTCCTTTGTGAAGAGTGTGGTCTGTAGGAGCAGTCCTCCCCGTAGGGTGATGTTTGTTTTTTCTCAGGAGTGAGGAGCCTCTGTCAGCCTGCACTGCTGGGGCACGTGAAGGTCACAAACAGTGACCAAGCCCCAAGAAAAACATAATTTTTTCTCTGTACACCTCCTCCTTCTGAGCACATGTGTGTGTGGAAGGCTGTCCACACAAACTGCTTTTCACACTGGCCCATGAGTTAGCCCAGGGTTTGAATTTGGGTCCTTATAGTCTAAAAATAGGGTACAAGTGCTTAAAAAAAATAAAAATAGGCATCATCTGGCCCATGGTCTTCCTTGTGGAAATATTCTCTATGAGCGTTTTAGGTAGCTTCTTAAAAGAATAAACCCCCAACCAACCAAAAAAAGATAAACACATTGTGGGAGGAAGTCTAAGGATGCTTAGCTAGTGGTTTAAAATAACTTAGGTCAAAAGTAAAGATCAAAAATTAAAATACTGGTTTAGTTGGTTGTGAAAATAAAACTCAGTTGGATTTTTCTGAAGGCCTAAATATAAATAGATAATTGGGGCAGTGCTAGATCAAAATGCTTGCTATTTTTGTGTATTTTAATTCTTTATTCCTTGACAAAGCCATGAAAGGTGAAGATGTATTCTTTTCTGAAAATTATTTAGTCCTATGTGAAACAATAATTTAGGTAAATACATACTTTACTAGCCGTTCTTTAGGGATGTTCCCCAGAGAAATAGTTCGTTAAATATTGTGCCTTATCCTTCAGGCAGTTCCAATATCAGCTTAACTGACTTCTCATCAGAATTGTAAGGGAGAAAAAACAAGGTCTGAAAATTTTTCATGAAACTCTTAGGAAGAAAAATACTTTCTTAAAGTTTTTTAATATTTGGCTTAATTCAGAAATGCGTTGTCCATCAGTTTCAAATTTTTCCTCCAGCTGGGAAAAAAAGGGACTTGGAAATGTTCCTTTTATAAAATCACAATGCATATTACTAACTTCATTTTTGGTGATTTGTTTTTTACATTTTATATAATAATATGGTTGTATATACTAATTGTATATAATTTTATATAATTTATATAATTTTGTGCAATTATTTTATATAATAATACAGCATTATAAAATATTTAGAAAGAATTTGCTTTCAAAAAGGAAAATCCCAGATCTTTCACCTCAAAACACTGTATTCTTTTGAAATGTTCACCCTACTGTATTTTTATATATATATATGTCTACAGGAACATTTCAGCAAATATTGCATGAAATTTTTCAAGATTTTGATTTGCTTTCTGATTATTCTCTCAAAGTTTTCTGGGCACCTTCCATTAATTTTTTTAGCCCTTTGTTAAACTTTCTGCACTCAGTTTTGCTTCCACAGCATTTTTCTTCATTTGTTTTCTCTCTGACATTCCAGGAAAAAAAAAAAAAAAAAAGGTCTTTTCATCCATATTCTGCTCTCATGTTTTCTTAGATTGTTAGGCAAGCTACCATTTCATTTGTTTCATGAAATTTTCTCTTGTCCTTCCCATGGCCATTTATATAATTTTTTTTTTTATCAGAAAGGAATTGGTCTGTGCTCCATCTGGGCGTGCGTGAAATTCTCGCTCCGCTGTTAGTTTTGGGAGCCTCTGCAGGCAGGAGTGTCGGTGTGGGTTACCTTCGCTGTTAGCTAGATGGTGCTAAAGAATTTGTGCTTGTCATCGCCGGGGAGACCATTCCGAGTCAGCCCAATCCTCCCTTCTTTTCCTGGACTTGAATTAAAATTGGAGGCGCTTTTGCCCTGCCCTAAGTGCGGCATCACCCGCCTCTGGTGCTTGCAATGAGCCTAAACCAGTGAGAGACCTGCTCTGGAGAACTTATTATGAGTCAGGCCACTTTGTTTGGATGACTTCAGTGAGCTGTGGAATAGTCCCAGGAGTCTGCTTTGACATAAAAGAGATTTTTTTTTGCCCGCAGAGGAATCTCTCCCTCCTGTCCCTGTTTCCGATCCTCAGGAGCAGCGATGGGCTGGCAGCAACAGGCTCCAAGAGCTTTGCAGTGCCTGTCTTCTCTCAGAGAGAAGGTTTCCTCTGCCTTTCAGAGTGACTGAAGGGGCTGAACAGAGTCAGCTGCCTTACCCCTGCAGCAGTTTTTGGAAGTGAATAATTTAGAAAACAAACAAAACCCAACACCACCCCTCCAACTTGCTCTCTAGGTTTCCTTGCTGTTGGAGCGCCGCTGTTTTGGATTAACAGAGCCCTGGCTCTGATAAATACTAACAAAGTGTAACGAATGATCAAAGCTGCATTTACAACCCAATGAGCTTGAAATGATTGATCTGGATGACATAATAATGATAACCAGTGAGATGAGGCATGCAGGGCTCTACCCCTCCAGGTACTGGGAGGAAAGAGCAGGTATTAAAAATGACTCCATTTCTTAGGTCATCAGGTTGTTCCCATTCTGATATAAGTGGGAGACAAATGCAAGACCCTTGCTTTCCCCCTGCAGCTGCTTTGGGCTGTTCATATCCTTTTGATAGTAATTCATTGTTTTGTACAGATTACGAAGCTTGACTGATTGTGGTGTAAGTAAGACTGGGTTGTCTGTGACTGTTCCCTGTGCTGCTGGGGATCTAAGCCTCTCGCCCGTAGTTCAAAGCGTGGGCTAATCTTAAATGTTGTTCTTTGCAAGGCCATGGTCACAGATGTGAGAGGATATGAATGTGTCTACGGCATGGCTTTTGCCATCTGGAGGTTTCCTGTTATCCCTCAGAAGGCTGGCTAGAGAATTAATGACAAGACAATTATGTTATGGTTATAACTGCAGCTCTGCTTTGGAACTTGGCTGCTCTGGTCCCATGACTTCTCCAACAGCACTGTGTCTCCTTAAAGCCTTCCAGAACCAAGCTTCCAATAGGCTTCCTTGCCTCCTACAAAACACGAGTGCCTGCCCACTGGCCTCAGACCTGGCAGATGAGAAAGAGCTGAGCCTTCCTCGATGTGTTCATTTTTTGTCATTTTTTTTCTCCCTTTCATTCTTTGACGGCAAGGTTTGTCTGGATATGTGGAATGTTCACATTCCTCAGCATTCCTTAAAGACAGCTCACCCTTCTATAAAATCAGCATAACCTGCTGTTTATTTCTAGCAGGTTGCTTTTACCAGGTAGGAAGAGAAGACTTTGTTCCCCCAAATCCACCATTTCAGGGTTATGGAAGACAGTCTATTTGTGCACGTAGAAGATGCTCTCACAATGTTATGAACTTCTTTGCTCTACAGGTCTGATCCTGATGTGTCCCTTCCTCTGGATTTACAGCAGGCAACAAACCCTTTAGGGACATGTCCTCTGTTGCTGCTGTACCATGAGCAGCCACCAGCTACCTCTTCCTTTCCTTTTTTCTCACACACAGAGGAAAATATGGCAGTCAGAATAAACTTGTTCAGGCAGGGGCCAAGGAGCATCAGCATTATAAAAATACTGGGCTGAATCCTCAGCAGCATCAAAGTAAACAGTAATACCTTTGAAGTCAAGAGAATTTTTCTCATTTACCCTCTGAGACTCCTTTGGAGTATAACACTAAGAGCAAATTCACAATATCTACGTATACAGGAGGATTTCTGCAGGTTGCCATAAAGTTGACAAGGAGACAATCAGTTTGGCAATTAGAGTATTACAATATGAATCTGAATTGCTGTGTGGAAGAGACTATCTTTTATTCTCCCCTTCCAGTGCCATCCCTTTGCCCCTCACTGGACCATACAGACTCTAGCAGGTAAAGCACCTGAAGCAAGGTGCTTAAAATTTTGCCAGCTGAGCATCATCTCCTGTCACCACTTTCTGCACTAAGCACAGCCATTCCTCCAGGAATTCCTCAAAGCAGCTCCATCTGTTTCCCTAACCCAAAACACACCCCCCAACTTTAGCAGTGACAGGTAGGACTGACAAGTATGTGGACAGGCATGAACGCTTTTCTAAAGATTTCTAAACTACCCCAAAAGTTCTTTTACCACAACAGCATTACTGTCTGTGACAGCTGACCTCAGGCTTGGTTCTCTGAGCAGTGAGTCCAATTAGCTTTAATACTTTCAACATTTAAATAGTTAACAGTAATCAAAGTTCTTCAGAGGCGTAGGGGGATGGCTGCATGTGCCTCTGCTGAAGTTGTCAGGCAACGATGGGGAAAAAAAAAAGAAAGAAAGAAAGAAAGGAAAAAAAGAATTGAAAATGTCTAATTGCTTCCAGACAATGCCTTTTTGGCTAGGACTGTGAGAGAGCAAGGGGAGCTCATGCTCTGACAGAGGGACTGCTCCCAGCCAGAGAGGCTGCAGCCCTGACATCTCTCCAGTCCTGCCTGCTGACCTTCTCAGTGCCAGTGGAAAAGCTTTGCCCAGAACAATCAGGTTCTCCAGCTCTCTGCAATACCCCTGGCTTGCAGGAAGCTTGTGGAAAGTCAAATGTCCAGGGAAGTGAGCCAGCAGATCTGGATCTGCTGCTGTCTTTCTTCACAATCGTGGGCTTGTCCTGTCTCTGACTCTCATTCTCCCTGCCAGTAAAATCTGAGATAAATCTGAGCTGTTGAGGGCTGGACTTTGGTAGCTAATTTGTTCAGGTCCTACAGTAGGAAGTGGCATTGTGTCATTGATATACAGATAAATTCCTGGAATTTTCAATGTATTCTTAGCTAGTAGCATAACTCAGACAAATCTTCCTGCTTTGCTATGTTCCACGTTATTTTCTGGAGTTGGTTCATCTAGGTGTTGGCAGAAAATTGGATTCACATATTTTTTTTTGCTGGAATTGAAAAACAAAAGCATAAGGGACTGGGAGAGACGGCAGCAGAGAGCACTGAGGAAACTTCTCTGGCTGCAAACAGCATTAACAGTCAGTGCCAGAACTGAGGGAGGAGTAATAAGGTCATATATTCTGTGATGACAAGTGGGAGAGCTTCTACTTGAACTACCAGGACTCAGCTCAAGCAACTCCTGCCACTAGTCCAGCCCTGGCTATGACAAACCATCCTCAAAGGTAACTTTTCAGGACAGCCTAATTTCTGAAGAAGCACAGGAAAAAAAATTATGTGGCACAAAAATAAGCTCTTTCTAAATTCCACAGAAGTGATTAAATGCTCTCCAAAGCCTCCAAGCCTCCACAAATTTCTGTGTTACTACAGTCTTGCCATTTACTCTGCTTTGACCCAGCCTCAGACAATTCTTTATCAGATTTTTCAGATATTTAAATGCTAGATTAAATTTAAATTAGAAATGCATCTTAAAATGAAGACTTGAATTCAGTTTGTCATGAGGTGGTAGTATTGAGGTTGTTTCTCTCTGGGAAAACCTGTATTGGCCCTTGTCAATCCATAATGAAGATACTCATTTTATTACTCAATTGAGTCACTGAATGTGTCCAGTGGATACTATCCTGCACTGGTGTCTTTTGCTATCTCAGAGTTTTTTAAAAAAAAAATCTGACTGTGGAGTTGAAACCACTTAAATATTTTATTACAGAAAATGTAGGCTCAGCATGTAAGTTTAGCAGTCAGACTGTCTCTATATCTGTGCACATATACATGCTTTTACAGACCCCAGGGCTTTATTTTATCCTAATACAAGAGTAAATGGTTGGATTGCAGTGGAATTGTTAAGGGTGTATTTGAGCATCATTTTATATCAGGACCTAAACATGTCTCCAGTAAAGCAGTTATTGTGGTTTCTTGCAGTTGGAAAGATCAGAGACTGTAGTAGTAAAAGGAAATCCATAGAAATGGATGACCCTACCAGCAGAGAAATCCACAGGAACATCTTGAGTGAATTCATTGCTACATGTTGACATCCAGAGGAGAAATGGTCTCAGAAATCCTCCTTTCATCATCTCTACAGCAACCTCAGGCAGAGGCCCCTGAAAGTGATGTTGCTTAACCTGGAGTTTTGTCTTTCTGACGGATTTAAAGAATTTAAGTCACTGTCAACAGTTACTGCAGGGAAAGGCAGTGGAGATCCAAGATATTGGTAAAGCACCACATTTCATCTGGAGCCTTCTCCACTCATGGCTGAGCTGCTGTAATTGACTTTATGAGGAACCATCATCTGTTTCAGCCTAAAGTCAGCTGGGTTAATTTAAGGCAGGGCTGAGTAGCTGGCAGGGGAGAGAGCACTTTAAACCTACCCCAGCCATTGCTGCTGCAGCCTGGCCTCCTGCCAGCACAGAGTCTACAAGGAGTTGGAGTAAATTTAGCTTCAGCTTATTCTCTGCCCCCTGGACTTGAATGCTGACCCGTGCCAGCTGTGACTCAAGTCTTCCTGGCCCCTTTTGCTGACATCCTCCAACCTGTCTGCTTGTCTAGATTCACTTTGTTTTGCTGGCCTGGTGCTTATCTTCGACCGTGAAAATTGGACTGGGCATCTGCCTTGCTCAGAGACCTTGGGCAAGTCTTCTAATCCCTCATTCTTACTCTGCAGACCTGCAAAATAAAGGATTACTCCAAGAGTCCTGACTTTTGGACTCTGATTTGGATGCTGTAAGATGTGGTGCTGGGTATTTGTGCACCACTCCACTTTCTCTGTAGAAAGACTGAATGTATTTAATGTAACATATCTCATATTTTTGTCACATTAGCAGAGCAAGTCAGTCAAGGATCATGTGTTTATTACTCCAAAAAGGGATACAGCCCTGCTGTCACTACAAAAAATTTTAGCTCTTACTGTACTCATGGAAAAGTGCACCAGGTTATAGTTTTCTCCAGCAAACAAGCACTCTTTTAATCTTGGAAGCTTCTTTTTCATCCATTCCAACTTTGACTTCAATCTTTTTCGTGGGCAAAAAAATGTCAGGCAGCTTTATAGGATTTCCAGTTACAAATGATACAAGTCTTAGCACATCTCATAGGCAAGGGAATATGATGTACTTTATGATCTGATAAAAGTAAACCTGAGGGAGCTATTCCTAAAACTGCCACTCAGGGTCAAGGATGAGATCACATCTGAGAAGCCAACAGTGGTAGCAACTACATTTTGTAAAACAATGACATAAAGGGTTTTAGAAAGCTGGCCTGAACTCAGGGGTCTGGATTGGCTCCTAGTGATGTCAACTGTGTGCCTACAATGCCCAGAAAATGTCTCATTCTTCTTCTTTTCTAGGAATAATTACCCTTTAATGACAGCAACAAGTGAATTTAGGTCCCTTGGTGTCCTCTGTGAGCTGATTAATTTGTGCTCCCAATAGTCACAATCAGTGGAACTGAGGACCAAAGCATTTTTTGTCAGGCAGATTTTGTATCTTGGACATCTTTCTTACCCCACCACAGCAGCATCAGCACCTTTTGGGTTCAGGCTCTTTACCTGCCTTTCCTGGGGCTACCAGAAGGTTCATTTTCAGTGTGGTCTCAGATATTGATCCCTTTCCATAGAGCAGGATGCTCAGAGCTCCAAAGAACCTGGCCTTGAACAGCTGCAGAGATGGAGAATCCACAACTTCTTCTGGGCAACTTTCTTAGAATCCTGCTAAAGGTAGAATTGTGCTAATGGCAGGTGGGAAACCTGTTTCCTTCCTGAATGTGTAATTAGGTATAAAACCGTGGTGCTGAAGACCAAATGTGCTTTAATTGGAGAACTCCACCAAGGCTCTTCCTGGACAAGTGTAAGTGCAGTCTGGTGCCTGACTCCTGCATGATCAGGAGCAGCAAGGTCTGTGGTATCCAAAGCTGTGTCCTGAACATAAATAAAATGAGCAAACTCCCTGTTCCTTGTGCAGTGATGTATCACTCTTGTGTCTTCCAAAAGTCCAGTCCATATCCCTTTACTAAAAAGTCTTTGTGAAATAGAAGATTACAGCTACCAGGGATTTGGTTCATTATCGAAGAAAAAGAATGAAATTGTTGGCACAAATTCAGAAAGAGAGAACTAAAAGGTTCAGAGGAGAGCTAAGGGGTGTTTAACAACGTATGCAAAAAGCAGTCTAGAGACCAAGAGCAGTGTATTTTCAGTTTGATCTGCATGTGATATAATCTGACCCTTTTGCTGATACAAGTGTATTAAACAAATTCTCATATAACCTGAAAACAGAGGGACTTTCTTAGAGCAGAGGGAAGGATAGGAATATGTAGGGAAAATGGAGGGGTTGGAAGGGGAGTGTAGCCAAAAAGTTGGTTATCAACTTCAATTTTACTCTCAAATGTATTACCGAGGTCTCCTCATGCTCCCCAGTTGGTATTTTTGCAGGTAAAGCAAAATTACTGTAATTTACACCAGTTTGGACACTAATCTGGACACAACCTTAATTTTAAAGAGCCACTCAGAGCTCTGCCCACTTGTTGCAATTGGAGAGTGTTAAATTTGTAGCCAGGTGCAGTTTCCACCTGGCAGTGATCTCAGATCTTTGCAGGAACACCCCACCCACAGGTGTCCCACCAACCTGAGTTAATGCTTGGAGTAAATGATGTTCACATGGCAGGGTTGGGAAAGGGAAAAAACTCAGAAAGAGCTGCTCCAGAGGAGCTGCTGAGAGGTGAGTTCCTAGTTGTCCTGTCCTTTTCTTTTGCTTGGCCTGGAAATTGTAACTGAGTGGTTGCTGCCTCCTGTTGCTGGGTGTGCCTCTCACTGACCCTGGGTTCAGGTCTGTTTGATAAACTGGGATCTGTAAAACTGCAGTCTAACAATTTCCATCACTTGTTCTAATTTAGTGAGGGGTGAGAATTAACAGATGGTGTCATTATCAAAAGCTGTTCAAGTGTTGAAACAACACAAATTCTACAAATACAGAAAAACAAATATAAACTGCTGTAATTTTTCCAATATTGGTTGAATTATAATCACACTTTGCATTTATACAGGGCTTTTGAATCTACAGCTTTTGAAGTGCTTCCAGATTGTGCCTAAAGCTCATCTCAGACCTGTGAGAGAGGAGAGCATAACATTTACCTGCTCTGCTGAAGTTGGAGGTGTGGTGCCAAGTGTTAAAGGCTCACATTGGAGATCTGCACAGGGGCTCTGCTGCTTCTCCAGCTGAATGGTCCTGGGTGAGTGGCTCAATTTCTCCATCGCTGAATTTCTGTTTCTGAGCAAGGAATGATAATGCTTTGCCTCCTTTGGGAAGTGTTTTGTTTCCAGCAGATGAAAAGTGCTGTGTTGCGAGGTGTGGGTGTTCTTGGTATCGTCGTCATTGCAACTGTTCAAAAGCAGATGCTGGGAAGGCTTAATGTGAAATACATGCCCTGGGTTTCCAGAGGGACTGAGAATATCAGGGTTCTAACTGAAGTTCTTCTAAAAGCTTGATTTTTAAGAGCCCCATGGTGAACATTGTAAAACAAAAGTAATGGTTTGCTGATTTGGGGTTGCTTTTTTTTTTTTTTTCTTTTTATTTTTTTTTTCTTTTTTTTTTTTTTTCTTTCTTCTTCTCCTTTTCGTTCTCCTTGGTAGTTATTACAACTTCCCAGGATCTTTCTATTTCAGCTTTCTGCATTTTCCATCTTTGCAGTATACCAGTGTGTCGCCTTTGTCCTGACTGTTGGTCCTGCAGGTGTAAGTGATTCTGCAATTAAATTAGGCAGGTGATTGTAGTGAGGAAAAAAGTTTGATGATTTGAGCTCACTTTCTTGTGCACTCTATTGTTGGACTTTGTTATGAGGTCATGACCCAGGAATAAAAAAAAAAAAAAGTGAAGATAATCTTTTGTTGATAAGTTGGGTGTTAAGATTGCATAACAAAAGTAATGGATTTTATATCTATATATATTAAAAAAATCAGTCTGTGATTGTTGAATTTCAGGGTTGTGTGTTTCAGATGATAATATTTATGCTGTTGATTATATTTATATTTTGGTTGGCCCAAAGTAGTCAATGGTGCTTTGTGATAGATGCTTTGAGGATCTGCATTTTTATAATGTCAGTAGGAAGGGAGGAAAGAAAGAATGAGAAAAAGAGGGTGGAAAAAACCCCCCCAGAATTCTGGGAGAGGAAGGCTCAGATTAATCAGAGGAAGTTCTAGCCCTTTGCCCAAAGGAATGGAGAACAAATCCACAACACAAATCTGGCAAAAGATGCAAAGGGTCCCCCCAATTCAATACTCACATGAATGCATTCATGGGAGGAAGGGAATCTTTAGCACCTCAACTTTGCTAATAATTCCTCAACTTTGCTAATAATTCCTCTGTAGCATGAGGGTAGGGAACAGCAGGACGTTTGTAAAATTGACCTCGCCAGGAGTGGGGCTGTGGGGTGGGAGGTGGTACCTTGGCATTAGACAGCTCTATGTCTTCAAAAAGCTCCTGCACATTACCTGCAGCTGCTGAAGCTGTGTGCAGGATGGATGGGTTTTGAAGGTACACTTACTGTAAGGAGACCACATTTCACACGTGTCTTATAAACTGTTGCACTCGAGATGCTTTTGTGCTGAAAGGTGACTTCTCCTTCCAGAGGGTCCTGCTGGTGGCCTGAGCATGGGGTGGGAGTGGCAATGAGGTGACAGAGCATTTCTAAATAAGGAATTGTCCTATCCTGGTTGAGTTCTACATGGAAAAACCTGGTGAGGACTTAGTCCTGATACCCAAAATCCTGTTGTCTCCCTTTACATGACAGAATGTTACGAATGGTGCTTATTTATTGATTTCTTTTGGTCTTGGTCAGATGAAAAGAGGAAAGAAAGGACTGCTTGAGACTTATCTAGTTTTGCCAGCGTTTGAGGTTTTAGTAAATATGTGTTTCAGCTGCAGTTGATGCAAGGTACTGCAAACTGGCAAACCAGTTTGGAAAGCCAGCACAAGACAGCCACAAATCTGGCAACAAATTACCTCTGCCAGATGCCTTTGCTGTTCCTTTAGCTTTCTATGGATTTGAAGCACTAAGGTTTTTTTTTTTTTTTTCTTTCCCCTTTTTTTAATTATTGTTTTTTTTATTTTGAAAATACTCTCAAAGTAGAGCACAAGGCAGAGTTTGGCTGTCTGGCCAAAGTTCAGCTGTCCTTTTGCATCTCTGCCAAACTTCCTGTTTTCAGCAAAAACAATTTATTATCTTACTGGTTCTTTAGACCTGAAAGGATTTGTGAGTACAAATAAACTTGTGGTGGTTTTGTTTTTTTTTTTTTTCCATGGCCTTTCAAAGAATAAACTCATTTGCTTCCTCTCAATTATGTGGTCTATGCTAGCAAAGAAAAGTATTTAACCTTTGGGCCGCTAGCAAGATTCAGAAAATGTTTTAATTATGCAGAACTTCTGCACTCTGAACTTTTAAAGTACACATAATTATTTTTTCATATGCTAGAAATCTTTGTTTTCATGTGGTTGGGCAATAGCATCACTTGGCCACATGCATGTTAAGGGAGTTTGGAGTGAGTTAAAATAGGAAATATTTGTTCTAAAAATTTCCTAAGCTTTTCCTAAAGGTTTATCCTTGGCGCTCCATGGACATGGTAACAAAATGGAAAAAAAAATCTATGACAGGTAGGCAGTAATCCTCCCTCTTATTGACCAAATGAGATCTGGAGCAAGAAATTAAGCATCAAAGCTATCCCTGGTCTTCATGGAGGGAAAGCAAGAAGCCACAAACCCAAGTCCTGCTCCAAAGGAATTGGAGAAGAATCTCCTCTCTAAAAATAAAATACGTGTAAGTTATCTGAAAAGAAAAACAAACCAAAACAACAAACCAGGAATCTGTGTCGTTCATCCCCAATGCCTCTGTAGTGTGAGGGAATGGAACAAAAGCATGTTTGTAAAACTGACATTTAAAATTGTAAAAAATCTCCTGCAAATTACCTGCAACTGTTTGGAAGATGTTGGAGTCTATTTTTTGAGTTGTACTTCAAAGGTTTTGCAAATTCTTTGAAGGTGACTTAACAGCCATTAAACGATGCTAAAGGAGGGGGGGGGGGAGAAATCGAAATCTTTCCAAAGAAGAAGTTTAAAGGATGTGTTTAATATTAGTGTTGGAAATGTGCTATAAATCCTCATAGTTTATGTGTGTCACCGTCTCTGAGATGGCATTTATCACAGCAGAGGGAGAAGGAGCAACTCACAGAGGAAAGGATCTTTTGAGAGTTTTATATGTTCCTTCCTATGTCACCAAAAGAAGGAAAAAAAAATTTTAAAAAAGCCATTTGAGCAGGAGCCCTCTCAGCTACACAGAACAGTTGTAATGTCCAGGCTGTATGACAGCAGGACACTCCTACTGTTTTCCTTAAGGAAAACTGTGTTTTTGCCTTTTTTTTTTGGCAATTTGTTGTCTTTCGTAAGGTAGTTATGAAATAGCAAGAACCTCCCTGTGCCAAGTAATAGGAAGAAGTGAAAAATGTCATTTAATACATGGAAAAAACCCCCAAAGTTTGAATAATGAAAGTAAAAATTTAAATGCTCTGAATGAGATGCTTCTGTTGATATTTTCTATTCTAGTTCTATCAATTAATTCATGAAGGAAATTCAAAAAAGTGTCAGGAAAAGAAATTCACCTGTAATTTATTAGTTGGAAAATGTTCCTTTAGAGTCAGTTTTAGTTCCTTACCCCCTTAAAAATCCAAGTCAGGAATTTTGTCAAGAGCTCTGTATTCATCCTTTCAAAAGTGAAAGCGTTTAAAGGGGTGTTGCAAATAATTTCTGATTCCACTAGCTTCAAAGAAGTTAACTGCACTTAGTGTCCTTAACTCTTAGCTTCATCTGTTAGATCAAGCTGCTTCTAAAATTTTTAGAAAATTTGTTTTTCTCTGGGGAAATAATTACTGTTCCTCTTACTGGGGTGTGTGTGTGTGCAGATGTTTGTCAGCAGAGGAATTTCTAGTGGATGAGTTTAAAGGAAATGTTCCTTTCAGTAGCACTGAGCTGGTATCCTAACAAGAAGGGGAAGCTGATCTATCAGTTCTTGCCCTATTGATGGTAAATTCTGCTTTGGTACAGTTTTCCTGCAAGTGGAACCTGGCTGACCCATAAGAGGTGGTAAATGAAGTAGGGCTGGTTCATTCTGGTCTACCTATTCACCTTGCCACAAGGTAGAGATGGGATTTTGGCTTTCAGGGCTACCACCTGATGGTCATCAAGCAAGGAGGAGGTGTTTAGTATATGACAAGGCTGAGCCTGCAGTAAAAACCTTCATTTTGGGTGTTCTGGATGAAACCATTTCTCAAGAGAAGGGATTAAATTAACATACGCACCTTAAAGAGGCTTTGACAGAGGGAGGTTCTGGCAGACCTGCCTGGCCTGAAAAGGGATGGATTTTGGTGAAATGCTGGAATTAATATCCCATCACCTGTTGAGTCTCATCTAATTGAGCCCCTGTCTTGGTACAGAGGTTGGGGGTCAGAATTTCCCCAGGTTTGTAGGAAAATAAGGGTTTATTCCCAAACTAGGGAAGGCACTTACTGGGGAATTTGGGACATTGCCCAGGACCTCCAAAAGCAGAGTTGAGTGTTTCAGTGGATCCACTTCTTTTTGTGTTGTCACTAATGGATGTAAAGCTTCATGCCGCGCCACATACAATACCTGCAGGCAGAGCTTTCTGCAATATACTATGAAGGAAATGGTTTACGTGGTTTTCCATCATCTGAGCTACTTGAGAATGCCACGTCCCTCTCCTCCTGAACCATGCAGCCTGTTTTGGGTTTGGCTGAGAAGAAACTTTGCCCTGCACAGTCTGAAGTCTCAGTTCAGAAGCAGAAAGCCATACTGAGGGCTTTCTTAGATCATCACTAGGTAAATTTATCAGTGCAATGAGAGCCAGATGGATTTGAGTGATTTTCTGCTGCAGTGCTGCATCTTGCATTGCATGGAGGATGGGGAAAGGGTGGTGGTGGCTCATCAGCTCCTGGCTTCCCTGTCTGCTGCAAGAAACAGGAGCATTCAGTTTTGTCAAATCCACTAGTGGCTACAGCTGACAGAAGCTGGAACTTCCAGGGCTTATAATAAATAGATGAGGAGCACAGACGGTGCTCTGCTGCCTTTTGGGATGCAGCACAGCCCTTGGACAGGTGCTGCCTGGTTCTTTTTCCCCTGGAGAAAGTGAGGACCAGGATGGTATCTCCAATAGCTTGGAGGCTGGCTCTGCTCTTGGCTGAAGTCAGTTTTAGATGCATGTAAAAGACTGTTTATGTTGAGCTTTTTCTCTTTTAAGGCTGAACCAGTGTTCCTAGTGAATCCAAGGAATTGCCTATAAAAGTTTCTACATCTGTTTCCTTCCCTAGGCTTGTCAGTTGTTACTTATATCCCAGTCGTGGCAGAGAGGAAATACTGCTTTTCTTTATTCAGTGTGTCTGGAACCCACCCTGAATTTAAAGCACCTCACAAATTTTTAAAACAGGCCATTAACAAATACTAGATGCACATCTTCTGTACTTTGGTTCATCCCCCTTTTTTTTTTTTTTTTTTTTTTTTTTCCCCTGGAAGTGATTTTCAGTGAAAAGTCTCTTTCCTACAAAAAGCCAAACACCTTGGCACACCAGCAGAAACCTGCAGCTCTCGGAAAATGCTGCTGGAAGACACCTTGCAGTGGCCTGTGGATCTGGGAAGGAAGGTGGAGTACACTGTGTGATGTAAGTTTGGGGAAACTAGAACTGCCAGAGCATTTCACAATCAATGGACCTTCAGGAGATCCTGGGTTTGTGTGTCTTTGCGAAGTTAATAATTTTTGTGATGTGCTTTCATGTTCTCTGCTATAGATACAGCCCAGCTATAGATATAGTCCAGCTATCTGCTTTAGACTACTTCATTTCAGCTGAAGTAATCCCAAAAAATAGGATTGGTAGGGTGGAGCAGTGCAGGGTGGAACAGTGTATTGCTATAGTGGATGAGGGAAAAAAACCCAAGACAAACACCCAATTCTGGTGATATTTTCTTTAAAACTGTATGGCACACCCATGTTTTGGAGCAGAGGCAGGAAAGCTGGCAACAAGCTGACTTTTGTTTCAAGGATCTGCCTTTTGCAGTTTTTGTCAGAATCCACACAAATTTGGCAAAGCTGCCAAGCTCTTAATGATCTTGGTTCATCCATATTCAGCAGCCAGGAGCTGGATTTCAGCAGCCTCTGCCCAAAGAGAGCCGGAGAGCACTGCAGGCTGGAAGGTGGAGATACACATTCCAGTTTCCTCGGGGCTTTCAGAGGATGGCAAACCCTTGCTCTAGGAAGCCTACACCTCTGCAGGCTTATTTGGTTTATTTTCTTGGTTCATTTTGGCCAGAGCAGCCTTGAGAGCTTTCCAGATCTGAATGTAGATTGAGAGGAGTGGCGGGGAAAGGCGACCTGAGAGCAGGAGCCTGGAGTTTCGGATGCATTGGGAGCATTGGGAAGGTGGGAGAGGAGGAACCAGGAGTCAGTAAGGTCTTGGGCTGCAGCCAGAAAAATGAGGGATGAGGTCAGGAGAAGAGGCAGTGATGGGAATTAAGGCACACAGGGTGAGAGCTGGCTGGGGAGGAGAACAGAGACCAGAGCTGGGTTGAAGGAGGTGAGATTTCTGTTATTCTCTCACTATAAACTTCATCCATGCTCATTCCAGGCTTTAACACGCTAAATAAAAATGACAAGTGCCAGGATAAAAGTCTGCCCCCCAAATTGAAACATCCTTGCCTTTGATCATGTTTCTTTTCCTGTGTCAGCACCTAGTCTTCAGGAGCTAGAATTGAAGTTATTTGACCAGGTTCTCATCTGGTGACACCTGGTTTAACTTTATCAATAGCTTCCTACAGATTTATATAGACAGCCTGGTCCTATAAGCATCTCCCCACCTCTATTATTTCCTGACATGGCTTATGCCTTTAAAGATAATAAAGATGTGGTTTGGTACTCTCAGACCTGTCAGGAGGCTGAGTTTTCTTATTAGTAGCCAAGAGCAGAATCTCTCTTCTTCCGTGAATTATCTTCCTTTTACTGTGTTTTAAAATGCATCACTTGAAAGTCTAAAATATTTGACAGTCTGCAAATGTATTCAAAATACTGCAGCATTTAGCAATGGTCAAATATCTAGCTATACTTTATGTACTGTCACATATATTTAATATACGTGCAAAAATGTCACCAGACAGAATAGTTATGGGGAAAATATTGTAATAAATGTAAAAATTGTCATCTACTGATGAAAATGACCCTAATTTATTTGGACCGCCGACATGCGTATATATCTTTACTCTGACATTTTCTTCTATAGTTTTAATAAATAACTTAGTTTTAGTACTTGTTTTCATCGTGTGTAACGTCCTGGGATGAGGTGGAAGTTGGAATGCAGAAGGAATGGAGTGCAAATTACTAGGTGGTGCCTTTTGTTTTCCAAGAGTAGTGAAGGAAAGTTTGAATGTGTTTTAATATTCTTGAATATTTAAATGCCCTGGGGCATCTTGTATTTAGAAGGAATTTCTTTTTATTAGTTTCTTTGTGTATTTTCTGGTTTTTTTTTTTTTTTTTCTTCCCTGTTTTGTATAAACTTCAAAGGTAATTTTTTGCTTGTGACTTTCTATGAAATCCTGGAAAATGTCCATAAGGTCAAAAGTGTTGTTTTGATGTGGTGTTTGGATGTTCATTCTCTCATTGTTTTTGAAGTAAATAAGGCTATGTTAACATAAAACCATATAACGAGTTGGTTGTATTAACTAGCTGGTAGACTGGAGGAGGGGATAGATTTAATTTTTTTTTTTTTTTTTCCTTATTGATTTCTCTAGTCCCCATTTGACTGCAGATTGCTGTGATGTTATCTAGGGACAAAAATCCATCCAACTTCTGAATATTCTCACAGCTGCTGTGGAGCTCAAATGGGAGTTCAGTGGGCCTCTTTTCAGGCTCTGGGTATTAAAATTCAAGATACCAGTGAATCTTTCTGAATGGGAGTGAGACTTGTAATATCAGTGGCAAAGTAACAGCCTTATTTTCTTCTGGTAATTTCTGATCATTTCTCAGCCCACCAGATTTAACCACTGTACTAATGTGCTCTACAATGTTCTGCACCAAATATTAATATCAGCGTTATTACAGTGTCAGCACTTCTCTGGTGTTAGCAGATATATTGTTTTCATTATATAAATCTGGTCCCCACACTCCCTGCTTTCCAGTTTAATTAATCCTCTGTCACACCAACCCTGCCAAGAAACCTGTAGCTATTTATAGAAAGGCATCATATTTTAATATGCAAAAGATAAATATGACTTGGAATGTTACAAACTGCGCTACAAGTGGGATTTGAAAGTAAAAAATTGATTTGACTCAATAATGAAAGCTATAGGCTGCCTTTAATGCTTTTCACCTTGTGAAAAATGTTAACTCTGATTAAGCAGATAGCAGATTAGCTTTAATTTTGAGGTTTTTGACCTTGAGATCTCTTAGACTAGTCTCCCTGCATGTTGATGGGCCACACTCAAACAGGGAAAAATAACTTCAGTTTTTGGGGTTTTTTTTGTGCTCTGTACAGCAAGAGCACAAACCACAGGGATCAGGTGATAAAACTTCTCTGTAAGGAAAATTTTTTTGGGGAGAAAGGGTTTTTGTTTGCTGTGTAGAAAACTGGATGGATAAGTCTTCACTGGTGAGTCACCAGCATTTTCCAAGACCTACCATATGGCAGGGAGGGATATACTCCCACACCTCTCCTCAAAAGTGCCCAAAGATTCATGATTCTGGCTGTTTGCATCAACCCCCTGCATATAAATGTCTCAACAGGGAAAGAGAGGCTTCAAAGAAAACACAGAGATTAACCTCAAAATATTGGGCAGAAATGTTACGAGTTTGGAAACTTGCATTCATGCCAAAACAGTAACTTTCTGGTGGTATTGCTTCAGGCCGTAACTGTGCTGGCTAAAGGCACCTGGAGCTGGCCAGGGCTTGTGTTGGACGTATCTTTGTACCTTCTTCACATCCCCAAATCCAAGCTGTGACATTATTCTAAAAAAAAAAGCTACATTGGCTCTTCCCCAGTTTATTGTGTTTAGCTTTACCTTGAATGATTCTGTTCTTTACTGTTTCTGCAGCTCGAGTCCAGAAATTACTTACTGCCCTCTATTTCCTGCAAACTTTTTTTTTTTTTTTCTGGGATTGATTGTATGTTTGCCAACTGCAATGTCTGTGGCACCAGGTGGATATAAATGGTGGAGTTAACAGTACCAGGAAGCCGTGTTTTCATAGTCTGGAGTTTGAATTCCTTTAGAGTTCTTTGGGGAAAGAGAGTCAAGAACTGATGTGGTCACTTGGCTACTGTGCCTTTAAGAACTGAGAAATTTGGATGCTTTGTGCAGATGATAGTGTCTTGGGCTCAGCTTGTCCTGTAGTCTTACTCCACAGAGGCCACAGGGGCTCTTAAAACGAGCTGAGTTTTTCCTCATTTACATTCTGAAAACTTTCACAAACGTTGGGTTTAAAACTAATGATTGTGTATTTATGTACGCAAAATAAAAATCAATTATTTTCTTAATCACAAATATATGCCAGTAATTCCATTGAAAAAAGTGCTTGTGGCACACTCCCCATTTTTCTATTTAATATCCCAGCTGCTTTACTAGTCCACATTTTTCTTCAAAACACTGAAAGGGAGAAGACCATGTTTCTGCATAAAAGTGCTTGAAACTATTTTTGATTTAACTCAAAGGCATTCAGGAGCAAGCAAATGCTGTCAAGTGTCTTCAGCCAGTAGATTTCAATTTGTATTTAATACTTGCATAACTTAAACATTGGCCAAGACAATTTTAAGCATTTTTTTCCCTTTAATTTGACTTAAAAAAAAAAAAAAGTCAAAAAGACTCCTCCTGGACTGAGATCTTGTATCTCAAGTTTCAGACCGAAGTAAACTTTTACAGCCGAGTTGTAAAATAGCAGTTTATGAGACAAACTCTGCCAAAACTTTAACTATAACTGTGCCAATGTGCCATTATAATAATCCAACAATAATCATGGTCCATTATATTAAATCACTCGCACAGACAAAGACTGCTAACCTTTCCAAGTGGGGGAAAAAAAATGTTCCTTTCAGATCAGGGATAAATTCCAACTGAGAAGACCAAATGCTGCAGCCTTTAAGTAGTGAATACATTTACTTCTCCCCAGGGCTCAAATAACCCAACATTTGGTAAATGTTTAACAAGGACGAATTCTCCCTCCCATTTGCCCTTTTCTCATATACACTAGATTAACAAATTTAGTTTAACAAGACGATCTGTGTTACCCCCTGGTCTCCCCCAATTAGATCCTTCCTCCTGTTATTGGCTCATCATCCCAGCCCATTTGTTTGATAAGGGGACCCAAGGTAATTAGCTGTGTGGCAGAAAGTGTCTTACACAAGTCACCCCCCAGCACAAGAAGGTGCTTTTGCTGTTGCTCTTTCCCTTTTTTCATGTGGATTGTCTTTTTTTTTTTTTTATATGGATCTCCTATTTGCAGCATTTTGCAGAGGAGATTAAGGCAGCATGGCATGTAACTCTTGACTCTGGTTATGCCTCCCCTGCAGCATGTCAGGAGCTAAATCAAAGCCTCTGCAGGAATTCGCAAATCCAGCTTAGAAATCTCATATTTAGTCCTGGATAAATGGACGTTGTTGAGGACAGAATAACTGTGGGTGCTCTGACAGGTTCAGGGGGCAGTGATGGGCTGTGCCTGCCCTGTCTTTGTGCAATTCCTCTGTTAGCCTTCTCTATTTTCAGGTTTTGTCACATTCAGATGCACTGTTGCTTCGTGTTGTATCTGTCAAGCTGGATGGATGGCAAAACTGTATGAGTAGGCTCAGACCGACGAGCAGGTTTCAGATTTGGTTAGTGTCCCTGATCCTTTTTTCATTTTTTTTTTTTTTTTTTTTTTTTAGGTTTTGTTTGGTTTCTCTTTCCCTTCAATTTGTAAAGTGGTTGGGAAAGGAATTTGGGGTTCTCCTGTTTTCTTGGGAGTGTACTGGCAACTTTAGAGCCAGCACCTTTGTCATTCTCAGAGCTTAATGCCTTCGAGGGCTGGGAGGAGAGCAGAGTTAGGCTGGGAAGGACCTGAAGTCCCTGTTGGTGACCTAAAGCACACTGAGCAGCTGCATTTAATTCCAGAACTAGAGCTTCTAACCCATGCAGGGGTGGTGACAGCTGGGAAAAAATCTCTAATGCTTTTAGCAGCCATCAGTGTCACTGATGAATAAAGCACCTTCCCGTGCCTTAATCGGACGGAGGGCTTTGCCTGTGTCACTGAAGCCTGCACAGAGGGTTCTCCTGTGTGCTATTATTGCCACTGCAGTGTTTTGCAGGCTCTCCCTCCCATCCAGAAGGGAAGCCCTGGTTGAATGCTGGCAGTGTCGTTGGTGTGTGCTGGAGGAGACCCAAGGCAGAAGCAGTGTGACACTGCATTCCTCTGTGACCCTCTGAGTTCTGTCACTGAGCTGGCATCGAGGGCTCCACTGACCCTGACAGTGCTCAGTGACTTAAATATCCCTGTCAAAGGAGCCCTTGGATGAGCTCAGCATTGTGGTGATGGCAAGGACTGTGGAGGTCTGCTTTATGGTGGGGGTGACCCTGTTATTTGGGTCGGTGGGCTCCCGCTGAGCACCAAGCCATCACCATTCCAGGTGGCTCTTTCCTGGTTTCTGACGGACTGACCTTGAGGAAACATTCAGTTTGGGACTTTTTCTTGTCATTCCTGTCTGTGCCACCTCAAATTAGATGATGGCAACGTCAGACTTTGGTCAGCCTGGCCATTGAAGCTGACAGTGAATATAATTTTACGTTTGTGTAAAATCCATCACCAGGAGCTCAATGTTGAGTCACTTGCTATACCAGGTTGTAATTGCACCATCTTCTCTGAGGGACAGGTCTCATATCCTAGGAAAGCATAGCCATGTGTTTCCTTCAGCTCCACGTAGAGAGTGGTTTGTGACTTACCCTCAGGTAAAGGAAGAACTTTGCCTGTGACCATTCCTTATCATTTTGGTTGTGATTGCCAAGGTGATGTGTTTGGGGAAACTCCTCTGTGGGAAGGAATTTACCCATGAGCTCTGGAAAGACATTTGATTCTGAGGAGTTTTTTCATGGAAGGGTCTCCAAGTGAAGGTGTGTTTTATTTGCAACTGCATGCTTTAATTGCTGGCAGAGGAAAAAAAAATTCTCATTTGTTTGTGTTTTTATTAATCAAGCTAAATAGAATAACACAACCTAGGTGCAAAAAGGCAGCAGAGGATTCATTTGGATAAATGGGACACTTCATTTTCAAGTTATTCACACAGTCATTCTGCTGTTCTGAGGCACAAGGAAGAAAGAAAGAAAAAAATCCCACTCAAGTGCTTCAGTAACACCAAGAAAAATTAGTCAGTGGGAGGACTATGTAATAAAACTGTGTCACAAGATAATCACTCCTTGCTGATATACAAATTCTACAGCAGAAACCTGTCCTTGTCACAAAGATGCAATTACTAGTGTCTCAGTGGTTTGAGCAAAAGGTAAATACCCAGATGATGGAGAAAAGATCCAATAGTTCCATCTGCTCCTTAACCATCTCCTTATTTATGTGTATGTAATACTTCCCATTTTTCTCCACTGTCTTTCCAAGAAGGAAAAAAAAAAAGTATTTTTAAGTGCTTGAGAAAAGAATATCCCCTTTATAGAAGACTCATTCATTTAAGGAATTACTGAAATTTTTAAAAAAAATGTTTTCTGGGTTTGACAGACCATTTTCACTTTGCTTTGGGGGCTCATACATAGCAATGAAGCCAGATCCCCAAATTTCTAATTGTACAGGTTCGGGCATTTCAAGGCACTGATGTGATTTCTTTATTTAAATCAGCTTTACCAATCCCTGTCCACTCAACAGCCTTCCTGTCTGGTTGAGATGCTCTTTGAATAGATGTTCAGGCAGTACTCGATTCTGCAAAATGCCAAAAATGATCTGAAAGTCCTCAAACTCCACTAAGGCTTACAAACAACACAAGAGGTACTCCAGACCTTGCAAAATGTTTTTGTGGATGTTTAGATGGGCTTTAATCTCAGCAAGATCAGGAGGTGATTTCTGGGCCCTGCGAGTTTGCTGCAGCTCAGGAGCAGGGGAAGGTTGAGAGCAGCCTTGCAGCAAAGGACCTATTTGGTTAGGGTGGGATGGTTAGTTGACAAAGCCTTTCTTTATTCTCTGCTTGGCCCATTGATTTTTAGCTATTTTGAAAGTCAATTACCCCAGTTTCTGTCCTGATAACATCTAGTGATAGAGCTAATGAGTGTCTTTGGAGGTGCTGGTGTGTTACTGGCTGTTTAAGCAGCAGGTTCAGTTCTGGCTGAGCTGGAGCCCCTTCAGATGTGCTTGAAGTCACAGTGTGTTCAAACAAGCTGCCTGGAGCTGTCTGCTTCTCCTGAAACTCCCTGAGCTGAGCCCTAACCCCAGACTAAGTGTTGATCTGCTTTAGTAGTATAAGATTGAGGAGACACTAAAGGATCTGCCATTGATCCTTGCATCTGGAGCTACAGTTCCTTTGGAGGTACAGAAGGGCCAAAGAGAGGTGAAACCTTCACTGTTTCTCCAGAACACGTAATTTCATGGTTTCTCCTAAAAATGAGCTGGTGATGATGTGCCCTGGTTCTGGGAACAACCATGTGTTTTGTGCCACCACCACCAGGCCAGCAGGAAAACTTGTGCCATAAGGTTGATCTTGTGCCCAGGGAAGGTGCTAGAACCTGTGATCATCCAGAAAGTTTTCTAGGTCTGTTCAGAGGTTGCTTCAGTGCTCTCCCATAAAACTAGGTTTTGCCTGGGAAAATGATGTGAACAATCTGGAGGGAAATGCAGACTTTCCACTCTCTCTCCATGTCCTATATGAAATGGCAACTTTCCAGTGTCACTTGTAAATGATCTTCCCCTTGATGTGCAACTAGATGCCAGAGAATTTGGTATAAGCTTTTGCATTGCACCATAGGCCATAAAAACATCTCCTTAAATCCATCTCCAAAATCTCCTTTTTTGGTTGCAAGAGAGCAGCTGTCTAGCTTAGTGGGTAAGGCTGGCCCATCTTTGCCTGGTTTTATGAGTCTCTTTTTAGGTAGAAATTCAAAAATATCTTCCTCTTAACTACTTCCAAAAGGTCAGTGGAAAGTGCTGCTTTACCAGTTACACAAAAAACACTTTGGGAGTGGGGAAGAATCAGAAATGAGTTGTCCTCTGCTTTCCTCATGGCAAACATATTCAAGACCAACAACTTTCTCTCTGCTCTGCTGTGAAAATGCCATTAAGCTAGTTTGTTTACATCCTTTCTCTTCTTTTTTGCCACCTGATTTTTGAAGCAAACCTGTATTTTAGGCAGGCTTTGCTGCTAGCACCACATCCTGCTGAAACTTTGTAGACCTCATCAGCTAGTCCCCAGCCATCCAAAGGCTTGGGAAGCCAGGGAGGCCTGGGAACAGGGATGGAGCAGGATGGAGCTCCCTGCTCCTCAGAGTGCTTTTGCACAACTCTATTTTTGGCTCTTCGCTTGCTCAAATGAAACTGTCTGATTAAGTAACACATAGGAAATAGATTTCAGTCCAAGTGTGAATCATCAAGCTATTAATTTTTTAAAAAGTGTTGTGTTTTTTTTTTTTTTCTTTTTTTCCTCAAAATCCATTCTCTCTCCTTTCCATGTTAGTTTTTCCCCAAGAGGGACACTCAGGAAGTTTGTTTGGATTAGGTGTGAATGTGCAGTGTTTGAGCTGTGTAGACACCTTTCTGCAAAATGAAAGCTGCCTGAAGTTGGCTTGGCTTTGAAAATGGATTTAGTCCACCCTAGGTCTGAGTAAGTATTTTCTTGCTGAGATATAATTAGCTAATTAGCAGATTTAACTAATCCTTCCTTAAAATTAATTTGGATTACTTTTCTTGGCTGTCCCCAGAGAGACAAATGTGCTTAGCTCTCTCAGTAACTAATGCCATCACATTCTGGGAGGGACACAGTACTTCTGCAGCATCCCAAGTTTTGAGCCCATTGGGATGAGGAGCAAAGAATTTGTATAATCTAATCTCACCTCGTCACCCATCCAGTCTGTGCAGTTCACTTCCAAAGTTATTACTGGAGCTGGGACTTGTATTTCAGGTACATCTGACCTTTTTCTTGAGCAATCAAGGCTCTAATTTCAAGAGAAGCCATGAGGTGGAAGGTCTGTGAGTCCTTCTCAAATTGCCGGGCTTAAGTGCTGGGTGCAAATTTAGATTCTCTGAACATGCAGTTCAAATCAGAATATTTCAATTAATAAATAAATTTGATGTAGCATCAGTGAGGATGTTGGATCTCAACCTAGACCAGGGGAGTAAGAAGCATCTAGACAGAATGGACCTTGCCTGTTGTGTAAGGTCTGATGAATTGTAGCTTTTTATTCCATTCCTGAACCATTGGGGGTTTTTTTGAGTTTTGGTTGGTCATTTTTGGTAGGTTTTTTTTTCTGGAATGCACTGAAAATGGTCTGGAAAAGGGTAGATGGAATACATGTACTCGAATGGAGAAAGGAAAAGAGCTTAAACCTGATGAGCCTCCTCTGAGTTAATTGTATCCCAAGCATTGTTATCAGCATTCCCCTATCCAATTGGAAGAATGTGATGTGTAATATTCCACAGCTATCTGTCCTGCTTCCAGCTCTGTTCAGTGTTCTCATTAATGACTTGTGCAGTACAGAATATGCTTATTAAATTTGCAGACAACACCAAGTTATAAAGGGCCTGCAAATGTACTAGGGGACAGGATTAGGAATTTAGAAAGGCATATAAAAATTGAGGAACTGGTAAAAAAAAGAAACAACAAAGAAGGTATAAAATTCAACTGGGGACTAAACTCACAAGTAATTGCATGAGCATGGGATGGATGATGTGCAGGTAACAACACTTGAGAAAAGTTTTGGTGAATTATAGTTAGGTCACAAGATGAATTCAAATTTAACCCTAAAACCAGGCACATCACAGTATTCCAGAGAAAGGCAGATCTTGTTAATTGGAACATAGTAGGCATTTACCTCTCAAGACACTGTTATGTCACTTGGCACTGATAAGGTGTCGACTGGGTTTGCTACTATTCTTCAAAGTTGGAAAGATTTTGAATAAACACTGGGAATATTTATGGGTCTGGGAAAAATGGCTCAGGAGGAGAAATTGGAAAAATTACCGTTTTCTTGTCTTCTAAGGGACACTGAAGTTACGTATAAATACTCTTTGAGTACATTAAAGACTTTAAAAAAATTCAGGTTGTTACCTCTTTTACAAGTTTGTGTCGAGGCCAAAATCACAGCAGGAGAGTTCCAGATTAGATGCTAGGCAAGTTTCCCCAGAAATAATGGAAGCATTGGGTTAGAGCAGATTGCCTCATGGGGCCATGTAGTTTCTTTTATTGGTGGTCAGTAGAAACAGCTAAGAAAAGAGCAGTGAAATTAATGCAGTGACCCCTGTCTTGTGGGATGTCTGAGGATTTCTTGGGGTCTTTTTTGGTGCGGGGATTTGAGAGCAATCAGGACAGTACTAATGGAGTTGTATCCAGGGCCAGCAGTTACTCAGCTGGATACTCATACTACAATTTTAATCTTTGCAGGGAATTAGTTTAATTATTTCTAGGCTCTCTATGAGTAGCTAGGTCAGGATCAGGACCTTCTGAGAGAGGCTCAGTTGTGTACACAGGGATGCCTGCTTTTCAAATCCATGGCTGGTTTTTGTGAAGCTTTATTCCCAATCACACATGCAACATCCCAAAGAGGATCCTGGAGTAGAATTTGGCAATATTTTCACTGTTAAATATAGGAAATAAAATGATATGAATGAAATTATAATTTTTCTGTATTAAACACATCTAGAGCAATATCTCTAATCACATCCCTTCTACAGCTGTTATCTCTGCTTAAAACTACGAAGGAAAGGCAGGCAGGTAGGATGGAGGACCCCAAAATCAGCTTTTTCCCCTGTGATGTGAAGATAAAACCTGAAGATAGAATCCTCTCCATCAGCACACATCTGGAAGATGCATTATGTTTTGAAAGAGAAGGCTTGGAGAGAGGTCACAGTTATAAGACAAATGCCAAATTATATTCCTTAATTTATCACATTAAAGCATTTGAAAACTTGTAGATTTCCCCAATTTTAATAATCTTTGGAAATACTGTTTTCTTTACATACTCAAGCATTTCCTTGGCTTTTATGCCACTTCAGAGTGGACAGGCAGTTTACTGCTTGGGACAGCAGCTATGAAGAGGAGACAATTTTTCTGCCTTTTGGAATAGTGAGTGAGTTTGGAGCAGTCATTTGAATGGTTCATTATGTGTGCGTGCACCTCTGTGTCTAAATAATCACAGTAATTTCCTTTATTCAATTCTTCAAAGTCCCAGATGAAATCTGGATTTCACTACAGTTAAACGCATGTAATTCAAGATACAAAAAAGGGAAAGAAGCATTTACTGTACAGATGGGGAACTGAATCACACAGAACTAAGAGACTGTCCAAAAATAATACAGAAAAAACTGAGGCAGAGCATGGATCCAAGCCTGAACTTTGTGATATCTCACTCAAATCCCTAATTACAAGGCTGTTTTTAAATTTCCAAGTTGTTCTCTTCTACATAACAAGTGTCATCACTTAGGCCTTTAACCATTTTATTTTTAAATGGAACCTCTCTTCGCTCTGCTGGAACACAGAGCTGGAACCACTGGTGTGACTAACTGGAAAATGATGATTTCACACCAGAGCTGGGGAGATGGGGCCAAATGGATGGGAACCAGTCTTGCATCAGGCTCGACCCATGAGGTGTCACGTCAAGAAGTGCCACATTGCTGCCTCCCTGCACCTTTGTGATGTATCTGACACTTGTCACCTCAGTCCTTGGTGTGACTCTGGCCAGGATCCTTGGCTTGGGACACAGAGGCCAGCTGTGCTCTTTGGGAAGTGCCATCGTGGGAAGCTGCAGCCAATGTGGGATATCAGCACTGCTCCTGACATTCTTGGTTCCCTCTTTGCTGCTCTCTCCGTTTTTTTTTTGTTTTTTTTTTTTTTTTTTTTTTTTTTTTTTTTTTCCCAGCTCTTGCTTCTCCCAGATAATTTAAACTCCAGAGATCTGCTGAAAATTTCTACTCAGCGATTTTTTTTTCTCCCCTTCCCCCACCATGCTTTTAACCATAGGAGCTTGTTCAGGGAGAAATATGTGCTATCTCAGAGACATATGTGGGTGTGAAAGAGTGAGCTTAGTAAGGCCTTTCTTCAGGTTAAGAAAACAGCAAACTCGTTCTGTGACATTCTCTCATCCTCCGGTGACCTGTGTGAGGCACAGGGAGTGTTGTACGTACACCTGAAGCTAAAACAAAGCTGAAAAACATCTAAAACACTGCAGTTGTTGGGTGGGGTTGGAGTGAATGAGCAGGTGCATACCGAAGCAAAATTGTCTTGGGTTGTGTTCCTGTCCTGTTTCATAATCGTTAAAGCAGGTTTTGAGGGGATAGAAAACTTCCAAGAAAAAGGGAGAGAAGAGTGGGGAATGGCAGCTCAGAAGGCTTTCTTGGAGCCAGCCCAGTGGCTGCTCCTAGCTGCCTTATTGCCAGGTTTTGGCAGGGATTTAGAAGCTGGGTATCTGTTGACTGTCAGGCCAGCGCTGTCAGTCACCTACGTTCAGGTTAATGCTCCAGGGAGCTGGCCAAACTCCAGGGGATAACTCGCCTAAATAAAGATATCATTGCTCTTTTCTTGGAACTGGATGTTCCTCCCTCCTCCCTTCAGTCTTTTGCTCCTTCTTTGTGCTGCTGTTGGAAAAATGAGATGGCTTTGCACAACTTGGGGGATGTTCAGTTACAGACGGAAATTTCACATCCCTCCAGAGGGGGGGGGGGGAAAGGCTTAAATCTAGAAACTTTAAAATTAAGACTGACCCAGATTAATGTGTGTGTATGTTTTTCAGAACAGGATGAACTGAACAGATAGGCTGAAAAATGCAGTGAGTAATATGTGTAAACTCAAGCCTTTGGTATGCAGCTTAATCTGGCACAGCACCCAACTTGCCTGACTAATCTGCTTTATGTCAGCATGACAAGGTTTGTTGGAAGTGATGATATCTTTTAGTAGACAAAGTAATTTAGTTGCCTATCTATTAGTAGTATTAGACAAGGTTTCAGGCACATAAGCCCTTCTGCAGACCACCTGAAAGCTCAAAAGGAGGTGTCACCTTTGCTTTTAGCTGACCTGTGGAAACAGTTGGGAGCTTAAAGCTTGCCTGCTCTCTCAATCTTTTCTGCTTAGTCTTATGAAGGATTTATTCTACCTTGTCTACATGATGTCTAGAGACCACCTTATCCACCCAAGAGTATAATAATTTCTTTCTTTCAAATGTTACTCTGTGTTAACAGGAAAAAACTCAGAACAGCTGGGCTTGGGGTGGGGGTTAACCAGATTTTCTTTGCTGGTTTTGGGGGTACCCAGATTTATTTTTTGCTGGTCATCTGCTCTGTGCTGTATATATTCTGTGTTGTCTTAAAATCAGAGCCTCTTGTGATGTCCGAATTTGGGTATCCAAAGGAGATATTTAAAGCCAGCAACCACAATTGAAAAGCACAGATTTAGAAGTTAATTGTGATAAGATAAAGGACAATAAATTAGTTAAGTTGCTCTTCCTCTGTGCTGCTTGCCTTCAGCAAAGAAGAAGAAGAAATGAACTTACTTAGACATTTGCCTGTGTTGTAGATTAGAAGTGATAAAGTCAAATAGCTACCAAATGCTTTGCAAAAATATCAAAATCTAGCAGGCAAGTAAAGGAATCCGAATGCTCAAACTGAAGCCGAAAAAGCAAATAATGAAAACCATCCTCTCCCATGAATAGTTTTGGTCCTCATTATAGATTAGTAGTTTTGTGAGATGATGTAGAAATGTTCCTTATTATCACAGCTTTATTGCCTACCTCTGTACATCTGTTCCAAAATTCATTTCAAAATGGCCAGACATTTCAATAATCCGGCGTGGCTTGGAATTTTCATATTGTTTCTGCTGCGTTAAAATCTGGATGGAAAGCTGGTACTTTTAAATTTACAATTGCACAGACCGTACAACATCTGGGTAGCTTTGCTCTATTGCTTTCCCTGTTCCTTTAAATTTAGACTGAAGTTATGATGTGCATGAAAGGCTAAAGACCTTGTGTGTGGCAGGTGTTAGTTCAAGCTGACAAAAATTCAGTAATATGTTCATTTTGCTTTGATACGGCCTTTTTTACAAAAATGCATAAAACTCTGCTTCAAACCTTGGCAATACAGTTTTATTTTAAAAACAGGCAAATGGGGCATCTTCTGGACTAGGAGAAATTAAAAATCAACTTATATACGTGCATGTGTTTGTGTTTATTTAAAAATATAGTCATGAATTTGTTCCCTAAGAAGTTACTTATTATTATTCCTTATAATTAAAGCTTCTCTGGAGGATCAGTAAAATGTTTGGGGCTCTTATTTTCCAAGAACAATAACACTGAGGCAAATTGCAAACTTATTATATATAATACATCACACACATTATATACATATAAATTCCTCAGAAATGTCTGGATCAGTTGCTCATCATTGGCAGTCCAACTGCCATAATTAAAGTGATCTGTACAAGGGGAATCTTTAGCAGAGTGAAATCTCCTGGTTCTAGTGGTCTATGCTGATCTTTGCTGCTTTACATGATATAATTGATGTATATATGGCTGTTCTGCCCCAATACATCCATGGCATCCTAAATATAGTCTGTGTAAGAGGACTTCTTCTTTAGCCTTCAGGGTTGGTGCTTGTATTTCTATTTAAAGACAAACAAACAAACAAACAAAAAATCCAAACCAACGACGACCCCACGCCCTCCCAAACCCTCCCAAAATCATAATTCATAAATATGGGAAAGGATGTGAACTTTATGTGCATCATCCCTGCGTCTGATTGAACCAAAATCTTAGGGGAGGTTTTTAAATGCTGCACACCTGAATCTTCTGAATGACTCCATGGGGTTTTCTCTGTTGTTGTTCGTGTTTAGCGAGAGGAAAAAAAGAATTTTGGGGAAAACTGTGCATGTAACTAAATCCCAGCTTAATGATTTTACTTCTTTACACATGGGAGGGTGCCTATGGCTGGACCATTGGTTAAAAGCCCCATCCCAGTTGTGTTTGGCATTACTCTTGAGGTGGGTAAAGTGCTATTTTGCCAGAACAGGTCTGATCAAACTGCATTTTCAACCTGACCTTCTCCTCACCTCTAACAACTTCCTGGTTGCTTGGTCAGAGAGAGAGATTTATGAGCAAGGACAAAGTGTGATGTGTGTCTGTCCCAGCAGCCAGGGAAGCCAAAAAACTTATTATGGGAGAAGGGAGGGGGGAAAAAGAGAGAGAATGAGAGGGGAGAGAGGTTGAATGTGAGTCCAGGTTTCAGACAGAAGCACCTCAGCTTCTGGTCTACTGTAATTACCCAGCCACTGAAGAAATAAAACGTTGAAAAATCAATTTTATAAAAAAATCAATGTTTTAAACAATCTGAAAACCTCTCGTAATTTCAAATCCCTCTACAATGTACAAGCTCAGAGCCCTGATCACCTTCAAAATGCTCCAGAAACTTTAAGTTGTTCTGCACAGAAAAGGCTCTGAACCCCCATTTCACTGCCAAATGGAAGCAGTCTTGAAAATGTGAGGCACACCAATAATTTTTAAATAAACCTCTCTACCCAACCATGCTCATGCTTCCATGAAGTTCATACATTTCAGAGTTTCAGCGTTTTATTTATATTGAAAAAAAAATTGCTTATAATCTGTAAAGATGATTTTTGTCTACTACAATAAAAGATTCTTTTTTAAAGTTAAAAATATGAAGGGTTTTCTCAGGTTTTTAGTTACTGAAATGGTGAATATTTTCCCATTAAGAGTTTTTCTATTTGTTCCTGTATTTAGTCCAGGCAAAAAGTACAAATTGATGAGTATGGCTGTTATCATTTCCTAACTTACAGCTCTGTGCAGAAAATGATTTTACATTGAATTGTAATTTCATTCACAAAGGGCTTTAGACCTTATATAATTAAAATACCTCAATCCTCTTCAAATTAGAAAAGCAAATTGTTACATATCATAAGTAGGTGCTTTTCACTCTAATGACAGTCACTTAGATGATTTATGACATACATTATTTTATATCAAAGTACAATGAAATAGGCATTACCAAAGGTAATCTCAGTAATGTCTGAAAAGGGATCTCAAACCTCAGTGCAACAATGAATGCAGTATTTAAAATGCAAAACCCAAAGACATTATTATGGTTTTGATTTCTTATGCCACAGCTTCTCCTGATCTGTTATATTAGTACAGCAATACAAAGGGTGTTTTGGATGTATTTTGCAAAGATAACAGACGGGAAAAATGAAATATAAAGTCAGGTTTTATGCAGAAATTGTTATCAAAGGGATGATAAAGTAAAACTGCATAATCGCAAGGAAAAACAATTGATGATGTACAAACTGAAATATATTGAGCTCCTGGAATATGCTCATTTTCAGCTTTTAAGCCCTTGCATTATTAAAACACATAATAAAATAAAATGCTCGGATAACGTATAAACAAATCAGAATAAAGTAGCTCCTTGAACATGATTATTTTCATATTTCTGTATTCTGCGGGAAGATTATCCCTTCTCTCCTCCCCCACTCTCCTGCTGCAATGACCCGTTCCAGAGTCAATGGTGAGAATCCCAGTGTCCTCAGTGTCCTTTGTGGCAGGCAAATGCTGCATCAGACCAGGGACAAATGGCTGTAAATGAGGACAAATGGCTGTAGGTTTCCCATGAATACCTTCATGCTGGAGATGAGGGAAAAAAAAGTGCCTCACCATCTGAAGTGTGAGACTGGAGCAAACTTCCTTCAGGAATAATCGGATTTTTTTTCAAAAAAATTAACAGATTAGGAACCTGCATTGATTTAAAGTGAGAAATTGAGATTTGAGGTGGCTGCCTGCGGTGTTTTAGGGCTGCTTGTGGGATCCATCCTGCAGCAGCAGCCTTGCAGAGGTTTTCCTGTGCTGGTTGCTGAGTGGGTGTACTTGTCTGAAATAAGGAGGTCCTGGTGTGTCCCAAAGTCATAAAGGCTGATGGAAAGAGTGTCTGAGTAAGCAAATAAATGCCAGAGCTGCTTGCTTTGGGGTGAGTAATTGCCAGGGTTTCAACAGTTCTGGTGTATGGGATTCACAGGGACAGAGGAGTGAGCATCAGGGACCCCACAAGAATTAGTAAAAGATTGGAAAACCTGATTTGCTATGAAAAATAAGGAAAGCCCAGCCTTGTCAGCTTGAGGATCATGGGAGACTCCATCACCTGCTGGGACAACACACAGGGGGAACACAAAGCCCCTGTCAGATCTGCCAGATGCCAGGGCAGCCCTCAGTAAGGGTTCTGGGAGACTTCCCAGCCTGTCATCCCACTGTCCCCCACTCTGTCCCCTCATGCCCAAACAATTTCTGGTGGAGCTGGACCCACTCAGCCTCAAAATGCAGCAGGATGGAGATCATGAACTTCCCGAGGGCTGAGAGGGAAAGCAGAGTGTTGTTCCTCATGAAAATTGTTCTAAAGGAGATGTCAAGTTTTCTGAGAGAGATCTTTCCCAGGAATCAGCCCTCAGAAAGGCTGTGGCTGTGCCAGCAGAGCATGTTTGTCCCTGATGGCTGCATAATCGATGGTGTTGTGGTCTGGTGCTCACTGACTGAGCCCCAGCCTGAACGTGCTCAGCAGTTTGCCTCTCATTTGCGTCAGCATCTAAATAAAGATGAATACCATTTTTATTCTCCCCCCTCTCTTCAAGATGGGCTGTTAATTTTATAACAGAAGAGCGTTCTAATGACTTATATAATTAGGAGCATGTTTTTAAAAATTTCAGTGGAATTTTTTTTTTTTTTTTTCACTGTTCAGCAGCCATAATTAGGGGGAAAATTGTAAAGGTTCTTAACACTGAGGTAAATTCAGGGTTAGAGCATGGTACTAATCACACCATGGCTGTGGGTTTGATTCCTGTGTAGACCATTCACTTAAGAGGTGGACTTGATGATCCTTGTGGGTTCCTTCCAAGTCAGAATATCCTGTAAAATGGCAGCAGCCAGATTTCAAAAGCATCCTGAACAGCAAGAGTTCCCCTCACTCAGAAAATCTGGTCACAGTTTTACATGCCAAACTGGAACCTTGGGGGTTTAAAGACATAATAAATTCACATTTCAAATTTGAATAGAATTCCTTTCCAGTGCCTGTGTTTAAAGTGCTACTTGGAATAAACACCGTTGGCAGGGAAAAAAGCCCTAACATCTATCTTGAGGATAATTTCATATTTAGCCCTGACAAGCTGTGGTCAGTCAGTCCTGCCTCATTGTGCCACCACAGTCTCAGCTGAGAAAGTGGAGATAGATAGTCATCTACAGGGTTTCAGCCTGGCTCTTGTTCCCTGCTGCTTCACAGCTGGAGTATCAAAAGCTCTTCCCATTCCCCTCATTTTCCACTCAGATGAAGGGGTTGAGCATTTTGCATGTTTGCAAAATCTCTTCTGGTCAGTGCTGGAAGAGGGTGAAGGTTGTGAAGGCAGAAGCTGCAGTGCTTCTTCTTGGTGGGTGCAGAAATACATGTCTCAAAAGCATTTTCCTGCTTTCAGTGATTGATATTTTGATCTGCCCAACTCAATCAATATTTCCTGCTTAGTGAGTGAGATGATAATAGGAAGGAATTCCTCCCTTTGAGGGTGGTGAGGCACAGATTGCCCAGAAAAGCTGTGGATGCCCCATCCCTGGAAGTGTCCAAGGACAGGCTGGATGAGGCTCTGAGCAACCTGGTCTAGCAGAAAGTGTCCCTGCCCATGGCAGGGGGTGGAAACAAGATGATTTCTAAGGTCACTTTGAACTCAAGACTCTACGATTTTGTGAAAAAAATCAGCTTGATAAACATTTGTGCTTCTGGATGAAGTGTTTTACTCTGGGGACAGTTAGGAGGAAAGTGGAAGGGAGCTTTCCTGGATGGAAATCTTTCTTAAATGACGGGCATGGTTAAGGGTTCAAGCCTGACCAGTCTCTATCTGCATTCTTTTGGTGGATCCAAAGTTGGATTCCTCCTTGTAACTCTTTTTGTCTTGCTATGAACTCCCCTGATGTGGCAGGTGGGATTTTAAATGGTCAGTGGTTATTATGAACCAACCAACAACTATAATCATGGCCTTGTGCTTCAAAAGAGAATTTTTTCCCTACCCTGCCATTGCCTGAAAAGCTTCAGTGACTGAAATACGTGCAAAGCTCAGAGCTCCTGAGCAGACATGCTCCTCTGGGATCTCCTGATGATGGTGGTGTGGAAAAGAGCCAGGAAGAAAACTCTTGGGGTGCTGGGGAGGAGAATGTAATGTGAAGGTAGGCAACAATTTAGCTTGTAGAACTGATGAGTGCACCTTGGAGAGCAAGAAGAGGGGCTTTTTAATAACAATGGTGAAGCAGTTTGACATGGATAAACTGGATTCTGGGATGAGGGGGTTGCTATATTAAAAAAAAAAATTAAAAAGATTCTGTTAAGTGTGGTTTTCCTATTGCTTTCTGTCCTTACCTGTCAGTTGCTGGTTTCCATGTTTAAAACTATTTTCTCACTTAAGACTTGGAGATTCAGTTCCATTGTTATTATTTGGGTAAAAATTCCTGCTGGAGAAACTGTGGAAAGATCATGATGGTGTTTTGAAGATCTGATGGAATATGGCAGGTGTAGGAAATGCATAGAGCAACAAGCTCCATAATTAGAGGAGAAAATTCCTAAATTCTTTTACCAAAGAGGAGAAAATATTGGAAAAGAAAAAAGAAAATTCTTTTACCAAAGAGGAGAAAACATAGGAATGAGCTCTTGGGGTTAGGGATAGCATTGTGGGATTGAGGTTGGAGGAGGGATGACTGGTGCTTTTCTTGGCTATGTGAGGAAGCTGAAGTCAACACTCACCTAATTCCTCTGTTTCTGTGGGGAGAAGGATGCTCATGTGCCAGATGGTGGGTCCAGAGGTTCAGAGCTGCCTGTCCTCACACAGAGGCACTTTGTCAGGTGTGTGCTCTGCCTGGGTGCTTCTGGGGCTTTTCCTGTTATTCCAGCATGGACTTACATGACTTTTTGTCAAGGTGTGTTTGGTGAGAACTCTTTGCAATGGGATGATCCAGGAGCAGCACACACCTCTTTGCTTGGTGGAAGTCACCTGTTTAGGACTTTTAATTCATCAGTATTGCCTTTCTTGGGTTTTATTTATTTTTGTTGTTTTTCATGAACTCATCTGCTCTATTTTTAATATCCTCATCCTCCAAAAAGGTAGAGTACAATAAGCCCAGCAAATTGCTTTGAGCAGTGAAGTTTTGTGCTTGTAAAATGAGACATCCTAAATGCCCACGTGGATTTGGCACTACCCTTCACTGCATCCAGCTTTTGTGCAGGGGAGAGGTTGAGGTCATCTCCCAGCAGCCTACAAGCCTGTGTTCTTTCTAACTTGGCCCCAGCTGTGTCTGCAAGAAAGTTCTTACTTTCTACCCATCTCTTAGCCAAGAGCTCTGTACTCTGATCTTTCCCCAAGCTCTCCTTGGCTCCAGCCTCCAGCCACGCTTCCTGTGGAAAGCAGAATGGGAGGCAGCTGCATTGGTTCTTCTCACATTCAGGCTGTTCAGCCCTCAATCTGCTGCAAGGGGTGTCCCCCAGAGGGACCAGAATTCCTTCCTTCCCAGGTTATTCCAAAGCTTGCTGCTTCTGAGCTGCCCCATATGCCATGGAGGAGAGAGGTGGGTCATGCAGAACCTTCTGGTCTGGGTTGCTGGAGAGTCATGGAATCTCGGTCACTATTCAGTGGCCTGCATTATCCCTGAAATTTGGGAAGCAGTTTTTCACCTGCTTCAAGGGCACTGGGCTACACCTCCCTGGCCTGTCACACTCAGAGGACCCAGGAGGCAGAGTGGGTCTCCATGGAGTGGGTCTCCCTTCATGAATTGGGGAGAGCTCCACTGATTCCTGTCTTAATACAGCACAATTCCTCTCACCTTGCTTGGGTGCCACGCTGCAAGTGATTTTGAGAAGAAATAAGACGTGTCCTTGCTCCAACAGGATATAAAAATGACTTTATATTAGACAGTCTATATTTTATTGAAGTTTGCTTCCTATTAGTGTCAGAGAAGGCCTTGATTTCAATATAACAATATGGAAGTGCACGTGTAATTTGTCCTCTGATCACATTAATGCCAAGCCATTGTACATGGTAGTAATGTTAAACTAATGTGACAGAATAATACAAGTATAAAGTGATGTAAAACCATTAATATTATAGAAAGTTATTCATTTTATACAAAGGATTCTAAGGAGTAATTTGAATAAAAATTCCTTGTCTCTCCCTCTGATCTAGTTGAGCTGCTTTGATCAAAAGATAAGCCTGATCAACAAACCTACTATTACCTAATTTCCATACAATGGCTTCTTACTCTTACTCCTGCACAACTCAAACCCAGCTTGCTGCTCTCAGGAGCAACGCTCTCTGCAACATCTGATCTTGAGGAGATGTGAGATCAGAGGTGAAGCAATTTATTGGTAACCTGGTCCACTTGGGCACACACATTTCCCCAGCCAAGTTTAAAGGGCACGTAAGGCTTTAGCGAATTGAGCCGTAAATGTTTAATTGTGTGAGTTGCTCCTTGAATGCAACAGTGGGGCAAGTCACAACCACTAGCAAAAATTGACTGTGTGCTGAGTGTAAAAGCAGCCTTCCTTCACAGAAGATTTCAGTTTTGCTCAGAGAGCTGTATAGCATTTATTTTAACTCCCTGCAAACTTTAGGTCTGTGATTGAACAAAGTAGGAGCTGGGTGATATCAAGACGTGCTTTTTCCCCTTGTTTAATCAGATCACTGAGGACAGCCGACAAGAATAAATAGAATGTGAAAAGCCAGATTTCCAGTGAAATTAAATGAAAAGTTATAAGGCTGTGGTTTTAGGGACGGCCTCTCTTTTGTGGTTTTTGGTTGAGCGTGTTTGTCAGATTTTTATAAGAACATTATTGCTTTAAGAAAAAAATTTAAACCCTGAGAAATTACTCTCAGTCTAACGAGTTCTTTTCCACTGACTACAGACATCATTAGGGGATGGCTATAGCCCGAGGCTGTGCATGAACTTTTTCTTCTAACTGTACACTTTATGTATAATTTAGCTTTCTTGCCTAAATTATTCAAGCAAATAGTGAGTGAAAATAATGGAGTTCACTGAAACCTTCCACAGTATTAAAATAAAACAGTTTTTTACGTTGATTTGAATTTTTAAGCTTTTTAATCACGGATTTCAAATGGAATACGCATTGTCTTCAGCTCTTCTCTGCTTGTCCCCCTGTGCCTTTTTTCAGTAGAAGGAAAGAAGAAAGGAAATGAACTTCAGCAAATACCCCATTAATTAATAAATGTTACTTATGACTACTAGAAGTAGAAGTAATAGTAATTAAGAAAAACCTATAGTTATAGAAAATACATTCAGCAAGTGTTGAACTACAGACTGTTATCTCTTTCACCCCTAATAAGGTCAGTGTTTAAATACTGTTGAGTTGCTTTAAGCTGCAGAATACTGTTAGGGAGGTCTATGTAATAAGGCTAAACTCTAAAAGCTAACACAAAGGCTGTGATTATTTCAGATAGTATTTTTCCAGCTTGATATCAGTCTTCAAAAACATTTTCCTTTGGAACTCAGGGGGTTGATCCTATGCAAGGAAATTGGTACATTTTCAGGAAACCCTGCAGATCTCTTCCAGGTGAAGAATCAACACTTTAAATATTTACTATTGTAGCCAGTCCTCTGCAGTCTTGTGCCTCAAATTCCTTTTATAGGGTTCTGCTGATGCAGTTACTAATGTGGTAAGAATTATATCGAAATCTGAATGGATTCACTGACTGTATGCCATCGTGACATCATATCCTGTGAAAGTGAAGGAATCTTACTAATATCTGCCAGCAGACTCTACCATTCCCTAGCTTGGGTCCATTGTGCTTTCCCTGGGTGTCTGTTGGAAGTGGCATAACGATGATTTTCCATATATAATGGGAAAGGAGTGATGATTTTCCATATATGTTGGGAAAGGAGCCGTGTCTAGGCACCTGCTATGGTTCAAGATGGGATTGGACTCTGCAATCCCACTGCAGACCAGCCACTAGTGAGGAATCTCTGTGGGATTCAGACCATGCTCTCGGTGAGAAGCATGATGTGAGTCAGAGATACAGCTTTAAAGTATGAAATATAAGTTTAAAGTCTAGCTTTAACTGATTTCCCACACACATACACAATAAATAATGTCTGTGGTTTGTCAGTGGGCTTTGGGTTAATCCCAAGGAGTCAAATGTCTAACATCTCTGAGTTCCTGATGTAGCTGCTGTCACCCAGCTCTGCTCTTGTGCAGTGTGGCAGCTCCTGGATCTAAAGTACTTTGTTATTCAGACTGCAGAAATACCAGGCCATTTGCTTCAGGAGCTTTCCCACAGTCTGAGGTTGTATTTCCACATCTGAAAATAAGGTTGGATTGCTTGAAAAAAAAACCAAAAAAACCCAAAAACAAAAATCCAAGTGTGTCTTTGGTGACATTTTTAAATTTATGATTCTATGATGAAGAAATACCCCAGAAGTAACCATCTTCTGTGCTTGGTCACAACCCTCCTCAAAAATCACAAAGCAAAAGAGCAGATAAGAGTAAAGTCAAGTTTGAATGTGATTTTTTTGTGAATTTTGCAATTCTCCTGCATTTTTGGGGAAATTATTGGCATAGCCCAGGTAGCAGCAGGCTAAGATATCTGGAAACCAAATATAATAATCATGGAATCAATCAGGCTGGGAAAGACCTTTGAGGTCATCAAGTCCAGCCCATGACAGGACATCATGGTGTCAGTCAGACTGTGCCACATCCAGTCCTTCCTGAAATATCTCCAGGGACAGTGGCTCCTCCACCTTCCTGGGCAGCCCATTCCAATGTCAAACCAGCCTTCCTGTGAAGAAATTCCTCATAATGTCCAACCTAAACTTCTCCTGGTCCATGTCTTCTTGTCTTAAATGGGATTTGTTCTGTGAAAACCACTTTGAAAAGATATTCACTGTAGATTAATTATTGCCGTGATTCTTTTTTCCCCCTTTATGACTTTCTTTAAAGGAGATAATTGTTTTCTGGTAAGAGCATCTTTTACATTTTGTGTTTATGAAAACCTGCTGATCATAAGGGTGTTTTGTGTCACTGTTGGGCTCATTGTTTGCCTCAATTGCTTGCAGTTGCATAAATTAATTAAGCCAAATAGTTAAAATTTAATTCCATACAATTCATAGGATGTGCAATCTGTGCTTTTGCAAAAGAGCTTTCTGAAGTGAAGCCTGGTGATTTTCTGTAGTGATGGCTACTGACTGTAAACTTAGAAAAGGAGCAAGGAGAGACATATAACATGGAGGATCCTCTCATGTTTGCATTTTGGTCTTATTCTGTGAGGAGCTTGGTATTGCACAAGGAACTGATACTCACTTTTTATGCCCAGTGCATCAGTCTTTACCCCTCTAGTTAATACAAGGAGCTGATATGCAATCCTGATGTAATTATTCCATGGGAAATACCTTTTTACTCGTCTCCGTTTTTTTTGGTTGCTCTTGAGTCTTCAGTACTTGGGGAAAAAATATCAGGTAGAGAAAAGAAGAATTACAGAACTGGGAAGCACTTGAAGCAGAGCTGCTCAGTTAATTGCCCTGTAAGGTCTAGACTGTGAAATCCTTTGACAGTACAACATCCTTTTCCCACTGAATTCATGTTCACCAAAGCCCAGCTAAGCATCACATGAGAAAATTCTCCTTTTAGGGATGTTGGACATTTCCTACAACCACAAGATCAGCACAGAACTGCTCAATCCCCTGTTTGTGTCAGGAGATTAAAACACTTGGTGAAACCGAAATGATTTCTCATTGAATCTTGCAGAATAGCTGCTTCCTTTTTTTTTTTCTCCTTATGCACTTCAATTTTCCTTTTTTTATTTATTTATTTTTTAAATCTGTTTGGCAAGAGACTTTGGGCTGGTATTCCATGGCAGTCTATCATTTGACTGCCCAATGCACTGAACATTCCTGACTCATGCTTTTTCTCACCCTGTAGTGGAATTTGTGACTTCCTCATCTGTATTTTTTTTTTAACAAAATTTCCATCCTTTTAAGTTGTGTGGTAGACTTTATGAAGTTTGTGTCCCTGGAAAGGATCTCTGGCTCTTTATAGGCTGTGGTATTGCTCTGTCTTTGCTGTGTTGGTAGCGAGCTTGCCCAAAATGTAATCTATCACCCGTCACAATTTCCCCATGGATATTTTGTCTGTGTGGGTATTTAAGGAAATTTCCAGACTTCAGGCAGAACCTAGGAGAGGGAAAAGCAGCTCTGCTGCAGTGTCCCATGGACATGATGAAGCACACTTACTGTTTCATCCAGCAAATGGAATTTTTATGTCAGACTCAGCCCTTGTCACCCTGCCCAGGGGGTGGATTCATGGCTGAGCTGATGGGGGCCAATGCCCCTTTCCCCCAAACACTGTGGAGCCCTGGCTTCTCCTGTCATCACAGAAACCTCCTTGGTGGCTGGCAGCCAGAGGATGACATGAAGATGCATTGCTGGGGAAGAGCTCAAGGAGCTCCCTGTGAATCTCAGAGGGAGCTCAATAAATGCAGAGTCTTCAGAGGTAGTGCAGTTGCTCCCACACCTGGCCCCTGTCCCATTTCCCAACCCACATCTTGGGAAGGCCTTTCCCCTCCTCATAAACCTTTTGGGAGCCTTTGCTGCTTTGTGGAGCAAGATACAGATTAGGAGAAAAAAAATCTCAGTTTTGCTCCTGACTTTCTGCCTTAAACCAAAGGAGACATTGGTTTCCCTTTGGAAACATTGGCTGGCTCATCAGTTTCTCTCATCCTGAGTGGTTTTGCTGGAAGTTCCCTGGTTTCTCCATCAATTCAACCTCTCTTATTGCAGAGCTCCCCAGTTCCTCTTGCATCTCTGTCTTGTGTTCATCCAAAATTTACCTCTTCCACCATTTTTTTCCCCCTTAGCATTCCTTCAGTTCGCATATCTGGGCCGGTAAGGATACTTTGGGTTGTCTCACCTAATGGTCCAGTGTCTTTTCTGCGTTGCCAAACAGACTCAACTGAACAGCTTTCAAACATTGAGGGTTAATCAGTTACCTTTCTGTTTCTCTGAAAAGACTTAAACATTTCATTCCCAAACTTGCCAGAACAGAAGCAAAATTTAAACTATATTTTTTAAATAAAAAGGGGAAAATGAAAGTTTGACTGCAGCTTACAGCACTTGTCTCAGACTTGTTGAAGGGAGCTGAATACACATGAATGACCTCCTCCATAAACACGTCCCTTCCTTACTCCGTGAATGTTTAATTATGGGTGAAAATGGGACAACCCCAACAACAGAAATTTATGGCAACCCTGCCTAAAGCAGGGTTGAGATTTTTTTTGCAAGAATGTGGGAGACATTGGGATCAAAACTCTGTTCTAGCAGAGCAATGGCAGGGTTTGAATGTGTGGTTTGGTCCTGGGTGAATAGCTTAAATCTCCAGGCTGTTTCATTTAGAGAGAGAAGCCAACATTGATCCTTTCTGTGGAGATGTCCCCTTTGGGGGTTGGAGACTGTAGGGAAGATGCTATGCTCCATGAAACTGTTGTAATTGTGCTTTTAAATACATTTGTGCAAATCTGCAAAGAAGTAGCAAATAAAAAAGGAATTCACGGGGAGAAAAATCTGTCTTTACTTGGTTTCATATGAAATGTTACTTGGACCTTGGATTATAGAAAGGTTAAGCATCATCACTCTACTCATTGAACTATGGAATAAACCAGCAGCAGTGGTGTGAAAAATCCAACCCTCTAGGTTGTTTGATTTTTCTTACAAGTTTCTGCAGCAAAATGTGTTTTGTTTTTTTTTTTTTTTCAGGTCTAATGGCATTTTCAAGCTAAATAAATTTATGTGTATTTGGTTTTGCGAGAAACAAACACTTAAATCTAGGTCAGGTTGATAGAGAATTTTTCCTTTCTTTTCCCCTCCAAATTCTCATTTTTCAGGAGTATAGCGATGAGTCTCTCATTCTCTTAAAACTTTGCACTCAAAATTGTACTTACTTAACCTTGTAAAGCCCGTTGTGATAATTACTTGTGAGAGCTGCAATATCAAAATATGTTTTATTGTGATGCACTTACTTCAGGATAGTGTGTTCCATGTTCTGCCAGTCCTTATGCTCTTCTGCAGGTGCCTGTAAGTACTCAGGAAATGTAGAAACTCAAACCAGTCTTTTCAATTTAGTGTTGTAAAAAATAAAAAGTTTGAGCTTTGCTACATTTCATTTTTATAATTCATTTTATAGTGCAGAATTCTGAGGGGGTGGTGAAACGATGGGTGGATAAAGGAGACAGTAAAAAAAAGAGGAAGGGTGGCCTTGTTTGGACCCACTGCTCCAAGATGAAATCAGAAACGAAGGTTCATGGCTCATAATATTTCAGGTGCTTTTATAAAGGCCTCTTTTATTTTTTTTCCTACTCTTTTAATTTTTAAAATGCCAACTCTTTTTATATGGTAGAGTTGTAGGCTACATCTTCTCATGCAGACCCTGCACGGTGTCAATAGGCACTACACAAATGACAAAACCCTGGGTTTTTTCTAAGTTTGGTAATATTTATTTTATTTTTAGGTTGGAATTTAAGGGTACTTTAAGGACAGTGAATTTAAGGAATTTAAGGGTTGTTTTGGGACAGGGAAAGCAGCTCCTTTGCAAAGCCCTCGTGGTCATTGCCCTGTTGCTATGACTGCCCAGAGCTACTGATCAGGAGAGTGGGAGAAGAGAAAAATCCTACAGATACCTCTGCCACACTGGCTGGAGACTCTTGTCTTCAACCTGATGTTCTCTGAGACCATTTTTCCCCCTTTCAGAGCACTGACTTGCCTTATTAGCCATCATTTTTTTTTCCAAGTGAGATACACAACAGATGGTTACACTGGTGAGATATGTGTGTTTTTCTCACAAGGAAAAAAAAAAAAAAAGGCCAACTTTGCAGCTCTGTTTTGCATTAACCACAGAGGTGTAAAATGCTGCCAAATTTGAGAGCATTTTTATTTATCTCTGGCTTGGCTTCATATGATTGCAGATGACTAGGCAAGGTGTGGAGAGTGAAAAGTCAGGCCCAGACTCACAAGGGAAAGGGGAACTGGCTGCAAGATCTCTTGGATTGAAATTCACTCCAGAAGGGAAAAAATAAGAGGAGGAAAAATGTTCCTTCTCTCTTCCTCTTGCTGCCCTCTTTCTCCTTGTGCATTTTTCATTCTGTTAGAGCACTATTTATAAGCATTTTTACAGTCTGGCTACTGAACCCCTTCTTCATCTAGACATTATTTCTCCACACCATCCAGGGAGAACTCCCTGCTGCTTTTTCTGCCCAACAGAGGTTATTTGGCAGGGGTACTGCTGTTCCTCCTTGCCCTGTCAGAGATCTCATATTTGTGCTGTTTGCGAGTTTTACGACTCCTGCTGCAAACCTTCCTATCATGGGCATCACCACCCCAGTACACTGGGCACAGCCTGGAACAACAACAAAGTTGATTCCTGCCCTGAATATCTTCCATTCAGCCGGGCCTGTTTCCCAACCTGTATCAGCAGAGGGAAAATGGGACAAAAGAAAACTCCTCTGTGGGAGCCTTGAGGTTTTCACGGGTTGACGTTTTTCGGGTTGGCAGCCTGCCTGGCTTCACCATGAGGCTCTTGAAGAGGTGGCATTTCAATGCCACGCATCCAAGACGGATGGGGAAGGCAGGCAGCAGAGTTGATGGCCCACCCTGGGTCAAATCCTGAGCCAGGAGAACCTCTGGAGACACAGGCGCAGCTACCGCCGATTATTCCTTTTATTCTTTCCCTCCCGCTTGGTCATTATGCTTCAGCTTTGAAACTGAGCTTTGTTTCAGCCTGGTAGCCCGTGGCAGTGGACTGGAGAGAGGAGACTTTTACTGAGCTACCAAAGGCATTGTGTGCACGGGAAGAAAATGTGTGAAGAATTGAAATTATATGGTTGTACTGGGAGTTTGTTGTGGTGGTAACACTGGCTCGCGTCTTCTGGTAGCTAACGGAGCATGGTGGGATGATCTGAAGATGAAATGAGTTTGATATGCTGGGACATGACATTTTAAAAGAATGGCGAAATTATATTTTCTTATTTTTCCTTTGTGCAGGGAGAATGAGTCTTGGCTCTCTGTACAAAGTGTGTGATTGTGGGGTACTTCCAGTCTGGTCCTTGCCTTCAAAATAGAAGCCTCACTGTCCACTCCTGCCTCTTTCCCTTTTGTCTTGCTGCTGCAGACAGTGCCCAAAGCACATGGTGGAGTCTCAGGTCTGCATCCTGAGTTTCCCTTGGCCAGTGCCCACGGGCAGCACTACCCTCCACAGCAGGGCTGCCCCCTGTGATGTTCTTGGAGACAAATGGCAGCGGGGTGTAGAAAGGCAGAAAAGGAATACTTCAGAGATGGAACTCCCAGCAAGGGGTGAGATGGTTTAACTAAGCTTTGGTGATATTAAAAAAAAATTGGTTTTATTGGCGAAGTGGGAAAGAATAAGGGAAAGCTGAAGTCTGAGGACAGAAATATCTATTTTCAATAAATCTAGAATCCTAAGAAGGGCAAAGTAGGTCATTTATCCCATGGAAGTGATTGTAAGCAAATTGATATCTGGGTTTCTGCTAGCCAAGCTAGTTGGCTAAAACTGTTTAAATGTCATCAGCCACATAAGTTACACATTATATATATTTTTTTTTCCTGCCCCCTAATCAGCTGTCCAGGAAGTGCTTTGGATGTGCACTGCGTGAGCTAAAACGGCACATCAGTAATGTCACAGGTGACACCTCCAGTCTCTCTGTTCAGGAAGGTGCATGCCAGTGAAACCACATCACAGGTGCCTGCACACTGGCAGGAAACACAAAAAGAGTGTTATCATTGCCAGGACAAAGTGATAAAAAGATAAACAACGTGAGGGGAATTGTTCCTGGAAATGTCTTTTTCAGTAGTTATCCATTCCTAATAATCCCTGTGATTTTTGAGAGAGTCACCCTGAGCCCTAACTCCTTCCACTGAACATGGAAATAATTATGGGTGTAGATATCCTTAATTTGCTTTAGTGTAAATTAAAGCCGGATGCCAGTTTAATTTATGTGCTTTCTCTAAATGCCTTTACAGATTTTTTTTTTTAAAGATCAAAAACAAAGCATCCACCACATATGATAAGAATGTTGCTGGTTTAGGCTGATTGCACTTTTTTCTGTATATAATGAAGAGCTTACTACTTGTGAGCAGGGAGAGGATTTAATGAATCACAAAAGTACATAATTTATTGTAGAATGTATTCCACACATATTTCAGAGCAAATTCCATGGAAAATGTATGTGAGTCGTATTTCTATGAATCAGACTCTCAGAATTCTTCCTTAGAAACAGCTTGTCCTACATTTTTATAAAGGAGCTGCAGCATTTATAGTGCACCATTGAATTAACATTTTGTGGTTAAAAGCGCGGCCCAAGAAATTAAAATGATATTTGAAACATAAATCCTGCGTGCTAACAACTATCGTCATAAAAGCCAGCCAGAATCAACAGACAGAGCTTGCTTTCTGCAAGGCCCTTTCTGGAGACCAGCTCTCACAAAAAAAAAAAAAAAAAAAAAAAAAAAAAAAGAACCAACATCTGTGCAAATGCAAGGGGGAAGGAAAAAAAAAAAATATATATATATAAAGAGCCTCCACTGGAATAGAAGCCATCAGTGGTTAGGTGTGTTATAAATACATTATTACTTCATTGTAATGGCATACAGGCTTTGGCCAGACTGGGGGTGACCTCACTGGCTGTCAGACCTCAAGTTACTCCCGGGGAAGGAGCCTGAGGGATGGGATTTGGGATTCCCTCCCTGCTCATGTTGATGGGGAGTGAGCAAACCCAGACAGTGTTCAGGGACTCCACGGTGGCTGCACATGCAGGAGCTGTTGGCTTGGCTTTGGGTCAGACCTGGCAATGAGGGACTTTGAGAAATTTTGTTATCCTGCCTCCAATATAAATGTGCAGAAGTCTTCTGTTACTTATTCAGAGGTTCTCACTGATGTCTTGACCACCTCAACTAGATTAGGTGCTTTTTTGAGTCCATCTTTGAAGAGAAAAATCCTTTTCTTACTGCTGGATGCTGACTAACGATTTGAAGGACTCAGCTTCAGGCAAAATCTTTGCTAAAATGCCAGGGCATCTTCCCTCTTTAAAATCAACACATTTATATAGTCTTGGATATATTAGCAACTGCAGAAATTTCTGGTCAATTCTCTCTTCTTAGTCTTATCAAAACATGTTTTGAGTCATAAGAAAAAGCTCAGCCTCCTCCTGTAAGACTTTTGATAACAGGAGAGAAAATTTTGCCACTACAAAAAACAGAATAAACTGCAACAGGATAAATCTTGATTGGAACATAGTCCAGATTTATTTCTTATGTTACTCCTTAGCAGAAAATGATAGAAAAATTTGTGTGACTATACAAGTACAGACTTGTGGACAATCTCTGGTTTTCAACCAAAACTGGCAAGATTAATGGAAGAAATGATTTAATATATAGAGACCGTGGCTACAAGCTTGAAATTAATTTACTAATTGAGGATTTTATCATGTTTTGGTCATGTTCTTTGGACTGTTCTCTGGGATTATGGGAACTAGACAGGAAGAAAGGTGATGCTGCAGAAGAGGGATGGGGATTGGAGTTAATAATGTGCCAGTAAATTAGAGCCGTCAGGCTGCTTGGTAGGGCAGGGGACTGCTGAAGTTCCTGTCCTCCTCTGTCACTCCTGCAGCTGTTGGTGGCTGCAGCCCCAGATGGCTTCTTCAAAGCCAGGCAAGTGATCTGAAGGACAAACGTCCCAAAACCTAAAGAAAAGAAACGATCAATAATTGGTACTTTTGTTGCTTTGCCTTCTTTTGTGGCCATCACAGCTGGGGCCCCGTGCCTGCCACATCTTCTGTGGCACTCAGAAATGCTCTGTGCTGGCTGCACAGCACTTCCACTGAACCAAGACCCTTCAGAAGCCTTGAGAACATCACCCAATTAAAAGCAATTATCTTCCTTAAGGCCCTTCCTCTCTTAGCTTCTTAAATTCACAAGGCCACAGGGTCTAAATCCAAGCTGCATACAGCATCTTTTGGGACAAGAGGCCAGTCAGATTCAGGCACTTCACACCTCTGCAGCCACTTGAGGTTCCTACTCCACCTCAACTGTGTAACTTTGGAGATGAGCCTGTTTTAGCAAGGGATATTAAAAGATAGGATATCAAGGAATATAGGGATAAGATATTAGAAGAATAGACTATTAGAAAATAAGCTCAGGAAATCATCAGAAACTTCCAAGGTTGGTTGGTTTTTTGGTTGGTTTTTTGGTTGGTTTTCTTTTTTTTTTTTTTTCCCATCAAATAAAATCCTCTCTTCATAAAGGAGGCTCAAAGCTGATGCTGAATCTGAGTTTAAATCTACACTGTCCCAATGGAGGCCAGTAGCCTACACTGAAGCTGTCATCTTGCTCATTTAGGTAAAGAGGGGGAGAAATGTCCCCTCCCCTACTTTTCCTCTTTAACAGTGGAGGGAAAAAAACCAGAATTTCTGCTGCTCTTTTCTCTCCTTTCTCAGTGTTGCACAGCCCATGGGATGAGTGAGATCCAAAGATGATTTTGGTGACCAAGGGCAGTAGATTTGAGCTTGGTACAGCCTGCTCCACAGGCTGTGATGCTGAGCAAGTCTTGTAAGCAGCATGGATCCATCTCAGGGTTGTGGCTCCATCCCTGCAAACGCTCTACATCACATTGTACAAGCATTTGTTTGCCAGTTCAGAGGCTGTAACAATATGTCTTTATTCCAGAAATGTTTTTCTTTCCACAGCTCAGTCAAGCTATTACAATAGAATATGAAGGAAAAAAAAGGAAACACAGGGCACTTTCAAGATTGTATTGCCTTTTTTATATGCCCCCTCGCTCCATTAAGTAGGTATTGCTATCAGTGCAGTCAGTTTAATTTTTCCATCCACATCATGACCAAATAAAAAAAGTAGAATTTTATATCAATGCTTTTTGGACAGGATTTTGCTGCCATAAACAGCCTCAGCAGGAGTTTTAGCCAGGGCTTGACTTGAAATAATACACTTGAAATGTCTATTTCTAGTTCCCTTACATGAGACATTGGTCCCAGCTTTTGTGGATCTGAGGGATCAGCTGGTAACTACATATTCTCTGCTCTGCATTCTGCTTTTAAACTTGCCCATCACTAAATTTTAAGCACAAGCCAGAAGGTTCAACAGCATCAGTGGGATAGGGCAGGTAACATCTGTGAGCAATTATATGTGGGCTGAAGAACACCCCAAACACTGGTGCTTTACATGGAACTCAGTTAACTCTATTACTGACTGTATGTAAATCTGAGTAATATTATGCAAAAAATCCTATATTCAAAGAAAAAAAAACAAAAAAAACAAATGAATACCCTTGCTTGTTTTATTAATATCTACAGTCTTTAACACTGGTCAAGGGAGGATTATTTTGTTTTCTCTCCTTTCTGGTGCCATGTCCCTTCCCTCCTCCTGCAAAAAGGAAGAGAACCAGTCACCCAGCTTTGCCTGCTCAATCACACAGGGCTGTGCCACTCACCACTAAAGGCTTTGGGAACATCTGCAGACATCTGGTAGATATACCCACTCTGTCTGTCTGGTTTAATCTCTCACCAGACATTTCAGATCCACTTTTTGAAAGCACCCTGTAAAAGATTTGCATAATTAAAAGGAGAGTGGGAACTTCCAAAGGGACGGATGCCTACCTCTCTTGCCTCCTGCTTGATAGCAGCATTAGCTGGCAAAGGGTTAAAGTGGAGTCTCAAAGTCCTTTTCAAACCTCCTACTTGATGCTGCTGTTGTAGTTTGGGGAGGAATATCCTCTGGATGTCTGCAGGAGCTTTGCTTTTAACATCAGTTACAGCCCAAGAGCTGGGATGTTTTCCAAAGAGTGTCACACTTTCTTTTGAGGTTGGGGCCAAAGTTTAGATGTTTCAATACCCAGCATACAGGCCCCCCAAACCTCTTGCCTGGAGCTGGTCTGCAGACCACTAATTCAAGAGGAGACATGGCCTAAGTAATCCACGTTAATGATGTGCCTATTTAAACCGTGTTGCCTGATAGGAGATGTCTGGTATCTATTAACCCGAATACCAATTACACCCAGAAGATGTGAAAAAGGTTACTCTCCGAGGAACACAGACTGTAAAAGATGCACAGAAAATGGATGTGTTGGTGTCATTTTCTTCACCTCTGTTTTCCAAAGAGGGGGAAAATGAAATGTGCTTGGTAAATCTTAGGCACTGGACATTAAAGAGTGGCTACTGTAAACAAGGTGATAGAAGCTATGCCATCCCTCCCCATCTCCTCAGTGTGCAGCCCTTTATTTTCCCCTCTTGGGAATAGAGGTCTCTTGTTCTTGGAGTGAAGGCCTGGTTTGGAAAAAAACCCAAGAAACCAAGGGGCCAGATTCCCAGGAAGGTGGAGAGTGGAGTAATCCTGGAGACCTCCCTGAAGCAAGTTCAACCCATCTCAGCAGAAGCTACACCCAGTTATCTGCACCAGGGATCCAGTGGGTGGGGAAAGTGAAAAAAGTGGGGAGTGTCACTGCTGAGCCTTTTACACTGGTTTTGTTGACGTGGAAGATTTGTTATTCCTCTTCTGGCTAAACTAATCTGACTTGGGGAGATGGCCATGAGCACACACAAAGCTCCTGCAGCCAGCAGCCAGCCATAATCAGAGGAAGGCTGTGTAGTGTTGTGGTCAGAGATCCAAATATTCCCTTTCCTTGGAATGCAGCTTCCCTTGTTTCCTTTGAGAGCAATGTCTGCTCCAGGCCCCCTCCCCTCTCTTCTGGCACTGCTGAGATAAAGCACTTGGTGGGTGTTGTAGAAGAAACCAAGAAGAAATCTGCTCTGCAGGGCTGAGGTCTATTATTTTTTCTTGAAGGAGGGGGAATTTGGAAGGGACAAAATATTATTTCAAGTTTGGCTATATTTAAACTCTCAGCTTCTTCACAGATTGTTACCTGGTGAATGTTAGCAGGTTGCCATGGGCTTCAGAGTGGTGATGTTGACACACACCTTCTGAGAAACTGAACCCAATTTTATTGAAATTTCCCGTTTTTGCATGACTTCAGGCACAACGTTCCACGATCAGCATTCATTTTCTTGGTATGATAAAACTTCAGGTGTGCTAAAATAATGCTGAATCCTGCAACAATAAAGTTGGTTTGGATCACTGGGAAGGAGAAAGAGGCTGATGACTGGGGGAGATGTTTTCACAAGTAAGAGTTGTTTCAATAGCAATGAAAAGAGTTGAATTGAGCTCCCCCTTCCTTTATTTTTCTTCTTTTTTTTTTCCCTCTTTTTTTTTCCTCTTCCATCACTAGGGGCATATTTCATGAAGTCCCCATTGAGGTTAGATACGCTGAGCCCATTTGCATACTTGGAACACGTCCCCTTTTAGAAGAGCACAGTGAATACCTCTTGCATTTCATATTTAGGTTCTAAATATAAAATGCAGTCTAGAAGGAGTTTGTCTGTGAAGCTACCCTAACTGCTTGCTTTCTCACTAGCTAGACTTCTTAATGGTGTGATTTCCTATGCTGGGGAAGTTCTGATTATACCATAGGCACAAATGTGCATGTTGTGCACCCTTGTTAATTGAAAGCCTGAATATTTAATGCTCTGAGGGTGCACATCTATTTACTGATAGCACAAGGAAGGCTGCGAACCCTGAGCACAAATATCCCATAGATGTGCTGGCCAAGAGCTGCATTTGCACTGTTTTGGGTAAAGACAAGAACTTCTGGGCTACCAGGACAATTTGGCATATTGGCCTGGCGCGGAGCAACGTGTGATTAAAAAACAATTCCGCAGTGTGGATCCGTTTGAATACCAAGTTATTTTATAAAGCCTTCACTGTGTGTTTTGAATGCACATTTGCTGTTATGAATAACAGGAATTGTTTGGCTTGGCCTGCCTTTGTGCCGATGCCAGCTGGCACGGAGCAGGGCTGTGACACATGACACTACAGCTGTGTCCACATGTTTCTGCCTTGCAGTATCCACTTATATAATTTACTTTTTTGATCCGCAGTCGAACTGCTCGAGTGAGTATAATTTCCTTTTTTGATCCAGAGTCGAACTGTTTAAGTGAACTCATCAGGTTACACATACCAGCCACTTCTGTGAGAATACTTATTCTGTCGTTGTCAGAAAAGCATATTCATTATTGGTCATTTGTGGCAACACGGCGACTTTATTAAACCCAGTCCACTAAAAAATACATCCCTAATTGAACTTGAGTATTTATTCCACTTGATACACATAATTGCAAGACAATAGCTCCATATTTAATTAAATGAGCCATTAAAAGAGTAACTAATGATGACCTTACTGCAACTGATAGACCAGACCACGCTTATGTTTTCCTGTACATCATTGGGATGTTCTTATTTGCCATCACAGTTGGGTTTGCAATTGGGAAACAGTAACCTGCTGCATCCAGCTTAGTCATTTTTGGTTGTTTTCTTTTCAGGCTGTTACAGGAATACTTCTTATGTGATACTGTATTTAAGATCAATAAACTTGGACTATAGAGCTAAAATTGAACTTAACCTAAAGGGAATGTAGTATGCTAAGACTCTTGTTGAAGAAAGCATGCTAGCTTGATTCCAGTTATCCAAAACCAAGGCAGGAAATAGGGAAAAAAAATAGCAAAAAAATGTACAACAAGTTTTTTCAGCCTGCTGGTAAAGCAGAAATAACATAGCAGTAAAACAGACAACATTTTCAAGTAAGCCTATTTTATTTTATTTACCTCTTCATCAGAGTGAAACAGGAGAGGGCATGGATTTAACTTTTTCTCGTCCGAATTTAAGAAACAGTACCCAAGCGTTTTATTCCCAGCTCACACTGAACTCTGCTGCAGTTTGTGCTGCCTGGCCTTAATTCAGTGCAGCTTTGCAAATGTCGGGTCTCCTGCAGACCAAAGGGGCTGTGCATTGTCTGCCCTGTGGTCCTGCTGGAGCAGAGAGCTGTTACAGAGCCAGGGTCACAAGTTCATGTGGCAGGAATGATTCATGTAGCCTGGAGGAGGGAGCCCAAATTCAGCTCCTGAGACCTGAGAGGAGAGCGGGGCTGATGCTGCTGGGTGCCCCTTGTCCCAGGCTGTCCCTGACCAGCTCTCGTGGCAGGGACAGAGAAGGTGTGGAGGGGACAGCATCACATCTGTTGTCCTGTGATACCTTGAGTTTTAATTTTCATGTTTTCAGACTCTGTGCTGGCCAGGGGTGCAGTTCTGAGCCTCATATTAAGTGTTGGTGAGCTCTCTTCACAGAGCAGGGAGACAAAACAAATCCTTTTCCTGCTGGAGACCAAGGACAACTTTCAGCCCCAAAAGCACAGACAAGGGTGGGCTGGAGGGAGGAACAAGAAGGATGGGACCTCACAGCCTGGAGCTGGAATTGGACAATTCAACCCCAATATGCAAACGGACCAAAACTTATAAAAATGTAAGATTTCATGACTAATCAGCCTTTTTGTGACCATTCTTAGTCCACCCTGGGTGTAGCCCTGGTCAGGCCCTGCCCTGCCCAAGGTGGATCCTGGAGGCCTTTCAATAAATCCCTACTTTATTCTCCAGCTCTGTCCAGCCTCTGTTTCAGGTCAGCCTTCCCAAGGCATCACCTGTGTGCATGTGGTGACCTGAGCTGTGACACAGATATATAGATATACATATTTTCCTTTTCTTTTCAATATATACAAATATATATATACACACACACACCTATAAATACATGGGAAAAGCTGACCTGAGTTTGAACACAGTGCACTGTGGTGAGAGCTGAGACATACATGACAACTGAATATTAAATTCTGTTAACACTCGGAGTTATTCAGCAGCAAAGAGCTTTAAAGAAACCAAAGTAATTCAGGTTTAACAACCAAAAAAAAAAAAAAAAAAAAAAAAAAAAAAAAAAAAAAAAAGAGAGAATGTATAGAACTTTAAAAATCTGAGCATTTTCTCAAGACACTCAGAAGGTATTATGTTCTTGGTCAATAAGATTGCCTTTATAATCATATTGACAACGTGTGCAGAAACGTATGTGGCATGGCAAATTGCAATTTAATGTCAAACGACAATAAAACAGTCAGAGATCATTCAACTGAAACAAAATATCACTTTAATTAAGCACTGCACAGGATAGCTGTAACAAATATGTTATTAACACATAAAGTACTCCGTTTCAGGTAAGGCTCCTGCCCTGAGAAAGCAAATTGAGAGCTGGGGCTGACAGTGTGTATTTCACTCATCCCATTGTGCCGAGGCACGGCAGCACATGTAATCAGATCCAGTTGCCCTTGAAGCCAGAAGGGAGCTTTTCCATGTTAATGACTCATGAGCTGGGCTGAATTTGAGACAAGACTTGGAGGAATGTGCTCTTAGGCTTCATGACACCCTTGCATGTTGGGTTTGGGATGGCATGTTGGGTCTTTTTTTGCAGAGAGGTGAACCCTCCAAAAAGACGGTCTTTTTAATTTCTGGGGCTTCTCCCAACTCTCTAAATTTCTAGTGGCCACAGCATAACCCTGAAAATCTCATGGGCAGGCTTATGGGTTTTGGAACCCAGTCAGACTGGGGAGCAGAACCCAAGACCTTGCTTGTTTGTGAATTAGATGCCATCAGGGTCCATGTATTTTATAGACACCTGAGAGAGAGAAGATAGTGAAATCCAGGAAGCATGGATCTGTATAAGTGCAAGAAGGCATTGACAAATTTTTTTTCCAAACCCCTAGAACATTTTTCTGGTCTTTAAGATGGTTCTTGTTTAATTTTCTCATTTCCTTCTGGTTTTCCTAAATAGATTGACACAACCAGGCTGAAACACAGTAAAAGAACTACCTGCTCTTGTGCTTTTATCAAGACTTTTTACAGCCAATTTCATCAGATAGATTTCAATTGGTGTTTGGTTCTTTAGGACAGATATTTGCATGAAATTTAATTTTTTTTTTCTAAAATCCATGTTTTATGTTTTACTGGGGTGTGGGATAAATGACTGGTTTCAAGGCTTGGTAAGAGCCAGAGGAAAAATCCACATTCTTTATCTTGTTCTTCAAGTTTTAAGCTAGGGAGGAACAAGTAAGCTCTACGTACAGGCTGTGAGAAACAATTCCGAAGTAATTAAGGTAATTAAACACTTTTGGTATTGGACAACTCCCTTATATTCATTTACATGCAAAGAAAAATTGAAAGGTGGCTTGAGAACTCCACAAAGACCACAAAACTCCCAGAGTGCCCAGCTCAGTGAGATGTCTTTTTCTTTCTTGACTCTGAGTTCAGCATTTAAAGCAATTAAAGTGAGAGTTACACTGGGTGAAACACAGACAAAAAAAAAAAAAAAAAAAAAAAAAAAAAAGTTGATATACATCTGTGCCATTTGCAAAGGGTTTTATTACAGCCCAACTAAAAAAAAAAAAAATGCCACTGCTTGTGTTTTGAATCAAGCCCTCGAGGTGTTCAGTCATTCCAGCCTCGAGCTGTGCAGTTCCTACCTGAAAGCTGTCACTCTAAATAGGTTTTCCTGTGGAAACAGTGTTGATGCATCTAATAAATAACAACGTGTCACCTGGAACTGTGGCATCTTCTCTGATGAAGGGCATCAAAGGAAATGAACATTATTGTTTTCAACATCCATTGCATCACCATGCAGAAATTTTTGAGTGATGAAAGTGCTGAATGATTTTTTTTTTTTCTGCAGCACTTTTAGATTCAGAGGGGGAAAAAAATGTCATTTGGCTGGATGTGTGTGGAATACTGATGAAATGTTTTGTAATCTCTTGTCACTTTAGGGAGTCTTTGTGAAATGGGAGAGTCTTCATCACCCTTGCTCTCTGGATTGGTCCTCTCAGACCATGGGTAGGCTGGCATAGCAACAGTAATTTTATGTCAAATTTGAGAATTATAAAGGAATTGGTCATCACTCCATGGTGAGGAAAGCAGGGATGAACTGTGGGTGAGGAGAGTGGTATCGCCTCCTTTTATTTTTGTCTTGTACAATATTCCATTGATTTGATGCAAGATGTGTGTTTTTTCCTTGTTTTTCTTCTTACACTAGAGTTTAATTTAAAAAAAAAAGACATTTTAGACATTTCTACATCTTGTGAAAATTCTTTTTCAAATATTTTCTAATTTACTGATTGTCTTCACTCTTGGAAACATCCCCTTTATCCATTGACAACATCTGACTCGGTAATTTCATTTTTCTTAAAGAAATCAGGGATATTGATTTCTTTTTTTTTTTTTTTTTTTTTTTTAATTCACTTCTGTCCCCTTAACAGGAACTTAAATCTGCAGATTGAGCCTGCCTGTCTAATTTGCTGCTGAAAATTTTAACTACCATTCCCTTTTTAATCTAAGTCATTATGTGGTACTGCAGGCTTAAACTCCTCAGTCACGGTTCTAACTGTAAAGTAACATAAATGAGTTAGAAGGATTTGAGGAATATTTGGGGAACCATAACTTTTAGTCATCTGACTTCATATATGCCAGATATGATCTATTAATTTGGAAAGTGGTTTTTCTTGCTGACAGAATTTGGATTTTGAACCAAAATAAGGCTTGGAAGGAGTAAAAGATTGAGAGTTTGCTAAATTGTTGGTCATCCTTTAACCATTCAAATCGGAAGGTGTTGGAACCTTCCAATGAATCAGATTGGAAAGTGTTGGAACCCTGAAAGCTGAGAATTTTAGACTTTCTGTGCTGACAGGCACTGACCCTCAAGAAAACACTGCATTTGACCTAAAAGTCAAATGCAGAATTGAGTGACAGCACTGGGATTATGAGTGTGTAGTTGAAAAGAAGTGTATAATATCACATGGTAGAAAAGCTTAGAATTTAAGGCCTTAGACTGTAGTTATATATATGGCAAGATGGAGGCTTTAGGGTGTAGGCTAACTTCTTCTTTCACCTTCTTCTTCATGGGTTTGGGTGATGTGTTGTAACTGGGTGAAAAAATCCCCATTGTGGACCTCAGGTGTAATTTCAGTGTCCTTTGTTAATTGGACAATTTGGGCTTAAAAGACCTTGTAGAGAGACAGAGAAGGAGCCATTTTTCACCTTGTTAGCTAGAGCTCACAGCTTGTGAGACAGCACTATGGATAGGAATTAATAAACATCTGAGTCAGAACAAGAAAACTGCATCTCCCGAGTATTTAATCCTGGCTCTAACAGGAAGGGACCACAGTGGGATGTCTGAATCAATCTCCCTGCTCAGGCAGGGTCATCCCAGAGCACATGGCAGAAGAGGGTGTCCAGATGTTTCTGGAACATCTCCAGTGGTGGAAACTCCACACCTCTGGGTGATCTGTTCCAGTTCTCAGTCACTGCACAGTAAAAATCCTTCCTTGTGTTCAGATGGAACTTCCTGTGCATCAGTTTCTGCCCATTGCTCTTGTCCCATGGCTTGGTACCATCAACTATTAATGCCTCTGTGAAATGGTGACATTTTCTTTCTTCTCTCCTGCCCAAGTATCCAGTAAAGAGTTTATATAAGTGTGTGACTTTCTGGTGAGATGGCAACATGACCCACAAAGATGGGCTTAGAGTCAGACAATTATGACAGGAATGGCCTGAATGTCAAACACAAGTGACCTCCAACATAGTTGGAGTTTGGAAGATGCTCCACAGTAGCTTTAGGAGAGACAAAGTTGTCTGGCATTAACAACTGGTGGAAACGCTTCTTTTAAAATATAGACATGGGAGTGAAAAGGGAAGAATTAGTCACTGATGTTTAGTGTCCCCTCCCAGGGCCAAGGCATTAGACTTGGATTTAAAGCAGCCTTCTGGGACGAGAGAATTTAGTCAAATGCTGGACAGGGAAGAAATGTGATATTTCACCTTTGCTGTCTGAGAATCCTAAAACAGCAGCCTAAGGGTCTGGGACACAACATGACAGTATTGGTTAAATGGGTAATGTTTACAAAATTAGTATAAAGAACAGCAGTCCCTCTTCCTCTCTTTTTATTTGTGTGTGTGTATGTAGCCCTGCCTTTTAAACTGGTGGTATTTATTTAAAAAAAAACTAACATTAAAAAAAACCCAGAAAAAACCTAAATTTGGTCTATTCCTCCCTCAAGACCCATTTACCATCCAAACAGAAGCTTTTGACAGAACCTTTTCAATCAGCTCTACAGAGGTTTTTGGGGATATTTGGTGGTGCTCTGAGCAATCTCTCTGCACAGATTTGTTTGGAGGAATTGCAGTTGATAGTTTAGGTGAGTGCTAAATAACTGTGGCTTTCCCTTTTTCTAAACAACCATGATATGATGTGTTTTCCAATTACACTTCTAGTTGCAGTGGTTACCATTTTAGAAGAACCATCTGCCAACTGTTACCATACTGTGGTATCTGAGGTCCCACACTTATTTCCTATTCTGAGGACAGAGCAGACTACATTCTCTCTTACAAAACTTTGAGGCAAAAGTTGATTAATGTTGACTTTTTAATGGTAACCACTGTGATTTTTTTTATTCCTGTAATTCATGGTATTATGCATAATAATAATATGAATATCACTGAATTATTTATAAACTTATGTTGGTAAATAATAATGAGGTAATAACAGTGAATTATTTCTATATTTACACCAGTAAATAATGAGGAAGAGAAATCATTTAGAGCAGGCTCGGTCTCTCACTAGCCCACACCAATTAAAACATGTTTGCAAAATGTATTTTCATGCCAAAAGAACGGAGCTGCCTTGGGGAGGTTTTAGATTCCAGAAAACATTTGGAGGTCACAATGTTCAAGCAAAGCCCCAGTACGATGGAGCAGCAGCAGTTGCTGCCACCATCTTTGGATTTATAAATGGAAGTGAAAAGAGGAGCTGCATTTACTGATGCTTTGCCTTGCTGAGGCTCCTGCCAGGACATGCACTTTGGGTTTCCATTTTTTTGAGGATGTTCAGGCGTGAGAGTGCAGAAAATAGCTGTAGGAAACCCCTGAAGGTGATAGAGATGAGAGACCTCCTCCACTCATTGCTGCAAAAAGAAAATTGCAAGGTGGCTTGACGTGAAGAAACTCTCAGGGGAGGAAAGTACCAAGCAATACAAAATTGTTTAATTTGGTGGATAAACGATGCAAAACAAAACCTGTATCAGGAAGGTAAAATGACACAATTGTAAATGTAGGTGCTCCTGGAATAAATATCTGCTCAAACAAACTGCCAGTAGGAGAGGTAGATTTTTGTGCTTTCAAATTAAGACAGAAGGCTGTTTACTAGAAAATAGTTTCCTATAATAGAAGCACAGTGGGAAAATTAAAAAACCCCTTAAACTCACCTGCTTGGAGTTTTCCACACAGAAAAAAAGAGTCAGCTAAATATGCCTAAATTAGCAGTGAGTAAACGCTGTTTTTCTGCATCTATCTGTAGCTGAGCATGTGATTTTGGCTGAAGGCAATTAGCAGAGTTTACTCCAAGGGTAACTTCACCCGTGGCATTCCATAGCCTGGGATAAACAGTTCATCCAGGACAAAGTTGTGTTTTCCCCCCAAACTCCAACGGCATGGAGCTGTTGCGTGCGAGCTGTGTGTGGTGTGGGAGGTGTGGAACGTGGGATGGAGACGAGGAGGGTCTGGGATCCATTTCCAGCCCTGCAACCAACTGGCTGTCTTCAGGCTACCCTTCAGCTGTCAGATCCCTGCTTTCCCACTTATGAAACTGGTATAACAGTGTTTAACCTTGTTAAGGAAGCATGTCGTGATCTCCAGGTAAAAAAAAAAAAAAAAAAAGGGCTATTACTGTTTATTGTTGTGTTGATTTTTTTTTTTTTTACTGTATTTGTTCAGATTAACTTCTGCAGATACTCCTGGCTTCTGTTCTGAAAGATGCCACAAGTTGCTGGATGGGAGCTGATTTTCTTGGTCATTAGTTCAAAAGAGGGGAGGGCGCCCTTTAGGACTGGAGAAGAAGGTGAAAAATGTGACTTTTTTAATGGTCATGTCCTGCCATGAATCTCTTGGATATGAGGGGGAAGTCAAAATTGTGAAATGGGCATCTCCTGGAAAGGAGAAACATTGAGGAACTGCTTCTTTTGCTTTTATAACTCAGTTCTAAAAGAAAATTTTCCCTTTAAAGCTGTTGCGTTGCTTAAAATATGAATGAGATGTCTTCCTGTGGCTGTGTGAGATGCATTAGAGAGGAATGTCTGCAGGGGAGGGTAGGAAGAAAGTGGTGATAGTTTGACCACCTGCCTGAGTCAAGGTGATCAAGTTGAAACATACCTTCTTCCCTTCATGGGGGGCCTTTTTCCAAAGGCCTTTCAATGACTCAGGGGCACAAGCCCCACTGATTTCCAATTCTGTGCAAAACTCTGCTGCAGGAGCTTGGTTCTCATCTTCCTCCTGAACCTCCTCGGTTCAGGCAGCTGGGGACACAGCAGAGATGACATCAGGAGGGACATCTTCTGTGCCGCATGTCCCAGCATGTCAGCTCAAAACGCTTCACTGTGATGAAGAATAATGCAAACCCCCCCCCCCCAAAAAAAAAAAAAAAAAAACAAAAAAACCCAAAAACCAAAAAACAAACAAACAAAAAACCCCCAAACAAACAAACAAACAAAAAAACCCCAAAAAACCAAAACCCAAACTAGTTTGTGAGCAGCTGCCATGCCTGAAAAAGCAGATGAAGCTGTCGTCTACAAAACTGTCAACTGTGTTTTGAACCCTTGTTATTGGAGCAAGGATATTTTTGAAGCAAGAAAAATAAGGGGAGGGGAGGAAGGGGATAAAATGGAGTTAGTCCTTTTGAAGAAACATTGGGGAAGCCAAGCTCCAGCTTCCAGAAAATTTTTTCCCCACCACAACTATCATTAGCCAACTCGTAATCTGTGCGAAAACCGAGGCAAGTTAAAAATGGTAGCAGAGCTGTTGAGCATGGCTAGAACCTTTGGAGAAGGAAAAGCAAATTCCCCATGGGATTCCATACCTGCAGAGCTCAGGGCCTTTTATCTTTCATCAGCAGATATTGTGTGTTATTGGACAGTACCTTGTGCAGTTACTTGCAGGAACATTTAATCAAATAATCTATTCTTCTCCCAGGCGGCTCGGCCCGCTGCAGTTTTATGGTTACCTACTTCAGCTGGAACAGTTCCTTTCAGCTGTAAAAGCAAATAGGCAACATGGAAAAAAAGAAAAAAAAAAAGCCTCGTTTTATCAAAACAGACAGAACTATTCCAGCTGCTGATATTAAGGTAAAAATAGCAAGGTTAAATGTTAAACAACCTCTGAGTGGACTTTTATAACTACAAAGAAAGCCAGACCAGTTGCTCTGAATGCACTTTCTATTAAAAAAAACCTCTTCTTGTTTTACTTCTCAAAAGAAAATTTATTTTCCCCCGTTGCTGATGATTAATCACAGTGGAAAGTAGTTCCCTTGATAACAAATATATCAGTAACGTGTGGTGCTTCCTGCTCCAGCATCTTGTAACTCACAAAAAGTTTCCATGGCCAGATTTGAATACTCAAAGTGCTAATAATGTCTGCTAGTCAGCCTTCCTACTGCTCAGAAAATTTCACTCCTGTGGCTTTTTGGCTTGTTTTGAGAAATCACTGTAGAGGTTAGTGAACTTTTCAATGTGTTGGTATTTAAACTGTGGTCAGACAGTGAAGGAGAAAAAAAATGAATAAGAAAAAGAAGAGAAGAAAAAAAATAAGAAAGAGAAGAAAAATGCTCGTTAAAAGAAATTCTCTCTTAATAATTGTGTATGTGACCACTTGCATGGGAATTGAACTGATTGTGAAACCTCCACGTTAAAATGGAATTCCTCTGACTCTTAACGTATCTTGAAAAATACAGTACATTAAATGAAAAAGATGCTTAAAACAATGCCGGGGTTTTGTTCCAGAGAAACATTTGGGCACTTTCACTGGGAAAGGAGGTTAAAAGGTTGTCAATGCTTTCTCCAGGGGCTCTGTCTGACAGTGAACATGTGTTTCCTCCCTTTAATCGGCTCGCCAGTAGCCAGAAAGCTGCTTGTTTTCTGCAGAGGTTGTCAAAAATGATTTCAGTCTGGAGACGATGAATGATAAAAGAGGTTTTCAAACACAGTTTTGCACTGTAGCATTTGCAGTCCCAGAGAGGATGGATTGTATTACAATCTCAGTGCAAAGGGCCATGTTCCCGTAGCAGGAAAACAGGGCCTCGTTCAACCTGTTTGATGCTCCCACTTACCTTTCAAACTTGAAACACCAAAGCTGGACCTCAGCTAAAGAAAAAAAAAAAGAAAAAAAAAAAAAAGGGAAAAATATCATCCCAAGAGTGTGTTCCTTCTCTCTGGTAAATTAGGTGGTTTACATTTAGGGAAGTTTCAGGGTTTCTCATGCTGTTGCTGAGTGTTATATTTCCTTCAGGGGTTTATGGAGTGCAGCTTCTTTTCCTGGATATTTTATACAGGCCAGAGAGCTGTTCTTCTGAAGTTAGCAATAAAACTTTCTTCACTAACGCTGAGCCTATAGTCTAAAGATCTGGTGCCATAAAATACCAATTTACCCTAGTTTTTGCTGAAATGACCCTTTCAGATAGAACTTGGCATCTTCCTGAGGTAAATACCTGTGTGTATGCATTTCCTTATTTTTGGGTAAGACTTTGAAAACTGGGTAAGCAATGCCAGCAGAAAAGATCTCACCTGGAGGGATTGCTGCCAAATGCAGAATCCAGCAGGAGATTTATGAGGCTGACTGGGTTCTGGTATCATTTCCACTGAGGGTATTGTTAACTCTCCAGAAATCCCATGCATCAGATATTATTTTTAAAAACACAAATGTAATAACATCAGCAGTGAGCCTTGTCCATGACAGGTGATTTTATCCCTGAACCCCTGCAGCCTGTACCCAGTGCCTGTGTGATGATTAGTTACCTTGTCTCCCAAGCACATTGATTAACATGAGGCTGGATGTTTTGCCATTTTATAAGCTGTTGCTTTTTACCAGAAATTCTTTTTTCCTAAGCTCTGCATCAGTTCAGTGTTTAGTCCCAATGCATCAGCAATCTGGTCTTTTCCATCTTTTTCTCTGCCAAGTCCCATCTGATCTCTATCACCTTTCTGTTTACATGAATTCTGCCACAAAATCCCACTTTTCCCCCAACCTTCCCATCAACTTCATCCATCCTTTCTTTTTTTTCCTGTTTCATTACTCGTAATTTTATCTGTGTTCTCCCTCAGTTTCTTCACCACCCTCAGTCAGAAGAATGTGCAAAAAGGAGCACCTCCAAGTGCTGTTCAAACCCCAGTTCCACAGCAGTGTGTTTTTAGGAGGGAAAGGCTCAGGAGTCATCCTTTCCAGCTTGGGTTCACCTTGTGTGGCTGGCAGTCAGTGGGAGGTTGTCCCCTCTCCACACTGGTGTTGGCTGCTGCTGGATTCATCTTTCCTTTGCCAAAACTTGGGTGGAAAAAGAGCTGGGGGAGCAGTGGGAGCCACTTACAGGGGATAACTGAGCTCAGCAAGTGTCGTCCCCCCCAGTAAGCACCGTGCAATGCCGGTCAGATGGATGGAAGGAAAACAAATTTCAGACATATTGGATATATTTGGTTGCTTGATGGCAACCAGAGTAGCTTTCCTACCAAGAGTAGGAAAACATGGCACTTCCTATGTTTTCCTACTCTTTTTCTTTCCCTTGGTGTTTTAAGTGACAGAAAGGAGCACGGCAGAGCTCCTATCACCAATTTCAGCAGTTCTCCTTTCAGTCCTTTTGGGCTGCTCCTAACAGGAACTTCCTGTTTACTTGCTACATTAAAAAGGATGTATATAAACAGGAGAGTCACAGAAATTACTAAATACTAGACACAGAAGGTTTTTGTTATCATCTTTTGAGTCGTGTATGCAAGGAAGGCTTCATTCTTTCTTTTTTCTTTTTCCTTCTTTTCTGAGCACAACTAAATTCCAAAATATTTCTCGGGTGGCAGCTTGTATTCCAGTCTTTGCTATGTTTTACAATATTTTAAGTAGTTTGAGTTGCTTTTTTTTTTTTTTTTTTTTTTTTTTTTTTTGCCAAGAAAGGCAGGCTGTCAGACAGGAGCTGTATTGTGAAGAACCAAAAATTTGAGTGTGCACTCGAGGTATACTTGGGAAACCTGAAAATTGGAAAATGTCTTTTTTTTTCATCTGAATGTGATTACCATTCAAGCAGTTCAGTGCCATCACTGGGAGGTTTTGCTGCAGGCATGGTCGGCTTGGAAGTCTCCATTGGTGCCAAAAAGATGTATAACAGGTGCATGGAGAATTTGCTGATGTGCTCTGGAGAACCTGTGCAGAATAAGAGATAGTGCATGTGTCTGAAAAGTCCCCATCTGTCCCAACAGCATCTGTGTCATGTCACTCTCAACTAGTACTTGGGCAGCACTTTGAATATTTAAAACTCTGTCTCAAAGCAAAGCTTCCTTGTGACCTTGGCCTTCCCAAAACTTTTCTCCTGCTAACTAAAATACCAGGGAGAGGCAAGGCAAAGGCAACGCATCCCACCAGGAGAAAGTTCAACTCCTCCTCCCCCTGACGCCGAAATATTTGGTTAAAGCCATAGATTTGGCTAAGTGGGTTCAATCAACTGTTTTCACTCTATTATAGTTCATAATCCCTATTCAAGATGAAGTGCACTGCAGCCTAATGAATGTGGTAATGGAATCCTTGTGTATGTTTTTCCACAGCGGGGTGCAGATTAGCATAAGTGTCATATTCTGTTGGCATGCCTGCTATTATATCTGAGGCGTTGCACACACTGGGAATTTTTCAACTGGATAATAATAAGATGAATATGGCATGCACATGCACATAGAGCACACGGGTTTTTGAAAGTGATTTATAATAAATCTCACCTGGAGGAGCATTATGATAGATTAACTTTGTGTTTTTGGCGCAAAAACACCATGTTTTAGCCAAGCGAATGGTAACATGAGTACAAAAGAATTAGATTAAATTTCATGCACAGTTTTAAAGAATGTTGTCATTTAGGGCAGCAGAGTGCTAAGAGTGCTGTGTAGGTCCTAGGCTTTTGTATATTTGTCCATTCAAGTTCAGAAGCCTGGCTCAGATGTCCTTCCCCCTTGCTCAAAGCTGATTGTTACAAGCCCCAAGAGCTGGCACATGGGTTGAGAAAAGCCTCTGGATTGTGAAAGGTCACCATGTATGTCCCTCCTCAGGCTGTTGCTGTCAGTCTGTGAAAGATGAAAAAAAAAAAAAACCCAACTATCTTTATTTCATTAGCACTTAGGTTTTACCTGCTGAACCGGCTTTTTTTCTCACAGACTGAACCCACTAGGACACAGCAGTTTGTGCTCCAACAAAATTCCTTTGCAAAACACAGAGTCAAGTGTGGAGTGGTGTGTAGCATGTGGTCTGTGTTTGACCTCTGAAATTAATTTTACTCCAAATTGCGGGATGCAGCTTTAATTACTTAAGGCATTTTAGTTTTTCTCTGGCTAAAGGAACTCTTGATGAATTCTCCTTGCACATCACCTAGGAGAGACAGCACAACTCGTGATTAGTCCCAGAATTTATTACTTGATTATTGAAAGTGCAGGTCTGAAAAATTCATACCACTTAAGGAATGGTTTAGTGTGACTAATCAAAGAGGTTTTCCTGGCACACAGGAGGTATCAATATATATAGACTGGTGTAGAAAGGCATATCTTTATGCTTTTGAGCATGGTGGCATGGTAACAGCTTAAACATATTAATCAGCCCAAGGTAAGTGCTGCTTCTGTATCATATTTTAATCTGATTCCTTCTACAGTGCTGGAGAAATTATGTCTGTGGCTACGGTAACATATAGAAAAGAAAGTGTTTGCCAAGTGAATGAGACAATCAGAGCAGCCATTCAGCCCTCAGAAATAACCACAAATTTCATTTACCTTCGTTATCAGTACATTTCTGCGCAATCACAAGTCAGACTGTTTGAACTTGACTGAGAAGTGGTGAGCCATCAAAGGGGACCAGTGTTTGTTTGTTTGGTATTTAGTCTGGAGGACCTTTGCTTTTAAAAATGTTCTGTTAGCATGGGTCAGTAATCTGATATTTTGTTCCTGACTTGGACTTCAGAGGGCTGGGCTAATACCTGCGATACAACTGAGTTCCAAGTGTTGGCCTCTGTTGTATTCCAAAGCCTGAACAACCTTTTCAAAACTCCAAGAAACCTATGTCAGACCCATGTGCAAGAATTGGTTTTCTGGCTGCTTCACAAAGCTCATTCTAAGTACAAATAAATAAGCAAGTAAATACATTCCACTGGCTGATTATAAGAAGGTAAATTGGAGTTTCCAGGGAAGTTCAGGCACCATTTGCAGTGGCATCACCCTTCTCCTTGAGCGTGGTCTGAAAGGCTGGGTGGCAAATGTATTTAAGACTCTGAGGAAAAGGGCTGTTAAGTCGACCTTGGTAACTTAACTGAAACAGTAGACGTGTAAATCCATCGCAAATCCCTGGCCTTTTACAACTCGTGTCCCCATGGAAATCAGATCACAGGACTGTTTACAAGAGACTACGAGTCATTTGGATAAAAAGCCATGACAGCAGACTGCATTTTATTTGAAATTTTAGTAACCCAAGCCTGAAAAAATATTCTAAAAGCAAAATAATAAGGATTAGGCAGTTATTATGAGTTGATTGTACTTAAGATAGTTTGAATTTGGTAGGGAAGAACAATTGCACTGTAAAGGTCAATGCTTTGCCTTTTTACAATCAATTGTAATCTTCAGTTTAAAGATTACGCTCCTGTTACAAAAAAAGAGAAAAAAAAGGTGCATATATATCTTTTACCCTGAGCTTTCGATGTCCTGAATAGTAATTTTTAAAACCACTAGAAGCAGCACCATAAAACTATTTTACAACATTATTTAATGTATGAACTAATCCCCAGCTAATGGTTAATTTTTGCCATTTTTTTTTTCTAAGTGAGGAGGAGAGGGGAGGGTGGGGAACTAGCTTCTGTTCAGCCCAATGTCCCATCAGTGCAGGAGCAAAAGGGAATCACTTCAAGATGCAGTGCTCTGAATAACCTTCTTGGTATCACAAATATGATGTTTTCATCAGCTCTTCAATCAATCTTCTCTACACAATATTTTATGAGTATATGTTTGCAAATAGTTGTATTTAAACTCATGTAAGTTTTGGGTGGTGGGGATTTTCCTTCCTCCCTAAAGTCACTCTGAAACATTTAGTGCAAACAAATGTGGGTGTCCTGTTAACTTGAAGAATTAACATTCTTTCTTGAGGAAATCATTATTTTACAATTAATACTTGCATAAAGGAGGGAAGCCTGACTCTGTGCCCACTGTCATAGGAAAGTTCTTGCACTGGACTCAGTCAAATTTGCTTTTGATGCTCCTTATAGCTGAGGCTGCCTTGTCCCCATATTGTCCCCATCCCACATGCCACCCACCTGCTCTCCCCATCAGCTCTTTTATGGACATCCTAACCTTGACCAATTTGTCTGCCTGGAGGTTCAAGTTCATTTCTCATCCCTTTTGTGGGTTTCTGGTGTCTGCCCTGGGCACATGGGATTTCTGAGGTGTTTTGTCTTTGAGAAAGTAGAAATAATGCTCATCCTCCTCAGGTGTGCCCTGAGACACAAGCTGCTAATATTGGTAATGTTCATAGAAATCCTTACAGGCTGTGTAACTGAGTTTGTGAATTGGAAAAGAGGAAATAAGGGTCCTTATGAGATGGCAGCTTTTGGGCAGGAGATGAATGGCATCTACTGCTATCTGTGGTGGTGAAGTTATAGTGAGGACACCTGCACCCCACCACTACCTCCAGTGAGCACCACAAAGAACACAAACCTGAAATATTTATATTCTAGTTTGGTGTTTTTATTTTGTTATGAATTTTCCATGCAGTGAAGAAGCTCAAAACATGGTGGAGGTACAGAGAAATGTTTGTTTTTCTCATGCAGAAAAGGACTGAAAAGTAATTATTTTTGTAAGTGGTCATTCCTTAGTACGTTGCACTTGAAAGGCAGAAGCAGACTGAGAGAGTGAGGAAATCACTGCCCACTGGTGCTGCCTCATGATGGCAATTCCTGCTGAGATTTTTCCAGAGGGAGAGCAGAGCCATGAGCTGAGCACATGTACACACAAACACGGGCAGAAATGTCTACACAAACGTAGAGCTTTTAATGGCTGAGCCAGCAGTACATGAGCTGACATCAGTGGTGCTGACATGTATGTTCAGGGCAGAAGGGATTTGTTTGCTGAAGAGTGCTGCTTCAAGCACTGTTATTTCTTGCTCACTCCAGTTTGCAAAACTGTGATTTTGGTGAAAATCCTTCAAGGTGTATCCCATGGAGAACAGCTGCTGTTTCTCTCTTTGCTCAGGATTGTCTTCCACTGTTCAACCAAAAGTAGCTCAAGCCTAAAGGCACTTGCTGCTTACAGAAAAACCAGGATCTCCCAGGTGGGAGCAGAATGAGAACTACATTGTGCCATATATCAACTCCTCTTTTTACAGCCAATTTGCAGCCTGCAGGTCTGTGTGGTGAACAAACCTCAGCTATATTGATGGTTGATGGGTAAAAGCGTCATAAATGCCACCAAAATCATGTCAAAGTATTGTGTCAGGGAAATCACTCAGTTTCTGCTCCATATGTTCTCCTTCCACTCACCTCCTGGCCCAGACCGCTGTAGTTATTACAGTTGCAATTATTTGGCAGAAGATGGCCCCTTGTTACAAGCAGGGAAGCATGTGTCAATCCTAATTAGATCCTGATCCTGGGGACCAAACACTGGAATTGGATCTGATTAGCACAGTGAGGAGACCTGGGATCAAACCTGCGGCATTTTTGCAAGAGAAGGTTTTGCTCTTTGGGCTGACAGTCATGAGACAAGTGCATTCACTGCTTGGTGGGAGTGAGCTGTAAAATCTCAAAAGGGTTTCTCACTTCTCGTTTGTTGGACTCATCACTACTGCAGTATAAGTTCCCTGGGAACAATCTGTACCTGTGTCCTCCTCCAGCTTCTTGTCCCTGGCCTCACTGGGGGATAAATGCTGTTCTTTGGGGGAATGAAGGAAAGAACTGATGCCTGAAGGTATGAGATGCTCCATGGAAATAGCACAAGGAATAGAGGAGGTCAGCTTCTCAAATGACTATGCTTTGCTACTGACTAGCACACAGGGCAGCAAAATCACCCAGCAAAACCCCTGAACGTGGAGAGCAAGACAGTCCGTTGCTGAGGATCTGCCACCTTCCCTGTGCACGCACTGGGGAAGGGTTTCCCTGGGATTAGCTCTCATCTGGTTCCCGTGGGCTGAGTGCCTGGTGCAGTGCCTGGAATGCATTAAATGTACATCTTCCAGCTTTCCTTTCATCTGCGTGGATCTCTGCTCTGCACACACCATGAAAACAGCTCACAGGTTTGAACCAAAGTGCTGTGGTCGTACACATTCCTAATTCAAACTAAAATGAGAGGGCAGATGCATCCTTCCATCCGTCCAGTACTGAGTGATTGGCATCAGGCAGATCCTTATTACCTGCAAGGACCTGCATATCCCCAGCCCCCCAGCAGCTCAGGAATAATCTTTCCCTCAGCTGCGAAGCCCAAGAGTCCATAATTCCTCTTTTCCCACAATAATTTGCACATAAACAGCCAGCAGTTACAATGTAGCCTTGTTTCATGCCATCAGCTAAATAATAGTGACTCCCTCCCTACTGTCGTTGGGTTTTGCTAATTTTAGCACAGATGTAGCTCCTTATTTCTTTGGGAGAGCTGTAAAACCTTCTTCCAGCTTCATGTTTTATCCCTCTTCGAGGCCCAAACAAATTAGCAAAGTTGAGAACTTTATTTTCAGAGTTCATTAAGCCCTTAACAGTAAATCCTTTTCTCACTTTCCAGATGTTGTGGTTTCCTTGACCTCAGTTTATATTTCCTTCTGATGTGAACAAGCCAACGTCTTATTCCGGCCTTACCAATTTCTTTGGAGAACTGAGCAGAGAAGGATCCATGTAACCTCCTGAGAGGTTTTCAAAAAGACAGAATGAAAAAAAACCTTGCTGTGGTACCAGCCTGAGCCTAAGGCTTCGTCTGTAGCCACCAGACATTTCCTCCCTGACCTCTGCAGAGCTATTTTTACATATCGAATGCGTTTTTACTGATTTATTTTTCATCCCTTTCCTTCTCACTTGAGCACTTTACATTTCAGAGGCAGTGTTCACCTGCATCTGGGTATGTAGAAAGGGTGTCCTTTGAATGAATTAAATGTTTTGGTTTTGGCAACGCATTGAGATCTGCACAAATCCTTCATTTCTGCTTTGATTCTGTGGGGCGTTTTGGACGTGCTGAAATTTAGCAGTTTGGGCTAAAGTCCCCTGGATTTGAGCAATGTCAATTATGCATCGCAAGCATTAATTGAACACCCAAATATATCTATTCTCTTCCAGCCGCTGGCGTATCATTTAAAATGCAGTTTGTGCCTTTTCATCTGTCCTCTTCAAATGTTGCATTTTCGAAGACAAGCACCTGCAAGCCTTTTAGGAGGTGTTACTCCTGCTGTTACTGACGTTTTAATAAATGCAGAAATAAATGCTCCCCACCAAATTGTCTAACGTCAACACTTACCTCATCGAAAGGAGTGAGTCAGTTTGAGCAGAATTTATAACATGTGCTGCACCTATGGCTGCCTGACATGGGGCTCATCCAGTTCTGTGCCCATTTTTCCTGTTTTCCTTGAAACCATAGTAACTATCGGGCCGCCTCCCTAAATATTACAATGAATATTTGTCTTGGTGCACTTGCGTGGGGAAACATTTGAAAAAATGGATCAGAGACAGCAATTCATAAAGAAGAAGGGAGGTGGGAAAAAAAAAAACAACAAACCACCTTCCTCATGGACTATGAGCCTGCTTTCCACATGAGTGTGGGTGCTCACTCTTGCCAACAAACATTTCATGGTGGGGAAAGATAAGTGCAGTAACAGAGGGTAAAGCCCAGAATGAAGAAAGCCACTGGTGGTTTGGTGATTTCTTGTTTAAGAGAGCACCTCGAGGCATCACCAAATGTGACTGACAAGATGCTGCTTTGCTCTCTGCAGACAAGCATTTCTAGGAAGAGGGAACCTTGCTTGGCATTTCAGCCAGCTGCTGGGAGATTGAGCATCTGTCAGCTGAAATAAGTGGGAGAAACATGGAGGGGACGAGGAGGAGATATTTAAATGCAGCTGAAGCTTTCTAAAGGGCTCCATAAAGGACAGCCAGTCCTTTTTTTTTTTTTTTTTTTTTTTTTTTTGAGGTTTTAGCATCATTTATTTGGCCTTGGAATTTTCAGTCTGCCCCAGACAACAATATTCTTCCTCTGGGGACAGTAGAAAAACTGAAGATATTTACACATTGAAACTCCTTTGTTTGCAGGGGTAGTGGGGTAGCACTTCAGTTTTTATTTTCACAAAATTATGTATTCTGATGTATCTTATAGACATAAATCCCCCATCTTTATTTTGAAAGTATCCATTTATTTTACCAGTCCAATGTATTGGCCCACGGGTATATTATGCTTTTCTTGAGAGCAGCCTCATGTAAAGAACGTACCCAGACAGGACAGTCATGGAGACAGGTTATAAACTTTGTTTCAGTTTGGTGCAATCAGGTAATTCTTTGACGAGAAAAAAAGTGAATGACAGAAGAAAGTTCAGATGTGAGTTTTTTTCTGGGTAGCTAATAGTTAAACCCCATAGTTGCGATTTCCAGGTTTAAGAAGATACCAAAAATTTAGCCAGAAACAGGTCAGCTTTCTACTAGTATTTGTTAATAGGGAAACCACAAAGGATTTTTCTCTCTTTTGTTTAGTTGCTTTGTTTTGGGATTTTTGGGATGTTTTTTGGGGTTGGGAATTCTTTTGTTTGGTGGTTGTTTATGTTTGTTTGTTAGTTTTTTTGTTGTTTTGGTTTGGTTTGTTTGGGTCATTTCGGGGAGTAGTTGGTGGTTTTTTGGTGGTTTTTTTTAAGGAGGCAAAGCACATAGAGGTGGGGTCATGTCACCCCATGCTTCTGTTCTCTGTGTCTGAGAAAACCAAGATTCGTGGATTTTTGCCAGGTTTAATTCAGGGCTGCATCACCTTCTCAGTTTCACCACTGGAAAGCCAGAATAATTTTGTTATTTCTTTACTTAGTAGACATGAGTCTGGTCCTCTGTACACCAAGTCAGGTAGAAACCTTGTCCTGCTGACACAGTCCCAGGGTAAAGTCTGTGTAAGGTATATTGTGCATCAGGGTCTAAAATCAGGAGTCTCAGCATAGTGATAAAAACTATGGGTTTGTTTTATTTGTTTTATTTGTCTTCTCATTTCTGACTTCTCTGAGGTTTCCAACGAAATCCAAAAGAAGTAAAATTTACCAGGCATGAGGGTGGCTTGGGATTGGAGAGGACTTTTTTATGATAACTTGAAAGCAGTTACTGAAAGCTCTGAACAGTCCTGTTCATTGAAAAGATGCTGCCAGGATATGAACAAGTAAAACTGTGGAGAACAAATAATGGTGTCAGGTCTGGAAAACCCAGATCACTCCATTGTACTTTTCCACTTACCCTTCTGCAGGCGCAGACACCTGTTTTGTGAGAAATGTAGGTTTTTCCCAAAAAAGCCCCGAGGTGCACCTGTGCATTAGGGTGAGGTCATGGCTGGGGTGAGACAGCTGCAGGTTTCAGCTGAGACAAGGAGCGGCAAAGAAATATGTGTATGTTTTCAGGACCCACCCAGAAATGCTGAGGGGGCAAGGTTAAGAGTGGGATGGCAATTTGGGGTGGGAGAATTGGTGTGAGAGCCTGAGGCCGTTTCCCTCCTCTCAGGAATTTCTCAGCGTTGGAACCTTGCAGCTGGAAAAGGACCTGGCTTTAACTGGCACTGTCAGGTTTCTCTTGCATTAGAAATTCTTCTGGATGATCAGGCATTTCAGATACTAGAGACAAAAGTGTGGTAGAGCTGGAGATAAAACTGGCAATTAAGTTTTGGTGGCTCTTTTTTCCCCAATAGGTATGTTCCATATTTGAAGGTTTTGTTATCAAATAAGTTTTGGGGAGCTTTATTTTTTACCTGCTTACAGAGGGAAAAAAAAAAAAAAAAAAGATTTGCCTTAGAATATATTAGTTGTTATTTCTGAGTTGTTTGGTGCTTTTTTTTGTTGTTGTTTTTTGGGTTGTTTTTTTTTTTTTTTTTTTTTAATTTTTAGTGATCACATTTCAGTGAAAAAATTGCAAACAAGCTGCAATTCCAGAGTCTTGACAACTAGTGCATCTGAGCCTCTGGTTCTGCTAATGACAAGTGGATGGGGCTGATCCAACCTGTTGGGATTCCAGACACCAAACCTGGACTTTTTGGTGGTTGCAAAAACGTACTTTATGGGAAGAAAATTCAAGAGCTTAGTCCCACATCCTGGAAAATAGACATAGAGGGTTAGGAACTAGCCAAGAAACAAAGCAGGGCTGGCCAAGGGGTTGGCTCTTGTCAGACCTGTGTTTCAGCTGGAGTTGGGCTTGCCCAAGAGCTGCTGGAGGTGCCCATATGAAGTCTCTGTGTCACCCTGCTCTGCAGTTTAGCAGGGGACCCAAAAAGCACAACAGGATTTTGTTGGCTACGAGCCATTCAAGGAGCAGCCATCCCCTTTGGCTCTCCTTGGCAGTAGGGCGAGTGATTCACAGGATTTTAGGAGGTTTGGGTGCTCTTGCAGTGGTGCTCTTTCCATGCCCTGGTTGGTGCACTGCTGCCTCCCCAGGAGCTTTCCACAGCTCAGTGTGTTGGGTGGCATCACCTTTGAGAAGGTGCACCTGGGACAGAATGAGAGCAAGGGCAACTGGAGGCATTTCAGGGCATGTTTCATCTGGCAATTTCCCAGTTCAGGGAAGGAGATGGGGAGAAATGAAGGAAATTCAAAAGCTTTGGGTCTGGGCTGCGTTGACAAGGAGCGCAGGGTGTGTGTGGAAGTTGCTGTTGGGCATCAGAGAAGCAGGGGGTCTTCAGGAAGAATATATAGGATTTCCCATGCCTCCAGAGCTTTGAGGTAGGGAATGGACTGAGCCTTAGGTGGTTTAATGAGTGTGCAGAGTGAAGGGCAGGAAAGAGGGGAGGAATCATGCAAGAGAAGGGGCAGGATGTGGCTGAGAGATTTTTCCTCCTCTTGGCTCTTCCACATGATTCCCAGGAAGGCACATCATGAATGGTTGAAAGGAAAGATAGAGACCAAAGAAGTATATTTTAAAAGACTAATCTTGGAATCAGGAGGGGATGCTAAAAATAAACAGGACTCTTTTCTTGTGAATTAAAGTATTTCTGACTGGATTAAATGGAGGATCCCAGACTTCTCTTTCTTGTCGACATTTAACTAAACAACATGGGTCTGCAAACAAATCCAATTCTTCTTTTGATATCCCAGAATCCTTGTTCTTCTTCCCTTCCCCCATTGTCTTCAGAGTCAGCTTCAGTTCTTGCCTTTAAGTTCACTGACCCCCTCGGAGCCTAAGGAGTTCCCCACCCACTCACCCTAGGTGATAAATCCTTTCTTTAGGTGTGGAGCTTATGACTCTCAGCTCACACCACTGGATCAACAGCATCTGGAGCCCTGGAACATTTTAAAGACATTCATCCATATGTTCATCACTAAAGAAAACCCACAAAGTTGCTCTTGGGTCTTTCTTCTCAAAGGGGGAAGGCATTTAAAGGGATTTAAGGGGCAGCACAGGCTGGGGCGATACAATAAATAACTTTTTTTGTGAAGGCAGAGAGCCTGCTTCATGGTGCTTGTAGCATCCAGTGACATGCCTGAGAACGAGTTTTGTAGCCTCAACTGGAGGGAGCAGGCAGTGTTCATGGAGTGTCAGATAATCTGCTGTGACACATGATCCAAAAACATAAGGCTGACGGATATTCCTGGCACTGCGCGCCGGCGCTGGGAGCAGATTATGCGTTTTTAAATGTTTGATGTTCTCTCAACAGTTAAAAGCCATTTTGGGGCAACAGATAGCTCTGAAGATATTTTAAATAATAATTTTTTTACCACTGGGCCTTATCAGTGCTTCATTTTAAGAGGCAACATCACAGAAGGCAGAGGGCTCTCTAAGGACCTAGTTCTGATCTCACTTACCCCTATTTATATCCGGAGTAACTCGGCTGAAACAAATGGAATTTACTCCTGCATTAAGCAAGTGTAACCGAGAGCAGAATATAACAGGCTCCCTCTGTTTGGTGTTTTCTGTACCTCTCTCCTGCAAATTATTTTCTCAGGTTGGGATGTTTCTGTGGCAAGGAGAAGCCAGAGTATCTGGGGTTTAGGGCATGGATGGGCACAATTTCCATGGGAGATCTGGCAGCTGGGTCAAGGAAGAGCTCTTATCCAGCAAAAAGCCACTAGTCTGTGGGCTCCAATGGGGGAATACCCCCTGCATAAGCAAGCAGTCCCACCAAAATCCATGGGCACCCAAGGTTTGAACTTACAACAGTTTATAGAACCAAAACTCATATGCATGAAGTAAACCCAAAACCTATCATTATTTTTATAATATGTATAGTTATGTAAGTGAAACCAACATGCACCATGGTAGGAAACACTGATTCCAATAACCCGTAGACATCCAGCCCTGGGTTTGTATTTACTATTTTCCCATACCTGGGTTTGTTTTCAGAACTAGAATCTGTATGGATGAATTTAAAAAAAAAAAACCAACCCACCCTGTGTTGTAGCTGCTGTTGTTATTATATAAGTGAAACCCATTTGCACAGTGGTAGGAAATACTGATTCTAATGACCCATAGCCAGACAGAGCTGGGTTTGTATTTGCTCTTTCCAGTCCTGTCTATGCACTACAAGCTATGTGGCTCTGCAGAGCTCTCTCCATCCCAGCATTTTCCCCTCTCAGGCAATTGCATTTCCCACTAAATACTATGCTCTGCTTTTCCTGCCCTGCTGGCAGTGCAAATGTGCCAATCTCATTCTCGAGCCATGGTTCCTGTTGTGGGATCAAATGTTAGGATTTTAAAAGCTAAAGTTTGATGTGGATGAACAACTGCCTATAAAACGCATTAAGCTCTTACCCTGTAATGTATTTAATTTCACACTGACTGATGGTATTGCCCCTGAATGGATTACGGCAGGGGGCTGCCATTGTCCTACTAAACCACACTGGTTAAATAATACCTTGGAGTCTAAAGCTGCTCTGGGAGCATTTCATATTGGCTAACATGTGAAATGAATACCTAGCTTTTTCTGCGAGCATTTTGGGTTGGTTTAGGAAAAAAAAATTAAATTAAAAAAAAAAAAAAAAAGCCAAAAACGACATGTTGAGTTGGTTTACAGTGCAGGAAAATTTTGCACAGTTGTGGGATGGTTCTCCCTCTGTGAAACACGGACCAGCAGCCATAAAAGGCCCTGATTCAGAGAAGTGCAGGTGCTTGCCCTGGCTCGGCAGGCTGGGAAGGCTCCTGGAGCAAAGCAGGAGCACATTACTTTTCAGGAAAGGTCCCCTTGAGCTCATTCCTCATGGGTGTTTGGTGCTTGCAGTGTATTTATTTAAGCAGTGTCTCATTGGCATTAATGCCCAAAGGGTCAGAGACTGGAGTGCTGCTCAGAGCTCAAATATGCTAATGTCTCAGTGTGGTAGTTGAGGGGTATCAGCTTCGTTACTGGGATTTTTTAATTAATTGTTTTAGCTTCAAGAGATTTTCCCTGCTAAACAATTCCTGCTTAGTCTGCATTCCCTGCCCCTTATGCTGAGATTAATCAAAAATTCCTTCAATGGAGTTGCCCCTTCTGCATGCAAAGTCAAGCTCCTGGACTCTGCCAATCATTGATGCATGTCCTGCCCTGAATCATGTCTTTTTGGGAAAGCCTGTGGTTAACTCTGTGAGCAAATGCCTGCCTGTTTCACCTTGCTCCCTATTATGCAAGACAACCTCAAATCAAGGAGTATTTCTCAAGTCCATGCAACTGCAGGCAAATTCTGTGCTAAGTAATTTTAAAACTATGTGCCTTATCTGCATAAGTATATTTATGTCTGTGTGCAAATATGGGGGTGTATATAATATATATAGAAAGAAAAAGATCTGTACATGCACAAATATCACTCATGAATGTGTGGCTAGGGATGAGATTATCTGCAGTGTGCAGAGGCACGAGCCCTTAGCAACTTCACTTATTGCATTGATTAAGAAAAATTAAAAGATCTTTTCTTTCCCGAAAAAGAGAAAGAACTGTGATAAGAAAAGGATAAGGAGGTATTAAAGCCCCACTAGTCTTTTTATTTTGTTTTTTTACCCCCCTCCCCAGACTTCAGCAGAGCCAGGAAAGAATGCTGGAAGTCACCAGAGGCATGGCTGGGATAGAGAGTGTTAATTCTTCCATATCTAAGCCTCTTTGTCGAAATTCCCTTTGTCTCTTGCCCCAGGTCATTAAACACTAATCCCATCACTCTTCCTAATCCGCTGCAGTGGAGCCAGAGTTCAGTTTCCGAAACTGTCTTTGTTGCTTTCCTAATAGACAGCTCTCTCTGGATTTTGGTTGGTTCGGTCACATTTAGGGCTTCCCAGCACTGTTCTTTAATGAAGTGCCATTAATGAAACTTTTCCTCCTTCATGCAGTGTGCACGGGCATCAATTGGTTTAGCACTAAGTAGGGTAAGGTGCCCAGTCATCTCAGCAGCCTTTGCAAAATATGACTGTCAAAGGCAAAACCTAGGAAACAGGACCATTGAAGAACATATCCAGTGAAGTACTCATTTAATTACTAAGGATTTACAAAAGAAAATCTGTTCTTTGTGGCTTACAAAAGGCAACAAGCTCAGAAGAGATAGTAAAGGGTTTGGAACCTATTCTCTTTTCTCCCTCCCCCTCTTCCCAACAAATCCTGGAAGAGGAAATGTGGCTGAGCAAAGGCATCAAAGCCTATTGTGAATTCTTTCCAACCTGCTGCAGGAACACTAACTTTCTAAGTGGGAGGTGTTCCACTCGCTGCCAAAATTAACTTTGAGACCTCTCCTGCCAGGAGATGTGACCACATCAATTCTGTGGCAGAAAAATCGAGCATCGGTCCACTCCTCTGCACTGAGAATAAAAGCTGTTTCATAACAAAAATATTTCTGATAATAGGAGACAGTCTGTGGAGTTTTGTTTGGCTGCATGGGATTCATCTGGTGTAGTGGATACTTTGAAGGGAGTATTTCTGAGGCAGAGAACGGATAGCAAAACTTTGCATCTTTCTTATGGCAGCAATGCTGAAAGCCTCCGTGCTCAGTTCATTTGCCTCAAGCATAAGAAGGGAAGCAAGATGCTGGAAATTCCTGAGAAAAATTGTTTATGTCTGGGGCAGGCCCATCTCTAGTTTTAAACTGCTGCCAAAATGATAGATTCTGTATATAGTTTTAAGTATAACCAATTACATCTTTGGAAAGCTTTATTCTGCAGCCAGGTGCAGGAGTTTCTGAGTTAATTGGAGAATCTTTCCACTAAGTCTTGAGATGTGGGTTTGGAACAACTTCCATGTTTTCAGTGGGATGGAAAGATTAAAAAAAAAAAAAAAAATAAAGACTGAGAGGATGGGAAAACTGTTGGAGCTGGCAAATCTACTGGCTGCATAGAGTCTCTTTGGTAGGTGTTAACACTTTTTCTTGTGATATGAACTGTCTAATTACCAGCAAACTTGTGATATAAAATAAACCACATCTCATGGTGCAGCACGCCTTCCATACGTTCTGTTTTACAACATCCGTGTGACGTATAAATGGGATCCAGGCTTGATTATTAACCAATTTAATTGCTCTGTCAAAGTTGATAAGATAGTGCCCTGGAACAGAGTGCTCCAAAGGAGGGTATTCCTTTAAAGGCTCTTTTAGCAACAGGTGAATCTGTGTTTGTTTTGTCTAAATCCTCTTTTTCTCTTTTACTTTCTTGTTTTTTACATTATCTATCTATCTATCTATCTATCTATCTATCTATCTATCTATCTATCTATCTATATCTTGGTTTGGGGGTTGTTTGCTTTTTTGTTTATGTTCTTGTATTCTTGGATTTTATCCTATTTTGTTGCCAAAATGTTCTGGCAGGTGACACCCTAACTTGATCTTCTTCAAACATCTTGGTGCAGTTATGTTGCCTCTGGTTGTAAGCCAGCTTGATAACTTGCTTTACTAAAAAAAAAAAAAAAAATAAAAAAAAAAAGATCTCTCAAATCCCCTGGGACAATAAATCAGATCCATTTACAAAGTGAATAAATCACAACAAAATGATTCATTTGCAAATGAAACCACAGCATTCTCTGGAGATAAAGAAAAACAACTGTATTTTGCCACTTCATCACGGTTTCTTTCCCCCCCCTCAAATTCCAATGTGCATCTACTGTTGGCAATAAAAGTTACACTTGCATGTTGTTAAAATTCGTTCATATGCTTCAGCAATTCTACTTTCCCTGTAATTGACTTGCCAAGTCTCTTACTTCAGGGAATTGGAACAGCTTTCACATGTGATGAGGAAAAATTTCCTGTACAAGTCACTTCAAAAAACAATAATAATAATAAAAAAATCCAGAACATATCCTGGTGTTGTTTATGACCAGTGCTGGAGCAGCACACCCCACAGCAGCATCACCAGCTGAGTGCCAGCTGTCTGCTAGGCTTTGACCCTTTAAACTTAGCCCTCACTGAAGCTGATCTGCTAATGGTGAATTAGCTCCCCATGGCTACATCCTGGCAGAGCTTTTCATTTAATCCTTCCCTTCCTTCCATTTCCCAACTACTGACTTTTCTTTTTTTTTTTCCCCGCTCATCTCTCTCTGCTTTCACCAACTGCAGCTCAGATGTAAGAGGAGTTTTGGATGGGTCCATGAATGGGGAATGTCTTCTGCAGGCCATGGCCCCTAATAACTTGATAATCATTAAAAAAGCATGTTGAGGATGGACATCAAAGCACTGAGTGCTGGTTAATGGTAAGCTCCCTTTGAACCAGCTGTGATGCTAAAGGTAATAACCAGCAGTCTAACTAGTTGTGGATGAGGTTAAGGCTGGATTTCTTCTATGAGCACAGGCTTGTATGGCTGCCACTTTGGGACCAGTTTCATGCCCACTTGCTCAAGTGGCAGAACCCCCTTGGATTCTGCCCAACCGAGCCGGGCAATCAGCTGTGGGAGGTAAAGAATGGATCTCATTATTGATTAATATCACTTTGTTGGTACGGCCATGAATGAAACATCTGTTCTGTTTCCTTGGCTGGGATTGATTTTCCCTCCCTGCCATCTATAGGAGCTCACGCAGGGCTCCATGCACGTGGAATTTTCTCATGAAGCCCTTGACGTGACTCCAACAAAAGGACATGAAGAATTTCCTTTCCTTTGCTGGCGGTGGCATTCAGACAGAAAGGGAACCCCTGGAAAATGTAAGAGCTTTTGTAAAAACATGAGAAAAGCATTTAAAGCCTTTTCAAAGAAAGAAAACATCAATGTAAAGCCTCCCATAGTTGTCTGCCCATGCGGTCTCTCTTGATTTGAAGAGATTTTAACCTTCCGGGGGGGGAGGCAGAACTGTGGGTTTTGTTGGTTTTATTGTTCTGCTGGTTTGTTTTGAGTTCTGTGATATCTTCTTTTCTGTCAACACGTGCATGAACTGTGATTATACTTGAACATTTATTTAGCCCTTCAGAAGCATCACTATTCAAGCATAAAAAAAAAAAAAAAAAAAAAGCTCATGTGTGTTGCTTTGCCCAATAAATTTCTTTGATGCTTGGCAGGAGTTTACACTTTGATACTCTGCAGTGATTTTCACTGAAAGGCTTCAGCCATGAGCTACCAGCGCAGTATCTTCTGGATGGACTGCACAGCTGTGCAGATCAGTCCCTCTTTCCCACTCCCCTTTAGCTTCCCAGGCAGTGTTGCCAATGGTCAAAGTCAAAGCATCTCAGAAAGGAGGCACCAAGCTGATGGTCTCCAAAGAAGAGTTTCAGACAAGGGAAAGGGAGATGGGAAACAGAGTGGTGGGAGAGACTGCTCTCACCAGAAACAAGGAAGCTGTGGAGAGAAGTGGGAGGGCACAGGAATGCATAGAAAGGATATGCAGGTTATTTCCACCATTTGTGTGCTTATGCTTAAATACTCTGCCTCTCTTATGTCACTGTCCCTTGCCTCCCCAGCCCTTCCAAAGCCTTGGAAAAGAAATTCCCTTTAAGAAAGGGGGTGAATAAAAGAAAACCAGCTCTTCAATTGACATCTTCTTCCTGAGCAGCAGCACTAGAGCTGTGGTGATTCCTATGTTGCTTGCTTGGGAGGCTGAACAGAAAAGGCACAAAAAGTTTAATTTTAATTGTAAAGAAGAGAGAAATCTATTTAAATCTAAATATGCTGGAACATCCAAAATGCATTCAGGGTCTCCTGTTTCTTTCTCTCAATCTATTTTCTCCCAGAGTAAATATGGTAGCGTGAGTTTTCCCGAGAAAAATAAAACTAAGCATTTCAAGTCCTTGTTTAGGAGAGGGGAGAAGCAGATATTTCTAACAAATTTATCAAAGGGCTGTGTCAGCTTTATTACAGTCTTCTTCCCCAGTTCTTGTCATCTTTCCATTGTACCAAAATCTTCCCCACCTCCATGCAAAATCACAAAATGTTCTCCAGTGCCCTTCCAGCAACACTAGGTACCAGGTCTGAGGAGTTTCTGGTTTTCTGGAAGGTCCCAGAAGATTCTGCCTGAGTCTATCTTGGAGAACTGAGTACTGGTGGCTTTGTCCAGGAGGAGAGCACAAGTGAGATAGGGTGGGAATGACACAGTCTGCTGAGCACTCTTGTATTGGTGCCAGAGTCCAGCAGTTTAAGGTTGCCTGGTGTCCTGCCTGTCGTCCCATGCTTTTATTTTTTTTCCCATAGAAACTCCCACTTGTGAACAAACTTTTCCCTGCAAACATGTTTGTAGAGGTATGTAGGTGAAATTCATTGGCCTCCCTTTCAGAAGAAATCATATTCCATGACCTAATGGCCTTGGATGTCTGTTAAAAATTCCAAGTTCAAAATTGTCCTTGTGAAAAGGAGTGCCAAATTCTAAAATTATCCTTCGAGGAGAAAGGCTCATAGAAAGATTTCCCTTTCAGCAGGGTTTGCACATCAGGTTTCTGCTGCTCAGAGGATTCATGGTGCAGTGTGTCAGCTTTGATGATGGAAATATTACCCTCTTGCCCGGATTTTATTTTATGTTTGTTTTCCCTTCTGCCTCTAGTAGTCTCCAGCACTCCTCCTGGAAAAAGGAGTGCTAATTACCCCTCCATGCCCTGCTGGAGGAACAGCAGCAATACCACAGCCCTGCTGGCAGTGGGGCAGGGATGAGGGCTGGCTGTGCCCCCAAGAGCAGAGCTTTCCAAGAGAAACACTCAGACAACACAGCTCTTGAGTGCCTTGGCCATAAATCTCCTCTGGGCATCCTGCCTGCTTTATGGACTCTGCCATTTTCTCTCACACAATTCAGAGCCTGCCCTATTGCCTCTTGCAAGAGGCAGAAAGAGCCACAGCTTGCTCTGGAGAGAAGAAGATTTAAGTTTTCTTATAATGTTGGGATGAAATTGCCAGAAAAGTTGATAGTGTGTGATTCTTTTAAGCTAGCAAGAAAGTGGTGTCTTTTGCTCTCTGCAAGGTTAGTAGAAAGAGGGCAATGAGATTTTAGTCCGTATCTTTTAAGGGAAACATTAGAAATAATCAGCTTAATATGCAGTAAAGGAGATCTAGATGAGATATTACAGAACTTCCTCATACCAAAACCAGTTAAGCAGTGGAGCAGAATGTTCAGTAACTAGGTGGAATCACCACTGTAGGAGACACATCTGTAAAGGTTGGGTTTAAGGAAACATAATCCTGTCTCCAACAGATGGTGTGGATGATTCCTCAGGGACAACACTCATCTCAATTTCATATGGTTCACTACAGAGAGCTTTCCCACTATAAAGAGGCTAATATCTGATTCCTAGGTTCAAAAAGGAACATAAGAAAAGCCATACGAGTTCAAGACTAAAAATCTAACCCAGTGTCTCATCTGCTACAGGGACCCACAACATCTGGAAGGAATGTAAGAGCAAGAGCATCATACAGGGATACTTCCCTCAAAATTATCTCCCACTTGGTGAATTTTGGAACTCAGGCATATGACTTCTGTCAATAGTTGTTGTCTTTTTAAGATCACTCTAAATAGCTCACCTGTTTGGTTTTTCTTCTGGCAGATTTTTGCATTAGCTTTTTGTCTCAGGGAAAAGAAAGTGGTCATGAGAAGGTGGAAGACAAAAGAATATGAGAGGAGGAAAAGAGAAAGCTGGGAAAAGGTGAAAGAGAGAAGCAGAAGGAAAGAGAAAGGAAGAAAATGAGGAGTGAAAGCAAGGAACGAAGAGGAAAGGATTGTGAATACCTTGCCACCAAGGAAAGCAGGAAAACAGGTGGTAGCAGTAGGTGTGACATCAGTGACTAAGTCCAAGCCAAGCCAAATCTGACAACTGTGGCACTGTTGCTCTCCACAGCTTAGATGCCTTGTCTGGGATGCTTGTTTTATTGCCAAGCCCTGAAGAGCCAGTCCTTCCCTGGGGCTGGAGGGGCTGAGAGCAGGCTGCTCTGCTGGAGGAGCTGGGGAGAAGCTGCCAAAAGGTCTCCAGTGCTGGTGGAAATGGCACCTGGAGAATCCAGCAGTGGGGAAGCAGTGAAGGGCTACCCATCCAGATATATGTTGAGAAACTAATGCCTTGGTGTCTTGTGAAGTTCTGTTTTTCATGGCTGGTTTAGCTGGGAAGGTGCTGATGTCCTGGGAGAAGAGGCATCCAAAACCAAATAGCTGTCAGATGTTTCTTTGGATTGTAGTATTTTGGGTCTGAAAAGGTTGATTTATTAAGTGTGGTTGCAGGAGGGGAGACCATATTGATGGTGTCTGGCACTCCCGGGTTTATCCTGTCCTGACAGGAACATATTTGAAACCAAAAAAGTAAAAAATCTTTTTTTCTTCGCCCTCCAGTTCTCCCCCACTTTTGGCAGGCTACAGCACCCCTGAAGCCTGTTGTTGACTTTGCACAAGTTCTTGTTGGGAGGTTTATGGATGGTTAATTATCTAAATGAAGTTACTGCCTGTGACTGTAATCCAGGACACCTCTGTTCATGGGCACAGCCAGTGCTACACTGAACCTTGCAGCTATTTGTTGAACTCTGTTGTTCTCATCTTTGTTGCATGTCTGGATTTGTCTTCTTAAGCTTGAGAGTGTGAGAGGCTTTCAGATTTCCTTCAGTCATCATGAGGCAGCACTACTCGTGCTCAAGATGGTGACATTACCAGTGGCAATCTGCACTAAATGAAAATCTGTGACTAAGCTGTCACTTTGGGTAAAATATCTGTTTTTAAAAAAGAAAAAAAAAATAAAGAAAATGGGATCCCTCTCTGTCAGGGGAGAAGGGGGAAGCTGAGAGAGTCCTACACTAGTAGTATATAACATCCAGAAATTGCATTAATTGGCTGCTCCCACCTTCTCACCTTTTTATGATTTTTGTGACTATCACATGTAGAACAGCATCATGTGGTTGTTAATTATGACAACCAAAGTGCAATTTTGTATTAAGGCTAGCAGATGTTTGCAGCTCTAAACATTCAGATCGAGCCCAGTTCTTTTTGCCCAGCAGACATCCAGTCAAAATCACACAGACTGTCTGAATTATTTTTTAAATTTGTCGTTCTCTACAAATTCCCTTTAGCTCACCTTTTAAGCTCTCTGTTTGTGATGTGATCTGCAAGATCAAGTTGCAGAAAATTACAATATTCCATTTGCTCCTACTTAAGCTCTCATTTTCTCTCCATCAGGCAAAGGGAAATTTTGCCACTAATTGTCATAGGACAGGACCAGCCCCTCTGTTTTGCTTTCATAAGGATTTTAAAGGCCGTGTGAACATATGAAAAGTTCGTGTTGACCAAAATGTCTGTGATGAGCTGAAAGACAGCCATTTGCACTCATGTGAGAAGAGCTCTGTTAAGAGCCATCAATCCCACTTGTGACAGCATATTGACACTTGCTGGTCTTTAGGATTCATTTCTTAAAATGCTAATGCAGACAAGTTCCTGTCTGTTGTGGGAAAATATGGGGGAACTTTGTTAGATGAGACACTCAAGTGCAAATAAATGTTTCCTGTAAGAAAGCATTTGGCTCAAATCTTTCCTCTTTATTTTTTTTAATCTCCTAAATTGTTTCCCTATGTCCTTAGTGACACCCTTAGGAGAAAAAAAAATTAAAAATTAACATCATTAAAAAAAAAAAGAAAGTCAACTGTGCACATGCCAGAGATAATTGGAGATTTATAATATGCCCTATGTAACTTGTGAGCACTGAAATAATATACGTGAGTGATGGGCTGAAACTTCATGGCATGAAGGATGCCTTTCTGGATAATTTACATCTTGGGGGGTAGTATCTTAAAATCAGAGGTCCTGTCTTCACTCCGTGCACTTTAAAAACCACATGGTGCTTTTCATAAGAGCCTGGGCTTGCCCCAGCTGAAATTTTTTTTTTTTTTTTCCCCCAGCTCTTTAGTCTTGCAGCCTGTGCTGTGCTCAGACCATCTGGTCACCATTCTGCAGCCCTGGCCATGGCTGTGCTTAATGGCAAAATGATTTCTGTCTGTATACAGTTGGGTAGAGTGTTTTGCATACTGCATGTGCTCAAGGTATTACATATGAAAGGCATTATGTAAGATTACAGGGAAAGAAAAATACTCTCTTCAGAATTGTCAGTAATTGCCCAGAATGCTTTTGTGACACCATTTGATGGTGGAGGAACCTTAACCACTGCTCTGAAACGGTTTTTAACTGGTATTTTAAATTTACCCACTGTGAAATTCTCTGTTTTTTGTTGTCCTTATTATTGACATCTCAGATGGCCCTCCTAGAGGCCAGACCTGGGCGTCTGGTCATCAAAAGATAACTCAAAATGGGCAAAAGGAAGGAGGGGACATGCCCAGGCTTTCACACCCCACATGACAATCACTCAGTGTGCGCCCAAATTTTCCCAGCCCCCTGCTCCTAGCTCAACACAGGTGGCCACAGCTGACATGATGGGTTTTTGAAAAAAAAAAAAAATAAAAAAATCCAATTTTATCCTTGATGTGAATGAGCCCATTCCATTCCTGGTCCTTTCAGGTTGTAATCAAAGCCCTAAATCTTGGTTTGGCCGTTTAACGTGTGCAGCAGAGGAGGCTGAAGGTGACACAAATTTTCAAGGATTTCCTTACTAGTGTGAAGCAAGGCTTAGGAGGTGACCCAAGGCTTTGGGGACATCTATACCATGTGTTTAGATATATTAGTGGTTATATGGACCCACAGGGACCCGTGGCAGTGGGCACTGGAGGTCAAACCAGGGCATCACTTCAGGCTGAAATTACTCTGCCTGACCCTCACCATGGTTTGTGGCACCTGCCAGTGTCTCCCCATGCAACATAAATAAGTTTATATTAAAAATATTATTACTAATAAATATTCCTGTTCTCCAAACAGGACGTAGCTGTAGGGACCCTTTACAAGATTTCCTGTATCAAGACTTGTCTTACTGAAGATTTTTTTAATGTTTCCCAGGCACCTGCTTGGCTCCAGACACAACTGCAGCCACGCAATGTGAGTGCAGGGCTGGGGAATCCAGCCAAAACACGGGCAGAACCCATCACTGTTGGGTGACAATCCAGCCTGGGAAAGCCAGGCTGCAGCTCTGGGATGCCAGGGAGGCTGGCTGGGCTTTTTTAGGCTCTGCTGAAGGGATGCATGTTTGCAACCTTCATGAAGGAACGCACAAAATGAGATGATCAAGTGATCAAACGATGATCACTTGAAATGTGATGATCAAGTGATGATCTGGGGCCTCATTTAATCAGATCCTGATTGAACCTTATTCCTGATTTTCAAGGCAAGGCTGTTTCAGTGGTGCCTCCCCATCCCTCAGACCTTTTGGATAAAGCAAGGGATGTTCCTTGTTTCAGACCCCAGCTTTGCAGGGTTCCAGAGTCACGCATCATTTCAATCTAAAAATAAATCCCAAACGTGGTGTGCTGCTTTTGGAGACAAGTTGAGCTGTGCTTCTCGTGCAGAAATGATGTTGCATTATATTTTCATCTTGGGCACGAAGCCAGGGCTAATTGCTCACCAATACAATTATGAGCAAAAACACTGTGGGGCTGGGCTGTGCAAGGCTCTGGGCTCTGCAGTGGGGCTGGGCAAACTCCACCACCCAAAATCCTCTTTCTGTGCATGTGAAAAATTTAAGAATATAGACAATAATAGGAATTACAAGCAAGCTTGCTCAGAATCGGGTACTTAAAATGACCACAGTAACTTTTAAATCTTTTTTTTTTTGACTACTGGAAGGGGTAAAAAGTGCTTTAAATTTATTAAAACCACAAGATGATTATAGGTTGTAAAGCAGGTCTTTCAACAGCTTCTGCTGAAACACCAAGGAGCCATTCTGGATCCCCTCTTCCTAAGTCCTTGCAGACATCAGTGAGTCACTCTGCCTTAAAAAAAAATTAAAAAGGAACAAAAAAAATTAAATAATGGCACAATTTCACCCGGAATCGTTTGTTCTGTTGGTGAAAGTCACAGAGAAAAGTCCTAAAATTATACAATTATAATAATAAATCAATTCAGCATGTCATTTCTGCTTTTCTACATTAATAAATTAACCATGTAACATTGTTCAAAATTATGTCAGTTACGCATATAATAATCTTTTAAATTAATGAAGTGATGAAGCAGTTTGATGACACCCATGATTTACAGGGCTGCTTTTAGCTAATGTTAAAAGCCTTTCATTTAATAAATTGTCCCCTTGAGAAATTACCAAAAATTAATATTTTCTATGCTAAATGTTCCAAGGTTTACACTTTTTCACTGTATTAGCAAATGGCAAGGGAGAAGCATTTTTCAAAATATATCTTCTTTTACATATATTTAATTGAAATTAATTAGTATATTACTTTAAAAGGAAATCATCACAGGGAAAGGTGTGGGATCATTTATGAGAGTTTCTTACGGCAATAAAACAGCATTTAAACAATGGAATTAATCATGTCCTTAAATTTTTTTTATGATAGATTAGGAATCATTCCAAGCTTTTTGATTAAATAGAAGGACATTCCACACAGACTGGACCCAAAAAAGAAAAAAAAAAAAAAGAATAAAAATCCAGCTATTTCACTGCAGCTAATATTTCCCAGGTTCCATTATGAATATTTACTGAGCTAAAAGCAAAAGTCCAAGTGAGGCTCACAAGGTCTATTTTGCTTTGCTCTTCCCTGTGCTTGGCACCCTGATGTAATGTATGCACAAGGTTGTGAATGCTTAATATTTCCCATTTTATGCACATCTTATCAGGAGAGAGCTTTAAAGCCACTTTCTCCTAGTGGTTGGTTGGGATTCAAGGGACATAACACGAAATGGTATAGTGTGTCCTATAAAAGAGGTTAAAATGGAGGTGATAATTATGAAAGCTCAATAGATTTGAAAGCCAACACTGTGCCCCCCTCACATGTGATACTACCTCTAGAAAGGGGAAGAGATATATAGGACTATAAAGGGAAGCCTGTAATTGATGCTCTCTGTACTTATTAGGATTTGTTTTAGTAACATCAGGGACTCGTTTTTGTACTACCTCTGAATAAATAATGTGCACAGTAGGTTGGGTCAATTCCTTTTCACTTTGAAATATTTTCAGCGGTTGCACTAAGACCAAGAATAATTCATTGGGTTTTTTGGTTGGTTTTTTTTTTTTTTTTTTTTTTTTTTTTTTTTTTTTTTTTTTTTTGGTAAGGCAGCTGGGTGTATCATGAAAAATAGGTGTGTTAACTGATTTATTGGGGCTGGGGGGGCCAGTCTGTAATGGGGGCCAGCATGAAAAAGAAAGGACTCTTGGCCTTAGGGGTGATTGGGGAGAGGATTTTCCATCTCGATCAGGAGCATTTCTCGAAAAATAAACAGGGTCAGAACAAGACCTTGTTCCAGTGTTTGTGTTTGAACGCTCCATGAGTGAAGTTCTGCCACAGCAGAGGCTCCAAAGGGACACCCACAAATAATTACCCACGGACAGAGCTTTGCCTCTGGTGAGCAAACCACCATAATGAGCACAGCCCCTCGAATACGTGTTTGTTTAAAAAAAAAATAAGTGAAACAGAACCATCCCAAAAAAGCCTGAAAATTGATTCCAGTGCAGGCTTTGTTTGGCTCCTGCTTCTGGCACTGATTCCAGAGTTTAATATCTCCGGCAAGTTACAGCTTTATCCCCGAGTGCCAAGTTCCAGATCTCTCAAACTGCCCTGGCCCCATCAGTAGGAGAGACACAGTGATGCTTAGCTGATGTTTGTGTCCTTTAATATGTCTGTGGATGAAAAGGGACACAGAAGGACAAATCCATCATTGATTGCAGTGATTGACAGATTAGTTGTTGCTCTGTCTGATATTTCTGCAGGTATGTCTCTGTGACAGCATCTGAAATAGTAAGGGTTTTTTTTCTGGAAAGTTTGGTTAGTTTGGGGTTTATTATTTTGTGAAAATATGTATTTTTGAGGGGTTGGGCTTTGCAGAGCTGCCTCTAGAAGCTCTTCTAGTGCTCCAATCCTTCTTTGGAAAAAGAGCATCAAGGCAATCCTGCCTGTCTGTCTGTCACACTAGGCAGTGAGGGACAAGGGTTTTTTTCCCCCAGTTCTTTTTTAGTGTGAAATTCCCCCTAGAAGTTCAGTCTTCAGTGAGGGTCTAGTTCCATTTGGTTGCAAGAAACAACATCAAATTCTCTGAGGAGAATTTCCATAGTGGTGGAAAACAGTGTTGTACACACTCCTGCATACAAAGTTTGTCCATCCAGAAAGGAAGAGCCTGATCCTGTAAAAGCAGCAGGGATTTGTTATGAGATCTGGGGCTACTTAGGATAATTTCCTCTAGTGATTTACACTGAGCAAGGGGTCAAGACAGTGTTTTCTGAAAAAATGTGAAGCATTTTGAGGATCATGTAATTGTCTTCTACTGTGTGATTAGTTTTGGATACCATCTTGGAAGTGCTACCAACTTTCGGGTATTTGCAGAAGCATCTGTTAATGTGAAGCGTGGCTGCCAAATAATTTAACAGAGCAGAAATGACTGTGTGTGGAAGTGTTACTCCCTGCCCCCAGGCAGCCAAGCCATCTGTAAATTCTACCCAGGGACAAAATTCGTGGGTACAGACTTGAGGCTTAGTAGAGAAAGTGGTTGCTCCAGCAGCTGGAGTGACCAACAGCCCTTGAGTTTGATGTGAGTTCTCAAGACAACTGGCAAACCTTTGGTTCTAGTGAAAAAAAAGTAATGTGGGTGAGTCTGGTTTCTACTGTGAAACTTCCAGGTGACTCTAGAGATTATGAGTTTTGGGGGCTTTATTGAGAGAGTATCTCACCCTGATTTCTGCAAGAAAATGGACCTTCCAAGCTGGAAAACTATGAAGACTGATAAAAAGAGGGATTTAATGATACTTATTCATTAAAGAGCAGAAATAATTGTATTTATTTCTCCTTATTAAGATTCTTTGGATTTCATTTCTAAGTGAAAGTAGGTTGTAATGACAACAAACACATAGAATAAGTTGTGTTCTCTGAGAAAAGCATCTCCAATCACCAGAAAATAAAGGGAATTTCTTAATTTGTGCTTCTGTTGGGATAGACAAGGATTGCATCATCCTGTGTAGCAGAATGTATCTAAATGCAGATAAGGCCATTAAACCCATACATTTGTGCCAACAGAGTTTCTGCTGAAATATCTTTATGGCAAGAAAGAATTCCATTTCACTCTTCAAGTCCTAGAACAAATTGAGGGGTTGGTCTCTAGCAGTAGTTTTTCAGATGGGGAAATGACCTCAGTCTGCCTCAAGAGACTTGGCAGAGGAGGGTCGAGAGGATGAAATAAAGAAAAAAAAATAAAAAAGAAATAAAGAAAAGAAGCAGTCTTTGAGCACAACCAAGGGCTACCTCCTCTGCTGCTGTTTTGCCTTGAGAGCTGTAGGGCTGAAGGGGGAAGGCTCAGCATAAAAAAAAACCCCAGCAACTTGCACTTTCAGCTCATGCCTTTGATGATTTTGTAGCATCTACCTTTGTAGGGTATGCTGTACCTGCCTCTGAGTCCACACCAGACGTCTCTTCAAGCTTTTGGCAGAAGCTTCTGGTACTTGTAGATCTCTTTTGCACCTACACTTTGGCAAAGGCTCAGCTGTCATTTGTGAGGAGCATGGCCCAAGCCTTGCTCCAAACAAGTGGCAGTGTGGGGACTGTGATGCTGAGTCTCATTTTTAGGGGACAGAAGCTTCTGCATTACATTGGGGGCTGATTTCTGAATAATTAAGCGGTGGATAAGTCTGCATCAGAGTTTATCACAATCTTATTGGCCACAAATAAGGTAAGGTTGTGAGGAAGATCTATTGTTACTCTTGCCTAATTGTCAGTAAAATCATCTTCATGCCTGTGTCCTTCCAGAGTTGGAGACATCCTTCATATTGTGTGCCAAGAAGACTAATTTTATTAACACCTTTTTTGTGCAAAACCAGCTCCTTTCATTTAAAGTTGTCAGACCTGAAGGTCGTGGAGGGTGGCAGAAAAGGTCTTACAGCTCCTTTTGCAGAGATGAGGCTTCCAGAGAGCTGAGCACCAGGTTTTCAGATCTTAGATATGGGATGTAAAGCACAGCTTTGGCTTATGTGCCAAATCAAGCACCTTAATTGAAATTTAGGCCAGTGCTGAGAATCTACAGGGAAGTTCTGCTCTGAGTGACCATTAAATTTCTACTCCACATCTCTGAAGGGGATAGGAAAACAAATTCCTGTCCACTGCTTGAAGTAGTTAATATCCCCACCTTCCTGCTGCTCCACTGCATTTGAATTACTTGACAAGGAAGAATGTGTGCATTGGCACGTGCAAGATTTAGCTGGAGTGCCACACCAGGAGCAGATCTGTGAGGGGATGCAGAGGCTTTTTGCTTTCCTAAGCAACATCAGTCTGTCCTGGGGATGCTGGTGGGACTAGATCTGTCCTCTCTTTGTCAGTCCACCAGTCTCATCAGTGCCACTTTCCTGAGGCTCACCAGCCTAGTGGAGCGTTAGCCCTTGGTTTACCATGCTGAAAAAGTTCACTTGCCAGTATAATTGACTAAACCAACTAGATTTGCCAGAAGAGCAGCCAGTCTTACCACTGGCATGCCCAGAAGATGGTATTTGAACTATCTGAGAAATAAAGTGATGAGAAATGGAACTGAACAATCTCTTTTATTAAAGAAGAATGAGCCAGGCAACATTTAAGCGAAGCATTTCCTTCCATCTTCTGGGACATAGGAGAGTCAGTGTACACCACAGTGGGCAGTGGAAGAAGACAAGTGAGAAAGAGGAAGAGTAGGGCATGAAGGCTCCAATGGACACAGTGTTCCCCCTTTCCTGGTTCCTTGGTGTGCATCACATCCAAGTCTTGGATGAGAGAGAGGCAAGCCCTGAAGCCCCTTCAAAACTGCAAGAGCAAAGAGTGGACAGCACATGAGCAATGCAAGGGAAGCACTAAAGGACCAGAGAGGAAAAAAAAAAAAAAAAACAACAAACCAGGCACTGACTACCAAATTAAAAAAAATAAAAAATAAAAAAGAGGAATAAAGGAAGACTTGCAAGCTGGCAGTTTGTTGGCTGACTGTGCAGCACATGGTGATACCAGGTTTGGTTCTTGCTTGCTGATGGGTACAGGGAAGAGGCTGTGGTATGGTCAGGATCAGACTGGGCTTGCACAGAGGAGAGAAATTCACAGAGCCTGACTCACCCCTGGTTCATGCTTTGCACAGTCTGTTCCAGCCTCTGCAGAGGAGGTGCAGGAATTGCCAGTTCACGTGGTTGTGTAATACACTAGAGGAGGCTGAGTTCATCCCAGCAGCTGCCTGCACTGAGGGCTTGCCTGGCATAAGGGAAGGACAAGACAGGAAAAGTAACCCCCAGGGGAGGGGTAAAAAACCAGTAGAAGTCAAAACGGTAGTGGCAGGGACACTTCTGATGCTTTATGTGACAGCTGTAAGGGTGAATGGAGGGAATTGCACATGGGAGCACTCCTTGTACCCTGCAAAAGCATGTCCCATCCTCTAAAGAGGATGATAGGAGCACTTTAATTAGAAACAGTATTAACTATTACTTGCAGCAACTTTTTGCCCAGAAAATTCTTTGCATTTTGGACAGAAACTCCTCCCCAGGGAATCCATATTTTTCACTTTCAGAGCTAATGCAGAAGTTCTGCCATTTCAGTCAGCAGAAGAAAAAAAATCCCGTTCATCATGGGTGCTATTTGAGGGGACGCAGTTGCACATGCAGAGGGTGAAAATTTCTGTGTCTAGGCCACCAGCTTAGTGCCAAGCTGCTGTCTGGTGCAGTGAAAAGATATATTGTGTCTTCTTCAGCTCTTAATAGCTGGAATAGCCAGCAGACCGTGGGTCAGCGAGACATAATGAAACATCCATGAGGGAAGAAGCATCCTGGCATTCTACATGCATTTGCAAGGGTTTGCAGGGGCAGCCAGCTCTTCCCTATCTCCCGTTACGTTGGCTGTTTATAAATTATTCCCTAAGTTTTAGCGCACACGCATATTCATTTTTAATGCTTAAATACACATTAGGAATAATTTTCGCTAAAGGATGATCCCTAATTCCGTCAGGAGCAACGCTAAGGAAATGATACATGCAAATTTGAGCAGGGGTTGGTACCATTAAATCGCTGGCTTGTCTTCCTGGAGGGGAACTTGCCAGTCCTGGGTTTGTCAGAGCTTGCAGCCTGGATGGGAGCCTAAAGGCCTTGGATGAAACCCTACCTGCATGCCAAAGGTCCTTAACTCCCCAAACTTGCCGCTCCCACACCCAGAGGAAAGTGGTCGAGCTCTCCTGCTTTCCCACAAAGACTAAATCTTTCAATTGCCTCCCACACAAACCCAGGGAAAGGAATAGAGCAAAACGCATTTTAATGAGCATTTGAATAATCGTCGGGATGAGCACTTTTCACTGACATAGCACCTTTTGTTCGAGTGATTTATAAACATCCATTAAGCCTGACAACTTCCCTGAAGGGTAATTTTTTTTTTTTTTTTTTTTTTTTTTTATTCTCGGGAAGTGGAGAGCTGAGGTTTGCTGGAGGACGGAGCAGGAAATTCACGGCGGGGCTGGAAATGGGAACCCTGCGTGCTGGATTTCCTCTCCCCACCTCCACAGGGTTTCCTCTTGGCCCACTAATCTCTGAGAGAGATCTTGATGACCAGATGCTCATAGATAACACAGCTCAAATATTGCTTCCTTTCTGCAAGCTGCATGCTGGCTTGGTTCAAAGGCCAAATCCTATTCCACCATCAGCTGGTGGCCGGGATCCCATCGAACAACAGCCGTGGAAAGAGTTTGGAAAACAAAGCTAAATACATGAAAACTTTTTGCAGCCAGCTGCCACACAGCGTTATTTAGAGCATTTTTTTCTGTTTGGGAGAACCTGGAAAGCTTTAAATGAGACTCTTTCTAAAAGGGCACATCCAGGGGCTTTATCCAAGAACCACTGGCAAGTCGTTTCCCTCTCAGACAGCGTGCACGTTCCTGGGTGCAGTGACAATATTTCTTCCCTGACATCGCCAGTTAAAAGGATTTATTTTCAGTAAAATAGAGTACTTCAGTTGTGTGATGGGCAAAAAAAGGTACTCTATAATTAAAAGTGGGATTAGACAGAAAAATGAGATGTTAGGCAGATAATTAGGGAACTATTATAATTAGAATGTGCTTTTAAATCCCCTAGTAGCTTCTATTATGAAAGGGATGTCCTCTGATTAACTAATATTTCCTTTAAATAGATATTTTTCCTCTTCCTTTTGGACAGGAAAGCTTGAGGTGAATGACTTCACCTTAAAAAATCACAGTTTACTGGGGCCCGAGTTTTCCTTGTAACAAGCCAGTTTTGCTCAGGAAAAAAGACCTACATAGGAGTTGAAAGTGGCAGAGAAGATTTTTTCTAGTAAGCTTATTAAATTGCTTCTCTCCTCTATTAAATACAACCTTATTTATAGACAGCATTTAGTATTCTTTGTATTGAGCCTTTAAGAGAAATTATTGCTGTTAGAGCAGTGATGGCCTTAGATTAAATTTTTATTCATGCAGGTTTTATACCAGAGAAACTGCTGCATATTTCTGTGTGAAGCAGAAAGCTGTGGTGGTTTTGAAAGGATGGAGAGCCTCAGTGAGAGCTGCCTGACAGCTGCTGTTGATGAAAACAAACCAACAAGGCTCTTGGAAGCTGCTTGTCTCTCTCTGGCTCTTCAGCAGGGAAGGACAGAGGTCGGTCCCACTCCTTTACAGCCCCATAAATCGAGTCAGGACATCTGTAAGTGAGTTAAAACTGAAGGGAAATGAGAGGCTGAGCTGTTCTGTTCCCCTCACCTGAGCCTTTTCAGGTGTTGGTTTGCAGGGAACTTCTGTGAGAAAGCATCATATTGCAAAACAGGGAAAAGTAGAAAGTAGAAACTTTCTGAAAAAAAAAGTAGAAACTTGCTGAAAGTGCAGTCTCCCTCTCCTTTTTTTTAATTTATTTTTTTAATTTATTTATTTTTATTTTTTTAAGGAACTAAGAGGGACTAAGAGAGAATTGAGTGCAAAAGTTCATTTTGATTGCAAAGGCCAAATGTTGCCTCTTATTTGTAAAAATAGGCGGGGAAGGCAGAGGAGGAGACAGCCAAACATCCAGGCCCAGCACTGATGCATATTTCTGTATTTCTGTATTTGGACAAACAAGACTCCTGTTCTTTCACCTAAAACCCATAAAAGCAGATGGAAAATTGCTTTATTCAGGGTCAAGAACCTTGGCATCCGTCTGCAGATAGAAAGATAACTTACTTAAAAAGCCATTTGTGGGTACGTCTGATCCCAGTTTACTGGACATAACGCTGAGAGAAATGCTCAGGGAAAAAATTACTTGAAATAGCCAAATGGTCAGGGACAGGATGAAACTAACCCCAAATATAGTACATGGGTGCTGGAGAAAGCAGCCTGGGGAAGGTGCACCCTGCCTAAGGTTAGAGACCCCCAAGCCTGACAAGCAAAAAAGGTTGCCGTAGTTATTTCCAGTGTGGTGAGTGGAAAGGGTGTCCCAGACTGCTACTTCTGCGAGGGGAGAAGCTTCTCTTCAGGGTGTCTTGAGGAGCCATGCATGTGGAGTCATCTTTGAAGCCCCAGAGCTCATCGGTGCCTCAAAGCTGCAGGAGCAGGCTCTCACCACATCTGCCTGCTGAGGAACCAGGGAAAAGCAGGTGATGGGAGAGACTGAAAAAATATCACCAACACCCAGCGAGACTGTAGGAGGGACCCAAGGGCAAGGGTCCTTCCAAAGATGAGAAATCTTCAGAGGCAGAGATGGTCTGGCTTGAGGAATACCCTGGTTATGTGGGGAAACAGCAGTTCTGCTGCCTGGCAGGGCAGCATGTGACGATTTTTGGCCTTTCTCCATGGGTCTGACTGAGCGGTGGGCACCAGCCCCTTGCTGGGACAATAATGGTCTGACAGCAAAGCCTCCTGACAGAGTGCTGGAGGAGATAGCCACATCAACAAAATCCTCCAGGAGCATGCTGCTGGGTGTTCATGGGGACTGGGCAGGTTCTGGACGGAGAAACACCCAGACAAACTGAAGAGATGCTGATGCCGGGGTGGACTGGGGTCATCTGATGTCTCCTGACTTCCCAAGATGAATGCTGACATCCCAGCCAGGAGAGGAACACCCCAGCTAAAGGGAGTGAAGGGAGTTTTGTGATTCAAAGCTGTGGCCTCCTGCCCTATATCTGCAGGATGGAGGTCACAGAGGAACGTGAACTGGTTTTCCTAAATCCTCTGAAAAAAATATCTGGGCTTTTCACTCCTGCAGAAAAGAGCCATTTGGTCTAATGATACCTTCCAGCCCTGCAGTGCCACTCAGCCAAGATGCTGAGGCATTTTAGGTATCTCAATTCATTCTTTCAGCAAATAGCCAAGCCTCTGCACAGCAAAGTGCTCGTGTTAACAGTACAGCACAATGGGGAAAATACAGTATAGAAAAATATGATGGGTTTATGTCTTTTATGGCTTGTGCTGCAAACACATAAAAACAATTAGGGTTTGGAGAATATTTTTTAAAAGCAGAGAGAATGATTGGCAAGGCAGAGGAAATAAATATTATGCCCTTGAGAGGGTTAGGGATGTATTATTTTTCCAATTTTACGGGAGAGAAACGCCAGATCAGAATTACTTTCCCAAGATCACACAGGGTGATCCTGCCACCTTTTCTATTGAGTAGCTCTTACTCAAGGGCTGGTCTGTCTTTGTGCCCAAAGACCTCCTTTAAAGCCTGCTCTATCCACTGGTGTAAATTTGCAGTGTATTAGCTACTCTATATTTATTCCCCACATAAATATCTCTTCAAAGTGAGCTGCCTCACCCAAAGGCACTTTCAGAAGTGTAAGGCCAGCGATAATGCTGCTAAAAGAATTAACACTGTCCCACATAATTAGCGGTAATTAGTACTGGTTAGGACAGGAGTTAATGCACACGAGTGGACATAAATTCTGCCTTTGTGTCCATGTGCTGACATAAAACCAGCCTGGGAATAAGATCCCACTGGATGAGAGAAAGTGAAGGGACCAGGTTGATTTTCTGATGCCTCATGATGCTGGGGCTCAAATTCTCTTTATTCCAGACCTTTCTTCCCATCATGAAAGCTTGCACCTTCTTTTTTTTTTTTTTTTTTTTTTTTTTTTTTTTTTGGCGAGGGAACAGTTCTACCAGTGATCCCAGTGGTATTTGATAACCCATCATTTCTCTGGGTCTTGAGGGGAAAAAGAAAACCTGACTATTAAAATCTGGCCACTGTGTCAATACAGTCAAATACCTCCAGGGATTGTTTCATAGCTTCCCCCTCTGGGGTTAACTCTTTATGGCAGCAAAACAGAATTATGGGCTCGACAGCAAAGAAAACCAATCAAAAAAAGACAGTATCCAAATTAATTCAGGTTATCTCCTCCTGCAGGTGAGAGGCTGGTGGGCTTTGCATAGAAAGGAGGATGATGGCATGGGTACAAGTGCCAGTGCACATCTGGCACGCACATGGATTCAGGATACCACAGCAAACCTCTTGGGAGATGGTTGAGGAGTGAAGAACTGAGCACACAGAGAAGGAACTTCCCTGATGCTTCAAATGTATTTTATTTCAAACTGTTTTCCACAGCTTGTCTGAGGTTGGGAGAGTCCTCCTCGTGGGAGGACTTGAAGTTTTAAAGAAAACACCAAGTCAGCTAGCTGCAAAAACTCTCCTCCTTCTTCCCTTCCTTCCTTCCTTTGAAGATTATTTGACATAGCCATTATGAGTAGTTGAAAGGGAAAAACTTAGAAAAGTGGAGGTAATATTTTGGGCTGAAACCCCTTATTTTTATGGTAGACAAGTTCTGTGCTTATTTGGTTCAGGAAAATAACTTCACAAGCACATGGAGAGTCTCGAGACACAATCCCAAAGAAAAATGAACTTTTCTAACTCGAAGATTGTTTATTTTAGCTCCTTGGAGCAGCCATTGAGAGCTGGGATTTATTGGGGGCTGAAGGATGTGCAGGCTGAATTGCCTTAGGTGCTGAGACTGAGTCTGATTTCCAGCACCACTGAGATCCATCTGCCTCTACTGTCTTCACCCAGACCTGCTGGAGCTAAACACCATTCATAATCAGGGCCCAGCTGGTCTCTAGAAAAAGCCCTTTTCCAAGCATAAAAATTATTTGAAGTGCAATTTTAGGTTCCTTTTCTAAAATACAGAGATAAACCACTGTATGGATACTTACTTTGATTTAACCTGATCTTAACATCAGTTTTGGTGATGAAGGATTAATTTGATCGAAACAAACAGAAGGTGCTCATAAATTGAAATTTAAAGTTTTGGGGTTTTTTTTTAAATTCTGGGTTCATCTTAGCTAGGTTAAGAATTCAACTGGCATATTTTTATGTCAGCTAATTTTGCCTACAAACCTGTGGGTCTGTTTGTGCTGGCTCATTGGGCGCTTGTAAATGGATTTTGTTTTGATCAAAGGGGCAATGTGATTCTCAGCCTGCTGGAGAGGGACCCCTGAGGTGACATCAGCCAAGGGAAGAGTCACCAAAGGCAGCAAATGTGTCACAGAAGAACTTCAAAGCAGGATCCACAGGCAACCTTGGCCAGCAGCAGGGAACAGATCCAAGGGAAAACATGAGGCAGGCTGGTTTGGCATCCTAAACAAGATCTATATTAAGAGACAGGCAGGTAAGAGGAACTTTATGAAAAGCACTGGAAAGTGGAAAGAGGGAATGGAATAAACTACACAACAACTGGTCCCGTGATGGAGCTTTTTAGGAGGTCTCTTACTTGAAACACTGGGGGTTTTAACACATTTATGAGGTAAAGTTCCTCTGGGAGCTAGCGCTTGCTTGTGGTAGTCTTGGTGTGTGTTTGGAGGAACACACAAACCCTTGGTGTGTTGGGCAGTGAAAAAGCAATCAGTGGAGGTGGAAACCCTTTGTGGGACATAGCACAGCAGCAGGCAGATCAGAAGGCCAAGCTAGGAGTATGTGTCAAGCCAAATTTTATATCCTTGATGCCAACACTGCCACTTTTGGAGAATACTGTGTGGCACAAAGCTCTGGGAGGAATCACCTGAGTCAAGAAGGCAAGAGATTCTTTTGAGTGGTCCCTCAGGGAGGAGCCTGGCCCTGCATCCCACAGGCCAGAAGGAGAAACAAGGTGATTACTGCCTCCTGAACAACGAGGATAGTGAAGGTGACATGAGGATGTCTAGTGAAGTGATGGATCTCAGCCTATATGATTCCAGTGAGGAAATATTTGGGATAATTGCAGCTCTACTGAAAAAAAAAAAAAAAAAAAAAAAAAAGTTAAGAGAACTGCAAATATATGCAACTACTGTTAATCCTCTGGCGTGGAGACACTCAGAAAGAGGAAGAATATTTCTCACAAATTTGTCACAGCAGTAAGGAGGGAGGAGGAGGAGGAGGTGGCATCCCCAGGTGTGGAAACACAGGGCAGAAAGCAGAATTTGGACTGTGTGGGGAAGTCAGAGGGTGGAGCTTTCCCCTGAGTTACAGACCCAACATGTGCTTCTAATAGAGGAACTAAAGCAGAAGCTAGAGTTACTGCGAGGCTGAGTGTACTAATGAATCAAATTGTCTCTACACGACTTCAAAGGCTTTGGGAAGAGGCAAGAATAACTAGAAATGTAACACTAATGGCAAGGACAATGTGGCTGGCACTGGTTAAACCCAGCAAGGGTCTCTTCATCAGCAGAGAGGCAAACTGTGTATGGAAAAGAAGGGAAAAATGGATCTGGTGGTGCTAGAGAGCAGAGGAGAGAGAACAGCTATGCTTTCAAATTTGATGACAATAAATGCAAGGCAAGAATGGGCTTGGTACAAAAGTTAGGTGGGCAGTGCAGTAATAAAATTTGAAGGGGATCCAAGTAAGAGGTGTTTCAGATAGCAGCAAGGACAGGGAAATAATAGAAAGGGTTACAACTGATCAGCAGTGTAGACAACTATAATAAACTTCAACTTGGAGACGTAAAAGGAAAATATATGATCTTGGATGATATTGGAAAAATAATTTAAAGCAAGATGTTCTGGTGGGGGGAGAGATCTGGGTAAGGCCCAAAGTTTCTGAGTTAATGAAGAGAGGGGTGGGAGCAGCTTGTCTTCCAGCAGAGGCTCAAGGGGCAAAAGCATCTTGCCTTTGCTTCTTGCACCATCACGGGTTTTTTTGGTGGAGGCCCTTGGAAACTTTCTGTGTCCCAAGTGCTCTGTCATGGAATGAGGATTTCCTGTCGAGCACACATGCTCATAAGATGTTCAGCTGCTACAGTGGCACCCCCCAAACCACGAGCTGTCACATATTATTTGGGTGAGTGGTCCTGTTTCAGGGGATGCACTTGAGGGAGATCAAACCGAGAGAGATGTTAGAAATGGAGAGGGGGGACTGAAGCAATAGATGGTTTAGTGCATCTGCTTGGTATCTCATAAACCTGACTCTGTTCTGATCATGTTTGCATCTGCAGAGCCATAAAAGTAGTGTTCTGAGGCAAGGAGAGGGGTGAGGCAAAGAATTCAGTGTCTACAAGACTGCTTGGGTGGGTAGAGCCCACTGACATGCTTTAATTAGCTCCACCACAGTGGGATTCAGAGCTACTTTGCTCATGTCTACGTGTGCTGGGGTGGATATCTGCCTTCAGATACAATCCTTCTCCAAACTTGACTTAGGAATGTAATCCCAGTGACCTGCAATAAGAGTTGGCTGGTAGGCACCTCCTAAAGTGGGACCTAATGTCCACATTCACTGAAGGTGGCTTTGTATCTCCTGCAGAAATTATGGGCCAAATTTTCAGTGGACTGTGGTCACTGTTGTGTCGAGAGAAGAGAAAAAATATCTTTAGAAACCTGAACTGGAATGTTGAATGTGGGATAGTCCTCCTCAAAAGCCCTCTTAGGTAAAAGATGGAGTACTCAATTGATCTAAATTCTGCTAAATGCAAGGAAACAGCTTTGCAGGAGAGCTGAGCTGATGATTCTATGAAATGTTTCTTTGGTTCCACGTAAAAAGTACTTCCTTTCCAGAGTCTGGGTGTCTATCTGGTTTCATGTCTTCTTGTCTATCTGGTTTCATGTCTTCTTGTCTATCTGGTTTCATGTCTTCTTCCCACAACTAAGTTGAGGATAAGAGCAGGGAATTTTTTTTTTTCAAAGAGCAATTACAGCTTTTCAAGCAGAGCTAGCATCCTCTAGGTAAAAACAGTGCCCTAGTGGGGTAAGCTGGAAGTAAACATTCTCTTGATAAATCTTGGTGAGATTATTCTGACTGCAGCCTCCTCTTGACAGCTGCAGATCCCAGCAGACCTTCTGCCAAGCCACAGAAAAGTGACCTGTCACCATCGTGTCATTATGGAGGATGCTCGGGACCCCTGGGCCACTGGAGTTTCCTATCTGACACCAGTGCCTGGCCCAGTCCCTGAGCATCCCTGTCCCGTCCCTGCAGACCTGCCAGGCTGGTTCAGGGGCCAGGCCAGGGTGAGGGCTGCCCCCGCCGTGGCTGCAGGGCTGCGGAGGAGGAGATGCTGCTGCTGCTGCCTGGTGGGAGGCCCAGGGCTCGGGAGGCAGCTCCTGGCTCTGGGGCCCCTCCGAGGGGGTGCTTGCTCTGCTTTGGAGGAAAGTGCAGCTTTCACTGCCTCCCTCCCCGATTCCCCTCCTTCTCTCCTTCACATTTTTTTCCCCCCCTTTCCCTGCCCGCTTCTCACAGCTGCTGCCTTGGGGACCCACCTTAGTGAGGGAGGAATGAGGCTCAAGGGTGAGGTGCCTGTGCAGGATGGAGAGGGCTGGCAGTGGGATGAGCACACCCACTCCTGGAGGCAAAGCCTGGCTCTCTGCTTTGGGGGGCACTGCTGTGAGTGGGGAGGTGTAGGGGAAAGGGGAGCGCCACGTTTGAGTTCCTCTGCTCCAAGGGAGGTTTTCAAAGTGGCTGACGAGTTGGGTTTTCCCTAAGCTGTCCTTGGGGCAGTGCTTCATTGTGCAGGCACGCACACGGGTACCCACGGAGGCTTTTCTCACGGCCATCACAGCCGGCCAAAAACTGCCCCCGGGAGCTCAGAGACACACACGTATCCATGCGGGCACCTCTCAGCCGCCAAAGGGAATGACAGCGACCCATCCTGCTGCCACCCGTGCTTCTGCAGCTCCTCTCTGCTTCCCTGCACCCGTGGGCGCCAAACTGGATCCAAACTGCTCAGAGCTGAGCCACTTGTGCCCAAAGAAACGAGACAAAATGAAGGAGCGAGAGCAACTGGAAGCTCTTTTGCAGCTCACCCCGCTCCCGCATTTGTCTTTTTCTTTTTCTTTCTTTCTTTCTTTCTTTCCGAGAGAATTGCTTTGCGGGTGGAAGAGAGGGATGTTTAAACAGCTCCGCAGATCCATTTAGCAAAGTCAATATGCAATTATGCAAAAGCCTGTGCTAATACAGCCCCTGATGCAGATAGCGGCGGTCGGAGCTGTCCTGGGGGGACAGCTGTAACTCCGAGGACGGGGCTTTGCAGGGACCCTGCCACCCTGCCCTGCCTCCCCAGCCCTTTTTGCAGCCCAGCACAGGTCGGTGCGGTCGGGCTGGCGGGGCTGGGGATCCCGGGAAAGCCACGTCCCGCACCGCTCTGCCGGGCACATTGCTCCTTATTTCCCCCCATTTTATATATATATATATTTTTTTTTTTTCTGATTTATAAATCCCAACGGATGTGCACCCGGTTTTCCCGGGATGGTGGCGTTTGCGGGAAGCCCCGCCCGGGAGTTGCGAGGCTGCGGAGAGCCCCGGGCTCCCTCCCGTCCCAGCGGGATGAACAGCCCCAGCTCGCCGCTCTGATGGATGCCCGCCCGCTGCCATCGGCATGCCGAAATAATGCCGTAAAAACGGGCTCCTCAGCCCAGCCGCAGACGGGCTTGGGTGGTAGGAACGGAGCAATAGTGAGAATTAGTTTGGAGGGAAAGGTCAAATCGAAAAGCTCTGACAAAACTCCGCTTTGCCCCAGTTCAGCCGAGGTACTGTCAGACACCAAAATTCAATTTGTGGCGCTTCAAATCGAGGTTCTATTTGCTTACTCGCTAATTTGCTGCTTGTACAATGCTGAGAGTATTTTCAGTCTCGTTTGAAAGGGTAAAACACTTCGTTCAACTTTTTAGAAGAGTGGCCTTCGACTTCTGACACCAGGGACACTCAATCATTTAATTTCTGCTTTCTGTACACTGAGGAAAGTATCCGTAATATCTTCTTGATAAAAATAAAAGATAATAGAAACAAAACCATCGGGCAGGTTGTTGTTTCCTTCAAAGGCAGCAATTTCACCCGGCAGAGATGAACCGGGAGCTGAATTCAGCCCAGAAGTGGGGGAAAAAAGTCTCCAGCATAACAAGAAAAAAAAGTATCGAATATTTTAGGCTAATGTCACCCTCTGTTGAACTCTGGCAAGTGGCTCTGAAGGCAGAGAGCTGCAGGAGCTGCTGTGCCACGAGTGGCAGGAGGGTTTGCTCCTACCTTCATTTAAGCCATTAAAAGAAAGCCCCACCATTGTTCGCCGACGTGGGTGTCTCCGTCTTTTTTGGGCTACGTGCGGGCACATGTGTGGACAGAGAATAAGCGCTCAGAGATCTCTGCTTTAAAACATTCCTCGGAGTTCACGTAGACCACTAGATTTTTATCTGCGTGTCCAGTCGGCTGCTGACACTTGTCTGCAAATGCGACAAAGACTTCGCGTTTCGCAGCCTTTCCTGCGGCTCTCGCCTCGTAAAAGTCATGGGTTTGTGTTAGAAGTTTGGCGGTTTTTTTTGTTTGCTTTTTTTTTTTTTTTTTTTTTTTTTTAAACAAAACCAAAAACTTTTCTCCCCTCTTTAAAAAAATAAAAATCTCTTCTGGCGCTTTGTATTTTTGAGGAGAGCATTCCAGGCGCCACGGGGCAGGGAGAGAAGGGAATTACCCAGCTCGGTTGCATCTGCCTGGGAGCACCCGGGCACGGGCAAAAAAAGGTTCGGGAACTTAGAAACAGCAACGTCATTGCTTCTTCTAAGCCGAGACTAAGGTTGGGCCGGTGTAAATTCCCCTCCTGCTGCTCCACCGAGGACTGGCATCAAAGTGATCGCCTCCGCTGCCCTCCCAGAGCATCATCACCGGGATGGGAGCTGCCCGCACTGGGATCTCCCTCTGCCCACAGGTTGTAGGCGGCTGGTGGCCGGGGAGAAGTTTTTGAACCGTTCTGAAATACTTTCCCCTTCTTTTCTAAAAAAAAAAAAAAAAAAAAAAAAAAAAAAAATTATTATGAAATTCCTCTTTTCGACATATGTAGCTGATGTCCAACCGCCTTGCAGGGGTAAACTCAAACCATCTTTACCATATCACTGTTCCACGGTCTGCAGTTCAGTAAAGTCCTAAACACCTACAAGTGGAGGTTTTATACGATTATACAGGTGTGACCTGAGGAGGAAAAAAAAAAAAAAAAAAGTGTCTCTACGCCTTTTCTGTCTCAGGTCGCTATTCTTCTGCTGAGCCAACTGGGCGTCTCCGACCCCTCCAAATTGCCGAAAACTGGATTTTTCTCCCGCAGAAAATTTGGAAGCGTTTCTGGCTGTAGTTTTCCCGTCTCCCAGTAGACGGCACAACAGCTCAATCCTTGGGATGCAGAGCAGCCCAGCAGCTTTTCTTTTCTTTTTCTTTTCTTTTTTTTTCTTTTTTTTTTTTTTTTTTTAATTAAGCAGACACAGTTTTATCCAGCGATTTCTTTTATTGTTATTATTCTTTAATTCAACGAGAAGTATAGGAATATCGAGAGGAAAGAAGGAGGGTTTGGGGAGTACAGAAGTGCCGGGGGGTGAATGGGATAAAGGCAGGGATTGTCGCGAACCCCGGCGCGGAGCAGCGCTCCCAAATCAACCCCAATGAACTTGTGGAACCTAAAATCCTGTAAGGAAAAGACCTTCAGCGATGGTGTCGCCGGCTCAGGGGAGTTCATCTAAGGGGTTTTAGGGTGAAATTTTCTATTCGTGAGGTGAAATAGAAAGGGCAAGGCTCAGGTTCGGCTCTGCGCTGCCTTGCCCGGGCTACCCCGAGGTGCCACCGCGGGGAAAACCTGGCG